>NC_137889.1:117104599-117704599 GCF_963455335.1 Martes martes
ATTGAGGAATGGGCACCCGAAGACTCAGGAAGCCCTAAGGGCTACAGACAACCCATCCCTCAAAGCATCCCTTTCCAGAACAGAGATCGCTTGTGTTCAGGAGACAGGGAGGGGTCGAAGATGTTGAGCCTGGTGCAGACACTAGGTTTCAGACACTACTCCTTAGCCTTTTTCTTAACCACGTTTCCTCTCATAAAGGATCTCTTTACTAGATGTTACTTCCCACCCTAAGCAACTACTTTGCACACTATAAAAAGTAGCCATGTTTGCTAAAATACCTTTCCACCTTTCCTTTTGTGCATTGCCCCCTGCAGTGGCAAGGAAAGTGATTTGCCTTGTGCTAGTACCTGGAGGCAGTAAAGCGGCAAAAGGGTCTGACAGTGTAGAAGAGCAAAGGGACTGTGGCTAAAAAGCACCATCTCTGCCCTAAGACAATAGTTCCATCTCCTGGCATCGCTTAGAACTCTACCACAACGAACAACGACCAGTTTCCGCTGGAAAATCAACCTCTTTGAAAGTGAATACCAGTCTTTCCCATAGCACTGTTGGGATTCTCCTTATAACTTATAATGCATTTTGAATATTGTTTACCATAGCATTAATTTTTATCAGTTTGTTTCTTTTGCTTTGTACAAAAGATAACTGTGGACTTTTTAAGGACGCAAGAAAAAAATAGTGCTGTTTGATTTATAAATATTTGTTCCATGTCCTCATTAACAAAAGATACCCATGGGTCATTCAGCACTTGTTTTCTGGCCAATAAACTAAGTCAGTAATATTGTACAAATTCTGGAAATAATGGGAATTCCCTTACTTTGGTAGTTTTTCCAGCACAGTCTTCAGTTCTTCACATATGAGCTTCACGAGTCCGTTCTTGATGTTACTATATGAAACATCAATCATGAAGATAAAAGCTGGTGGGTTGGGAGGCTTATTCTTCTACAGGGAAGCAAACAGATCACACAAATGTAATTATAAAGTATATACACTGCATAATCAAGTCAAAACATTCAGAAACTCCTGAAGATCATCAAACTTTTCATTTAATATTTTAGGATGTAACATCTGTGGAATTAAATCGTTTCCTAGAACAGTCTCTAATGCTTTAAAAAAGATAAAAGCTGTTTGTTTTCCAGGGTATGACCTGTGGCACACTATTGAGTTAGACAGGATTATGATATCTATTGGAAAAGCTGCACTTTTGTAGCACTCCAAAGACCTTATCACTACAATTATCCAGGCATGAGTATGGTCTGGTGGCCAGCCTTGCTTATAACCTTGTCTTCTCGGAAGAAATGTGTCTGGTACCCTTGACAAATTGTGCCCCCAAGGAGTACATACAATAATTAGCATTTGTCTTGAAACTAGTAAAACTGCATTAACTTGATAACACTATTTTCAAATCTTTTCCTTTATAAGTTCTTTCAGTTTTAAAGATATGAAATTATATACTAAAATATAATTGTAGGGTTGCCTGGGTGGCTCAGTCAGTTAAACGCCTGACTTTGGCTCAGGTCAGGTTCTCAGGGACCTAGGATCAAGCTCCCTGATCAGCAGGGAATCTGCTTGTCCCTCTGCCCCTCCCCCTGTTCATGTGCTCTCTTGCTCTCTCTCTCTCAAATAAATAAATAAAATATTTAAAAAATAATAAAATATAATTGTATACCTTAAAATTATACTATATTGTCAAATACTTACCTATACCTTATATATTTATGGTTAAAAATGGAATATTGGGCCTTTTCTCTATCTGTTTAAAAAAATCACTATAACATAAAGCAGCTGTTATATAAATGTTTTGTATCTGTTGGTCCCTTCACTGGCTGGGGTTCAAAGAGCTCTTAGGAAGTGAACCTTCAGTTGGGTCTTACAAAATATTTAGAAAACAGAACCACAGGCAAACTTAGTGACTCAAACTAAAACAAGAGTTCAGGTTAATTCAATTTTTAACTTTACGATTAATCACAAAAATGTTCTATAATAAAATTGTATTTTACTTATAAAATTAGATGATAATGTCTCCAAATTATCTTACTAATTCATTCTATATCCACTATAAGGCTAGATATAACACTGTTCTAAAAAAGTCTATCATTTGAAATAAAAAAACTGCAGGACTTAAAAATCTTCAATGTAAATGCTTCATTGCTTTGCTACATTCAAAATCAGACCAACAAAGAAAAGAAAGAGCTTTACTGCTGTCCATCTAGCTTCTTAGCTTCTTCTATTTTTTTTTTTTTTGCAAATCATTCCTGATTCCCACCTAATTTATAACATAGACTTGCATTGATTTATAGCAAATAAAAATAACAATCATTTCCATTAGTTAAGCCAAAGCCTCTTTTTGACCAACCCAAATGTGCCTTACTATTCTTGTGTTCTCTCTCAAGTTCAGCATTACCAGTTCCCCCAGTGAATAGTTTCCATAAATCCAACACGCACATCTCCATGGAATGCTTCCTTCACTGTAACTAGTTTCCTATGCATGGGAAACCAATTCCTCATTCCTCTAAATGACATTCTCTTCCAACATCTCTATCAATAGCATCACTACACACCAACTCAAAAGCTTAAAAACATGAAATTAGACCTCACTATTCCTTTTCTTTCCATCACTGAGTCCCATTGATTATCTTTTCGAAATGATTCTTTCACATGTTTTACCTGGTTCCTACTCTTAACCATCCAGAAGTTTGTCATCTCATGCCTAGAAGACTCTAATGACTTCATCACTGGCTGCTTGAATTAATTACTCCACTCTTTCAACCCAACTTGCTTTGTCCAGCCAAACCTAACAGGTATGAATTTTACAAAAACCTGGTTTTCCATGACACCTTACCAAAACCACTCTGTTAAGGGTCACAGACCTCCTGACTGCAAATGAGGGACTTTAAGTAAAATCCAGCCCTCATCCTAAATCTTTTTTATCTTTCCAATTTTAGGCATGGCAGACCACCTTCACTTTTTTAGCTGTCAAGGCACTGTGGTGTCATTTCCTCTCCCACTTTTCTGACTGCTGCTTCTGTTTTTCATTTTCTTATCTTTCTCCAAAGGACATCCTCTTCTCTTTTCTTACCACATGGTTCATCACAGAAATCTCATTTACACATTTTTAACCAGTGCCTCTTTATAGGTGACTCCTCACATTCTTTCTCATCCTGATGTCTTTTCTGAGCTCCAGACCAGCATTCTATTTAACTATAGCACACCTCCACATAAAGGGCCTGCCAGGATCTTCACTCCAAATTTTAGCAGGTAAGACAAGATTTATCCCACTGTACTGGCCTTCCCTATAAGGAACTTAAGAGAAAACATGATCCTCAAAAAGAATCTGAGTTTCAAATCTCATTTTCTCCATGGAATTGTCCACCTTTCTTAACCATCCACCACCAGTTAACTGTGAAGCCCTTATGGTTCCAGCACCCAAATTTAGACCCTCATTTCCAAAATCATTTCTAATTGTGGTAAAATATACATAAAACTTAACACCTTAACCATTTTTAAGTGCATAGTTCAGTGGTATTAAGTACATTCACACTGTTGGTCAACCATCACCAGTATCCATCTCCAGAATGCTTTCTCTTTTAAGACTGAAACTTCGGGGGCACTTGGGTGGCTCAGTGGGTTAAGTCTCTGCCTTTGGCTCAGGTCATGGTCTCAGGGTCCTGGGATTGAGCCCTGCATCAGGCTCTCTGCTCAGCAGGGAGCCTGCTTCCCCCTCTCTCTCTGCCTGCCTCTCTGCCTACTTGTGATCTCTCTCTCTGTCAAATAAATAAATAAAATCTAAAAAAAAAAAAAAAAAAGAAAGAAAGAAAGAAAGAAAAGACTGAAACCTTGTGACTATTAAACAATGACTTGCCATTCCCCTCTCTCTCCCGACCCTGGCAACCACCATTCCCCATTCCACCATTCCCCATTTCAAATTCTTATCTCCATGAATTTGACAACTCTAGGTACTTCAGAAAAGTAAAATCATAGTATTTGTCTTTTATGCGACTGGCTTATTTCACTTGGCATAAGTTCATCCATGTTTAACATTGTCTAAATTTCTTTCCTCTTAAGGCTGAATAACATTCCACGTATGTATATACCACATTTTGGTTATCCATTTATCCATGTGTGGACTCTTATGTTACTTCCACCTTTGGGCTATTTTGAATAATGCTGCTATGAACATGAGTGTGCAAATACCTCTCTGAGACTGCTTTCAATTATTTTGGGTATATATCCAGTCATTCTATTTCTAAATTTTTGAGGAACTGCTATACTCCCTTCAGTTTCTCTTGTTGGACTACTGCATTCTTCTAATATACCCCTGCCTCCAATTCTTTCCTCTCACTACACAGACTGCTGTCAGAATAAACGGTCCAAAGATACAATACAGATCACAATGCTAATGCCTCTGAAAACAGAATGTTTACTGAGAGTCCTCAGAGTCAAGCACAGCGTGTAGCACAAAAGAGTGCTCAGTTCTGCTGACTGAGTGAATAAATGTGTGGTTGGATGGATGACTAGATTAAGGAAACAACTCCCTCTTTACCTTTAATGGTCCTCATCACCTACTGAATTAACAAATTCCTCAATGGCCTGGCATTTACAACTCCCCATAATACTCATTTAACAAACATGTATAAAAACCAGGAGATCAAAGGTATGATGCCAAACCCAGTGGTTAGTCTGCATCTCAGGACAATTTCCCAGCTTTACTTCCCATTATTCCCCAATACACATTCCTTCAACTAATTTAAATGTTTGCCATTTTCAAAACATTTCCTCCCCAGAAGTCACAGTTTAGTGGCCCTGGGCCAAGAATTTGGCCAGAGAAGTATTTTGTTTGGCACAGTGTTTTTTAAAAAATATTTGAATATGAATGTGTTTTGGGGGAAAGGGAACACCCTCTCCAATTATCCTAGTTCCCATACTTACTCCATCCATGTCGCTCATCTACTATACCCGCCTAGTCCCTGAAGAAAGCAAAGTTGCAAATCCTCTGCTTCTACTCACTGTTTTGTTTTCCCTTCCCTTTCCACATGTCCAAACTCTGTTCATGGTATAACCACCTCAAAAGTCACTTACTCTTTGAAGCCCTTCCTGATCCTCTAAACCATACATCATCATTTGTCGATTTCCTTGTGGCACTAGGTTTATTGGACTTATATGGCATTTATCATATTTGGGTTTATATCATAATTATATACTTATTGGGTCTGGACATAGGAAGTACTTTGAAATCAGGTTCATTATCTTGCTAGTTTTGATATCCCTCACAGCATATAACCAAGTGTCTTGGGCATTTTAGGTATCCATTAGATATCACAGTGAATTAAAATTAAGTGGAGAGATGATAATTTTATTTAGAAAAAAAAAAGGCTGGCTTGGAATGGGGTTTCACATTTCAGTTACACTTTGTGTGTAGATACAGTCTGTAAACTTCTAAGTGAAAAACTCCCAGTTATATGACAGAGTTGGGGTATTTTTTTCCAGGGGAACCCCATGGTGATTTTCTAAATAACTGCCTACATACCCACAGTATATTGATAAAGAATAGGGGTTCTATGGTCACGCCAACGCAGTCTGGCTCCAGCACTTCCTAGGTGTGTGATTTGAGGGTGGCACTTAAGCTCTCTGGGCTTCAGTTTCCCCATGTAATGGTGGTATTGACCACATGGGTTCACTTGAGAACTAAATGATACAACACATAAAAAGCACTTAGCATAGAGCATCACACATAGTAAATATCAATGTTAATTTTATTATATAAAATTGGTATCGAGACAAACTAAAATGAATAGGAGAAAATGTAATTTTGTATTTCTAAATTTGCATGGTGTTAAAAACACATGTACAAATTAAATAAGCTCTTTTTCATTGTCCAAATCCCTAAGGCAACTCATTATTAAACTTTATTTACATTTTGAATTATAATTAAATTTGAAGATACTTAAACCATCTTTTATTTTAAATCTTACTTGGAATAATAAAAGGCAGATTAAGCTTACAAAAAAATCTTTAAAATGTACTTTTTTTCTTTGTATATTTGGTTCGTTGCCTGTTGTGTGAAATTTCCCATCAATTAGACATCTGGAACATTTCCAGATAACAGAGTTTGAGGATACTGAAACTTTTGTTCCCAGAAATAGACTTGACTCTCTGCCTGAGTTTCTACTAAAAAAACATAAGATCAAGATAATATAGCCTTTTTGGCAGAGAACTAGAAACTGACAGCATAGTTATATTTATACTGTGGTTGCAAAGATCAATCAATAAATTTTCCATCACTAGTTATAATGGCTTTATTATATTTAATTAGAACTTGAATATTTATGGTCTACTTAGACCCTCATTTCCAAATTCACCTTCAGCCAAGAGCAATAAAGAACAAATAAACTGCCTAAAAGTAGTTGGTACTTCAGGAATTTTTCATTTGATATAAAGCATTTACACCAAAAATGTTCTTATGTTTCTCAAAATATGTTTAAATGTAACATTTTGAGTTAATAAAGCATTAGCTTTTCTTTAATACCTAACTCTATGTAATGTGGTAGAAAAATCATACAAAACACTAAAATAAAAGTAAAAGTTACATTAACTAAAAAAAAATTAAATCCAATCAATTGAAAAAAACTTCTATTTAGGAAACATGTTCTTTATAATTTATACTCAATGATGTGGACTGGTCCCCTTGCAAACATCTGTGATAGAATTCTGTGGGTCGGAGGCTGCTTTCTGAGAACTGGGCATCAGTAAGCATTTGTATTTGGAAGAGGAAGTAAGAAAAGCAGTCAGAATGACTCTATTTCTTCAGGTCTACATGTGGTACTTCAGATATAAGCTGAAATCTGAACTGATACCCAAGAAAACATTTCCAAATCACCAAAGAATGTTAAAGCCTTGTGAGTTGCCCATAATGATGTCACTCTCACTGTGACATTGGAAAAAGGACATAGCCAGTCCTGGGAATAGTAACAGACCTGACAATTCACTCATTCATTCATTCATTCATTTACTGATTAACTATCTTCCCTGTACTAGACACTGTGATGGATGCCATAAAGACAGCCAGGACAAGATTCTTGTCACCAAGGATGTCAAAATCTATGAAGAGGGAAAACACTTAACAAGATGTAAATTTCATGGGGATAATTGCTAAAACAAATATACAGACCAAATTCTATGTGAAAAAAACAAACAGAAGATTTAGTAAATATTCACTATGATGAAGCCAAAGAAAGTTGTTCATGTGCACACTTGCACACACACTCGCATAAAATAAAATTTCAGCCAGGTATTACAGAATGTATATTACGTAGAGATGTAACAGGAGAATGCAAAGATAGTCTGGTCAAACCATCTTACCTAAAAGCATGGAGTTCTAAGAAGGAGTGATGAGTTCAGAGTATGTGGTGAGTGTTTTGTACAACGGAAAAGATGGCTGAGGTGACAGGATAGAGGCCAACAGTTAATGGTCTTATAAGGAAAGCTATACTTTTTAATTTAATTTTTTAGATTAAGGATATGGGGAGTAGTCTCATGCTTACATTTTAAAGCAAGGAAACCACAGGCCAGAACCCCAGGCTCCCACATAGTCCAAGGGGAATTCTAAGAGCTTTAAATCATTATGGTGACAACTGGTGTGCAGAAAGGAGGTAGAGAAACCTGTTCTGGTCCTATTGACCATACTGGCTGAGCATCTGCCTTGGAAGAGAAAATTTCCTGAGATTGCTGACAAAACAAATAAGGTTGAGGCACTATATAGAACTGTTGCTTTAAGAACTCTGAATATTTTATCTGATAGGGAGATAAAAATTAAATTATTGTTTTCTATTTCTGGCACCACTTTTTAGTTTTTAAAAATAATCACTGCTCTGAATAGTTTGGCAATTTAATCATGTTAACAGCCTAGAAGCCCTGATCTGTGTCTGAGACATTTCTACATCCCCATGACACAACCAAAATGCTTTGTTTGTGAATCAAGATTCAGTTCTTTACATATGAAAGTTATTCACTTGAATTTGACATCAACGTATAAACACGTGGAAGTCCTGGGAACACTTACTCTGCAGTAATCCAAAGTAGCAACATATTCATAAGATCCTAGAGATAGCTCCGGCTTCTCATAGTGGTCCAGCCTTCTCCCGATGTGGTCCAGATGTTGGAAATAGAATGGTGGAACTAATAAAAACAAAATAAGAAAGGAAACCTTTTGTTTTCATAACACAGACAACTTAATAAGTTCTTAAAATTTATTATGGGAGGAAAAGAAATAGTTGAGGAGGAAAAAGTATTTTAAAGCTAGAAGGCAGTATATTCTAAATATCCACTATTTAAAAAGCATGTGTGGAAAGTACAAAGGTTTTCTAAAAATCCTCTTGACTCTCCTGCAAGTTACCGATGACATATAACATTTATGGTTTAGACCATTGTGAAGAAACAAGATAAAAGTGCTCGTGTTTTTAAATTGTCACAAAGAAAATACAATTCTATTTAATTACCTCCTTTAAAAGGAATTCTGACTTTACTAACTACTTAAATTTTCAATATACCTAACAGAAATATACATTGGTTGTTTGGACTTTACTATTAACTACAATATTTATTATCCTTTAATTAAGAGATGTCTTCAGCCATGGAAAGTTTGCATGGTAATCTTTTAATGTTTGGACTTCAGAGTGGAGAGGATTACTGTATTAGGGAAAGACTATACCACTAAGATCTCAGCTGAGAACTCTTAATTTGATTCAAATGTCTAAGGAGGTTAGTTCTGGCAACGACCTGGAAGTCATCCAACAGCACAGGAACACTTATGAGTCACACACTGAACACTTGGACAAATATGGCCTGGTATCTCTGTGAAAACAAACTCCTGTTGCCTTGAGATTAATAGGGCTGGCTATTAAACCACTGACAATAGAAGCACTTAGAATAACCAGCAATGCTCTGGTTTTCAGCATTTTATAAAGAGCAACATCTTCATTCGTAAAACCACAGAAGTAACGCGTTCTCTTTTAAAACCAACAACTCAGTATTCTTTCTTTTTCATTGGTAACCAACATGAATTACAAGACTGTTTTTTTGTAGGTAGGACTTAAAAACAATCACCAAGAATTGATTTTTCTGTTTTCTTACTATAACATGGCCATGTCTTTTACAAGTTTAATAACATTCATATGTACATATGGATCTCTGAATTCGGAAAATTCAATGTCTTTAAAGATCATGGAAGTGGGAAACTGACAGTCTCAGCAAAGATAAGTAAACTATGAGGGCCTAAACCTGCAATTTTGTTACTTTTAGTCAAGGCAGGTGATGTTATGTTGGTTATTTAGGATAATGCTGTGGTAATTTCTACATAGGATCAACTATAATTCATTTTCATTCACATATGTACACGTAACGTGTGAAATTTTTCCCTTTAAAATTAATTTCACATTCGGGACGCCTGGGTGGCTCAGTTGGTTGGGCGGCTGCCTTCGGCTCGGGTCATGATCCCAGCGTCCTGGGATCGAGTCCCACGTCGGGCTCCTTGCTCAGCGGGGAGCCTGCTTCTCCCTCTGCCTCTGCCTGCCTCTCTGTCTGCCTGCGTTCACTCTCTCTGACAAATAAATAAATAAAATCTTTAAAAAAAAAAATAAAATTAATTTCACATTCATTAGCATTTAATATCTGTCATGTTTATAAAACAAAATTCAAGGCACATGGTAAATTATGCAATGCCAAATGACACTTGTCTTCTTGCATGCCTTTTGATCTCACATGCTTCCCACTGTGCAATCTCTGGACACTGTGAAGGGAAAGAGAGTGAAACCATGTGACCAAGCTTGCTGGGTTCTGACTTCAATAAACCTCTGTCTTCTTTAAAATTAAAAGAAGAATGCAGGTATCAGTGTAAATCTATAGGAGTCTGGCTCCTTTTGGGGACAAATATTTGAGCCTAGTATGAATAACCCTATTGGAAAGTGAACATGGAAGCCTCCTAGGAGTGAATAACCAAGGGAAGGGAATTTATTGTGTAGAGATATAAGAATTCTGAATGGTTTTTTCCTACCAGGAAGTAACTGGGCTCTGAGCTGACACTTAGGTGTGACGCCAGGATGTCACACCAACCTGAGGGTCCTGGATCTAAAAGCTACATAAATTCCTGATCATCTTCCTAAGAAAGGTGAGAGCTTGACTAAAGACACTGAGGAGCTGGTGACCTTGGTGGTCTCTGCCCCACAAAACTAAAGTATAGGGAAATGAGTTGTCACAGGGCTGCTAAAATCCAGGTCCCAAGACTGAGTGCTGGCTAATGACCTGGTTGCAGATTTCATCCAGGGTGAAAGAAGGAATAAGATCTTCCTTAGAAAGACATGTATGGGTGGAGAACCAACAGAATCTGGTCTCACAGGAATACCCCCCAATTTGCACTGAGTTGATGCCACAGCTGGAACAAGGACAGAGACATCCCAAGATGACCACAGTTTTTGAGATGAGGCTACAAACCAATGATTCCACTCCATAGCAAGGCATTTTTAAGAACTGACCAAAGTTTTGGTGAGAAAGACTCACAATACCACTGTCTGGCACTCTACGTTGGACAACACCATGGACTATAATAAGGAGGTAGGGAAACAAGGAGCTCTCCCACCAGAGAACACTCACAGAGTTGAGCTGCCATGAATGCAATGACAGAGGCAGAAAGCTGTGCCTTAGCTCCCTTGTCAGTAGGGAGTAGCCAGCAGCCATAGGAACCAGGCTCCTGGGCAGACAGAGTGCTATACATTCTTCAGATTTAATGACCTGCAGAGAAGCGTGTCTATGAAGATAAGGAACAGAGGAAAACATGTAGAAAGTTCATGCTCTCATAATCATCACATGGTTCTAGAAAAACTCTAGAAATATAAATGAATGTGGGAATGTTTCAGGCTGAGTATGTGCTTTATTGAGCACCAAAAAGATAAAACACAAACGTGTTACGAATATAATGAATGTAAGTTGCTTTGAGCAAGTTTACAGTTTTTTTCAGCATCAGTCAATTCACACTGGAACGAAAGTGAAAATATAAAGAATCTGGAAAAGCCCTTCCAACATTCATACCTGAGGGGGAAAATGATATATACATATGTTAAAGCCCTTAGTCACACTAGAGCTTTTCCTAAATACTGATGAGCTCACATTCAGTAATAACTCAGAGAAATAAAGACAGAGAAAAAAAACACATCTCCAACTTATCATCTGTAAACACAGATAAAATAAAAGTTCTTCTTTATAAAATCTGTGGAAGGAAACCAACCAGAACATTCTCTGTTTGGGACCTCCACGCCCCTCTCAGCCTCATATAAAGTGGCGCATACCACTTCCTACACAGAAGTTGCTGTGTTTCTTATAAAACTCCAAAGTAGGTAAGTAGTTTTATTTCTCAATCCCCTTCCACAAAGGCTCATTTGGAGGCAAAATAAAGTTTTATCTCCCATGTTTTTCTCCCATGTTTACAGATGATAAAACTGAGTTTTTGTTTTGTTTGTGCTATTCCTCTTGAGTTATTCTTGAATGTGAGCTCATCAGTATTTAGGAAAAGCTAAGGTATAACTAAGAGCTTTAACATATATATTTTTCCCCTAAGCTAAGAAATACAATATATTTCAACTAATAAAGAGCTTTACTAAGAGCATTTATTGGCACCACTTACCGTCGTTCACACAGTTGCAAAATCCACACTGATACCTCCTTCCTCCTTCAATGAACTGCATAAATGGGCACATGTAGGCTTTGCACCTGTTGCATCTGACTGGTCCATTCTCTCCATGATTTACCAAATAAAGGGGAGTCTATAAGAAGCAAGTAAAATGAAGAGATAGGTGGGTATAAGATTTCAAGGTACTTCAGAATACTGTGCAATAATTGTAATCTGAAAAGTCTTTTAATGGCATTCATTAAGGAACTCCTAATTCTTGGTGTTCATCAGGAGTGTAAAGATGACTCTCTTGGTACCTTCTGAATTCAAAGAAATACCCAAACAAAAATTTGAGTTTTTATCTCATTAATAAGGACATAAGTATATATGTATATTTTTCCATATGTCCATATATAGATTTATTTGTATGTAAAGACAGAGAGGAAAATATAACAATGCCAATAATATTTAATAAAGCATATGTTAAAAATGTCCTGGACACCTTATATCACATATTTTGCTAAGTTTGTAATATTATTGGTAAAAAATAAAGAAAGTGTGGGGCGCCTGGGTGGCTCAGTTGGTTAAGCGACTGCCTTCGGCTCAGGTCATGATCCTGGAGTCCTGGGATCGAGTTTCGCATGGGGCTCCATGCTCAGCAGGAAGTCTGCTTCTCCCTCTGACCCTCCCCTTCTCGTGCTCTCTCTCTCTCTCTCTCCCTCATTCTCTCTAAAATAAATAAATAAAATCTTTAAAAAAAAAAAAAGAGTGAATTGGGTCTGATTTTAAAAGCTCTAGTCTGGATAGAGCTCTAGTTTATTTAGATAGTCCCATCAAAAAATACAAAACGTTTCTTCAAAAATGCAACTCTATGAAGAAATATACAATAATGTTCACTTTTCTGCCTTTTCTCGTTCTTTATCCCATGACAAGATGTACTCTCAAAGTCACTGGTCATGCTTTGCCAGAACTGAAAAAATAAATGTTTCAATTGCTTCTTCCTCATAAACATATACAGAAACCATTTTATAGCTTGAAAGTGAAAAAGCTCAGCATTAGTCTGCCTTGTTTCTCAACTCTTTTGGCTTTCAGAATAAAACCACAAAGATTCTTCTTGCTTATATAAAGCTCCCTTAAAGATAACATTTCTAGAAAAGCTTGAGAATTACAGGGTTTGGCACATTAACAAAGTTTTTCTTTAAAAAAAAAATAAAAAGGATGTAAATGAAGCAGACTGCTTTTTAATGGAGACCTGCAGAGGAGGAAGGTGGTGGATGAGCCAGGGTCAGAAGGCCATTTTCTACTCAACTTAGAAAACTGAGATTTACTGTTTGTCCCTGTCCAGATGTTCAATGTGAAAACTAATGCACACTGAAGTTTCAGAAATGAGTTGTGAGGTCTCATAGCAGAAAAAATAAGAACAACAACAACAACAGGTTTGGTATAGGGGCACCTAGATGGCTCAGTTGGTTAAGCATCTGCCTTTGGATCAGGTCATGATCCTTGGACCCCTGGATCCAGCCCCATCAGGCTCCCTGCTCCTCGGGGAGCCTGCTTCTCCCTCTCCCTCAGTCTGGTGCTCCTCCTGCTTGTGCTCTCTCTCTGTCAAATAAATAAGATCTTAAAAACAGAAAACAGGTCTAGTATAATGTATAAAAGAATCGAGGAACATAAAACAAAAATTCAGGACTACTCCCCACCATTTCTGCACTGCCCTCTCCCCCTCCTCTTGCCTCAAGGAAGCCAGAAAATGGATTGCATTTCTCATATAGGGTCTCTTCTGATTCCTAACATAGGCATAGCTCTGGTGCCCCACTGGTAGGATTGTGACAGGGATTAAATGAGAGATTCATGTGTGGTACAAAGCACTGTGCCTGGCACAAAACTACTGAATAAAAGGTAACTGTTGCTGTCATACCTATACAGAACCACCTTTCCTCTCTCAAAATCACTGAGCTCAGGAGAGAGTGTATTTAATGGCAGAGTTATAGTTTGATAAGTTTAAGATAGGCTTGAGTTTGTTTTTTTTTTTAAGATTTTATTTATTTGACAGAGAGAGATCACAAGTAGGCAGAGAGGCAGGTAGAGAGAGAGGAAGGGAAGCAGGCTCCCCGCTGAGCAGAGAGCCCGATGCAGGGCTCGATCCCAGGACCCTGAGATCATCACCTGAGCCAAAGGCAGAGGCTTAACCCACTGAGCCACCCAGGCGCCCCTAGGCTTGAGTTTCTAAAGGCATTTGTTTATATAAACATTTTGATTAGCTGACTCGTTACCATAAACTACCACTGTTAAAATGATCTAGAAGGAAGGAAATCTACCTTCCAGGAAATTCTGATATAATCTAACGGATATAATCTAATGGTTAAAGCTGAGAGCCACAGAAGATTTTAAAAACCCTCCCCATGAGTTTGACTTAAATATACACATACTGAAATATGGACACACACAATACTTTTTAATACGAACTGTGTGTTTGAGAGGCAAAAAATGACAAGTGACTGACTGTCCTCTTTAGCTGGTAATAATAATAACTAATCTGAAGGGACAAAAAGAAAGCAAACAAAAAGATGCAGGTCCCAATCAGAAATTCTCAGGACGGAGAATGGAGAATTAGAGTAAGAAGTGAAAGATAACAAAAATGTAATAATAAGATGGCTTTTTCTAGATCAAAACTCCAATTATCTATCATGCTTTTGTTGCTGTTCTGTTCTCTAGCTTTACCTCTGAGATCAGAAGATGGTTTCAAGAATTAAACCAGGAATAAAGTCTTCAGTTTGCCTGCACTCCAGCCAACTTTACTTTTCTCATCCTTTTATTTTGAGAGTTCAAAGACTAGAATCAATTCCCTGAGAGACTTTAGAAATATGATGCCATTATTTTCCGGACAAAGCAGAGGTAATAGGAGGAAAATTAACCTTATTTTCACTGATATGACTTACCCAAAGGCAGGCCCAGCCTAAAATTACCATGAAACTGTCGGCAACTAACACCTGAGCATTCCAGTCCTGGCAGATTCAAACTTGCAGAACCAAAAATGGATGTGTAGTAATAAACTGGACTCCAATAGTGACTGTATCTAGGCTATTAAATACATTTTTTTCTATTTTCAGTCTTTTCGAAACTGGATGATGGATAGGTAAGTAAGGTCTTCAGACAATTGAGGTGACAGTAAAGAATGTTAAAAGCTTTTTAACTGTTTACATTTCTTTTGGGGCAACAGGACAAGGGTTTCTAAATTACACTGCCTTATTTCATCTCTCTCAGGCCATGCTGAAAACTATCCGAGATTTTCTTTGCTCTCTCCAGATGTCTGCTTATCTGCTCTACAGTAGTCTGCATGAGCTCATAAATAGCTAATCTCACTTTCCTTCTGAGTTCAACTTTAGTGTATACAGCTTTTTAAAAAAAATCAAATTACTTCCCCCAAAACTCAAAGTTTTTTTTTTTCCTCACCAAGTATATTATATCATATTTACTTCACTAACATTTTCGGATTTTATAATTTTGTTTATAAATGTGCTTTAATCTTTTTGCCTCTAGTATATTCCTGCCTGCTCTTTCTTTTCTGTTCTTTTCTTAAATGGAAAAAGCGCAGGGTGGAGAGACTGGCTCTAAAAGCCTCATCTGGCTATTCTTGGTCCTGATCCTGTGTGGCATGAGTTTATACAACATGGAAGTGATGGGGAAGCTGACCAAGGAAGAGAAAGGATAATATTTGAATCTTTTACTTGTAGTTTTGTATTACCGGGGGTATACTTGTCCTTTATTGGTACTAATTTTAATTAAGATGTTTTAACTGAATGAAATGTGTCTCTTTTTTGTGCATGTATAATACCATGCTCCACACAGGACCACAGGAAAGAATATAACTCACTGAGAAATGAGGTACAGTGTTAAAATGATATCAGTGATTTAAAAACAAAACAAAAAACTTCTGGGTTATTTTTTCAAGTAAAAGGAGTAGACAACAAGATGTATCAATCAACTCCTTCATACTACTACTACAATTTTTAAAATTTTCTTATATCAATATATTATCAGTTTTCCAAGTATTCCTGCCATTCTCTCGGGTAACTGTAACACCTGTACAGTAGGCGCTGAGTATATTATGTGCCTTGGTGGGGCATTCAGTCTGTCAGGATAGAAAAGACATTAAATAAACAAGCATGCAAATATGCAATTAAAAGAGTAAGGCAGGAATAGAAGGAAAAGTTATGCAATAATCATTAATAAAAGTTCTCTTTAGCATAAAAGGCAATGTTAAACTATTTGGATTGTATCCCCAAAACAAAAATAGATACTCAAAGAAAATGAAGTACAATGTAGAAATTCGATCCCTAGTGAAGAACTGTTATGATTTGTAGCGTATGTGCTTTGTTTTGGCATCTGTATAACTAAGAAAAGTTTGAATACACAGGTCTTGCTAGATAGTCTCTCTTTTAAATTAAAGATGAGTATCAGAAAGCACCTCAATATTAAAAGTTGATTATAACCAAACCAGGACAACGACGGTGTTTTTGTAGCACAGATCCAGTAGATGGCACTGTGCAACTAAAAATTAAAACTATATAATTTACTCAGCAGGTAATAATTATGTCACATTCATTTTCTGTAACTCTACTAACATTTAACTAAACTTATGTCAGCAATTACTGTCATGAAATTAAGAAACCTATACTTCGCTTGAAAAAAAATTAATGGTTAAAAATATCCTGGATGAAACAAAATTAAACAACATGAAATATAGGCTACTTTAAGCATAAATTGTTTAGAAATTACAGAATTTGGGGTGCCTGCGTGGCTCAGTGGTCAAAGCCTCTGCCTTCAGCTCAGGTCATGATCCCAGAGTCCTGGGATTGAGCCCCACATGGGGCTCTCTGCTTGGCAGGGAGACTACTTCCTCCTCTCTCTCTCTCTCTGCCTGCCTCTCTGCCTACTTGTGATCTCTGTCTGTCAAATAAATAAATAAAATCTTTAAAAAAAAAAAAATTACAGAATTTGTCAAAATTACTTAATATGATAGCCAAGAAAAACTTACTCTAAGTTTCTAATCCCTACCAATTTTCCCTTGACGTGGGAAAATATGTAACCCCAAAGTGCAGCTGGCAACCTAAAGATGACCTGGTAAGAGGGGCCAGAGTCCGCTTCCTACTTGCCACATTCGCATCAAAGGCCAAAATAACAAAGCAAAGTCAGTGAAGCTTGCCTCATGGTGCTCAGCAGTACACTGTGATGGAGAAATTCTTTTTTTTTTTTTTTAATTTAGACTTTTATTTATTTAAGAGAGAGAGAAAGGGAGAGTGCACACATCTGAGTGTGGCAGTGGAAGGGAGAAGGAGAGAGAGATTCCTAAGCAGATTCCTCACTAAGCATGGCCAACTTGGCCAACTCAGGGCTCGATCTCCTGACCATGAGATCACGACCTGAGCCAAAACCAAGTGTTGGACACTTAACCAACTGCACTACCCAGGCTCCCCAAGAAATTATTTTCCAAAGCAAACATCTACCTTCCTGTTAGAACATCAAATCACAAACTGTGGTGTGGATGAAGGGAGGAACAGAACAGCGAGGCCAAATCCAAGACTTCAGGAACACCTTGACTTAGGAAGGTTACACTGGCCCATATCCAGGATATTGCTGGGTGAAAACTGTCTCACACTGCCCCATACCTGCCTCCTTATTTTTCAGCACCAGAATTCTATGTAAGATTTCTAGAAGTTCTAATACATGCACACAAATTCTGTAACTACCTACTTTCCCCTGTCTTTCAATATTTATTTACTAATTTTGAAAAAAAAAACTTATTTTCCTTTTTAATGATTTATTTATTTATTTATTTTTTAAAATTTTTATTTATTTATTTGACAGACAGAGATCACAAACAGGCAGAGAGGCAGGCAGAGAGAGAAGAGGAAGCAGGCTTCCCGCTGAGCAGGGAGCCCGACGCGGGGCTCGATCCCAGGACCCTGGGACCACGACCCGAGCCGAAGGCAGAGGCCTTAACTCACTGAGCCACCCAGGTGCCCCGTATTTTCCTTTTTAAAATAGAACTCTCCTCCCTTTTTTCTCCCTTTATGTCCTTCAATAGAAAGGTCAAATTAAGTAATCAGTCTCCTGGACTAGGCAGTTGTCCCAACATGACCAACAGTCTATTTCACTTAGTGCCTGAAGGAAATACCTGAGCTAAATAGTTACTGGAAAGGGGAGAGGAAATTTTTGCTTATGTGGGTCCTAAATCAGATCAAAAGTTTCAAAGTAAGATGATCTGTGGAAATGTAACAAATATGGTCCTCCAGCTTGATAAAGGGTCATATTCAACATCAATTATATTCTCTAATAAATCACTAATAAATAGGTATCTCTAGCAGCAATAGTTTCATACTGCAAATGCATTTTGTCATGCAGCTACTTCTTGGGATTGGAGTACTGCTCATTTTTTTGGTTCTATATCAAGAAGAGGTCAGTTGATAACTTGGATTAATTGGGGGGATGTAAGCAGAAGCACAGAAATGGTATGTGAAAAGATAATCCAGAACCTGTGATGAACAACTACCCTTTAAAAATGTTAAACATTCAGACTATTAGGCATGCTGGAAGGCAAGCAGGGCTAGATTCCAGAGGATTATGCCCAGAAGCTAGAATGAAAAAGAGAGTCTGTATCAAGTACACTTATTAAAGACATTTCCACAGGAAAGAGAAATAAGAAGCAGCTTGTATGTGTTTTCTATCTTTAGCCTTGCCATATATGACATTCAGTCAGCCTCCATGGAAAGAAAGGGAACAGGGTAATAGGCTACTTACTGTACACAGATTTTCTAAACAGCAGTAGTGTTGTGTTTGACTTTTTAAAATAACAAAAATAGCATGAAAGAATATTTTTTGAATGCCTTTAAAAAATGATTTACGCATCTTCTGAAAAGAAACAGAACATGATAATAAAAACATTCAATGCACTATAATAATTCTAAGCATATACTTATATTTTTTAAGGATGTTTTTAGTTGTTCTTTGTAAATCTAAACCTTTGTGTTTTCATATTCCCAGAAAAGCATCCTCTTGTTAGAGTGCACTTCAAAGATTATTTTCAGCTTTTTTCTCTTCAACATCATTGGTAGCCTATTTATTCCTACAGCTGGCTTAGAGCTTACATTGGATTTGAAGATCTTTTTGATTTGGGTGTGGGTTTTTTTTCATGGGGGGGGGTGTTTTGTATCATTTTATACATCCAGCATGGAAAATTCTGAAAAATGTTGCTGATTCAAACGTATAGGTAAGATCATAACTATTACCTAGTATTATTTGTAGTTTAAAATGCTTTTAAATACGTAAAAATACCATTTTGATGTTGAGATACTAACAACCTTGGAAGTGGGAATTATCATCCGTGGGTTCAGAAAGAATGGAAGGTCAGTGATGAAAAGTGACTTTTCCAGTAAACTGCAGGGTTGCATCTTGAATTCTCCTTCATTTACTCCACCTATTGGCCTTCTCTACACTATAGGTACCAAAACTACTTTGCAGATTGCTCCTATAGAAAAGCCTATGATTTGGGGGCACCTGGGTGGCTCAGTGGGTTAAAGCCTCTGCCTTCGGTTCAGGTCATGATCCCAGGGTCCTGGGATCAAGCCCCGCATCGGGCTCTCTGTCCCGCGGGGAGCCTGCTTCCTCCTCTCTCTCTCTCTGCCTGCCTCTCTGCCTACTTGTGATCTCTGTCTGTCAAATAAATAAATAAAATTTAAAAAAAAATCTGCAGTGAGAACCAGGTAACCGGGCACACTGCAAATTATTTAAGAAAAGCCTATGGTTTCAAAGAAAGGCATCATTATTCGTGGCCTATGATTTGAACCAAGCCCTCACTGCTCCCTGGTAACTATTAAATGTCTCCTGTCATTTCTCTTCCTTTCTCTATAGGAGCTACTTCATAACTTTCCAACCTCCAAATAAGCTCTCTTTCCACTTCCTTAGCAGATCATTTTGTCTTCCTGTTCAAAACTAGATGACCTCAGAGAGGAACTTCTTGACTTTCTTCCACTAATTTGTCAGCATCTACTTAATATTTTCCTTTCTTTCCCTCTCCTATCACAAGGGAAGGGGTGTCTCTTTCTCCACTGATTTGGCAGAGACCTTGCCTAAACTGGAAGCAAGTCTCAAACTGGTCCCTGAGGACTGGCCTTGTGATGTCAGCTGTATGTTCCCATATTATCTTGTGCCTGACAGCGCTCACCATTCTGCTTTACTTTTCAGTATCACTAGTAGATTCTCATATCCATGACTCACAAGTCTAACATGTTTATTGTTGTATTTCCTAGAGCACAATGTCTGAGAGAGTGGGCAGTCAACAGTTTTTGAATGAATGAACGAAATATCTATCAGGTACTCACAAATACACTACCGTAATCTCATGGCAGCTCATGATAGGTGCTGAAGCAAAAGGCACTAATAAAAGAAGAAATCACTTATGGTCAACAGGGTGAGGTGATCAATAAAATCTATTTTCAAGGAAGAGATGAGCAATTATGAGGAGTTATATTTTCACTGACTGACAGAAAAAGACAATTCTAATCAGTAAGAATAGTATAACAAAGGAGGAAAAGCTTAGGTATGTTGGTAGCTAGTAGGCAAGCAGCCTAAATCAGCTGATATGAAGGGAGATAAAGAGGAAAGCTGGACTGATTCTGTGGTGAGCCTTCAAAGCCAGGTACATCCCAAATGGCCATGTTTAACACACACATGTGCGTGTGTGCACATGCACACACACACACAAACACACAACCACACACACCTCAAATCAGTTGTTATACTACATGGTAACAATTCTGACAGAAGATAGTTAAGAGATTGCGCCATTCAGTAAATAAATGATGTCTTTAGAAAAACAATACATTTGGCATAGGTTTTGAAACCTACTTCTAAATTAGTGAATTCTATCATGTTTTACAATTAATATGAGAGATTTCTAGAATTTGTTTCATCTCCTATATTTTATCCAGTTCATAAAACTCTAAAAAATAAACTCAAAAGATGTTTGAATATTTTAGTTCTAATGTTTAAAGTAAATTTCTTAGGGTGGGGGAAGGAGTGAGAGGGCGAGACAGAGAATATCAAGCAGGCTCCACGCCCAACACACAGCCCAATGTGGAGCTCAGTCTTAAGACCCTGAGATCATGACTTGAACCAAAATCAAGAGTTGGACACTTAAATGAGCCACCCAGAAGTCCCAAAGTAGATTTCTAACTTAAAAAAAAAAACAACTCATGGGACACCTGGGTGGCTCAGTCGGTTAAGCAACTGTCTTTGGCTCAGGTCACGATCACCGGGATCCTGGGACTGAGTCCCATGTCAGGCTCCTCACTCAGCAGGGAGCCTGCTTCTCCCTCTGCCCCTCCCCCTGCGAGTTCTCTCTCTCTCTCTCTTTCTCTCTCTCTCTCATGCACACATACTCGTGCTCTCTCTCAAATAAATAAAAAAATCTTTAAAAAAAATTCACTCCTTATTATTATATGTAAGCTTTAGGTTCACCACTGATCCCCAGGGCCTTAATTACAGAGTAAATTCTCAAAAAGTAGTTGTTTCATGACTGACAAAGAGAGAGAGACAGAAGAAGAGAAAAACTGGTTTGAAAGAAGTCTGAACAACAACAAAATAGAAAATGAAGGAAGTCGTGTTTAAACTTGAGGATATGTGCCAGTTCTTCTATCACAAAAGATTACGTCTGGATGTGATAAACCCTAATACGCTAAGTTCATCCCAAAATATGCACAAATAGGAGACTCTTTTCCTGCGATGGCCAAAAGTGTCTTAAAGC
Organism: Martes martes; assembly: GCF_963455335.1. NCBI lineage: Eukaryota > Metazoa > Chordata > Mammalia > Carnivora > Mustelidae > Martes > Martes martes. The sequence continues at coordinate 117,126,058 of NC_137889.1, forward strand.
AAACACAGCTGTAACCCTTCTACCCATGGCCTCTAATGCCAGGAGGGCTTTTTAGTGGAAAGGTCAAGTTGGACCATATGCTAAAGTCTAAGAAAGGGCTCCCTCTGGTTAGAGGGCATCCACAGTTTCAAAAGAGAAAATAAATATCGGAGAAGAGCCCATCATAATATCAGTTTTCCTGAATGGCAGTCCTAGATCATGACTAGATTATAAATGGTAGGTAATGGTTCTAGAGCAAAAAAGGTCAGTTTAGACTGGGCATGCTGATGTAGTCTTTCAAGGTACAGGTATACTTGCAAAGATGAGAATCACTTTACTTGCTGGAACAGTTACTGGAAACTTTTGAGTAAGACACTTCTTCCAAGGGGAGAAATTCTAGAGTTGAGAGATATTTTCCCACATTTCTTTTAAACCTTGACCTATTATAGTTTATCTTTTATCCCTAAGGGAGAATTATATTTTGTTGTCTAATTATAGGCCACTTGCAGAAGACATATTTGCTCTAAGAATGCACAGAGAATGAAAACATATTTTAGACTTAAAAACCATATGAATCATTTCTTTCTTCCATAACAAAATAATTGGCAGTTTTCTGTTCCTCAAAGGAAAGTTGTAAAATACTACACTTTAAAGATGAAAGTGTTAAAAATAATAAGCCTAGAGGCACACTCCCTTTGTCTCTCTGGCAGAATTGTAAGTTAACGAGAGTCTTCCCTCCATTTATCTCACTTCTTTATATGGCCATGAAAACACCCTCAAAACATTTTCCTCTATGCATGAGTCAATTCTTCCTTTCTTTATTTTTCTTTAATTCAAGTTAGTTAACATACAGTGTGGTATTGGTTTCAGGAGTAGAATTTAGTGATTGATCATGTACATTCAGCATCCAGTGCTCATCCCAACGAATGCTCTCCTTAATACCCACCACCAATTTAACTCATCCACCCACCAACCTCCCTCCAGTAACCCTCAGTTTGTTCTCTATAGTTAAGAGCCTCTTACAGTTTGCCTCCCTCTCTGTTTTTATCTCATTTTATTCTTCCTTCCCTTCCCCTATGTTTATCTGTTTTGTTTCTTAAATTTTACATATGAGTGAAATCATGTATTTGTCTTTCTCTGACTGACATATTTCACTTAGCATAATATATTCTGGTTCCAATCACGTTGTTGCAAATGGCAAGATTTCATTCTTTTTGATCGCCCGAGTTTCATTATATGAAATTTCATTTCATATCTCATTGTACATATATACCTCATCTTCTTTATCCATTCATCAATCGACATTTGGGCTCTTTCCATAATCTGGCTATTATTGATACCACATATGCCCCTTTGAATCAACATTTTGTATCCGTTGGGTAAATACCTAGTAGTGCAATTGCTGGGTCGTAGGGTAGTTGTATTTTTAACTTTTCTTTGACAAAGCAGGAAAGAATATCCAATGGGAAAAATGTCTCAAGAAATGGTGTTGGGAAAACTGGATGGTGACATGCAGAAGAATGAAACTGGATCACTTTCTTACACTATACACAAAAGTACATTCAAAATGGATAAAAAACCTAAATATAAGACAGGAAACCATCAAAATCCTAGTGAAGAGCACAGGCAGCAACCTCTTTGACCTTGGCCACAGCAACTTCTTGTTAGACATGTCTTCTGAGGCAAGGGAAACAAAAGCAAAAATGAACTATTGGGACCTCATCAAGGTAAAAAGCTTCCGCACAGAGAAGGAAACAACCAACAAAACTAAAAGGCAGCTGATGGAGTGGAAGATATTTGCAAATGATATATCAGATAAAGAGTTGGCATCCAAAATCTATAAAGAACTGATCAAACTCAACACCCCAAAAAACAAATAATCCAATTAAGAAATGGGCAGAAGATATGAACAGACACTTTTCCAAAGACATCCAGATGGATAACAGACACATGAAAAGAGGCTCAACATCACTCAGCATCAGGGAAATACAAATCAAAACTACAATGAGATACCACCTCATACCTATCAGAATGGGTAAAATTAACAACACAGGACAAAAGAGGTGTTGGCGAGGCATGGAGAAAGGGGAACTCCCTTACACCACTGATGGGAATGCAAACTGGAGTAGTCATTCTGGAAAACAGTATGGAGGTTCCTCAAAAAGTTTTTCATTTCCAAAGAAGACAGACAGATGGCCAACAGACACGTGAAAAGATGCTCAACATCACTTATCATTAGGGAAACGTAAATCAAAACCACAATAAGATAACCACCTTACACGTGTCAGAATGGCTAAAATCAGCAACACGAGAAACAACAGATGTTGGTGAGAATGTGGAGAAAAGGGAACCCTTTTGCACTGTCAGTGGGAATGCAAACTGGTATAGCCGCTCTGGAAAAGAGTTTGGAGGTTTCTCAAAAAGTTAAAAAAAAAAAAAAAAGAGAGAGAGTCAAGCCTTCATCTAAATGACACCTTCCATCAGGCTTAACGGACTACCCTACTTAATCTGAAACCTGCCATCTACCCCTCTTCCCAGGCAGCCTTCACCTCCCTAACACTGCTCTGTTTTTCCCTTCCTCCACATGTTACATCATTTGCTCACTAAGAGGTCCACTGTCTCGTCTCTCACCATTAAAATGTAAGCTCCAAGAAGCCAGGCAGAGATCTTTATCTGTTTTGTTCACTGACATATCTGAGGTACCAAGAACAGTAAGTGGCACATTTTGGGCAAACAATAAATACCTGTTGAATTAAATCCTTACTGGAATAAGTTAGAATAAATAAATAAATAGTCATCCATTCAGTCCAATCTGCTGTCAATGTAAATATTGTTTAGGTACCCCACATATAAGTGTTCCTGGAGACTGTCCTGCTCCTTGCAGGACCTTTCTCCTTGGAGAATTTATTGTTTTTAAGACAGTGGCACTAAAGTCTCCAAGGAATGCAGAGGACCTAATCAGTGACTGGAAAATGAAGCAATGAAACAATGCTAAAAGTGGAATGTTTCTCCCATGCGACAATAACCAGCCCCCTCTTTAACTCAGAAAGAGTATCTAGACAGCTCACCCACTAGTACCCACTGCCACTCTTCTAGGACATCTTCTAACACCCTTGGACATCTTCTAACACCCTCCAGGAAGCCAAGGCTCTGGATTACAAACTGAATGGCTCTACTGTGTGTGTATGTTGCTTTTAAAATATATATTTATCTTTTAATTGTGATAAAATATATATGACAAAATTAACATTTTAAAATGTACAGTTCAGTGACATTAAGCACCTTCACATTGTTGTGCAAACATCACCACCATCCATCCAAAGAACTCTTTTCATTTTGCAAAACTGAAATCCTGTACTTCTTAAACCACTTCCATGTGATACGGCAAATCACCATTTGTGAGTTAACTTGATTTGGGCAAATAGCCAAAGCCATTTGGAGGAAAGACTTGAAAATAGGGTTAAAAAAAAGTTGAGAAAAAGATTTTCACTTAAAAATCCATGTGACCAATTCAAAAGCATCTGGAGGAAAAAATACATCTATATACTTATTATACATCATTAATAAGCTGGAGGGAGAAGAAACATGGCTTAATTTATCATATAAACAAAAAAATTAATGAATACGAGCTAATATGCATTTTCTATCACTTTTCTTTAAGAAAGGAGAAATGTAAAAAAAAAAAGGAGAAATGTAGACAAAATTATGTTTGGAGTATTTAGATAAGACTTTTTCAAAAATTTTAAAACTGTACCAGAAAGGGAGTATGGAACATAGTAAACCAAAGAAACTTAGATCTCATTCCCATGTTCAAATATTTCAATTTACCTCAGTAGTTCAGTTTTGGATTAAGAAAAGTGACTTCTGGTGGGTGAGCTCCATGATAGCTATACACACCAGATTTTACAATTTTGGCTCTTCTGTTTTACCTGCATTTTGCAGAAATATTTTTCCTGAAAGCCAATGATGCTCTTATTTTCTCAAACAATGAATAACATTTTAAAGATTGTAATCTTCTCTTTACATGTCTCATATATCCCCCCTCTTTCCACTCTCTCATAAATATATACACACACCAACACAGTATATATCTTCATATTTACAGTGAGATAATTTTGAAAGAAACAAACATTTGGGGTGGGGGGGGTGAATAAAACTGAAACTTAAGCTAAACTTAGGAAGAATTTAACTGTCCAGGAAATCCTTTAGGCAACTGTTATCCTAGTCAGCACAGGTGTTTTTGTTTGCCAGCAATACTAAAAGCAAGGATAATTTCCAGGAAGTATCCAAATGGTGATTTTTCATAAGAACATATGTGTAAGAAAGAAAATATTTTCTTTGATATAGAACATGGAGATGCAAGTAAATGTCAGATGCCTGGATAGAGGGGACTCCAAAATGCCCGTCCTAGCTTTAGCTTGGTTCCTAGATAGTCAGTTCCTCTTTTATTTACTTTGTAACTCATTCAGCTACAAAAACAACATTTACACACAAAGCAGATGCTCAATAAATGTTAAAGCGTATAGATCTCTATTCTGAAACTTTCATCAAACTACTTGTCTCCAAAATTCTAAATTACTTCCACATATAAATGATTCTGAGTAATGAAAATATCATATTAAATATTTATTTAGTACAAAAATGTTCCAGGGACTGTTTTAGGTCTTGAGAGTGCAATAGTGAGAAAAAATCAGATGGGATCCCTACTCTCATGGAACTTAACTGGAAGAAAGACATCCAACAAATACACGAATACAAAACTGCAAACTGTGACACATGATATGAGAGGAGCTACAAGGAGTTTAAACGTGGGATATCCTGGGAGGCTCCCCTGAGGAGGTGACTTCGAAATGAAATCTAAAAGTTGAATAGAAATTAATAAGGCTAAAAAGACAGGATAGTGTGTCAGAGATTAAGGGGAAATTATTCCAACAAAGGTCCATGAAGCAGCTTATGAAAAACCAAAAGCTATATATAAATGTTTATGCAATGGTGAGTGCTTACTACTTGAACAATACAGATAGAAAATTATGATATACTACCAAAAAACAGGTACCATGTAACATTTCTTTTTAAAAATGTAAATGAGCAGCTAACTCTTTCCACTTACATATGAACATAAATGTGAAGGCTATGTCGATTTCCTACTTCTTAGGTAACACGTACAGCTAGAATCACTGAAGGTATATGATAACAGTCCTCTTAAATGTATACATTTCAAGTAAACTTAAGTTACTGTAGTTCATAGTTCTCCTCGTTGTATACAGCACTATTCTCCAAATCAATGATTGCTGAGTTAAAACTTTCCATGGAGGAATTTAACACTGTATAGCAAATAATCATACTAATAATGACAAAGATGATAACAAGAGTAACTATCATTCCTTATACCAGCTTACTATTTTTAAGCAGATATCAGGTAACTAGAGTTATCATAATTTTATTTAAGAAATGAGGCCCTAAAAGTTAAATACTTTCAAGGTCACACTACCAGAAGTGGTGGAGTTAATCTGTACACCCAACTGCATCTGACTCCAAAACATTTGCTTACTTTACTCATAATTATGCCCAACTCCCAACAAAGAATCACTTCAAAAATCACTTGTGCTTCAGAGAAACTTGGGTGTCATGTTTGGACGTGAAAGGTTTGTATGATGTTTTCTTTTCCCTCTCCTTCCCTCCTGCTCTCCTTCCTTTCTTCTCAAAATAGGATTTTGTTTAAAAAAATTTTTTTGGCTTTTTATCAGTGGAATGCCTAGTAAACTTTCAAATATAAAACTTTAAAATATTTTGTTCTCTCATACTTGATCACTAAGAGGATATCAACTGCAAAAATTATAAGCCCTTGTATTATCTAACTATCCATAAATCTGGAGTAAAGTTAGAACCATGAAGCAAGGCATAGTGTATTTTCACTGATTCTAAAATCTCATCAATTTTAAGAGATATAAGAACTTCCAACTGAACAGGACACAATGCTAAGAAGTCACTGTTAATAAGAGATATTCCTATTTCAGAAATGTCGAAATGTGAGAAAATGTGGGCCTTAGAATTGATGAAAATGGTAGCAAGAGGCTCTAAAATATTTCCTCTCCAGGGTGGGTGTTGTATGTCCCGTGAGACTGGTCCTGGCTCCTACGTTACAGATGCCACACACTCAGTCACCAGGCATGGAAAGTCATAAAACTCACAGTCCCTGAAAATTAAATCAAAGCAGAATGTTTTCTTCTTTATTCTTATTTCTCTGGAAGGTATTCTCCATTTAGTAAAAAATGAAGATTTCCGTGAATAATTCGGTGATTGAGAAAATAAGCTTGGTGCATTTATCGTCTACACTGCAAGTTAAAATAGAATTCTAATAACCTTTGCCCTGACAAATGTGACTCCCCCTGTATGTCTGCGGTAACACCATTCTAAAAAGGGACAACATTCTGTTCTTCAGCTGCCAAACTTTTTCATAGCACTATATAAACAGTGACCAAAATTGTTAAGGGATAAGATTCAATTTCTAAAGTAACTTTATAAATTAAAGTATTTTAAATGTTATATTCATAGTTCTATTTCTATTTGAGTACATGTATTTTATTTTTCCAAGTTTTTATGTTAATACCCTCTAAAATATTGCATTAAAGCAGACAACCTCAGATTATAATGCACATATTAAAAATAGATCAGGCTCTTGAAGCTTTCATTTCAGAATAATTTAAGTTATAAGTATTCTTAAAGTTTTTTAAAGGACAGAATATTGTCATAATCAATTCCATTTCAGGACATGTTTTTCACTAAAGCTGGCTATAATTGGGCCAGCTTTACCTATGTAAAATACAATTTATATATATAAAAGTATATATACATATATAAAATACAATTTATAAATTTTTACAATTTATCTATGTAAAAAATGCATAGTCTTACAATCTTCATGTGCTTTTTAAATGAATAATATACTCCAGATTTCTTTTATTAAAAATATAGATAAAACCACTTTGGGATGGGTTGTACAATTTGTTCACAAGAATTTCTAATAACATATAGGATGTGTAATAAATTCATGGTAATCCACGCTGAACACACAATAGAGTGGAAAAGAAGGGTAGACACTAGCGGCTTTCTAGACCTACAGGACATCAGAGCCAGACTGCTCCTTCTTGGGAATAAAGGCCCAAGGTCACAATACAAGACACAGCAGAGACCTAAAGTCATTTCCTGGCTTCAAACCCAGTGTTCCACCATTTGGTTACTACCTATTGTACTTTGGAGAAAATAGTCAATTTTTATTGGTTCCTGAAATATCGTTATTATGATCAAAATTTCTTCCTACTTGTTTCACTGTTCTGCTCTTTATGATGAAATATAACCCCTAATTAATATATGATTGAATACACTGAAATGTGTATTCATTAGTATGTGCTAGAATACATCTACAATCTCTCAAACGATTTTTTTCATTACAGAGTTTGCTAGAGGCGTGAACGGGTTTAGAAGGGAAATCTGTAGTCATTCAAAAGTACAAAATAAAATAGGATAGCCAAAGTAAGATAAAAACTTTACTTCATTAAGTGACATATTTGCCAACAAGGAACTTAATAATTAAGACATACTGTGCTAGGGGCACCTGGGTGGCTCAAGTGGTTAAGTGTCTGCCTTAGGCTCAGGTCATGATCCTAGGTTTCCTCTCCCACTGACCAACACCACCCCCCACCGCTCATGCTTGCTCACTCTCTCAAATACATAAACTCTTTTTAAAAAAGTCTTAATGTGCTAGAAAAATATTAATTTAGAAGCCTAAATATCTAAAAATCAATCACTCTTCTGTAGTTTGATTTATCTTTGTCTTCTAAACCTCTATCCAACCCTGAGAGTGCATTTCTTCAACTGGGACCTTTACTGCATGCCCAGCCCAAGGCCGGATTTTGGATGGTCTTTACCTTTAAGGAATAGTAAGCTGTAGCTTAAAGTCACAAGACTTCAAGAAAAGAGGTTAAGACAGACACTTCAAGATAACTCTCAAGCTTAAAGGAGCAAGAAGCCCATTGCTAAAACCACTGCCAGCAAGAAAAAGCTATTCTATGAGTTTAATTAAATAAAACCTTAAATAAGATCATTTATAGGCAGATGTAGCCAAAGAAGCTGGAATTTGAAATCTCAAGTTCCAGCAGCATTGCTCCTAGCTCTACAACTTAATAGCCTCAGAACCTGTATAGCTTCTACATCTACAAAACTGGGATAACACCTACTTCACAAGCTGCTATCTTACTGAAAGATAACATACAGACATAATACTAGAGTGAGACCATTTTTCCCTCTGATGCATTAAGCCACAGTGTAAACTCCAGAGACTGTCAATTCACACCAGCAAGACTGGCTGAAAAGTCAGATGCATGACGACCAAGCAATCACTCCTGCAGGTGATACATATAAAATCTACCCCTGACATAATGTGTTCGTGTTGGGTTTGACTTCTGACAGTCTTTTTCTTTTTTCTTAACCTCCTTTGTCAGTTTTTTGACATCCATTCCTTTTTCTCTCCAATGGCTTCTTCTTATCCACTGAATCTATCAGAATAGGACTCCTCAATAAGAAAAAATAATTTAAACAGTGTTTAATAATAGGACAAACTTCTTTTAGTCATAAGTAAGGTAAAACTTCCCTGAACCTAAACTCCATAGAACAAAGATGTCCCCATCAGAGTTTTTTCCACACTGCCCCCAAAATTAACTGGGTACTTGCAAATTTTCTGTAAGTCATAGACACGAGTAACTGGTCTTGTTTCTCCCCCATATCCCTAAAGTTCACCTTAGTTCCTAGCACAGAGTAATTAGGGGATTATAAATCAAGCGAAATGTAAAGGGTTGGATAAAATTTTATGTGCACTACATTAATTCAACAAGAAAGGAAATTACTTTGACTATTATATCCATTTATAATCTAAAAAAATACAAACACATATTTCTGAATCTAGTCACAGATGCAGGAAAAGCTTCTGCCATCTGGTTTATAGGTGAAATAACTTAATGTCAAGTATAATCAGATGTATGCACTTGTCAAAAATATAAAGATTTCTATTTTGAAGAAAATGCAAAATTAAATATAATCTTTAATCCTTTTGCATTGGAAGTCTATTTCATGTCTACCTTCGTTCTTAAAATACAGCATCAAAAAAAAAAATCACAAATTACTCAACAGAAGAGCTTGCAAGATAACCAATTACTTCTCCTGAATAAATTCCTCATAGTTAACTTCACTGAATGTGCAATGGGTTTCACTTGAAACACACACACAAAATTAAAATTTACAGTAAGGAACATCAAATCTTAAACAATGATGACATATATATGCCCTTGGGAATAGCATACAACTCCAAAGCAAACGCTCACAGGGAACATTCTCTAATCATAAGTGCTTGGATTAGGTTTATTTTTACAGGCCGTTGCTAACACAGTGGCATGCTTTAAAAGGTTCTGTCAAATAGAACCAACTGAAAAAAACCAACTCTATTAAATCCTTTTTAAAAATCCTGCCTCATCCAGCTCACCAGCACAGGGTAGCAGTGACAGTCCCCAGGGCCAGCGGCTCACCTCACTGAGGCCCAGTTAATCCCCAAAGAGGAGACAAGCCTTCTGAGAGCACAAACTTTAGGAATTTCTTCCTGATGCTTTAGCATCCCTTTCATATTTATTATTTTTTTAACCTGTAAGCCTATTTCAACAAATAAATGTATTTCTTTTTTTTTTTAAGATTTTTATTTATTTATTTGACAGAGATCACAAGTAGGCAGAGAGGCAGGCAGAGAGAAAGGGAAGCAGGCTCCCTGCTGAGCAGAGAGCCTGATGCGGGGCTCAATCCCAGGACCCTGAGATCATGACCTGAGCTGAAGGCAGAGGCTTAACCCACTGAGCCGCCCAGGCACCCCAAAAGTAAATGTATTTCTTTACCCAGAGAATATCTCTATCCAACTCAGAAGACACTGCTATGTAAGAGACACTCATCCTTCTTAAATATAGTATATTCATTAAATATCCTACAATTTCATTTGTCAATTATACCTCTCTCTCTCTATATATATATAATATACATATATAAATAATATATATAATATATATAATATATAATAATATATAAATATAAATGTATATATAATAAAATATATATGTATATTATATTTAGGGTAATCCTGTTCTTAAGGGTCTAAGGAAAAAGGAAGAGCTTCTTCTGTAGAGAGAGCGGCAATAGGAAAAAATAGTACTGTCAAAATACATTTACCTGGTCAGCATGCAGAGTCTCTTGCAATACAATAAGAATAAAGAATGTTATTTTCTCAAGTAGAGCTTCTCCCTAAGTCAGATTCCAAAAATAAGCCACCACTCTGAACTCACACATTTATGACTTTGGGAAGCACAAAGACTAAAACGCAGCCTAAGTTTTCACCAAAGGGAAAAAAACTTCATGCTCGTCGGGAGATGGTGTTTGGTTAGATCAAACAACTTTGTTAAATAGAAAATATACACATTTAGTCTGTGTATGAAATGTATATATGCTTAGATGGGGATGGGGGTGGGCTTGCACTAACATCTGAAAGCTTTTCTCAATATTTTTATTTTCAGGAACACGTTACTGAAAAATTTCACTGTTAATAGTAAATGGTGATAACAAGAAGGTGGTTATAGATTCTAGTTTGGGGTATGAATAACTGCTGAATTTTGTTCTGTTCATTGGTGGTTGGCCCCCCAGGCAGCTGTCTCATGGGGAGGAGCAGGGAGGAAAGGTTTCTGCTAGTGTGCAGTTGAAAACTGTGCAAATTCATTGAGGTGAACAAGGTACACTCAAGCTAACACTGTCTAGGGGCAGAAATCCCATGTATCCCATATTGATACAGAGTAAAGTTGCTACCTGGCTTTCTTTCAAGGTAGAAGTGTTACCTTCTGCTTATAAAAGTAACAAATTACTGTAAAATGATTCAGATAGCATAGGAATGAGTAAAGTAGAGAGTGTACATCTGCAGCAATCCCATCCCCTCCGAGATGTGTCAAGGGTTTGCTTTAACTTCTCTCAGGCACACTGTTATTATATTTCCTTCAATTTTAGGATTCATATTTTAAACTTCCACATCTCTGGAATCTTACACATCTTAAAGTGGATATATCAGTTATAATAGTGTTTGTCTTACTAATACATCATGCTACACAGCTGTTGGAAAGAATAAGGCAGCTCTGTAGGTAGTGACATGGTAGGAGTCCCAGACAAGTTAGTTGAAAGGAGAGAGTGTATGCTATACTACCATTTATATATTTATTTTTTAAAGGATGTATGCTTATATGCTAGTATAGGCATTTTTCATTTCTAGAAGGAATCACAAAGAATAGGTAAAGATTGTCTATAAGGGAGAGGGTAGAAGGGTAGGAAGGGATCGTTTTTTTAAATTGTATACCGCTTTTATCTAAGTTTGTATTTTACTTGTTTAAAATTAATTGAGTCATCAAAAAGCAAAATGATACTACATATTACTGTGGATTCATGAGCATGAAGTCAATATATAAAGTCACATACAGGGAGGATGCATACCAAATTCGTTATAGTGTCTGCCCCTAAAAGGGAGGGAGGGAGAGGAATGGCCTGATAAAGGAGATATCATATGTAGCTATGAAGTTTTAATTCTCATAAAATTTTTTAAGCAAATAAGATAATATGTTAACATTTTGTTAGTGATGGGTGGTATGTATGTGAGTGTGATGCTATTCACTGGTACTTCTTTAAATTTTGTTCAAAGTATAAAAATTGAAATAAAAACACATCTCATGGATACTACTCCAGAGCCATCAGAACTTCTAAAATTATGGGTGCCTGGGTGGCTTACTTAGCTAGCATTTCCTTCAGCTCAGGTGATGATCCCAGAGTCCCAGGAGTCCTAGGCTCCCCACTAATGCATGCAATCTATCTCAAATAAATAAATAAAATCTTAAAAAAAAAAAAACTTCTAAAATTATAAAAAACAACAATACCAAACAGAGGAGATAACGAGCAACTGGCTCTCTAAATACAACATCAGAAGGACAATGAAGCGGTATAACCATTTAAGAAAATGGTCTGGCAGTTTCTTATAAAACTAAAAAGAAACATGTATTTCATGAGCCAGAAAATTACTCACAGTTATTAATCCAAGAGAAATGAATATATGTCCACAGAAAGACTTGTACAAGAATATTTATGGAAGCTTTATTCATAAGAGCCAAAAACTGGAAAGAGCCCAGATGTCTATCAGTAAAAAAACAGATAAACAAACTAGTATATCCATATAATCAAATACCATTCAGCAATAAAAAAGGGAGAAAACTACTAATACATGCAATTCCATGTTGACAGCACTCTAAAACATGACGCTGATGATAGAAACCTTACACAGAGGACTGCATACTCTGGAAATCTATTTATATGCGGACCTACAACAAGCAAAACAAATCTATGGTGGAAAAAAAAATCAGAACAATGGTTGCCAGGGAAAGAAGGATGTTAGAAGGGGTGGGAGGCTGACAGAAAGGGATGAACTACTTCTAAGGCTGACAGTAATGTTTTTCATCTTGAGAGAGATTAGGGTTGCCCAGGTGTATCCATTTGTCAAAATTCAGTGAGTGGTTACTTAGGATATATGCACTTTATTGTAAATCAATTTTGACATAAAAGGAAAAATAATCTGTAAGAAAATAGTGAATTCTCATTAATGATATGCATGCTGGAATATTTAGTGGGCAGTATTACTAATTATTGCCCGCAATGTACTTTGAAATGCATAAAGAAAAAGATGGATTGATGAACAGATGAAATAAAAGGTGATAAAAACAAGTATAGTTAAATGTTAATGATAGAATCTAGGTGTTCACTATAAAATTCTTTTAAATTTTCTGTATGCTTGAAATTTTTCATAATAAAATTGTTGAAAAATAGTTAAAAATTACTTCTAGCTATTATTTAAAACACACATACACATTATATTTAGCATGGATCTCTGTCATTACACATCAGTTCACCTTATCCTTATTAAGCACAGAGATTTTAAAGAGGATTTTATGGACATTAATATTAAATTTCTGGGACCATCCTCTAAGAGACCATACTTAAAATAAGTAAATACTGAGCGTACTTCTTGACTTACAAATATGAGACTATACTGCATACAAGACCGGCTTCTAGGAACAGCCTCTTCTCTGCCCCACTCTACCCTGTTCACTCTACCCTCAAAGAGAAGGCAGCATTCTGCCACACTATAAGGAGAATGAGTGGACATCTCAAAGGGTATGAAAACCACTGTCCATATGCACACTGTCTCTCTTCTGTTTCTTCCTTCCCTGAGGTGGGAACCCTTCGTCCCCTCCCCCAGGCCATTGTACCGCCTGTATTGGCTGATGGCCAGCCCATGAAAGGGGACAAATCTGCTCTCTGGTGCAGATACTCTGCCTTCAGTTCAGGTGCTGTTAGGTATTCATTAGGTCAGCCAACCTCAAAGGGTCATTACAGCCAAGCTGACGTTCTTGGGAAGTTGGGAAGTTGGGAAGAGAATCTGGGTGGAGCAAAAGGAATCCAGGGTTCAGTACAGTTTACTGGAATACTACAATGGGATAATGCTCAAAGTTCCAGCTAGAATTCAAGCTTTTCTTCACCTATTTGACTAGCTCTACTATAGTACCTTGTGTCTCTGCATGTATGTGAGTATCCACCATTCAGGGCATGAAAAGAAGGAATGGCAGCCATGTTGGGGGGATGTCTCAATCACAACATCCATTAACACCATCCTAATATCAGAAATTTTAAATAAACACCACTTCTTATATTTTTTCCCAATGAATCATATATTGAGTACCTCCTTCCAAGTCAAAACAAATGCTTTCTAATCAAACAGACTTAGGGTTAGGGTTAATGCTAACCCTTTGCCCCTATTAAAGCAGCTTAGTAAGACCACACACCTCAGGCTCTGTTAGCTTCCTTCACCAGAACATCTGGATGCTGAATGTTGTAGCCTGAAACTAGGTATAAAGGTCACATGATAAGTCTTAGTATTTGTCACTATGTGACATTCCATATTTCCTGAATCTGCAGATTGTTAAAACAGACCCCAAAGTGACCCTTTTCTTCAGTGTTTGTTATATGGTTTGTCAAAAAACACAGCTTGTCAGATTTGGGTTTTCCTAGTGAATTGAATGATTAGATGTTTCTACATTATATAAATAGTCTCCAGTTTTCTGTTTATAATAATAATGTATAAGAAAACAATAATGAAAGAAGAATTTTAGAACTGCTAAATTACTGAGTTGCTATTTTCTTTAAGATTTTAAGTAATCCCTACACCCAGCGTGGGACTCGAACTCACAACCCCGAGATCAAGTCACATGTTCCACCAACTGAGCCAGCCAGGTGCCCCTTGAATTGCTGTTTTTATCATTCTTACCTCATTTGAAGGAATTGTGGCAAAGGGTTTGATGACAGCAGCTAATGGAATCTGAGCTTGCTTGGCCATATCTGACGTGCATGGGAAACAGTATGTTGTGCAACGAATGTATCGAGGACTAGCATTGCCTGAAATGTTTAAAGGAACACACTTAAAATTTGCTGAGAAAGAAAATCTGCCCTATAATATTTAAATATTTATAATTCTAGATAACACATTCCCTTATTTGTATAACTTTCTTCATGATTTCTAAAAACAGTATTATGCAATGCTACAATCTATGTTTATATTTATATTTATTGAATGTCTACTAAGTTTTAGACACTGTCCTAGTTGCTTCCTTGTAGAGTTTATGTTCTTATAGAAGATACAGACAATAACTATTAAACCAAATAAATGAATAAATTGCACAGGTCATGACAAGATGAAAAGTGCTATGAAAAAAGCATATCTGGTTAAGGGGTAGGAGGAGGCTGACTGCAACTTTAAACAGTTACAGAGTAGGCTTTATTTAAAAGGTAACATTTGAGTAGACTCCCAGGAAGCAAGGCATATTTACTCAGGCAGGTGGCTGGGGGCAGGGCATGTCCAACCTGGTGGAGGAGTCAGGAGAGGCCTGTGTGGCTAGAATGGAGCACATGCTGGGTACAGCAGCCGGTGAAGAGTTCAGAGAAGTAACAAACGTTGTGCAGTAACCAGAGGAGAAATGGTGGTGGCAGGGACCAGGGACCAATAACCGGAGTTACTGACAAATGGCCATATCCTGGACATATTTTGGAAGTACACTGATTGTTGATGGGAGTGATGTATGGGGTGTGAAAATGGGAGGTGGGAAAGAAAGAGAAGATCGAGAATGGCTCCCAGGTTTTTGGCCTGAGATACCAGAAGCATGAAGTTGCCACTAATTGACAAGAGAAAAGCTGCAAGAAGGGAAGGGGTGTGTTAATGGGATTGTGGGCAGAGATCAGGAATCTGGCTTCAGACATGTCCACCTTGGGAACTCTGTAAACAACTAGATACGTTAGTCTGGGCACTGGGCTGAAGATACACATTTGGGAATTTTCTATAAAGAACAAACTAAAGCCATGAAACTACCTTGAAACCACCAACGAAGTAACTGTGACCAGAGAGGATGACCAAGAACTAAGCCCTGGGTCCTCTAACATAAAGAAGTCAGGGGAAAAGAAGAAACCAGTTAAAGGACTGAGAAGGTTAAAACAAGGAGCATCTGGTGTCCGGGAGGTGAAGAAAGTACACCAAGGAAAAGCATGACCCTCTGTGCTGTACTGCTAGATCAGCAAGACCACGGGATGTACGTGCCATTTGCAGTGACAAAGATGGAGCTAGAGAGCATTACGCTAAGCAAAACAAATCAATCAGACAAAGACAAACACTGTATGATTTCAGTAAAATGTGAGAGTTAAGAAACAAAATAAATGAGCAAAGGGAAAAAAGAGAGAGGGGCAAACCAAGACAGATTCTTAACTATAGAGAACGAACTGATGGTTGCCAGAGGAGGGGGGGAAGAGACAACGGGTGAAATAGGTGATGGGGATTAAGGAGGGCACTTGTCATGATGAGCACCGGGTGTTGAATGGAAGTGTTGAATCACTATACTGTACACCTGAAACTAATATTACACTGTATGTTAACTAACTGGGCTTTAAATAAAAATGTAAAAAAAAACAAACCCCCCCCCCCCACTGGATTTAACAATATGGAGTTTGCTAGAGACCCAGAAGACAGAGTTTTGGTGGAATAGGGCCTCGGGTGGGAAGCCTGCCTACAGTGAGTTTGAGAGAAAAAGAATTGGCAATAAGCCTTTCAAGTTGTGTTGCATTGGGGAGCAAAGAAAAGAAGGCTAGCTGGTAAGGAAAACAGGTCAAAAATTTTTTTTATTATTTAAGATAGGAGAGTATAAAAAGAGAGATAATGATGACATAAGAGAAAGAGGGAAGACTTATTGTAGCAACATACTAGAGCAGTGCACAGCAGGAGAGGCTGGCTTCTGACTGGAGCACAGATCATTCCTTTATGGCCAAAAGCAGAAAGACAGAGCACAGGTGCACATTAGGGCAGGGCTGACAGGAGGGTGAGAATCTGTGGAAGCTCTCTTCCGACTGCACAATTTTCTTAGAAAGGAGGACATATGAGCAGTTAAAAGAAAAGTTGGGAGAGGTTGCAGGTTTCAGGAAGGAATGTGAAACAGTTACTAAAGAGAGAGGAAAAGTGAAAGGACTCGGGGAAGTACAGTGTGCTGGGAAGCGCATGGTCCTGAGTTTACAGGGTGGGCAGCAGGCTGGGCTGGGAGCCTTCCTCTGGCCAGGTTTTGCCGCATGGGTGGGCCTAGAATGAGTGGAAAGTTGGACCTCAGAAAGCTCAGTTTCCTCTGTTCAGCTTTAACCTATTACTGCCAGATTCTACTTTTTAAGACCAGCTAGAAATCTGCATTTTTACATAAGATATTCCAATTTTATATAATGGCAACTACTTCAAATAGAAACAAAACAAAATATTGTGCACGACAAATTGACATGAATACAGGCTGAATCCAGTTGTTGTTGGTACCATGTTTCTGCTGTTGTCTGTCAGAGCCTCTGCAGCAGAGCCCAAAACTGCATTCATAATTATGACAGTAATTGCCAGCGTATTAGGCATCATTTTAAGAGGTTACATGTGAACTCACTTTAGTCTCACAATTGCCCTATGAGACTGATACCCTTAAGACCACATTTTACAGAGGAGAAAACTGAGACATCAGGAGGTTAAGTGACATGCCAAAGCTTAAGGGGTTTAGAGTAAATGACAAAAGTGGTATTAGAACACATTATAATTCTTTGCTATATCCCAGATAAGTTGGGTCCAGGTTCTGAAGGAGGAGGAGTTAAGATCAATCCTTTTGCCCATGGGCAATGACAGGACATTTTTTTTTAGCAAGGGCAATATAATCACATAAACACTTGAAAAAACTAAACTACCAGACACTGACAGCATCTGGGGGCAGGAAAACATTAGAGACAGGTAGACTGGTCATTACAGTTAGAGTCCAGGTAAATACTAACATGGGGTAAAACAAGAGTCTTGGCAGCAGAAATAAAAGAAAAACAAATATTAGGCAATAAATGTAAATATGCTTGAACCCCTGTTATTGTTAAACATTTCACATAACTTAGACCAAAAAAAGCTTAGACAAGCTCTTCCTCATTAAATCACACAAGACTATAAAATTAGAACTTTACACAGACTGTGAAATAAGAATTTTTGAATATTTTAAAGTGTATTTTAATTTTTCTTTGTACTCAATTTTTACTAGCCAAAATTACTGACAATATATTGAAACTGAGTGTTTGTTCTTTAAAGGGTTTTTAGCTCTTGACAGTGAAATATGCATATGGATGAGCTCATAAGGGACAAAACAAACTTCAGTTTCAAGAAGATAATACACACAAAGATAAGATTTTTTAAAAGCCATTGAGAATTTGTTTGGGGCACCCGACTGGCTCAATTAGTTAAGCATCTGACTCTTGATTTTCCGCTCAGATCCTGATCTCAGGGTCCTGGGATTAAGCCCCAAGTGGGTTCCACGCTCAGTTTGGAGTCTGCTTGTCCCTCTTCCTCCCCCCACTCATGCTCTCTCTCTCCCTCTGTCTCAAATAAATAAATGCATAGATACATAAAATCTTTTTTTAAAAAGGCACTGAGAATTTGTTTTTATAAACAGGTATGCAAATATGGGGCATGAAAGATATGGCTACAGTAGATAACTTAGCAATCTCAGTAATTAAGAATCAAAACTCTTTGCGATGCTTAATAAAGAGCATTATGGGAAATCTGACTGGAAAACATTCAATAAATTAATCTTCCAACAAGTATCTAGGAAGCTATGCCCCTGCTAGAGGCTTAGGGACAGAGGCAAGTGAAGCCTCAGGCTTCAAGGTCTGGTAGGAGAAAGTGATAATAAAAGCAGATAACTGGAAAATGGCATGGTAAGTATCACAGAGGAGCAAATCCACTAAGTAGCCCAGGGAGGCAATGAGTCAGCCACGTGGATCAGAGGTGACTACACAAAATATATGGTACTTGAACAGGGTCTTGCAGGATAGATAGAAGTACAGAATCAAGGGACAAACTGAGTCTCAAATTAGATCCCGTAGCCAAAGAAATAATATGTACATAATTTTTGTAGGCAACAAAAACATTATTTTTTAAGTAGGTGTTTTTCTTTATTGGAGTCACTCCTAACTAGCTGTGTAGCTTTGGGCAAGTCACTTAAGCTCCTTGGGCCTTAGGGCCCTCACATCTGTAAAGTGGGAGAGATAAACCAATGAAGGCCAAGGTACCTTCTGCCTCTGTGTTCTACTTATGTCTGTGAATTTCTGCACATGTATGAGATTTAGGCTACATCCTGAAAATTTCACTAGTAAGTATCAGCTGGTTAGCCAGGCCAGACAAAGGGGCTTCACAGCACAGGGCCAATTTCAGGGCTCAACAGCAGGCAGCTCTCTCTCCTTGCCAAGGGCTGGACTTCAGGAGAAATGATGATGATCTGGACCTTGCCACTTCACTGGTCCTTCCTTTCTCTTCCTGAGCCTTCCATGCTCTTTCTTTACATCTGCCCGATGATCCAGTAATTCCACTTCTAGGGATACACCCAAAAGAACTGAAAGCAGGGACTCAAACAGATGCATGTACACCAGTGTTCACAGCAGCCACGTGGCTGCTATGGCTACTCATAATAGCAAAATATCCTTCAACAGATGAATGGATAAACACAATGTCTATATATGTAAAAGTGAATATTATTCAGCCTTAAGGAAGAATGAAATTCTGATACATTCTATACCATGGATGAACCTTGAAAATATTATGCCAGGTGAAATAAGCCAGACACAAAAAAAGATGAATATTGTATGATTCCACTCACATGAGGTACCTAGAATAGGCAACTTCAGAGACAGAAAATAGGGTAGAGGATACAGGGGCTGTGGGACTGAAGGAAGAGGGAGTTATCGTTTAATGCGCACAGAGTTTCAGTATAGGATGATAAAAAGTTCAGGAAATAAGTAATAATGATTTCATCAGGTGTGATTTAGCTTGCCATAAAGAATGGAATAATCATATATTCCTGGAAAGAGCAAACCTGTACCAGGACAGATATATTAAACCAGCAGCACACAGAGGATCGCTAGTAGAAATAAAGCTCAGCCTTTCCTCATCCCAGCTCAAAATTGGAAAAACAGAACCCACATGTTAAAGAATCTGCTGAAAAAAAAAAAATCACTGGGGCTAGAACCAGGTATGCCAGTTTCTCAAGTGTTCAATCCACTACTGCTCTATTCATGCTATCTTGGCTAGGTTTCTAATGTAGTAAATAAGTTAAACCAAAGTAGGGCATGTGCTAATTTAACCCCATAAACTAAAATAATTTTCTTAAACTGGTATATTGAGCTCTACCTAACCAGACACCCTCTAGACTGCTGCAAGCAGAAAATAGAATGCAGTTGATAATACATTCTCAGTGCTTGAGTGATCGATGGCAAATTGATCCCCATTATCACCTTTACAGAGGTTCCCCATCAATGACAGCATTACTGAAGGGTGTCAGTGTATTTTTTTAAAAAATGGTGAAGACTTTTAAAACCTCAATGAAAAATACTATTGACAATAAATACCTTGGTCTTGTATCACACAATCTGTAGTGACCAGGGGAGGGACCTGGCCTCTGGAATTGGTGGCATAGACTTGTCCTCCTCTGGTGGCTCTGTCATTCTCGATCACCTGAATCTGATATAAGATATCAAGAACAAGTTAAAATAAGTTAAGACTCTTCCAAACATCTCCTCTCTCCCCCCTTTCATTATTCACATACACACAAATAGGCATTTTCTAAATCCTTTTAGTTCATTTCAGACCAAATTCTCACTGAGAACCTACTTTTGAAACATACAATTTTAGAGCAGCAGCTGCTAAATTCTCTTCTGTCATACTCTGAGTTCTGACCCTTCAGAGAACTTCATTTTTATTCATTTTTTTTATTGGAACCATAGATAAGCATTAAAAAAAAGATTCTGGTAGAAAAAGAAATTAAAAATAGCTCTTAAAGAAAATACCTTTTATAATTAAAGGAAAATATACAAAGCTAAAAATCATTAAATTCAGAAGAAATGATTTACAATACAGCCTAAAACACCTTAACTTTTCTCTTTAAATTCCTCTTGACCCTCAATTTGCCTTTCAAGTTCTTCTACCTCACCCCTGCTCCATGAGACAGTAAAAAAACAAACAATACAGTGTTCCCACGGGGAAGTTGTCTATTGTATAGATATCAGAAGAAAAAAGTCCCTAAGAGTTTTGTCATCTAATTTGGAAACACTTCGTATTTCTCCACTAAAATATCTATTGGTAAATAATGTAAAGATAACAATTTGTCTTAAAAAAAAAGATAAAAATTTATCTTTTTTTGTAGTTGCCTAGGGATGAAAGTAATAAAATCTAGTAGCATGGAGTTAAGAAGAAAATAAGAAGGCATCCTAATAATTATCTTCCTCTTTCCCTTTATCTCCTCCTTGCTCTCATTTCTCTGTCATCAAATAGAAGAGATCAGAGGCAAGGGGGTTAAAAAAAAAAAAAAAAGAAGAAGAAGAAAGTAAAAAGAGAAAAAAGAAAGAGATAAATGAGCAAGTGCCCAGAATACACTACCCAGCTTTGGAGGATATGTCGTTTTTTATACTCCTAAAGAAACTAGTAATATGAAAATTGTCTTCCCCCAAACTCTGAAATGTTACCTTCTCCATTTTGCCCTCCCATCTCATCCAATCCAGGCCTAATGGGCACTGATATCATTGGTTTTTTGGCATATCAGAGGTAGATTTAACCTGCCTTTATATCCACACATTTCTGTTATTTCTAATTTCATAGGATTTGAATTTATTAAATTAAAATATACAGAATATGCTCCAACCATAACTACTATAAATGCAGATGAGACCAAAAGCTACCATGGACACAGACAAGACACAAACAGAAAAATCAAAACACTACTATTATATCCTATATTTTTATCCTAAGCTTAATCTGGTTCCTTCAAAATTGGAGAACTTTTTTTTTTTTTTTTTTTAGAATTTATTTGTTTATTTGACAGAGAGAGATCACAAGTAGGCAGAGAGGCAGGCAGAGAGAGAGAGGAGGAAGCAGGCTCCCTGCTGAGCAGAGAGCCCGATGCGGGACTTGATCCCAGGACCCTGAGATCATGACCTGAGCCGAAGGCAGAGGCTTAACCCACTGAGCCACCCAGGCGCCCTGGAGAACTTTTTATATAATCAACATTTAGGGTAATCATTTCAACCAATGAAGTGTCAAATATGAAACCAAATTAAAAGCCGTAATAATCTGCATATTGAACATAGTTTCCAGACTTCAAATAGACTATATTTCCTAAAAATTTATTTTTTAAATTAGTTTGTTTGCAACTTACAAAGCACAGCCTCCAAAGAAACAATGTTGTATGTGGTAATTATATTTCTAAACTAGTTCACATTTTGGCTGTAATACTATAAAGGGAGTAAGAAATATTAAAACACTTCCAGTAATTTTTTAAAATATAGGTTATTAAGTTTTTAAAATTTACCTCAAATGGATATTCTCAAAAACAGGCTTGGAGATTTAACAATACACAGAAATTTCAAAAGAGATTTTTACAATGACTCAGTACACATGGGATTTCGATTTGATGGCAGTGACTCTTGATAATGCCAAAGCTACCTCAAAACATATAGATTATTTTTCCTTCAGAAGACGTGCAACTAGACTTACTTTTGTACTTTTCTGCTATGAAAAGAGTATTATGGAACCATAAAATAAAATCAGGAAAGAAAAAAAGATTCTCTTGAGATAAAGGAACAAGAAGAGTAAGGGAGGAGCAAGGTCAGGAGATGTGTGCACACATCTGCTTTAAGACAGGTTGCTTAAAGCAGAATTATCTAGCTTCAGGTGGTGAGAATGGGGGGACAGGAAGAGCTCCATTTCTGAATGGTCCTCCTGCAGATACAGGACGAGAGTGAGGAAGAGTTTCAATGGTGATACCAGTTTTATCATTCTCACAATATGGATAATACCACCACCTGAAAGGGTTGGAGCGAGCACTTAACTCAGGACTGGCATGTAACAGGAGTTCACTAAACATGATTTTACAGCTTTCTTTCCAGAAGGAAGAAATTATTTAGTCAGTTAAAGCATGTCACTTTGATAGAACATAAACAGGCTCCATCTGGCATGGCTATTTAATTACTTTTATTACAAAAATAACACTGGACTGAATCTGTATGTGTGCATTTTAAGGGTCTTGGATGAATCACAGCAATACTGCTTGTTGGTTTTGTTGTTAACCCTCACTCATTCATTCATTCAACAAATATATGAATGTACACTATGCACCAGGCTGTGTTGTAGCTGTTGGAGACACAGTAGTGAACAAAACCAAATTCTTGACCTCAAGAAGCTGACATTATAGTATGAAAGACAGGCAATCAATAAATGTATAAATAGGACACATCTATGTCAAGTAATACTAAGTACTGTGGATACGGAGTGATATGTATAAGGACCAGGGAGACTGGGATGAATGAGGACAGGAAGGAAATGAGGATATGAGCCATGCCCTGCATATATCAGGCAGAGGAAATATCAAGTGCAAAGGTCTTGGGGCAAGAGTACACTGAGCATGACTAAGGAATAATAAGGAGGCTGGTGTGGCTGAAGCAAAGTGATGGAGAACGAGTCAGAGAGCTTGTATGTGTGTGTGTATGTGTGTGTGTGTGTGTGTGTGTGTGTGTGTGTGTGAATGATGAGAGGCATGGCAGAGCCTGGGTGACAAATAATGTAGGCTCTAACAGGCCACTGTAAGAACTGGTGTTTAACTAGAGGAATACTGGAGGGTTTTGTTCTGAGTTGTAGTATGAGCTGACTTCTAATTTGAATGGATCATCCTGGCTGCTGGGTGCAGGCTGGAAGACCAGGGAGACAGGAGACTCTTACAATAATCAAGGTAGACAGATGGCTGCGGCTTGGACCAGGATGAGCACAGAAGGCAGGACCAGAACCAATAGAATTAGCTAAAGGACACTGTGCAAGAAAGAAACAAGGATGACTCCAGGATTTAGGGCCTGAGGAACTGGAAGGATGGGGTTGGAATCTAGATTTCAGGGAAACATCTTGAATAGGAATATCTGCATTTTCATTTAAAGCCATGAGAATGGATGGGATCACCTATAGCAGCATCTCTTAGTGTGCCTATGAATCATCTGGAGAGCTTGTTAAAACACAGATTCCACGGCCCCTTCCCTAAAGATTCTGAGTCTGTACGTCTGGGTGGAGCCTGCAAACACGAATTGCTAGGGAGCTTCCAGCTGATGCTGATGGTACCATCCTGGGAGCAGCGCACTTTGTGGAGTGTTGATCTACAGAGTAAATGTCAACAGAGAAAGGGACAGATCCAAAGACTTACACTTTGGGACGCTTCTAACACCTGGAGGTCAGAGAGAAGAGGTGGAACCACCAAAGTTAATAAGAAAAAGATAACCAGAGATGTAAATAAGTGGTGGCATCCCAGAAGCCAAATGAAAGTGTTTCGAGGAGGATGGAAGGAGCAGATGTATCAAATTGCTGCTGATCTATTGAGCTACATGAGATCTGAGAACTGACCATTAGATTTGGTAAAGGGAGGTCACTGGCCACCTCGACAAACATAGTGTTGGTGGGATTGTGCTGATGAGATCTAAACTGGGATAGGTACAGCAGGGGAGTGGAGGGGATAAACTGAAGACATCGAGTACAAGGAACTCTGCTGGAGATTTTTTTTTTTTTTTTTTGCTATAAAAGAGCGAATAAATGAGAGGAAACTGGACAGAGAATTTGGGAAGGGCCAGAGGAGGCCTCTTTTAAATTCATGAGGAAAGTTATTACAGGATGTTTCTAGTCTGCTGAAAATGATCTCGACAGTGAAAAAGTTAACTTCAAGCAAGTATAGATGATGCAGGAGAGAGGCGATGTGATGGCCAATTAAAATATGTCAAAGTGGCTAGGCTGTGGTACCCGGTTTTTGGTCAAACACCAGTCTCGATGTTGCTGGAAAAGTATTTTCTTAAGTGTCTGACATTTAATCAGTAGACTCTGAGTAAAGTAGACCCTTCATAATGTGAATGGAACTCATCCAATTGTTTGAAGCCTTTCAGAGAAAAAGACTGAGGGATCCTGAGGAAGAGAGAATTCTGCGTCCAGATGCCTTCAGACTTGGGCTGCAAAATCAACTCTTCTCTATGTCTCCAGCTTGCTGGCCTGCCCTGCAGATTTCAGATTTGCCAACCATCACAACAGAGTGAGTGAATTCTTTTTTTTTTTTTTTTTAAGATTTTATTTATTTGACAGAGAGAGTGAGAGAGCACAAGCAGGGGGAGCAGCAGAGGGAGAGGGGAAACAGGCACCCTGCTGAGCAGAGAGCCCCATGTAGGGCTTGATCCCAGGACCCTGAGATCATGACCTGAGCCGAAGGCAGAGGCTTAACCCACTGAGCCAGCCGGGCACCGTAAGATAACTCTTTTGATAGAAAGACAGATTGAGGGTAGGGAAGGAAAAAATGAAACAAGATGGGATTGGGAGGGAGACAAACTATAAGAGACTCTTAATCTCACAAAACAAACAGGGTTGCTGGGGGGGGGGGGTAGGGGGGTAGGGATAGGGTTGTTGGATGATGGACATTGGGGAGGGTATATGCTATGGTGAGTGCTGTGAAATGGGGAAGCCTGATGATTCACAGACCTGTACCCCTGGGGCAAATAATACATTATATGTTAATAAAAATATTTTTTTAAAAAAAGAAAGATAGATGATAGAGATATATACACATATATCCTGTTGGTTCTGTTTTTGTTTTTGTTTTTGTTTGCAGAACTTGAATACTTTAATACAGGGGATATTTGCTGAAGGGTTGTCCTTGAGAGGCCATAAGGGATCTACAAGGTGATGGCCTTGGTTGGGAGTATGGAGCAGCTCATCCACTGTTAACAGAAGGGAAGGGGGATGAATGGGCATAAATGCAGGGAGATGTGATGGTACAGCATGCAGAGGTTCTCTTTGGATTGCTTCTATTCTCTCCATGAAATAAGAAGCACAATTATCATTAGAGAGTCAGAAAGGGGAAGGCAGTGCAAGGAGTTTGAAGAGAGAAGAAATAATAGTCACCAGGAAAATGGGAGAGACAGTGGAGCTGGGTGATGGCCTTCAAACTTGCTACACATTAGACTTAGCAGGGAAGTTTTGAAAAATCCCAATGTCCAGTCCACATCCCAGCCTAATTGAATCAAACTGGCTGGTGGGAGCAGGCACCAATATCTGTATAGCTTCAGCAGTGATTCTTTTGTGCAGACGGGTTTTAGAATCACACAACTATAGGTTCACCTTAGTTTAGTGTCATGAATTAAAAGTGAGACCAGTATGCATGGTGTGATTGTTCTCAAGTCACAGGTGGCATCTGGGGTATAGGCATGGAGCAGCTAGAGAGCTGGTTTAACAACAAATGGGATTTTTCTTCTCTTTTCTTTTTTTTTTTTTAAGATTTTTTTATTTATTTGACTGAGACAGAGAGAGATCACAAGTAGGCAGAGAGGCAGGCAGAGAGAAAGGGGGAAGCAGGCTCCCGGCTGAGCAGAGAGCCTGATGTGGGGTTCAATCTCAGGCTCCTGGGATCATGATCTGAGCCAAAGGCAGAGGCTTAACCCACTGAGCCACCCAGGCATCCCCAAATGGGATTTTTCTAAGTGAATTCAGTGGAGGGAGTGGGGCAAAGGAATTGAGAATAGAGGATGTAAGGGACAGATTTATTATCATGGATCAAATAATCAAAGCTGCATAAGAGAAGTGAGAAGATGAAGGCAATATAAGAGATAAAGTAGTTAAGTTATAAGTCCTGGTGGCTGAATCATATTCACCTTTGAGTCCTAAAAGGAATGAGCTAAAAAGATAGGAGGCAGTGGTTGGAAAATGAGATGCTTTCAACTGAGATTCTGAAGTGTTCAATAATGGGTAATCTCAGGATCTATGGTAAGACTACGGATAACTGAGGTGGGTTGGATAAAAAGAACACTGAGGACAAAAAGATCAAGAACTGAAAAAGCAGGGAAATGAAAGCTTCTAAAATAGTACAAAAATAGTACTGGAGAAATTAATGGTGAACCTGGAGCTAAAAACTTCAGAGAATGAAGTGGAATGACCCAGAGGGTCTGTAGATGTTACAGAGAGGAAAGAAACAAGAAATGAAAATGATGGATTCAATGTAAAAATATTATATTCCTTTAACTAGAATAATGACATAATATTAAGCTATAAAAGTAATGGCTGGTAATATAATTATCAATAAAGGCACTAAGAGTTACTAAAACTTAATTTCTAACATGTTATAGGAAGCTCTATGAGAAGCCTTCAAGTTTATGTTCAAATAAATATAGAATAAGTGGGTAGATCACAAAAATAACTAAAATCCTCTACCCTCTCTGTGCTTTTTTCAAGGACTTTGCAGCTCCTCCCATCCAGAGCCAGAGTCTTATCTTTCTACTCCTGGACTGTGGGGAGATCTTGTAACTTGCCTTGGCTCAGAGAATGTCACAGAATCGGCAACGTTTTAGTTCCAAGCCATGGCTCAAGAGGCCTTGGAGATTCCTACTTTCTGTTTTAGATCTCTGCCACAGCCGAGTGAACAAACCCAGGCTAGCCTGCTCAGTGACATGGCCCAATCATTCCCACCTAACACATGGGTAACCAAATAGCAGACATGAATTATACCATCTGTAGTGGGCTTGGTGGTACCCCCCCCCACCAAACCAAAGGTATATCCATGTTCTAATCCTTGCAATCTGTGACTATTACCTTACAAAGTAAGAAAACTAATTAAATTAAAAGTCTTGAAAGAAGGCCCTCAGCCTGGATTATCTGGGTGAGCCCTGAATGGAATCACGTATAACTTCATAATAGAAAGACAGAAGGAGTTTTGAGATGGATGCCCAGAAGAGAAGACACAGAGAAGCAGAAGAGGCAATGTGATGACACAGGCAGAGATTAGTCATACAGCCACAAGCCAAAGAGTGCCTGTAGCCACCAGAAGCTGGAAGAGACAAGGAATGGATTCCACTAGAGAGACTTTCAAGGGAGTACAGCCCTGCCAACACATTGACTTCAGACTTCTGGCCCCCAGAACCATAAGAGAATAAACTCCTATTGTTATAAGTCACCCAGTTTGTGGTAAATTTGGCATGGTAGCCACAGAGAATTAATATAACATCCTAGGCCATTCAGACTCCAGGCAAACTTCCAGCTAACCCCAGATGTACAAGCAAACCCAAACCAAATCCATTGAGCCTGGCGCAGATTAGCAGAACTGCGCAGAGAACCCACTGACTAATGAGGATTAATAAATAGTAGCTATAAATTACTAAAGTTGGTGGTAGTTTGTTACACAGCAAAAGTTAGCAAATACAGTAGCTCTTTGGGCTATCTCTAACTCCTTGTACTCACGTTCATAGAACCACGACAAAGACCTAGGTTAACTATATCAATTTCATTATTATTCCAAAAGGACTATAGATCTCTGCTCATTGCTAAAGACTTGCAGCTTCTCCTGAAGCAGGGGTATATATCCCTGCCCGAACAACCCGGGGCTTTATCATGACTTGCTTTGGCGGAGGGCATGTGAGTGGTCGTGACATGTACCACATCTGAGTGAAAACCTTAAGAGCTATCGCACCTTTTGGTCAGCTCTCTTTTCTCCCTTTCTCATGATAACAACATGTCCCAAGTACAGGCTGTCCCTTCACACTGGCTTCTGGAATGATAAGGGCACACACAGCAGCACCTAAAGACAAGCGGCAGCTGCTACAGCCTTCCTGTAATCTAAGGGATAGATAAATCTTCATGGTTGTAAGCAAACTGGGGATTGTGCATTATGCAGAATAACCTAATAAAAGCTGACTGATAGAGTTACTAAAGAGTAATCTTCCAAAGAAAATAACCTGAATGGAGAATTAAGTTATAGCTCTAATTTATATGAAAGTTTTTTTCACAGGCAAAACGTAAAATACTTGTTTTTACTTTCAGTGGGTATCTTATCCTTATTGAAAAGTGTCCTTTATTTATCTAAACTAGTATGTTTGTATACTCTGACTACTACTTACTCATTGAACAATCAATAAATACTGCTAATATAGGCGAATATAAATGTCAATAGTACTGCCAAGTTTATGTCCTAAAAAAAAATCTCCATAGGCTTTCTGTCATAGAGACCCCTACTATGCCATAACCTAGCCTCCCTTCCCCAGACATAGAAAGGAGGAGCCTCTATGTGATGGATATAGTGCTCCAACAATAAAGGACAGGAAAATGCTAACAAACTGAAGTTTCTGAGACAGTGAATGAAGAATGGTCCTTTGTGAGGGGGACGATGGGAGTGAGAGAGAACACTTACTGGGCTGGGGATCGAGTCAGGATCCAGCTTCTTCTGGAGTTGTGGTGGACCAGCCATCTGTGCAGGACCTCCCGGGAAGCCTCCCGGGTAGGAGAGCTGCCCACCTGCCATCTGGGGACCATAGCTGGCTGCTTGGGAAAAAAGTTTAAAAAGAAAACCATGAGAGACTGTGGACTCTGAGAAACAAACAGGGTTTTGGAGGAGAGGGAGATGGGGGGATGGGTGAGCCTGGTGGTGGGTATTAAGGAGGGCACGTATTATGTGGAGCACTGGTGTGGTGCATAAACAATGAAACCTGGAACGTTGAAAAAAATTTTTAATTTAATTAAAAAAAAAAAAAAGAAATGACTAGGACCCAAGGTCCTAGATGTAGAGCTCACTGACAATATTATGCTGTTCAGTCAAGTATGCTGCATTTTTTCATCTTATTTATGTAAGGCAGAGAGTTAAGTGTGAATATCTATGATTCCCCTTTTCTTTGCACTTGCCACGCTATTCTAAAACTAGCTTTCCTTAAGAGTAAGTGATAGATGCCTAGTAAAACAAAGGCATCTACTAGGCATCTACTAGATGCCTAGTAGAACAAAGCTGATTTCCTAGGTAACCCAAGACCTTCCCCTAGCCCGGCCTGCCTTACCCTGCTGTGGTGAATATCCCGTGCCCAGCGTCTGTCCTGGAAGAGGCGGGGGCTGGTACTGGGCATTCAGAGGAGCAGGCCCAGGGAGCGCATCCTGCCTGTGTGTTGATGGAGGCAAGGGCGAGGCACCAGGGCCGTTTAGTGCAGTGGGTGGTGGTGGGAGAACCTGAGATCCAGGCTGCATAATGGATGGCTGCGGAGGTCGGGGAAGACCCTGGAACAAAGGCGCTGATGGAGGGCCAGGGGGCCCCTGGCCAGGGGGAGCCATGCCTGTACCTGTGCAAGAAAGAAGACCAGACCAATAAATGTTGCACTTCTCAACTCTCTAAATTCTACGAAGTACACACAGGGACATTTTTTTCCCTGACATAAAACAAGAAGGCATCCCTACAAATCAATTTTTTTTCCCCACAAGATGAATCTTCATTCAGAAAGTTATACAAATGCTATTTGGGGCATTTTATAAAACAGGAGAATTTTTAAAGGGTAAAAGCAATATGTATAATTTTGGTGAGAAAATTAATAGGATAAATTTTAACTCAGTTGCATTAACTTTACATGATACATGTCACTAGTTAAGAAATTGTATGTGGTACAAAATCTAGAAAATCATATAGAGGAAAATGTTCTGTAACAGGAATTATTCACATAACTTACACATTCAATAAATAAGTATTTTGTGTCCTGTGCTTAACTTGATCAACTAGATCTCAGAGCTAGGTAGAAATAACAAGGGTCACTAATGTGCTTTCTAATCATATGGGAAATAGTTATAAAACCAGATTGTTCTAACTCTGATTATGTGAAATTTATTTGCTTCCTGGAGACTTACCCATCTTGAAATCAGTAAAAGACAGAAAATAGAGGGTTGGTTTATTTTTAGAGATGTATCTAAGAAACCACTTAAAGTAATGGAAACATTCTTCATCAAGATAAATGGCTGACTATGCTGTTATTACAGTGAAGGTTCCTTTGACCCTTAGAATATACAGCATTTCTATTGATACAAATCTCAGTACTGTAACTGTTTTCTCTCCTATTATTCTCTTTTCTGCCTCAAACATCTAAGCTTCCATTCTTTTCATGATGTAAATACAGAATCAAAGCACACTGTGAAACAATGAGTACTATATTTTCTATTTTAGGGCTCCATTATAAACAACACAACGTTAAAACTACCCTCCACATTTCTCAAAATAATTTCACTGTTCTAATGCTTATTTGTGAAGTCAGCATTTTTTTGTTTTTTGTTTTTTTTTTATCATTCTAATATTGAATATTAGAATATTCTAATATTGAATGTTAGGTATACTGAGGGTCTTTCAATATCCTGAAATAAATGGCAGTATAATCAGGAAAAAAATTAATTACAGCCATACATAATACAGATGATTTATATAAAAATGTCTAAAAAACCACTTCAATATGGTGTGCCAGAATTATGCCTATTTTTTTTGACTTATGTCTATTTTATTTTATTTAATTTATTTATTTCACAGATAGAGATAGGCAGAGAGGCAGGCAGAGAGAGAGGGAAGCAGGTTCCCTGCCGAGCAGACAGCCTGATGCGGGGCTTGATCCCAGGAACCTGGGATCATGACCTGAGCTGAAGGCAGAGGCTTTAACCCACTAAGCCACCCAGGCGCCCCTATGTCTATTTTAAAAATGGGAAAAAACCACCTTCATTAAAAATACTCGTGAAACACGTAGTCAGTGAACACTAATAATGAAACTGTTACCATAGCTGTTAATGTGCATAGCATTGAGCTGACTGGCCAGTTGGGTGACCGATGCAGTGGATGCAGGACTTGGATAAGATGATTGTGTAGATGGTGAATATGGTGCGTAGGAGGGTGCCGCACTGTTGACAGGTGGAGGACCTGGAAATCTAAGAGGGAAAAAGGGTTGTTAAACAATATCATAGTTTCATGTGCCAATGATATACAACAAACGTTAATAACCTGCTAAATTTAATCCCATCTAGTGGGCACCAGGAAAATGACTGATATTTTATCCTGTCTTTAATATTAATGTGAGCTCAAAATGAACCATGTAGCATCATCACATAACTATGCTCACAAGCTCAACATGTCAAGATACTTAGTAAAAAATTCCTAATGTAAGCACAGAACCAGCTTTGGAAATCAAGTTTGAAAAGCGGAGTCCACCACAGCCTTATCTATACCAGGGTTAATGATTAATAGAACAGAACCAAGAAAAATAAAATGCTTTGTGGCTCTATCTTTATGATCATTCTCCTTTTTCTTACCCAGCTTTTAAAATAAAACATTACCTGCACTATAATTTCAGTGCCCTGCAAATGGTACTTGAGGGTGAACAACTCAGTAAAAAGTTTTGAAATCGTTCATTCATTTTAATCTAAAAATTTCATCATGCTTTACCTTTAATTTAGCTTGAACTTATTGTATATTTATTTTTCCTTATTTTGAATGAAACAGTGGCCACCATAGAATAGGATAGAAACAGTGTTCCTATTGTAATTAATCTGCAGAATGAAGTTAAAGCTTTGCCTTCTAGTTACATTATGACTTCTTACTAATAAAAAATGAAATTGTCCAAGATGGTATACTCTGAATTCAATTTCTCCATGAACTGGAAACTATGTCCCTAGTGGCGCACACTCCTGCCTTCCATCTTTCACTGCCACTTGAGAGGTTAGGAGCAGAGCCTGAGAAAGGCCAGTGGCTTGCTTGAAGTCCCACAACTTATGTGTGACAAAATCGGGACTATCCTCTTCCCAGGTCTTAACCGATCACACCTTCCAAAACATTTTCTCTTGTCATTTTTCTCCATGTATCTTAAATTGAATGATTACTGTAAACAAAACTTAAAATTAACCTTCGAACTGTTATGCTGTATGGTATTTAAGCATATTTCAGAATGATGATATCCCACACTTTAAGTTAAATGGATGAATGATCAAATGCTTTTTCTTTGTAAAATTACAAGCTATCCTATAGCAGATACTTGGTTATAAAGGGTTTTAAAGTTAGAATGAATAACATTTTAACCCAAAGAATACTGCTTAGCAAAGCTGTTGATTTCCTCTCCTGTCAAAAACTGAAACAAGACCAACACAGTCACACTAAACATCTTTTGATTTAAATAATTTTTGGAATACTTTTTGGAATAAACTGAATATATTCAGTATTCCAAAAGTATTTTGGAATACTTTTTGGAACAAACTGAATAAAGAGAGAAAATATAAAATATAAAAGTTAACTTTCACAGAAGTTTTGTTTATATCTCTAATTTATTAATGACACTAGGAAAAAGAAAGGCAAGGCAAAATATAACTCTAGCCTTAATTGACACATTTAAAATATTGTTGCCCACTTAGAAATGAGTTCAACAATTATGTCAATGATATGTTTTGTCAATACATTGTTTCATAAAAGCATTTCTTTTTTTAAGAAATGACACTTTTGCCTTTTTAAAAAAAAGATTTTATTTATTTATTTGAGAGAGAGAGAGAATGAGCATGAGAGGGGAGAGGTCAGTGGGGAAAGCAGACTCCTCCCCAAGCAGGGAGCAAGATGTGGGACTCGATCCCAGGACTCCAAGACCACGACCTGAGCGGAAAGCAGTCGCCCAACCAACTGAGCCACCCAGGCGCCCTGCTTTTGCCTTTTTAGAAAGTCACAAGAGATAGATACATGCAATAATCGCACACAGGCAGAAGGTACATGCTCTATAAGAATACATTAGTGGGGGGAACCTGGGTGGCTCAGTGGGTTAAAGTCTCTCCTTTCGGCTCAGGTCATGATCCCAGGGTCCTGGGATCGAGTCCCGCATTGGGCTCTCTGCTCAGCGGGGAGCCTGCTTCCTCCTCTCTCTCTGCCTGCTTCTCTGCCTGCTTGTGATCTCTGTTTGTCAAATAAATAAATAAAATCTTTAAAAAAAAAAAAAAGAATACATTAGTGGGTGTAGCATGTGGTATTGTTATAGGGTTTGGATCTAATAAGCAGGAATTGGGAACCAGCAGTTAAATTGGGGGAAAGGGAGATTATTCAATTGTTTAAGAAAAAAATTCTCTAAAACATTCTCACAGATATTTCACAAATGTTAATAACACTTTTAAAATATGAAATTGTATGAATAATTTATTACATACCACAAATAGGATGAAATATGTTTCAAATGGAAGTTATGACATAAGATGCCTCCAGTATTTTTTTCAACTTAACAAAAGGTTAATTATTTAAAATACAGAATATGAAAATATACAACCATTAAGCCATTACTTTTTGACCCATAAATGCCTACTTATCCTTCATTGCTTAATATATGTCCTGGGAATTAGGCTTTAGAAATTCACAATTTTTTTTCCTAACCAACTTAAATGTTGCAGATCTTAAACAGATTTGAATTTTAAAAGCAATTTTATTAATTTAAGAATGAAGTAGTAGTAAAGAGCTCACAAAAACTTTCATTTAGATAAAAGATTAACAGAACATTTTTAAACATGCAAAGTGACTTAAAAATTTTCAGTTTCAGGGCGCCTGCGTGGCTCAGTCAGTTAAGTGACTGCCTTCTGCTCAGGTCATGATCCTGGAGTCCTGGGATCCAGTCCCGCATCGGGCTCCCAACTCCATGGGGAGTCTGCTTCTCCCTCTCACCTTCTCCTTGCTCATGCTCTCTCTCAGTGTCTATCTCTCGAATAAATAAATAAAATCTTTAAAAAAAAAAGAAGATATTGTATAAAAATTTTCAGTTTCATTACTCTACTAAATTAGTTAATCTGAGGTTACACAGCATGTAGGTATATGTAGGTAGAGTTTAGATATGAATCCAGGTCTAAAGGCTCCCAGTCTGGAGACCCTGGTATGTGACTATGGGCAAACCACTTAATCTCCATAGCTCTCAGCTTTCAAATGAAAAAATGAGCAGACAGAATGGAACAATCCCTTTCTGTGCTATATACACAACGGTTAAAATTAAGAATCATATGATTTAAATATTTCCCATGTTGATTCCTTCACTTAACAGGTTTCTGGGCAGAGAAAACATTCAATTTTATATTTTAATTTACTGTTTCACTGAATGTCAGAAAAGGGCAGATCTGCCATAAAACACAGCAGTCAATAAAGAATTAATACCAGAGGATTAATAAAACATGAAAATTTAGCTTCTGTTTAGTCCTAAACCTCTAGAGAGCTGACTCAATTGTCTGTGGCCTGCTCAACCTCAAATATTTCTTATTTCTAAGTTTGTAACAAATTGCTCAAGTAGTGAGCTGTATGCTGAAGTTTGCTGGAGTGTGGAGACATGGTACCAAATTTGTCAAGATGGGACTGAAGTAAAATCTGGATTTTTTTTTTTTAAGATTTTATTTATTTATTTGACAGACAGATCACAAGTAGGCAGAGAGGCAGGCAGAGAGAGAAGGGAGGAAGCAGGCTCCTCGCCAAGCAGAGAGCCCGATGCGGGGCTGGATCCCAGGACACTGGGATCATGACCTGAGCCGAAGGCAGCGGCCCTAACTCACTGAGACACCCAGGCGCCCCTAAAATCTGGATTTTAAATACTCAATCCATGGAGTAGAGAAAACAAAACCTCTACCCAATATCATTGCTTTCCACAAAAATAAATAAATAAATAATAAAAATTAAAAAAATAAAGAGAAAACAACTATTCCAACTATTCCTCTTATTTTCTTCTTTCTTTTTTTTAAATAACTCTTATTTTTCCTATTCCCTCTTTTTCTTTGCAACCAAGTTCTTAGTCAGCAGATTTCACCCCATCAACTTCAATTTGGGAAGATGAATCTCCACTTTCCACCCTCTTTCCCTCCAATTCATTTCTTGATTAAAACAGATAATTTATATAATTTATAGTTACAGCTTTTATTTACTAAATTAATCCCATCCAGCAATAACACTTTGTAGATAACTTCAAAACCACTTATAAGTTTAAGACATTCTGCTTCAGCCAAGATGAAAGAGAAAAATGGCTAGGTACGATTTTTAAATTTTATGAAATGGTGCCTGGGAAGGAGCAATATTTTAAAAATAAAAATGATAAATTTTAAAATTTCATTCAACATAATGACTCTGAATTATATCTTGTTTTCATTCAACAGTTCAGATATTGTAAAAGTTAAGAAATTTTTTGATGGGTTCTCTAAGGATAAACAGTACCAATGAAGTGCTATAATCATCAAAGAAATTTCATGAGCCACTTATGCTCTCTGACAACCCGTCATCAGACTGTGTGATTCACCTGCACAATCACTGTGCCCTTTGCCCTGGCACTGAACTATATACACAGAAATATGTCCCATGAGGGCAAAGTAGTGTGGTAACCATGGATGCTTAGCATGAATACTAGATTTCTCCTTGATGTTTTAATTTTTAAATCCATTTCCAACCTTTAATTCACAGTTCAAGTTGAAGAAAGTCAATAGTAGGGGAGATGGGGCAGAATCTGTCAGGGTTTCCTTGGTAATTAGAATGAAAGTAGAT
Source organism: Martes martes (assembly GCF_963455335.1). Taxonomy (NCBI): domain Eukaryota; kingdom Metazoa; phylum Chordata; class Mammalia; order Carnivora; family Mustelidae; genus Martes; species Martes martes. The sequence continues at coordinate 117,162,102 of NC_137889.1, forward strand.
TTCTAGATTGAGCTGTCATGAGTAGCTAGACTGAACCAGTAAGGAGGACAAGCTACAGACAGTAGACTCTCTACATGCCCTGAAAATGGTACCGACAACTGCTAACACGTATTGAGTCTTTCATGGGCATTCTGCAGTATGCAAAATTCTCGGCATGTGTTAGCCATCAAAATCCTCACAACCACATCACTATGGTTAAAACTGTGATGAGGGAACTAAGGAACACAGAAGTGAAGTCACAGCTGCCTGAGCCAAGAATAGTAAACACATCTTGACTCTATGGTCTACAATCTTCAGACTTTGCGCTGAGCTCACTCACAACCACACAGCCAAGGTCTATCTGATGATAAAGTCCGTGGTTTACTTATTTCTAAGGAACCTAAGTGAAGGGAAAGAAATGGAAAGAAGCAAAAAGATCAATACAATCTAGGCTAAGACCAAAAGCTTTCTTAACTTCAAACCAGCTGTTTAATTTTAGCATTTCTTCTTAAAAAAAAAAATCTAAAATGCGTGGCAGTTTACAACAATGAACTTTTCCAGATTTTCTCCCCTGTGCTCTGGACAGAGAGTTCTATTTCCTCATTTTACAAGTGAGCAAAATGAGGAGGCCTAGAGGCCCAGGAACTCCACCAGCACCACACAATTCATTTTTGAGCCAGAAGAGGCATCTTTGTTTTCAGTGTTTCTACTCTAATCCTTGTACCCCACCACCAGGCTAATACACTAGGTAGGGGTCATCAGGTCAGGTCCCCAGTCAGGCCCTTTCTTTGACTTTGTGCTCCTTGTTCAAACCACAACCACATGTAAACCAGATTACTTAGACTCACTCATCCTCTGTTTCCTTCACTCTGTCTCTCACAGCAACCATGTCAATGGTAAATGTTACCCTGACAAATAAGAGCCAGGAAGTGTCAACTTCACAAACGTCCTATAGGAGCATTAACTCGATGACATTTAAAAGTCCAGAGAGTTTTCCCACTAACAGGGACTACTCACAGGTCCCTTGAAAGGGTGACTGAATGGCTTCAGAACAGCAGGTCCAGATTTCACACCGAGGGGTAAATCCTCCCCTCACCAACCCTATAGCCTAACAGCCTGGAAAAGGAACCTAGGAAATGAAGCCTCCAGGTACTCCTTGGAGAAATTCCAAAGTAAACACTATAAATAGCTTTGGCACTGGGATTCTCAATGGCAGTAGCTCACCAGAAAAACAATAATGGGACTTCCAGCAGGGCAGGTGTGATGTTGGCTTCCTTCCCAGGGGATAGTCCCCAGTGGGATACAGAGCCTACACATCTCATATAGCTCATACATTGGCTTCTTCAGGCCTGCCTCCAACTTTTCCCTTTCTTAATTTATTATAAACACAAACAGAGGATTTATTTCCTGTGTTGTTTTTACTATCGATCTACCTTTCAAAAATCCCTCCCTGGCATCTGTGTACCTTTCACATCAAATCCAGTTTTTACCATTAGCCACAATCTGATTTAATTTTAAAATATTTATTAAGCACCTGCTGGCACTGAGCTCAGTCCTGCAAAGGATTCAACACGATAGATGATTTAAAATGTACTGGGGCAAACAGGGCATAGACATCTGAAGAAATCAGAGATTAATACAGAACTCTAAAATGAGATGAATATAATCTAAAATTAAAATGTGTGGTATTGACATAAGTAATTTTTTATATATTTTTTAATATGTACTGGTCTTGTTTTTTTCCCTCTTAACTTTTCTAAATGTTTGTTTCCTAGGACAATCTAGCAAATCCTTTTTCAAGGGTGTGGGCAGTATCAAGAGGTCAAACTTTCAATCAATAAACATGCTAGTTTAGAAAGCACTTGTGAGACAATTTTAGTAGAATATACAAAAATGTGGGTTGGAATCTACCTAGCTCACCTTTGGGGAAGATGCCCTTGGGCATGAGCTCCATTCTGGCCAAACTGATGGGGTCCAGGAGGTGAAGGACCCTGAGGCAACATGCCCCCAGGGGCAGCAGCCCCCAAAGGCCCTGCTGGCTTCATCATACCTGCAATAGAAGGGCATGAATTTAGAAGAGTATGAATGTGCAAAGAGCGAGGATGCAATGCCATTAGGTTGAAAATGAAAACTAGGAGGAGTGGGAGGGGGAAAAAAGGGTTAAGACAAGTTCTCCTTTAAACTTGCATTAACCACCACAGACCTAACAATGCCAGTCTCCAGCACAGTTATTTGATCATCATATTGATAGGAGAACAGAAAAGGAAAGAACCATTTCAATATCAAACAGAACAAAAACAGAAGAAATTATCTTGCATTTGGTAGAAGCACCTGATAGAACATACTATCACACTAAGAATGCTAGAATACACAGTGGAAAATGCCATTCTGGATATCAGAAAATAACTGGAAAAAAAAACAGTATGAAGCATCATCAAGATCCTAACTGTAACTATGGAGAGGGAAAAAAAAACAACCCTCTGAAAATGTCTTTTGAGTTACAGCATGAGGAAACAAGTGGAAAGTAGCATCTGTTTTTCCAACAAATGCAAAGCAAGTTTCAGAGTTAATAATTCTTCTAGGATTCCAAATAATTGGGTGATAAACAATCGAGGGACTCCTAAACCCATCATATTCACTCATATAAAATGTGGAATCATGGGGCGCCTGGGTGGCTCAGTGGGTTAAGCCTCTGCTTTTGGCTCAGGCCATGATCTCAGGGTCCTGGGATCGAGCCCCGCATCAGGCTCTCTGCTCAGCGGGGAGCCTGCTTCCCCTCTCTCTCTCTGCCTGGCTCTTTGCCTACTTGTGATCTCTGTCTGTCAAATAAATAAATAAAATCTTTTAAAAAAATGTGGAATCATGTGATTAGGAGATGCTCCTGGCAATAACTGTTTTCCTTTAAAAGAGTTCCTTCTCAAAAGATATTTCAAGGTCTCTCTTTAGAACTGTTTGCAGACATCTTTCTCTTCTGGAGAAACTGCGGTATAGAAGAAAAGTCACTGAACATGGGTCAGAGGAGTTCAAGGCCCCGCCTGGCCATTTACTAGCAGATAGAAGTATGGTGTTGGGAGGGAAGTTTACATTCAAATACCTGTTTCCTTCCCCTCGTTGCAAAAGGAAAGGCTTGGACTAGATCACTTGTGACTCTCCTTCTAGTCTTTTAAAAGAAAAAAAAAAAGTCTTCTATTTGATCTCTCTCCACTTCCAATCTGCTTATTTTGTTCCAGCTCATTCAACTTACTTTTGACCCCACCTTCCTCTCTGGCACCATCATCAATGACCTCCTAGTGCCTTGTGTGCACTCCTCCACTTGACCTCATAGTGATATTTCACACCCAATATCTCTTTTCTTTTTATGCCTTCCTCTAGAGAGTTTATTCTCTCAGGTAACAAGAGATTGACTGGATGACCTTGCAGTTGCCAAAGAAAAGTTTCTTACATTATCATCATCATCATACGGCCAAGAGCATGCTTTCAGATGCTTGGGTAATACAGAATGTAATACAACCAGGGAAATGGCTGTATTCGTGAATAATACTGAAACTGATCACAAAGTTTTTTTTTCCTTAAAAACTTAAGAAAAATCTTATATTAACTTTATAGTCACAGTCTTATTTAGCAATTTTTCATATACTAAGAAAAAAATATTTTTCTTACAACACTACATTTTTATATGATGTTCTAAACTCCAAAGCCAGCAAGTTAGAAAAACATGAGACTTGTAGTCACACAGACTTGGGCTTGAATTCTTTCTCCACCATTTAACAGCTATGACCCTGACAAGGATACTTCTATCTTCTGAAAACTTGACTTTTAACACTGTGTCATAGAAGTAATGTCCCCTATCTCTAAGAACAGTTCTGAGAATTAAGGCAATAGATATGAGAGCATATCGAAATGTCTGATATATAAGGCAATCAATCAACAAATCTTGGTTTCCTCTCGACCATATCTCCTGCCCTCCTTTTTTCAAGGATTTATATCCTAACAGTATATATACACAATAATTATATGCACACTTGTATTTTCATTTTTGAAACATTATTTTGGACAAGAATAGAAAATCCACAACACGAGTGCTAAAATAATAATTACACATACTGTAAGAAACCAAAGATGTTTTAATTTCTTAGATAAGTAAATCCCAATTTCATCAACAACCCTCATAAATATGTCCAGAGAATCAAAAAACAGTTTTTGGAATTACTCTTGTCTGGGTATTCCCATGTGTATCCATGGGATGCAAGTTTATAAATTTCCCTATTTTCAAAAACAAAATTGGGGAAAAAAAACCCAGTTTATACATACTCAAGCAGAACTGTTATACACCAATTTCACTAAAATGTTCTTTACCTTTTATTTTTGAAAATCAACTCTATGGCAACATTTCAAACTCATTCTTGTTCAAGGTACATTCAATGGGCCTTTGAGACACTGAGAGCTCTTACGGAAGTCACAACCATGTAAACAAACAATGACAGTGCCTTGTGATCAGTACTGCAATATGTGATCAGTACTGCAATACGCAGATGGACAAGCTCTCTCTCCCTAGAGGAATCAATAAAAAGTTCAAAGAGGAAGGACTGCTTGAGCTGAATCTTGCCAGACAAGCAGGATTCTTAGTATAGAAACAGGATAGAGGATTTCAGGCAGAAGGGAAAACTTGTACAAAGATATAAGAGGGCATAACATGATAAGAGACTGGTAGAAGGTGCAGGGCAGAGAGGTTATGGGGAAAAGGGGCTGGAACAGAAGTTATCATGGTTGGTCGGGTCAGGCTGCAAAGTCCTGTGTGCCATTTGGACTCTATCCTCGGGGCAAAGAGAAATCAGTATCATTGTTATCTGCAAAGTCATAGTCTTCTCCTCATTACAGGTATTTTCAAAAGTGATCAGAGATAAAAAGAAATTGGGTTCTTTATAGTATGAGGATTTTAATAGGAAAGGAAAACCAGAGCATGAGAAAGAACTAACTATACTTATGCCAAAAAAAAAAAAAAAATCTCTAAAATCACAAACTGGTCTTCAACACAGTGGCAGATATTATAGACTAGCTTACTCAATAGTTATTCCATTTCCTTTCTGAGTTACCTTTCTGTGTGGTTCTGAGCTGGAAAGATGGAATCTCCACTGCATAAATTCTCTTACAAATTAGGGTTGCCACGTTCTCTAAATTCAGCAAAACAACACTCCTCTGGGAGACCCTGAATAGCAGGGAGAGATGGTAGTTCTGGGGTAGAAAGGCACTGGCTACTGAAGGAATAGTCCTGTGTGGCGTGTGCATTACCACGGACCACGGAGTCCCAAGCTTGGTTCTGGCTTTCTCTAGCACTCTCTTGGCTTCTGGATACCTTCTAACAAATCGCTTTCTGCTACCCTGGTTTCTGTGATCCACAAAAACACCCTGCTGAAAACAACATCACAGAAAAGCATATCTTGGATTTGGCCCTGGATCTGACAAACTAAAACGAGAATTAAAAATCATTTGTGGAAAAAAGAAGTTTATAAAATGAATAAAGATGCCTTATACTGCTTTAAGTTGTCTAATTATTGTGGCTAGGACTTCCAGTCCTATATTGAATAAAAGCGGTGAGAATGGACATCTTTGTCTTATTCCTCACCTTAGGGGAAAAGCTCTCAGTTTTTCACCATTGAGTATGATATTAGCTGTGGGTTTTTCATAGAAGGCCTTCATTAGGTTGAGGTATATTCTCTTTAGAACTACTTTGCAGAGTTTTTTTAATCATGAATGGATGTTGTACTTTGTCAAATGCTTTTTCTGCATCTATTGAAATGATCATACTGTTTTTATCCTTTCTCCTGTTGATGAGATGTATCATACTGATTGTTCTGCGAACACTGAACCACATTTTCATCCCGGGAATAAATCCTACTTGATTGTGGATGTATGATTTTTTTTAATGTATTGTTGAATTCAGTTTCCTAATATGTTGCTAAGGATTTTTGCATCTATATTCATGAGAAATATTGGCCTACCGTTCTCCTTTTTGTGCTGTCTTTATTTGGCTTTGGCATCAGGGTAATGCTGGCCTCACAGGATGAATTTGGAAGTTTTCCTTCCTCTTCTATTTTTTTGGTATAGTTTAAGAAGGTATTAAGTCTAGCAAAACAACTCAGTCAGGGAAAGACAAATGTCATATGATCTTTTCATATGTGGAATTTAAGAAAGAAAACAAATGAGCAAAGGGTGGGGGAGAGAGAGGCAAACCAAGAAACACACTCTTAACTATAGAAAACAAACAGATGATTACCAGAGGGGAAGTGGGTGGGAGGATGGGTGAAATAGGTGATGGAGATAATAAATGCACTTATCATGATTCCATAAATAAAATAAAATAAAGACAAATTCCCTAACATATGGACATAATCATAATGATCACTGTTCCTAAGGCACTGTGCCTGGTGGTGTACATATATAAGCTGCTATTTATTATGAGCCTCACCTCTTCCACTGCCCTACCCTAGATCAAGGACATCAACAGTTCTTGCCTCTTAGCTTCCATACCAGTGGTCCTCAAGCAGGGCTTATCTTGCCCCTGAAGGGACATTTGGCAATGTCTAAGGTTTCTGGTTGCCACAGCCTAGGGATGGCGGGCATGGGCCTGGTAGGTATAGTATGGTTTGTACTCCACTGTGTAGGGGTGAAGAATGCTATTAAACACCCTATACCACACAGCACAGCCTCCCACAAAAAGGATTAATTGGCCCCATATGTCACCAGTGCTGAGGATGAGACACCCTGTTCCAGAAACCAGTGTGTCCAGGTCTGATGCCTTCTCTATACTTTCTAATGTTGAGTGTAACTCTTTCTAAAATATACATGGGATCATGACCCTTCCCAGTTTAAAATGCTTCAGTGGTGCCCTACTGACCTTAAAGCCTAAATAAAGTCTTAAGATGATCCCACTTTCCATTACAGGCATACCTCTCAGTGCTGGCACTCTGTGTTAGCCAGGCTGAACCTCTTGCAGGTGGCTCCAAAGTGCCACCCCATCCCCCACCCCAGCAAGCTGCCTCCCTACGTGGCCAACTTTTACTCATCTTCCAGGTCATTTCTTCCAGGAAGATTCCCTTGATCTGTAAGTCTTGGTTATGTGCCCTGCCATGTGCTACCATGGCACCTTCTATCTCCTTTATCTTGGTACTACCCCCGTATTGTCACTGTCAATTTAGTTAATGCATGTCCCACTAGATAAGTTTTAGAAGGGCTGAGATTAGATTTATTTCATTCATCGTTATTTGGCACAAGTAAGTTTCTAATTTGAATACTGAGTGAATGATGATAACACTGGGTGAGATATGGAATGCCAGAAAAAAAAAATTTGCTCACTCAATAAATCTGTAAAATTTGTTACTACATAGCATTAGCACCACATGATAGGCACAAACGGAGGTATGGTCTGTGAGAAACGCAAAACAAGCGTTAACACTGCCCAGATCTATGTAAGAATAGATACTTCAAGGAATCACAGCCAGGTTGCCTGTGTCCATCACAGAAACAACAAAAGGATCGTCAAAAGACTAGAAAAGAAGACAGAGAAGATTAGGAAACCTAGGGTCACTCAGCACAGAAAAATAAACGCTAGGGTAATGTAGTGACAACCTTAAATAATTAAACAAAACACCTTATTTTACAGAAAGGTATATTTACAGAGTCTAATAGCCTGGTATCCATTTAAGAATTAAATAAGGAGAAAGAGGTTTAAATTAAAGTGTGAAGGATTTAGTACAACAGAGACAGTTTCCTTGTTGTTGTTTTAATATCAGTAAATACCAGAGTGTTGCTGATGAATGAAGCAGCTCGTCATTCACACACTCATTTATGGACTAATTTCTCTGCTTTAGGCCCATCCATTAAAATACAGTGTAGTAAATAGCAGAGAGGCCTGCACAGGTGTTAGGAGAACACAAAAAGAAGAAAGTATTTATAGACAGGCTTGAAAGAGAACAGTGGTCAGAAAGGCCTGCAGGCACAACACTTGAAATAAATCTGAAGGAGAAGTGTGGAGATAAACCCTACCGGGATGACAATGTGAAGGCATGGACAGGCCTTCTAGTAGTGTGGGGCGCAAATCAGAGCACAAACCAGCCTCCCAGTGACTAATGGCTTAGTGCTACTGTTGGAACAGGCATGGTAACATGGCAGACAAGCTGAAAAAAGAAAATGAGTAAATCAATGAAGGTCTAATGAGCTTAAAATATAATTGGTGGCTGTGGGAAGCCATAAAAGATTTTAAGCAAAAGAAGTAAAAAATTAGATTTGCATGCCATAAAAATCCCTCCAGCACAGAACTGGATGGTTGGAGAATGGCAGTACTAGAGAGAGAGAGAATGGGTAAGAGATCACTTTAGTAATCCAGGTGAAAGATGAATGGCTTGAACAAGAAGAGTGACAAGAGGATAGAGGGGAGGAAGCCGGTAGGAAAGAGGTTCACAATCACCTCGAAAGAATTTGGGAGGACAACTGCATTGAAGAAGGTAAAAGGAAGAGATTGTTTTTAATATGTAAGTTTCTCTTGAATAACTGGGTGAATGATGATAACACTGGGTGAGATATGGAATGCCAGAAAAAAATAGGTTTCATGAAAAAAATTCTGAATTATTTTGGACATGATGAGTTTAATGTGCCCATGTAAACAGGTGGGCAATTGAAAATATGGCTCTGGAGCTTAGGAGAGGCATATGGGCTAGAGAAATAGATTTGAGAGACTAGTATGTCATATGGAATGTTACAGACTAGGGGAAAAAATCTATAGAGAGGAAAAGAGGGGTGATGATAGAACAATGAAGGAGAAATAGCAATGCCTAGGGTCATTGAGAATGGGTAGGGGGCTCCTTAGAAAAAAATGTACAGAAAGCCCTCAAGAAAAATAACAAAAGATAGTGTCACTGGAACCAAAGGAGAAGAGAATTTTGTACAAACAAGAGCTGTAAACAGTGGCAAATTCAAAAGAGGACAGGACAGTGTCTACTGCCTCTGGTAATAGGGCCACTGGTGACCTTGGTGTGGGAAGGGTGGAGGGGGACCAACCTATGGAGCAGAGACTATACTGAGCCATGGAGGGACAGAGAGGCAAGGATGGTGGGTCACTGAAGGAAGAGAGTACTTGCTTAAGAAGACAGCTGTGAAGAGAGGAAGGACGAGCGAAGAATACTGAATGTTCTACTTAGGTGTGTATTAGAGTTTGTTGTTTATTTTCTTAAGGGACTTTGGTATGAATCCTGGGACCTCGAATAAGTCACAGTAACACTAGTCAGTTTTCTTAGCTGCAAAATAGAGCTAATAATCCACTGCATAGCATTGTGTGAAGATTAAATTAGATAATGCTTGTACAGCTTTCAGGACCAGTTTTTGATACATGGGAAGCACTCAAAAAGAACAAGTTATAATTTTCACCATATACAAATGCAGAGGAGGAATAAACCACCAGATAGAGAGAAACTGGAAAAAGATGGTTCTTATAGGATCCAGATCTTTAAGTATTGTGGGGAAGACTGGGTCTGGACAAAAGGAGGATGCTTCATCTGAAGGTTTTTTAAAATTAGGGGCACACTAAATCACAAGGGTGACTTTCCACAGGAAGTCCCCAGTCTTCAAGCATCTTCTGCAACAAACTGTGTGTGGTTGCTACAACACAGCCTCACCACAGGGCTTTCCTCGCCCCTCAGTGGCTCTGCACCCCATACTTGCTATCCAGCAGAGCCCAGATCCTACATATCTGAGTCAGTCCTCATGAGCCCCAAGAGATACTAATTTATACACAGCCAATTTCCACCAATGATTGAGTTGAATTCCTCAGCATTCTCTCAGAATTCCCAAGAACTGTCTTACACAAATATTTTTAGGAAATTTGGGACCATTAGACCTGAAACAAGCTCTTATTTGCTTCCCTCCAACCCTGAAATGTGGTCCCTCCAAGCAGCCCCTTGATAAATGTGGTCTTATGGTGCCAAAGCAAAGGACTGGTAGTCTTACAATATCGTTCAATAATGATTTCAAGGTAAGGCCATGTTTTTCTTGTTATTATCATGGAGGAATCTTTGGTATATGAACCTAATCGTATTTTTCCAATTTCAAACCTGATTTTTTATCTTATTGCCAAAATATATAAAATACACATATATGTATATGTATATATATATATATATAATGTATAGTATATATATTGATATACATTTAATTTGTTTTTTTATTACATTTTCAAATAACCTTACAATACTGACTAGTAGCAAGAACAAGTCTAACGGTAAAAACAAAACACTCAGGAAGCTTCTTTTTTTTTAATCTATTTAAAAACCAAACTAGTCATATTCCAAGCAATAACCAAACTGATTATTTTTTAAATCTATTTAAAAACCAAACTAGTCATATTCCAAGCAATAACCAAACTGATGATGTAGGCTTCTTCCATAAGAGACTTCTCCAAGTAAGCCTATACACTCAAACCACAGCATCACATAATGACCATTCAACACTTCTAAAGCTGCTCTTTCAGAATATCTTATGTCTCTGAGCCTGAGAATCAATAATCACATGCAAGTCAAAATAATGCACTTTACCTGGTGGAGAACCTGCATGAGAGGGGTCCCCATAGTGTCCGTAATGGGGTGGAGAAAGGCCTATTCCAGGCTGGGACTGAGAATAGGGAGGTGTAGCCACATATCCTTGTTGACTCATTATGAAAATATCATTCCAAGGGATAGCTTTACAAAAGGACTCTGCAACAGAAGGAAAACAAATGTCAACAAGAGAGTTTGAGTTACTTAATGCTATTCAAAATATGAACACTGCTAATAAATATCTATGATTGTTTGAGGAAAATATCAGGTGTGAGAGACATCTTCATATCATACAACATACCACATTATCTTCTAAAAAGGCTCTAATCATAGCTCTATGGAACTCAGTAACTCACTTCTATAGGCAAGTTCTCAGGCACAAAATCTAAACAACTGCCAATCACTTTTTCACTGAAAGAATGAGCTATTTCCCAGATAGTCTTTCATAATGTATCCACTATTTTTGTGCCTTTGGTTTCCATGGCCCCGTTTCAGAACAAGCATGCCAATGGCAATAATCACAAGTCATTCAATTGACTGACCAGCAGAGCTGCCAGTACTCTTCAATCAGATGTTTTAGGACTTGAGTCATTTCAGTGCTATCCTAATTAGTAATTTTAGTCAGGCAGCTAGGATAAAGAGAAAATCAAAAGTCCAACAAATATAGCAGAAGATAAAGAAGTTGGTAATGGACTTATTTTATGAGTCATAAAATGTCTAAGCCAGGTTGCAGCCTGCAAACATTTGAGAGTTATCGGTGGTTTCTCATTCAAAGATGACAGACTCTCTAATTTAAATATCACACCTCTAAGAACATATACACATATATTTAAGGAAAGAAGGGGAAAAAAGCAATTTCATATATGTTCAGGCATGCGCACACACCTCACAGTACAACATACCCATCTTGATTCTACTCAGAAGCCAAACATCAATTTGTTTTAAATTTACCATTTCTCCAGGTTTCACAAAATAAGACACATTTCATAGAACTATGCTCAAAGAATTTTTATAATGAAAAAAAAAAAAAAAAGCTCTGAATCCTGGTAAAGGAAGTAGTTTTTCACTACAAATCTACCAACACTTAGCTGTCTGACATGGAATAAGGTGAAGAACCTCTTTGGGCCTCAGTTCTCTCTTACAAAATGAAGCTTCTAAAGGCTTTGCAGACATAAAACACTGATCCTACAGTTTCTCTCCAGTTTCTTCATCCGGCATAGGAATTTTTCCTTTTGTTGTTTTAGGATGCTACCTTTTAAGGTAAAAGTTGGGTGATACCTGCTAAGACTTGAAATAGATCTATATTCAGGAAATCTCATTCTTCATTTGGTTTCATTTTCCTATTAAACCCTGAAGTTTCCAAAATTAAAAGAAAATGTTACAAGATCATCTTCTTCTTGGAAGGAGAGAACTGAAGAGAGGAGAGATAGGCAAAAGCCTGCCGGTCCACTTTGTTCCTGACAACAAATTTTACCCTCCTCCCACTTTAACAGAGAGAGACGTGGCAGCCTGAGCTTTGGTCAAGCTCATCCAACCAGGCAGGCACAGTTAGGAAGTCAGCAGGAGCACACACCTACGTAGCAGCCTGTTGCTGAGTGACGGAGAGGAAAGGCAGGGATGTTCACTCCAAACAGCAGGAAGCAAGCAGTCGGGTCCCTCTTAACTGGTCCTGACAGGAATTTGCTTCCTCATGCAACCCAGTTTGCCACGTCAAACTTCCTCACACAGCACCAAGTTACAGAAACCTGACTCAGCTTCAAGCGGCGACATGGCACAAAGCCACTTGGCAAGAGAAGGCCTAGGATCAAAATCTGGGGAGCTTCCATCACAGAACAAGCCCCAGGCCACTGTCACTGGACAACGAGAGCCAAGGTGTGCTTCTCACCCTGGACCAAGTTCGGATTTGGACAAATTGGTTTCGCTATCGGATAGGATGTCCCGAAGCTTGAAGATACAGTTGCCATTTTTACTCTATTTCCAATATTGCCTACCTCCGAAGAGGAAATTAAGTTGATACAGAGACAAGAAAACCGCTGGCCGTGCCACTGTAATATTGTGGCTGCTGAGGACCCTAACCACGCAGTTCCTGCATCCCAAGACAAAAAGATGGGGGCGGGGGCGGGTAAAAGAATGCCCACGCCCACCCACCCCACCCCCCATTATTAAACTGCACGAAAAGGCTAAAGGAGCAAAGTATGAGGTCACCTCCGCCGACCTGCCACAGGTGAGCATCCAGCCTCTCGCCCATCCTAGGCCGGGCACTGCACCCCACTCTAGCTGTGGCTGGGGAGGGGCTGTCCCGCCAGAGCCATGCAGGGTGAGGCATTACCTGGTCGGCTCCCGCACGCCGCTGGACTTCCGAGAGCCTGCGCTCAGCTTCTAGCACCGGGTGCCCCCGGTGACCCAGCTCCCGCTGCGGCCGCTCGTCCCGCCGCGCCTTTCCCCCGGCCCTGTGTCCCCACAGTCTGGTCTCGCTCACAGAGTTGCAGCCGGGCTGGGAACTGCCACGTCAAACACTCTCCCGGCCGCGCGCCCCAGCGCCGGGGCTCAGACCAGCTGCCGCGCTCCCGCCGGCGCACGCGCACAGACCAGACCGGGCGGGGCGGGGCCGGGCCGGGGCGGGGCCGGGCCGGGGGCGGGGCCGGGCCCGGAGCGCGGCGAGCGTATTGGCCGCCCATCCTTCCCCTTTTTCCCCCTCTTCGCTTCTTCCCGTCTGTTTTGTTTGTTTCCCTACAACAGGTCAAAAAATCTTAACGCTGTTGTTAAATCAGAGCAACGTTTTCACAGTGGATCCCCACAGGAAGGCGGGAGTGCTTAATGAGGGTTCATTCATTCTTTCATTCAACAGGTTGCGGCTTCAGCTATTCATTCATTACATATTACATAACTGTGATATTCCAGGTGTTGCTTGCGGATACGGGAAGGTGCACGATTCAAGACCCCGAGGGGATTAGCATTTAGAGGCGAATCTGGAACTTAAAGGCGAATCTGGCACGTGTACACAAACAATTTGATGACGTATTCGTACAATGCTCTACAGAGGAAGGAACGCCCAAGGCAGCCTAGCAACGTGTAAAATAGGAAGGGAAAGATGTCCCAACTGAAAAGTATGGGAAGGAATGTCTTCACTGAATCTGAAATTGCTAGACGTCTGTGAATTCCTTTTAGGAATGCCTACAGATTGATTGTGAAGGAGGATGACTGAACCCATCCCAAACGGGGGTCAATACGTGTATAGAGAGAGACCCAGTGTTTAGCTCATTGTATTGTGAGGAACCACTGAGAAAGGCAACATATGTGACAGCTGGAACTTTACATCTTTTCTCTATCTAGCCTTAAAAACTAGGACCATCTGGCTGGTTTCTCACAATGCCCCACTCCTAGATAGATAGACCTTCAACCAACTCTAGGTTTGGCATAGCTACCACTTTGCTCCAACTTACAAAAGCAAACCAGGTCAGTGTTTTGTTTCCAAAATATACTTTCTTCTGGGACTCCTGGGTGGCTCAGTCAAGTGTCTGCCTTCGGCTCAGGTCATGATCCTAGGGTGCTGGGATCAAGTTCCACATCAGTCATTCTCCTTACTCAGCACAGAATCTGCTTTCCCCTCTCCCTCAGCCTGCTTCTCCCCCTGCTTGTGCTCTCTCTCTCTCTCTCTCTCTGTGTCAAATAAAATATTAAAATATATATGTATATATGTATATGTGTGTATATATATCGATATATCTATATCTCTATATATAGATATATCTCTATATCTATATATAGAGATATAGATCTATAGATCTATAGATCTATAGATAGATCTATAGATCTATCTATAGATCTATAGATCTATCTATAGATCTATAGATATAGATATAGATATAGATATAGATATATACACTTTCTTCTGGGGTACAAGAAGATTAAAAGAATACTTGACAAATCCCTTTACTGACAAAATCCCTGAGCAAAAATTGCATGGGGATGATACTATGGCTGAAATGCTACAGTAGTTTTGCAGGTATTTTAAGTTATTCCAGCATGGTGAAAACCTAATGGTCACCTTTCCCCCTTCTCCTTTTTTACAGTTTTAAGGTGTGGTGCCTGGCCTACATCCAGCTTCAACACTGGTCAGATTTGAGAATCCACAGTGAAAAAATTGTCTTAAATTTGTTTCTCGTATTCTCAGTATAATGAAAATGTTTGATGGAGTTTAGGAAGCTCTGGTCTGCATTAAAGCAGCACAGCTTGTAAGAGCAAAAAAAAAAAAAAAGTTGTTATAGCACAGTTATGTCACAATGTAGGAGAGAGTATTCACTTGGAGATAGGAACACTATGCAATTAGCCAGTTAGCTTGTTGTCTCTATAAAACCACTGAGTTTGAGTTTGTAAATTCTTTCTTACCTCTTGTTCAGGGGCACCAGGACAAACAATTTGTGATTTCAGTTCTAAGACAGTGTTGAATTCCTAAATACTTGAAGTTGGAAGGGATTAGAACTATAGATAACTCAATATTCAGTGAGGATGGAATTCAATTTTATAGATTAAAAAGCCGAATTTCAAAATAATGAAAATAACTTACTAGTCTTTTAGTTGGAAGTCATGCCTTCTGATTTTAATTTCAAAGCATTTTTACCTCATTTTTCTTCCTCTTAATATGACTCTGATTAGCTCTAGTAAATGGTTTTGCCTTTCTCTCCTATATCTGCCTTATATTTAAGCTTTCAAATAAATACAATATTAATAGACCATACAGTTCCACCAGTAATTAGAGTTAGTAATCACAAATTTCTTTGTCTTATAAAATAGACTTCTAGTTTCAGTCCTGCTTCCCTTCTTGTGACCTTAAGTAACAAACCCTTTAGTGACTAATTTCTGACCTTATTCTTGTGGTAGGGTTGCTGAGTCTCAGCAGACAGGAAGGTTAGCCTGGATTCCCAGCCTTCCTTGGTCCGACCTATCCCACTGCCACCTGATGCCAGCCTCTGATGTTCCATGTATAATTAACACTATGTGGTCACCTTGGTAACCATATACTAATTGAAAGGTGAAGTCACAGGGAATGTGCATGTGCTGGGGTTCTGTGCTCTTTATGGTCTTTCTGTTCCAACTTTATATTTATTTTATTTTTTAAGTAATCTCTGTGGCCAGTGTGGAGCTTGAACTCACAGCCCTGAGATTAAGAGTCACATACTCCACTGACTGAGCCAGCCAGGCCCCGCTCTGTTCTAAGTTTGAAAGGAAATGAAAGAAGAGAACAACTGCACAAGACTATATAGAAAGAAAATGAATTTCCAGACAATACTCAGGGTTCTTTCTGATATGTATGTTTTGGAAGAAAAGAACAATGATGCTCTAAACATTTATTTTTTAATTTTTTAAATAATTTGTATGAGAGAGAGTGAGAGAGCAGAGTGGTGGGGGCGACAGAGGAAGGGGGAGAGAAAGAATCTCATACAGACTCCCACTGAGTGTGGATCCCAATGCTGGGCTAGATCTATCAACCCTGAGATCAAGACCTGAGCCAAAACCAGGAGTTGGACACCCAACCAACTGAGCCAACCGGTACCCCTCTCTCTGATTATTTATGTAACTTATGTTTGGTTCAAAAGCTACATTTTGAAGAGGGTTTATATTTTAAAAAATTGAAATAACCGGGGTGCCTGGGTGGCTCAGTGGGTTAAAGCCTCTGCCTTCGGCTCAGGTCATGATCCCAGGGTCCCAGGATCAAGCCCTGAGTCGGGCTCTCTGCTCAGTGGGGAGCCTGCTTCCCTTCCTCTCTCTCTGCCTGCCTCTCTGCCTACCTGTGATCTCTGTCTGTCAAATAAATAAATAAAATCTTTTAAAAAAATTGAAATAACCAAGACTTGGACTATGTTAAATATCTGAAAGCACAGTAAATAAGGCCAAGTTAAATGGTGGTGGGGAAAAGGGTATATGGTAGACTAAGTTGAGAAAAAAACAATACCAGTAATAATACAGTTCAAGTGTTCAACAAGGCTCTACACCAAGGTGTACAAGGCCCTACACAAGGTGTTTCTGAAATTACTTTTTTCTATTTTTTAATAACAACTTTATTGAGACATGATTAATAAATTTATCCATTTAAAGTATATGATCCAGTGATTTTTAGTATGTTTGCAGAGTTGTATAGCCGTCACCACAGTCAATTTTAGAATATTTTCATCCCTCCCAAATAGATTCTGCCTGTTAGTAGTCACTCCCCTTTCTCCCCTACTCTCCCATTCTACAGCCCTAGGCAACCATGGGTCTACTTTTTATCTGTACAGGTTTCCTATTCTAGATACTTCATTTAAATGGAATCCTACAATATGTAATCCTTTGTGAGTATCCTTTCACTTAGCATAATATTTTCAAGGTTCACCCATGATGCAGTATGTATCAGTACTTCTTATTGCCAAATAATACTCCATTGTAGGGATATAGCACATTTCATTACCCATTCATCATTTGATGGGAAGTTAGGTTGCTTCCCCTTTTGGGCTGTTATGAACAATGTTGCCATGAACATTCTCGTTCAAATTCTTGTTTAGATATATGTTTTTATTTTTCTTGGGAACTTCAAATAAGCAATGTGGTGTCAAAAAAAACCAGTCTGGTTACAAAGACTGTGCTCTTAGCAATTAGGCAATGTTGCCACTCTGTATGAGATTTTATTTTTAAAATAAAATAGGCAACGTTACCCCCCCCAAGAGACAACAACAAACTAATTAAAATTGAAATCTCTGGTGACAATGTAACTTACCAAAACCGATTCTAGAAGAAATTTTTTAAAGTTAAATATAAAGTTACAGCACCATGCTTTAATATTTAAATTAAAAATATATAAGTATAGAAAATATTTAAATTTTTAAATATAAAAATATTAATAAAGTAATAAATTACACTTTTAAATATTTTGAATATTTTGCTCTGACTCTAGTATATCATTTATGGTTTTAGCCACAGATTGAGCAGTGTGATATCACACGCCAGGTGAAGTTGACTCAGGTTGGAATCCTAGCACTATCACTCACTACTAGCTGTGTGAGTTTTACTTATTTAACAAGTGTTTATTAAGCACTCACTATAAGCTGGGTGCTGTACTAGGCACTGTGGACATATAGTTGGAGGAGACACTTCTGTGGCTGTTAAGAGTTCATGGAAGAGTACAGGGATTGGCAAACTGCAAAATGTGACTCACCTGCCTGTTTTTGTACATTCTGCAAGCTGAGAATGGTTTTTATATTTTTGGATGGTTGGAAAATCAAAAGAAGAATAATGTTTCGTGACACATAAAAATTCTATAAAATTCAAATTTCAATGTCCATAAATAAAGTTTTATTGCAACAGAGCCATGCTCTTCATTATCATACTCTCTGTGGTAGCTTCTGCACTACAGCAGCACAGTTGAGTAGTCGTGACATTGGCCACGAGGCTCAAAAAAACCTCAAACATATACTACCTGGCCCTTTACAGAAAAAGTTTGCCAACACTTGGTCTGGTAGGAGCTTCAAGTACAGTCCAGTGGATTAGCATTTGGTGAGAAGACCAGGTTGCCATGGGAAAATCTAAGAAGAGACATTGGACCCATACTTGGAAAGTGGGAGAGATATCCCTGGTGGAGGGGGCATCCGAACTGAGTCCCCGAAGATAATAAGTTGGGCAAAAAAAGGAGCGAGGGATAGCAGGACTAGCAGGAGTGGAAGAGGGAAGACAAGGAACCTGAGGCATTCAGATGTGAGGTGGTCCCGTACAGCTCAAAGGTGGAGTTCCAGAGGAATGAGGAGAGGAATGAGATCAGGCAAGTGGCTAAGCTAGCTCTTGGGGTCCCTCAAAGGCACTGGAGAGGCAATGAAAACTGTTAAGCAAAGGATTGAATTGATTTTTTTTTTTTCCCCAGAAATCAGTCTGGCAGACAGAGATAGGGCTCTGCAGTCAGACCAAGTCATGATTTCTGTTTCTGCCACTTAACAAGCTGTTTGTTCCCTCTCTACCCTTCAGTTATCCTCACCAATAAAAATGGCAGTAATTAAAATCCTAATCACAAAAATTTGTGGGGATTAAATGAAATAATGCAGGTAAGGTACTTTGTACAGTTTGGCACATAATAAATGCTCAACAATGTTGTTATGGTACCATCATCATAATTATCATTATTAACAGCATTATCTGTGACAATGGAATTAAGGAGATAAAGGATGAAACCCCAGGGAATTCTGCAATGAGTACACATTCTAAGTTTACTAATCTTGGCTTACTATTTTACCAAAATACTTGTAAATTTTACTTATCAGAGTAAATCTACCATAGCCAACAAGAAGAACAGCATATATACTAGAATAACAAAAGACTAGAAATAAGAATAATTTAACCACTGAGGAGCAAGTTGGTAGATAATTTAGCAATTCTATTGTTTTAATGGGACTTCACATTAAAAACTTACCCTCATGGGTAGGGTGGAATTTTCTTTTGAAAGGAACCAGTGTTTCTATTGTTCACCAAAATGAATAGTGTTTCACTGGCCAAGAACTAAGGTGACTTTTTGGACTTTCTCCTTCTTCCTAGATCTAAGAGTCGTTTCTAAACTTAGAGACAGAGAGAATTCTACAAATATGCTAATTGATCTGGGAGTAGGTCTAGAGAGCTTCTCCTGACCTCACAAAGGTTCTGTGCTGACAGCAACAGTGAGAGTGAGTCTGTTTCCTCTGGAGCACTCTTCACCCTCCCACGAGGACTTCTGAGTCCCATCTCCACAAATATGAGCCAAGAGCCATTGTTTAGAAGTGAGGAGGGCAGGGTTCTTTTTCACTTTAGATCTGAAGAGTGGAGGAGACTGAGCATGGCGACAAGACCCAGTCAGAGTGGAAGACTCTGAGGACTGAGTTCAGAAGCACATGGAATATCATCACTGTGAGGAGACTTCAGGAGCATCTGCAACACCCTGAATGGGGACTGAATTTAGTGAACTGGTGTCTTGTCCCATAATAAATTGGGTTATTTTTTTAAAGTGTAACTTTATATTGTAATCACAGGCTTCTAAGATTTTTATATACACATATATAATTACGTTGGAGAAGGTCGTCCAGAGGATGTGACCGCCAGTTGACCCTGGGGCTGGGATATGGGCAATGGGAAGCTCCCCATTCCCACCCCCATCCTTAGATGTACGTTCTGCCCACCATTACCACCATGGGATCCATTTTCAGGAATGCAGCCTTGTAAGAGACTGTTGTTGAACTATCTGGATGGTATATGTGACTAAACCCCATGAAGGTCTCTATATAACCTTTAAAGATTCTGTCAGCCAGTGTGGAGATCTACTCATCTAGCCGCCGCTGAAGATAAGCCTTGTAAGTAAGTTCCCTTGCTTATTAAACCCACCACTTCCCAATTTGGACTGGCCACTCTTTCTTCGGTCTCTCCTTGCCCTCTGTGTACTCTGCCAGGAATGAGCCAACAACTTATGTGTTTGTTTCACTAACAAATGATATTGCCTCCTAGGAAAACACCGTCTTTTAAGACTAAGGTTTTCAAGACTTGTTTATAAGTTGAGAGTTTTTTCACCTGGTATAACTATAGAATGATATGGGGGTTGTGAATTGCCTCAGAAATTGGGAAAAGTGGAATTGATTTTAAATGGCTAAAGATGCTGAAGTAATGTCTTTGCTGAAGAACTAATGTGAGGGCATTATTTTATGTTCATTATTTTAACAGACATCATAAAGGAACATAATAATTACCTATAATCTTTCTTTGGAACTTCTATCTATCTGCTGCAGATTTATAGGTAACTCATTTGAGCAATAGTACACTTTACTGAGATGGGGAAAACTATGTGGGGAGCGATGAGGGTAGGGAATTGGGTTTAGGTTGGGACAAGTTATATTTGAGTATATATGAGCTATCAATTGTTAAAAATAGATATAAATTGGAATATTCCAATATTTCAATATTTCAATATTTCAGAGGTGAAGTCTGGTCTGGAAATACCAAATGTGGGAATAATCATCTGAATAGGAAGTTCTGCCTGTAATATTTAACAAATCTAGTTTAGGATCATGGAATAACTAGTTTATTTCACATTTAAGTGACTAGATACACAGATCTGGAGTTCAGGAAAGAATTGAGTAGTTGGTAAAGAATGCAGCCCTGGGTATGCCAACATTTAAGAGTGATGTCAAAGCAGAGTCAGCTGAGTAGATACATAAAAGTTGTTCTAAGACAATATCATCTCGGTAAAGCAAAAGCAAAAGTTGTTTTCTGAAGGCAGAAAATTATATTTGTTTTGCATTTTTTTTTTACTTCTCGGCTTTTAAAGTGCACTTGTACTTAATTTTTATTAAAAATTGATATTAATATTTGGCTAATTAAAATGTTACTATTTGAAGAGTATTTTGAGGTGAAATAAAATGCATACATCTTAGATTGAATAAAGGTTTAGGCTTTAATTCAGAGTACAGTAGTGAATTGTTCTAAGTTGAAATAATTCATTCAATGGTTCATTTTTTAACTGGTTGTAATTTTAGATATACTATATGAATATCAGGGATGAAAACAAATTTATAATTTTTTAATATTTTGGGTCTTTTATTTTATGTCAGAAAGCCAATTTTAATTAACGCTTTCATATAAAAATGCCATTGTTCAGAGAATAAAGTTTTGACTAAATTAATGTTTTCTGGAATTGAAACAACACCTAAAAGATAACTTATAAGATAATAAATATTAAATTCACGTTGCCAGTATTGAACTTTAGGTATAGCACCTGTATTAATTTTTAACATTTTTGTTGACATATAATTGGCATACAATGAGCTGCACATACTTGAAGTGTTTGGTTTGATGTTTTTGACATATATTCACCCATGAGATCATCATAATTAAAATAAATCCACCACATCTAAAAGTTTCCTTGTGCTCCTTTGTAGTCACTTTGTCTTTCCTCTCCCTACCCTTCCACTCCCAAGAAATCACTGATCTGCTTTCTGTCAAAGATTTGCTTGCATTGTCTAGAATTTTATAGAAGCGGAATCATAATGCGGTGCCCGGGTGGCTCAGTGGGTTAAGCCTCTGCCTTCAGCTCAGGTCATGGTCTTAGGGTCCTGGGATCAAGCCCCGCATCGGGCTCTCTGCTCAGCAGGGAGCCTGCCTCCCCCTCTCTCTGTGCCTGTCTCTCTGCCTACTTGTGATCTCTCTCTCTCTGTCAAATAAATAAATAAAATCTTAAAAAAAAAAAAAAAAGAAGTGGAATCATATTGCCTGTACTGTTTTGGGGGGAGGAGGTTGGCTTTCTTAATTATTCAAAGATTCATCTATTTTGTGTGTGCACACTGGTATTTCACTCCTCTTTATTGTTGAGTAGTTTTCCATTGAATGAATATATCAGAATTTGGTTATCAATCATCAGCTGATGGACTTTGGATTATCCAATTTGAGGCTTTTACAAATAAAGCTGATATAACCATTTATGTACACATCTTTCTATGGACATATCCTTTCATTTGTTTCAGAAAATACCTATTAGTGGAATGGTTAGGTCACATGGTTGATGTATATTTAATTTTTTAAGATATTACCAGATTCTTTTCCAAAATGGAGTACCGTTTCACGTTACCAACAGTGAATGAGAATTATAGTTGCTCCATATCCTCTCCAGCACTTGATATGGTGAGTGTTTTTGATTTTAGAGTCTAAAATTGTGTAGTAGTATTTCAAGGTAGTGTTAATTTGCATTTCTCCAATGGCTAAGGTCGTGAAGCATCTTTTCATATGTTTATTTGTCATCTATCTATACATCCTACTTGATAAATTATCTGTTCAAATATTATGCCCATCTTTATTGAGTTGCTTTATTTCTTATTACTGAGTTTTGAGGATTTCTTCACATATTTCTTCACAAATCCTTTATTAGATATGCTATTTGCAAATATTTTTCCCCAGACGATGACTTGGATTTTTTATTCTTTGTGTCTTTTGAAGAGAAGTTCTTAATGCTGATAAAATTCATAAATTTCAAAATTCAAAATTCAAAAATTCATAAAACTTTTCTTTTATAAATCAAGGTTTTGGCATTGTATCTAAGAAATCTTTGTCTAATTCAAGATTGCCAAGACATCTCCTACATTTTTCTTCTAGAAATCTTATAATTTTAGGTTTTTCATTTGTCTGTGATCCATTTAAAGTTAATTTATGAAGATAGATTATTCTGGGCCATGAAACAAATCCCAATAAATTTAAAATGATTTTGTCATACAAAATTTATTCTCTGATCCTAATTTAATTTAATTAGAAATAAATTACAATCTGGGACAATCCCAGATATTTGAAAACTAAATGTTATATTTCTATATACCCATGGGTCAGTAAAAACTCAAAAGGGAAATTAAAAATTATTTCCAATAATGAAAGCCAAATGAAAATGTGGCATGTCAAACTTTGTGGGATGAGGCAAAAGCATTATTTAGAGGGGAAAAAATCTATAGCACTAAAATGCTGTATTAAAAAAGAAGAAAAAAAAAAAGAAGAAAGATCACTGCATTAGTGACACCAGCTTTACATCATAAGGTAATAGAAAAAAAGAACAAATGAGACCCAAAATAAACTGTAAAAAGGAAATAATAAATATCAGAGTAGGGAAACTGGTGAGATGGAAAATAGAAAATAATTGATAAAATCAGTGAAAATCCAAAGATAGTTTTTTGAGACAATAAAGTTGATAATCTTCAGATCAGGAAGGAAAGAAAGATAGAGGGGGAGAGGAAATGGGGGAAAGAGAGAGAACACAAATTACCATATCAGGAATGAGAGGCAAATCACTACAAATTCTATCAATATTTAAAAAGAGAGAACATATTATGAATGACTTTATGCCAATGAATTTTACAGCTTAAATAGCAAAGTTTACTGAAGAAGAAATGGATAACCTGAATAGTCCTACATCTAGTAAGTTGAAATTGAAATTTAAAACTTCCTGGCAGATATATTCTAGGCACAGATGTCCTCATTAGTAAATTCTACCAAACATTTAAGGAAGAAAAAAACTGAATTCTATAAAAATTATTCAAAAAATTGAAGAGGATGGAATAATTCCCAAGTAATTCTACAATGCTAGCATTACCTGGTACCAAAACCAGATAAAGTCATTAAAAGGGAAAAATATACAAATCAATATTGCTCATAACTATAGATACAAAGATTAACAAAATATTAGCAAATCAAATAAAAAAATGTGTAAAAAGGATAGTTTATTTTGAATAATTTAAATAAGTGAGATATACTGCATTGATACATAGGAGGGCTTAGTATTTTCACTGCTTTCCAAATTGATTTATAAATTCCATGCAACTCCAGTCAAAATACCAGCAAGGTTTTTTTTTTTTTTTGAGACAATGAATAGCTATTCAAAAATAAACATGGAGGGACGCCTGGGTGGTTCAGTTGGTTAAGCCGCTGCCTTTGGCTCAGCTCATGATCCCAGGGTCCTGGGATTGAGTCCCGCATTGGACTCCTTGCTCGCCAGGGAGCCTGCTTCTCTCTTTGCCTCTGCCTGCCACTCTGCTTGCTTGTGCGCTCTCTCGCTCTCTGATAAATAAATAAATAAAATCTTTAAAAAGAAAGAAACATGGAAATACAAAAAACCTCTATGAATCAAAACAACTTAGAAAAAGAACAAAGTTGAGTCTTACACTACCGGACTTTAAGATTGATTGCAAAGTGACAATAATCAGATCAGTATGATATCAGCATCAATATAGACAAAACCACTAAGGAAACAGACTGGAGATTTCAAAAATAAATTTAAAGATATATAGTCTATTGATTTTCAACATATGTGCAAAAAAAGGACTGACTTTTCTTGTCTTTTCAACAAATGGTGCTGAAACAATTAGATATTCATATGCAGAAAATGAACTTAAGTGCCGCCTGGGTGGCTCAGTCAGTTAAGCGTCTACCTTCGGCTCTGGTCATGATCTCCGGGTCCTGGGATCAAGTCCTGCAATGGCCTTCTTGCTCAGTGGGGAGCCTGCCTCTCCCTCAGCCTGCTGTCCCCACTGCTTGTGCTCTCTCTCTCTCTGACAAGTAAATAATTTTAAAAAATGAACTTCAATTCCTACCACTTACCTCATATCATATAAAAGAATTAATTCAAGATAGTAGATACCCCTAAATGAAAAATCCAAAACTTTAAAATCAAGTTCACATAGATTTTTCTCCTGTTTTCTTCTGGTGACTTTCAATTTCCAGAAACAGAACACGTCCATACAAAGTCTCATACACAAATGCTCCTGACAGCTTTGTTTGTAAAAGCTCAAAACTGAAATTAACCCAGATTTCTATGAACAGGTGAAAAGATAAATAGATTATGGTATATCCATGCAATGGATGAATTTCAAAATAATTACGTTGAGTGAGGGAAGCCAAACAAAAAGGAGAACACATTATAAGTTTCCATTTACGTAAATATTGAGAAAATGCAAACTAATCCCTAGTAACAGAAAGGATATCAATAAGTGCCTGGAAAAGAGAAGGCAGGACTACAAAGGGGCAAGAGGATATTACTGATAGTGATGGATATGTTAATTATCTTGATTGTACTAATAGGTTTAGAGGTGTATGGCCATGTGTATGCATTTCAAGTTGCATATTTACATATGCACAGTTTATTGTATTTCAATTACACCTCAATAAAGCTGTTAAATTTTTTTCATTGAATTTATTACTTTTTCTAGAGGCTTGATTTTTTGTGGTATTAAAATTTTCCAACCCAGAACATGCTTTGTTATTTGCTTTGCCTTTGGGCCATTAATAAGTTAGTATAGATTTGGGGGGGTTGGTTTTTTTTAACATTTTAGTTCTGTATTTTCCTGTTTAACTTAATTCTCTACTGTTTTCTGTTTTATGTGTGTATACTGTTTTCCATTTGCATGTCTGTTTATGACCAATAAAGAAAAAGCTATAGATTTTTAAATATATATCTATCTGAGTAACTGATCTAATTATCAAACTATTTGTTTTTATTTTATTACTTTAAAACTGCAATTTGGAAGGGAGTTAGATGTACAACTGTATCATCAGCCTTACATTTTTTCTATTCCAGTGGTGTTATAAGTAACCATTTAACTTTTTTATTGCCTTCAGTGGAACTTCCAAAATAATATTGATTAATAAACCTGGTGGTGAATGTTTCTGTCTGTTTGTGCTCTTAAAGGAAATGTCTTTAGCATATGTGTTTAGGATGATGTTTAATAAAGGCAATAAACATGGCAAATATAGATGCACCTGTTCTGGTTTATTTTCCTTTACTATAAAGGTTGGAAAACTAAAACCACATTTTCCAGATTTTTGTGCATTAAAACTTTTTTCTTCTTTAACATTTTCCAAGTTTTCCACAATAAACACATAATTAACTTCCCCAAGTTCACATTGCCAGTAAGTGATCAAGCCGAGTAAATACATACCACCAGATCTGTCATAATACTGTTCTATTGTTTGCTTCTCATTAGGTTTATTACTATGCTATAATTGCATTGTTTGATATCTAAGGTTTATTTGCATTATCTGTTTCATCTGAAAGATTTAGTAAGAGCAGTGTTGCATGCATGTTGCTATTTGTCTTTTGGTGAACTTAGGTGTGTGTGCTTTGGTTTTGCTACTTTTATCCCTGCTCACTTGTAAAAAACACTACGTGGGGATATTAATGTGATCCTTCTTGTTCTTACTTTGTTACAAAACAAGCTACTCATTTGTTGAGGGGGCAACTTCAATATTTCAGAAGTTGGTTATGTCCCTTCCTGCTCTCACCCTTTGGGTATGCCTCTACCAGATGTTAACATCCTATACAAAAGATGCCTCTCTGCTCAACCCAGACTTCACAGAATAATCAAATATAAGAGTTAGAAGAAGCCTTAGAAGTCATTCAAGTCCAATTCTTGCATTCCCCAGACGTGAAACCTGAGGTTCAGATAGTCAAGCTAACGGTCACGTGGATTTTGGAAAGCTGGGACTAGAACCCAGATCTTTTGACCTGCACTCCAGTGTCTTTTCCACGATTGCCAACTCTCTCCGCATTTGCTGTACGTTCATTATAAAGCCTATATTAAGAGTTAAGCAAACTGAATTATAACTACATTTCAAGAGGATACTTAGAAGCAAACTTTTAAAAAAAGAAATCAGCTCCTAAAATATATGTACATTAAGATATCTGTGTGCATGCAGACACATGCTCCCCATTTCCACCTCCACACATAAATCGGAGAGAGGAGGGAGGAGAGGGACATGGGGGGTGGTGGGGAGAGAGAGTCTTCCATTTATGGCTCCCTTTAACCCAACACTGTACACAGTCCTTGATTTCCTGGAATTTGGCTCTTAGCCTCCCTCTTTCTAGGCGCTATGCCTCTTTTCCATGGCTCGCATCGACAGTTTCCAAGCCATCCAAAAGAAGGTGTAAATCCGCTTTTGTAGCATGATGTTTTAACTATAAAGCCAGTTCTTCTGCCTCCAAATTTCAGCTTTAAGATGTCATCTTTACATAAAGCAGGCACGACGTGTCTCTAACTGGGGAGCAGAAGGTTGAAAATAAAAATCTCTTCAGAACAGCCGTGCATCTATTCTCTCAGAGAAATGGGACAGCCTCCTCCCTTTTGTTTCTGAAGCTAAGAGCTTTCTGTCCTGTTTAAAAGTACACTTGTACCCCCCCTTCATCTACATTTAGCTTTCCACAATTGCACTTACCCACAGCTACCCACAGTCAACCACAGTCCCAAAGCAAAAGATGCTCCTGCTGGCATATGGTCAGACAGTAGCAGTCTAACTACCTCACGATGTCTGCGTCACTCACTTCATCTCATCACATAGGCATTTTATCATCTCACATCACAGGAAGAAGGCTGAGTACTGTTTAATAAGATATTGTGAGATAGAGAAACCACATTCACACAACTTTTACTACAGTATATTGCTATCATTGTTCTATTTTATTATGATTTACTGTTGTTAATCTCTTGCTGTGCTTAATTTATAAACTAAAATTTATCATAGATAGGTATGCATAGGGAAAAAAGCATAGTTTTTATAGGGTTCAGCACTCAGGCATCTACCAGGGGTCTTGGAACGTGTCCTTTGCGGATAAGGGGGGAACTACTGTATTACCATTGCCATTTGCTCTCCCATCCCTATCATAGTCTCCAAATGTGTTACCCAACTAAACTGACCACACAGCTTCAATGAAAGGGAATCTTTTAAACAGAAAAATAAATGGGGAATAATCTGATTTGTCAAAGATCCCATCACTCTGTCATAAACTTTTGCTTCATTAAATCTTGATTATTCTCATTCTCAACATTAGGGATCCTAACTTCTATATTCCTATATTCCTTCCACAAATGCTGTTTAATTTCTCAGGTGGTTTTCACATCTGTTTTATTCTTTTCTAATTCCTAGCTGTCTTGAATCCATCACTTATTTCTTGTCCCCCCCTTTAAGTCCTTAAAAACAAAACTACCACCCTGCTTTCATGCATAGGGTACCAAGAAGGCACTGAAAAGCATCGCTAGCATTGTAAACCTATGAAAAATCTCATGTCAGTGAATCACTGAATAGCAAATAAGCGATACGTCCCCTGCCCTTAGGATGATTATTTCTGCTCTTAAAATGAATATGGTAGACCCAGAAGTCTATACTGGTAAGTAAATGTGAGACATGAGACATGTCATTTCTGTAACTGGGGTAATTTCTTCTTGACATAATTAAGTATAAAAGCTGTGTACATTCTGCATCTCCTGAGATATATATACACATACACACACATATATATATAAATATATAAATATATTTTATATATATATGTATATGTGTATGTGTGTGTGTATATATATATTTCCATCCAAATTTATTTTGTTAAAAACAAGACAACACACTCAAAATGGAGTTGCTC
The DNA here is from genome assembly GCF_963455335.1 of Martes martes. NCBI lineage: Eukaryota > Metazoa > Chordata > Mammalia > Carnivora > Mustelidae > Martes > Martes martes. Next base: position 117,190,584 of record NC_137889.1, read on the forward strand.
ATGCTAACCTCTATGTCACCAGACATAATTTAGTTTTAGGTTTCTCAAAAACAAAATCTTCAACCAGTCACCCAGAAGTTACTTGATCAGCATTAGTCAGGTAATCTGTATGGTAGATCCCTACCATCCCCTAAAGGAAAATAATCTTGCAATAATCAAACCAGTTTTGGCCTAGTATAACTTCCTTGTTTCTCTTCTTTTCTGTCTATGAAAGTCTCTCATTTTGTTCAGCTCTTCGGAGCTCCTTTCTGTCTGCTAGATTGGAGGCTGCCTGACTCATGAATCACTGAATAAAGCCAATAAGATCTTTAACATTTACTCAGTTGAATTTTGTTTTTTAAAATCCTTAACAAGTTATTTCTAGCTCTGTGTTTAGGCAATTTTTAAACTGAGCTAGTCCCTAGGCATCTTATTAAGAGTATTGTGCCAACATTCTGCCTTCAAGACCAAAAAAGCAAAGCACAACAAGGATGTAAGAACACGATCCTTGCTGGTATCACTTATTATCAGTTTCCTTTGATAAAATTCTTCCTATTAGATAATTTTTTAGTGGTAGAATTGGAAATGTCTTAATGAAGTTCAGAGTTTCGGATAATTAGGAGTTCATATGCTGTGTTGGATGTAGCTGAACCATTCAACTGAAGATACTGTATAAAACTAAGCATGTTTCATTTTTTTCTAATTGACTTCATGAAACACCCTTTCAAGTTTTTGATTTTTCACAGAAATCTACAAGGGTGCACTGATTTTGGGGACTTGAGCCCAATGATGAACCAAGTCTCTGGCTGGCTCATCTGTACCTCTAATATCACTTGAATTCAGGGGATGGCAAATACAGCTATCATGTTGCTGCTTAAGAATTTTAATCCTTTTTAAAGTGAGCTGTGAATGAATAGCTGTGTTAATATGAAAGACTAGAAATTTAGCTCTGCTTAAGGAAAAAAAAAACTTCTCAAAACAAAATATCTTCTGGATATAGAAGAATGTCAAATTTATCAAAAGTTAAATTTGCATATTCAAGGAATTCCAGCATTACGAAATCATTTGTGAAACAAGTTTTTTTTTTTTTTAAAGATTTTATTTATTTATTTGACAGAGAGAAAGAGAGATCACAAGTAGGCAGAGAGGCAGGCAGAGAGAGTGAGAGAGGGAAGCAGGCTCCCTGCCGAGCAGAGAGCCCAATGTGGGACTCGATCCCAGGACCCTGAGATCATGACCCGAGCCGAAGGCAGCGGCTTAAACCACTGAGCCACCCAGGCGCCCCCTGTGAAACAAGTTTTTAAGGGACACAATATACATTTGGATATTGGACATGTGTTTTATAAATTTTAGCTCTTTGTTTGCCAGTTTATATGTTGGAATGTTAGAAAAAAAGGCCTATTCGGCTTCTTTCCACTAAATATTGAAATTTTCTTTGCTTCTTATGTAAAACAACATGAGCTTATGCAAAGTGCTTCATACAGTGGTAATTTTTTGCTGTAGAGAGGGAAAATCAATTAAGAGTAATTTCAAAAACATTTTAAATTCTAACAATCATTTAAAGAATGTTATTATTAAAAGAGAGACTAAATAATATTATTTAACCCAATGTAAAGAGAACAATTCTTAAAAGAAATCATGAGAACAATCATAAGAAGTGAATTGGTAGTCTTTGTTGGTGGAGCAGGGAAGGTCATTCTTGGAAGAGGAAGTACCTGAACGAGTACGTGGCAAAGCAAAACAACCTGGAGACGTTTGGAGAACTGCAAGCTCTTCGATATGGCAGAAGCAAGGAGTATGTTAGGAAGGAATATATTGGTAAGGAGAAACCTTGCCAAGCATTAAGGATGGAAAAGTAATCAAGGGCGAGATAACGGTTGGCATTTTATGTTCCACTAAGATGCTAAGAGTTCCTGGAGGGGCCACAGAAAGGTTTCAAAACAAGGAAACAACAGGAGTATATTATATGTGTTCCTTTTGTACTATTGACTTTGGCAGCAATATGGAGGGTAGAATAAAAGACTGTAAGACTAGTGACAGAACTAAGAAAATAGCCAAAAGGTACAAACTTCTAGTTATAAAATAAATAAGTCATGGGTGTAACGCACAGCATGGTGACTATAGTTAACAATTCTGTATTTGAAAGTTGCTGAGAAAGTAGATCTTAAAAGTTCTCATCACTAAGAAAAAGATTTGTCATTATGTGTAGTGATGGACGTTAACTAGAGTTATCGTGGTAGTCATTTTACAATATATGCAAATATCAAATCACTACGTTATACACCTGAATTAATATAATGCATGCCATTTATATCTTATCATAAAAAAGGAAAAGAAAAATAGTGCAATCAGATAAAAAGAAAAAGGTGAAACGGTAGGATGGAATTGAATGAATATGGGGGAGGAAGGTGAGAGTGGAGACTGGGGGCGTTCTACTCTTTTGACCTGAGCTACTCCTGAATGAAATATGCCAAGAAAGGGGATGTAGAAGAGTCAGTGGATTTTCAAGGAAGACATTTATTCTGTATGAGTTCTGTTGCCTTGAAGATGTCCAGAACGTATAGCTCTGGAGCTCGGGAGGAAAGGTGAGACGAGTATCTGGTATTTGAAGCCAAGAAGTGAAGTTCCAGTCTTGAGGATCGATATGATTGGTGAGAGACACAGAGTGAGAAGAGAGATCCAAGGACAAGACCATTGGAAGTTCAATATTTATGGAGTGAGAAGGAAGAAAAGATGAAAAAGAGACAAAAGCAAAGGTTAGAGAGATAAAAAGAGAAGCAGGAAGGAATGGTGTATTCCTTATATTTTAGCAAATAGAGCTCATCACTCACTATTACCCGAGACTATCAGGTGCTTTTCTGTTTCTACACCTTTACTTATGACCTTTCATTCTTTTAAAAATACTTCCTATTAAAATCCAAGCCATTTCTCAGAGTCTATCTGGAATACCAAGTCTTTTGTGAAAAACTTTCCCAATCTTTACTGCTATAATTTTCCCCATTTTCTCAAAAGCCTCAGTGTTATGAAATTGAATCCAATTGTATTATTTAAGACAATCTTTACTTATTAATTTATTTAAAAACAAATAATACATGTCAATGTAAATAATGTTTTAATGAAAAAAATTTCTAAAATAGAGCAATTTGTGAGAAAAGTGACATTGGCTCACATTTTTGCAAATCTTCTTCATGCCTGATTTAAGAGAAGACAGCTGGATTATCATAACCTCTTTTGTGCTCAGTCTGTTGTGATTAGTTATTTGGGGTAAAGTACAGGAAGAAAATCCAGCCTTATGCAGATACATAGTTGGAAAAAGAAGGGCATGTTGTGGTAATCTTTTCAGAAGACTCCGAATAGTCTTTATTTTTTGTATACTAAACCATAACTTAGCATGGTGTTGTGTATTAAAGATTAGTTGTAATGTGGAATCAGAAACCATATCAATAAAATGTTCAAACTGTTATATTAAAATCCATTGGTCTGATTTGCAATGTGAAAGGCCATGCATGATTTTGTAGCATTACTTACACATTTGTCATTTGGAAAATAATGATTCACTGAGTTATGCAGGTATTTGAAATGCTGACATATTTTATGATCACCATCAATCTCATCAGAAAAGCCCTTAAATATCGGGAAACTGTCAAACGCACAGTAGTGAATACCAACTTTTCCCAATTCTCATTTCTACTTAAAATCTCAAGTTTTATCATTGGAAATAAATACCATCAGTTATTTTCTTCAATGTAGGAGTCTCGCTTCCTTAATTTTCCGGAAAATGTCATACCATTCTACTCTAAATGTAAATCTTTTGCACATATGTCCTTTCTAAAGGTAAGAGGAAGAAATTGGCTTAATTCCTATTTGTATTTCCTTTCAGCTCATAGCAAAGGTTCTTGGGGTTAGTAGGTCATCAACAAGTACCTTTTGAACTGAATTTATTTTCACCATGAACTTGAACGGCTGTATGATTTCCATATGTCCCACTTTGCTTTGAGGCAATCCCCATTTGGATTTTTTTTTTATTTAAACAAGTAGTATTAAGTATTGTATTAGAGTAAGTGATAATCAATATGACGGGCCTTTATTTTGTGCTTGCAATTTCTACTATAATTTCACATAGAAGTGTGAGACGAGTATGCAGGAAAAAGAATTATCACCTTAACACATGTAAAAACAATGAGAGAACCTTATCTTTCTGCTCCAGAATCTTTTAAAATGCAAAATAAGAATAGCTGTTCAGGACAGTATACAGAGTCTGCACTTGGACTCAAGTGGCTACAACAGTTAAATCCTTCTAGTTTTGCGGGTGAGGAAGAAGTATCCAACACACCTGCACCTGCAGTATCTTTGGCATTCTTGCCAATTACACCATGGCCCATGCTGCAGTTTTCAAGATGTAATGAATTTCCAGGTTGCTAATCAGAGGATCTTTAATTACAGGTTAGATGTCTATGAGATACATGCAAGAAATAGAAGCTGGTTACCATGATGTAAGAGTATTGTAATGATTGAATACTCTTGCTCCCAGAGTTTTGTCAGTATCCTATGGCATAAATCTTCAAAATTCTGTTTATTTTGTTATCAATGCTTTTAAAGAAAATCACAATAAATTCTTTTGGCCATAATGAGCTAAAAGCCCAGACCATTTCATGAAAAACTATTGAGTTTCTGTTTCTCAAGTTCAACATTGAGATAAAATCAGTTGCTTTACAGAGGAACAAAATGAATTCAAATTGTGATGAGAGCCTTGTAAAAACATGATAAAAATAATGTTCTACCAAATTAGGAAATAAACATTGAATAAATATGCCTTTTGTATTGGTTGTGGTACCTATGAAATTCATAAATGCATCTTAAAAGGACTATGATGATCCAATAACTGAAATGGAAGCCAGAGTTGTCAAATTTTATAAATATTTTATACATACATGCAGTTAGAGTAACTGAACCATATGTACACATATATTTTATATTTTACAGCTTATTGTTGAAATGAAAAATAATTCAGATTCAATGTAGAAGTAGGTGCTTTCTCTCTTTGCCACTCATCAAAGTTTAGAAATGTTTGAACCCTTAAAGAAGTTCTTTGTAAACCAAAGTGTAATACGATAATATTGAACTCACTTGTAAGTGTTCAAAACTACTCAGAAATATGAAAACAAAGTAATCAATAAATAGAGTCCCCAGAAGTACACCTTTTGAAGTGTTTAGCAAATTGCAGTTATTAAAAACAAAGTTGAGACTTGAACAACAGGGGTTTGAACAGCATGGGTCCACTTACATGCAGATTCTTTTCAATAAATACAGAACAGCACTGTGAATGTATTTTCTCTTCCTCATTTTCTTAATAACACTTTCTTTTCTCCAGCTTACTTTTATTGTGAGAATATGGTATGTAATATAAACAACCTACAAAATATGTGTTAATTGACTATTTAGGTTATCAGTAAGGCTTCTGGTCAACAGCAGACTATCAGCAGTTAATTTTGGGGGGGAGTTGAAGGGCCTGGGTGGCTACGTCAGTTAAGTGTCGGCCTTTGGCTCAGGTCATGATCCCATGGTCCTGAGATTGAGTCCCACATTGGGCTCCTTGTCCAGCGGGAAGCCTGCTTCTCCCTCTGCCTGCAGCTTCCCCTGCTTGGGCTATCTCTCTTTCTCTCTAACAAATAAATAAATAAAGTCTTTAAAAAAAAAAAAAGAGATTTTTGACTGTGCAGGGGTGTTGGCACACTTAACCCCTGCATTGTCCAATGATCTGCTGTACTTGCAGGCAGATGACTTTGCAATTTATTTTTACTAAAACAAAAGAATTAAACATATTAAATAAAATTAAATAAAAGCTCAAATGGTGTAAAAGAGATGATTTTTTAAAATTTTTTTTAAAGATTTTTTTATTTATTTGACAGAGAGAGAGATTACAAGTAGGCAGAGAGGCATGCAGAGGGAGAGGGGGAAGCAGGCTCCCCGCTGAGCAGAGAGCCTGATGTGGGCCTCGATCCCAGGACCCTGAGATCATGACCTGAGCCAAAAGCAGAGGCCTAACCCACTGAGCCACCCAGGCGCTCCAAGAGTTGATTTTCAAATGAAATAATAGATCTTTGGAATATCTTGAGGGTTTGTTGGGTTTTTTTGTATTAGGAGAAAATAATTCTTTCTGTTGAAATAGGAAGAAATTTAAAAGAATTTAAATTTGGCAAAACATTCGAAAGAGTAACAGAGAGAGATAACTTGATCAACTTTGTTTTGGTAAAACATTTATTGAAAAAATATACTCTGCAGGGAGACAAAAGAGATTGTTTTCAGTAACTGTGCTTATAATCCTAATAGTTTGTACATTCATTTGGATTTTTTACATACATAATTATGTTATCTGCAAATAATGACTACTTTAATATTTTTCCAAAAAAAGTATTTTCACTTTTTCTTCTACCTTTTGTTTCTTTTATTCTTCTTGCCTTACAACACTGACTAGTACCTCCAGTACAAATGTAGAACAGAAGTGGTGATAGTGATCATTCCTGTTTTAATTCCAACTCAAGAAGCAAATATTCAAACTTCACTATTAAGTAAAATGTAGTTGCTGATTTTTTAAAAAAGATCCTCTTGATGAATTAAGGTAGTTCTTGAGATGCCTGAGTGGCTCAATCAGTTAGGTGTCTGCCTTCAGTTCAGGTCAGGAGCCCAGGGTGCTGGGATCAAGTCCCACATGGGGCTCCTTGTTCAGCGGGGAGCCTGCCTCTCCTTCTGCCTGCTGCTCCCCCTGCTTCTGCTTGCTTTCTCTCTCTTTCTGTCTCTGACAAATAAATAAATAAAATCTTAAAAAATAAAAAAAGAAATTAAGGTAGTTCTTGGGGCTTCTGGGTAGTTCAGTCATTTAAACTTCTGTCTCTGACTTAAGTCATGACCCTGGGGTCCTGGGATTGAGTCCTGAATGGGGCTCCCTGCTCTGCAGGGAGTCTGCTTCTCCCTCTGCCTGCCATGCCCCCTCCTTGTGTTCTATTTCTCTTAAATAAATAAATAAATAAATAAATGTTTTTTTAAAAAAAGGTAGTCCTCTTCCTGCAGTTGATCCTTTAACAACATGGGTTTGAACTACATGAATCCATCTATACACAGATTATTTTATAACTACAGTACAGTATTATAAATATATTTTCTCTTTCTTATTTTCTTAATCACATTTTCTTTTCTCTAGCTTGCTTTATTGTAAGAATATAATATATAATATATATAATACACAAAATGGTATTAATAAATTGTATGTTTTTGGTAAGGCTTCTGGTTAACTGCAGGCTATTGGTAGTTAAGTATATGGTGAGTCAAAGGTTATATGAGGATTTCTGAATACACAGGAGGTTGGGTCCCCTAACCTCTGCACTGTTCAAAGGTCCACTGTAGTTTGTTGAGAGATTTTTTTTTTTTCTTGATCGTACCCACATCTTTTGAGATAACTATATGTTCTTTTCCAGTGGACTGCAATGATTGAATTTTAAATGTTAAACAGTCTTACATTTCAGGAATAAACCTCACTTGGTCTTGATATATTATCCTTTTTATATGTCCTGTATTAAATTTGCTCATATATTATACAGGACTTTTTGCATCTGTGCCCATGGAGATAATAATCTATAATTTTTTTGTTATAATTGTGCTTTAATCATTTTTAAATGTTCAGATATCAATACAAAAATTTTAAAATTTCTTTTAATGTATAGATACATATTGTTTTTTTCTAGGAAAATATTTGAAAAGAGTTTTTGAATAAAACACTTTTGGTCAATACATAAATACGTCAAGTATTAAAAATATATTAAAATAAATATTAGGGACGCCTGGGTGGCTCAGTTGGTTAAGCGGCTGCCTTCAGCTCAGGTCATGATCCCAGCGTCCTGGGATCAAGTCCCACATCGGGCTTCTTGCTCGGCAGGGAGACTGCTTCTCCCTCTGCCTCTGCCTGCCACTCTCCCTGTGCTCGCTCGCTCTCTCTCCCTCTCTCTCTCTCTGACAAATAAATAAATAAAATAAAAAAATAAAAAAAAAATTCCTTCTAAAATAAATATTAATGAATTTGATTTTCATCATTTTTACTGCTCTTTTAGTTCTCAGAGGTATCATAGATGGGTGATAAATTTTAGTGGTCCTTTATTTTTTTTAAAGATTAAAAAAAATTTTTATTATGTTATGTTAGTCGCCATACAGTATATTATTAGTTGTTTTTTTTTTTTTAAGAAATTCTTGTCAGGTTTTTTTTTTTTTTAAGATTCTATTTATTTGACAGACAGAGATCACAAGTAGGCAGCGAGGCAGGCAGAGAGAAGAGGAAGCAGGCTCCCCGCTGAGCAGAGAGCCTGATGCGGGGCTCGATCAGAGGACCCTGGGATCATGACCTGAGCTGAAGGCAGAGTCTTTAACCCACTGAGCTACCCAGGCGCCCCCCCCCCCCATTAGTTTTTGATGGTAGGATTTCATGATTCACTGTTTGCCTATAACACCTAGTGCTCCATGCCATACGTCCCTTAAAGATTTCATTTGAGAGAGAGAGAGAGTGCATCTGAGTAGGGGTGAGGGGCAGAGAGGGAGGGAGCAGCAGACTCCCTGCTGAGCAGGAAGCCAGTTGTGCAGCCTGGTTCTAGGACCTGGAGATCATGACCTGAGCCAAAGGCAGACACTTAATGAACTAAGCCACCCAGGTGCCCCATTTAGTGGTTCTTTATTAATATGTAGGGAAACTGTTGAGTTAAGGGCAGGGTTGGTTCTTGGTTGCTTTTAAGCCCTCAGATAAAGAAAAATAATTTTTTCTTTCTGTTGAAACACGACCCTCTGAACCTTTTGCTGGAAACTGAACATATATCCTTTCTGAGCCTCTGCTCTTGCTATCCCCTCCACCTAGAGTTCCCTCTGAAGTCTTGTAGTCTTTGCCTTTTGGCATTTTTCCTGCACTTTACATTTCAAATTAAATGCTCTCTTCTTCCTCCATTCCAAAAGTAAGAGATTTATATCTCCTCTGAACAGATGATATTAATAATCATGAACACATATGACAATCACTACATGCCAGGTACTATTTATTCTAAGTACTTTAAATATGTTAACTCATTTAATGCTCCTAACAACCTTAGGTAGATATTATTTTTATTACTTTCTTACAGATAAAGAAACTGACTTGTAGAGAACTCAAGGAACTAGCAAAAGTTTATGCCATCAATAACCGGAAGTCAAGGAATCCAATCTAAGCTGCTTGTCCCAGAGTTTGCCACCACATTACATCACCTCTCGAGGCAATAGTTGACAATTATTTTCCATTTTCTATTGTCACCGATGTAATTTAAATCCTCTCTGGACAGTTACTTTTCAATATCTGACTCATTGCTATTGCTAGGAGAGGCACTATAGAACATACTCTACCTCTCACACTACTCCCAAGGTAACTTCTTAAGACATGCATCTAAACAGCACCATCCCAAACATAACAAAACACAATAGCCACACACACACACACACACACACACACACAACCCCGTCAATTTCTTACTTATTTGTTTAAAAACATTTGTTAGCTCTTCATGGCTTTAAAATAAAGTCCAAAGTTCCCCATGGCAACAAGGACCATTTAATCTGATCCCAGTCAACTCTTCCAAACTAGGCACTAGCACCGGGGACAGCACTCACTGTTCCAGCCTTTATTCTCCAGTTGCGTCACTTGGTGAGTCCTTAAACATTCATACCCACTTGTGTCTCCATCCTTGTTAGGATTTTGTTCTGCCAGCAGGCTTCCTCGCTCTCTTTTTGTCTTTTGAGCTCTCTGCTTCCCTCCTGGCCCACCTCCTTACCTTCTACCTCACTTCTACTTGCTCTTTTTTTTTTTTTTAAAGATTTTATTTATTTATTTGACAGAGAGATCACAAGTAGACAGAGAGGCAGGCAGAGAGAGAGGGGGAAGCAGGCTCCCCGCTGAGCAGAGAGCCCGATGCGGGGCTCGATCCCAGGACCCTGGGACCACGACCCGAGCTGAAGGCAGAGGCTTTAACCCACTGAGCCACCCAGGCGCCCCTCTACTTGCTCTTTTTCTCTCCACGTCCCTTCCCTTCCCATCTCTTTGTGTCTACAAAATTCCAGCTCAGTTTTTCTCTTGGCAGTGTCCCATAAGCACCCTTTCATCACCAGCAAAATTATTTTATTTTCGTCTGAGATACCATAATATAGTAAACCTCTACGATAGCACGTGTCATATCGTATATTGTGATTTGCATTTCTACCTAGTTCCCCAGCTGCCTAGTGAGTTGTTTGTGTGTAGGGGCCATGTTTTACTCATTTTTATCCCCAGCACCTAGCACTTGGTGCAAGATACACAGTAGACACTCAAAAAATGTCCTGTGAAATGATTTCTCTATTTATTGGGCCATCTAATAGGGTCAAACACATTGATGGCTCTCCATAAGTAGTTTTTGAAATGAGTCATCTGTATTTTCTTGTTCTTTGGCATTAGTATAGCTCTAATTCTGAGATGCCTATGGATTTATTATGGAGGCTTATAAAACCAACCAAAGGATAATCAAGGCCTCCTCTCTAGCAAAGCTTCATATTAAGCCACAGTTTATACTGAGATGCAGAGAAATCATTCCAGATCATGCAGTATTTCAAATATATATAGTACATTTATATATTTACATAAAATAGTGTTTTGTTGGCTTCAAAATAATTAATAAATAAATATAATTAAGCTATTTCTATGATTATATTGTATTAAACTGTGACAATCTTTATAGAACTTGTCTTCATTCTTTTTTAAACATTAATGGAACAAAATATAGATAAGTATTTCTTTGACTTTCTCCATTAAAGGCACTGGAGTAATTTAACAAAGCAGCGCAAGAGAAATACTAAATGTGACAAAATATTTCCTTTCAAGGAATTATTCATAAGAGGGCATAAGTAAGAGCCAGATAGAGCAACCCAATTCCCCAGGAAACTCAAATGATAACCATATGAAGCACAGAGCAGGATGAATTACGATAGGTGTGCCTGGTGCGTGATAAATAAGAAAATGATAACTCCAAAGGCCAGCCAAAACACAATAAATTAATAGCAGATTGGATTGCATTTGTCAGCAGAAAGCCTTTGATGGAAAATTTCTGGATTTGCCAATAAAACACTACACAGAGCATATGGTTCATTGAAACAGGATACTTTTTTTTTTTTTAAGATTTTATTTATTTATTTGACGGACAGGGTTCACAAGAAGGTGGAGAGGCAGGCAGAGAGAGAGAGGAGGAAGCAGGCTCCCTGCTGAACAGAGAGCCTGATGTGGGCCTCGATCCCAGGACCCAGGGATCAAGACGCCAAGTCAGTTGGGCATCTGCCTTCAGCTCAGGTCACGGTCCCAGGGTGCTGGAATTGAGCCCTGCATTGGGCTCCCCTGCTCAGCGGGGAATCTGCTTCTCCCTCTGCCTCTCCTATCCCCCCACCCCCTTCCTTTACTCTCTCATTCTCAAATAAATTCTTTTTAAAAAAAAAGAAAAATCAAGTGCCTTCAGTAATCTGTGAAATTACTAAAATTTTGAATTTCTTCACAGATCAACATGAAAATTAGTTTTAAAAAATCTCTGAAAAGCCAGTGTAAAGTTTAAGATTGTATTTAATTTCCAGTTGAGTAGAATGCTTTTACACTGTCATACAGATTTTTCTAAAACCAGTTATTTGCATAATATTGATCTTTATATCATAACTATGATATATTTAGAGTATTTTTATTTATTACAAAGACTTTTTTTTAAGGGTCTTGACTTATACTTTCACCGTAATTTTGGGAAAACACAATAATGTAATAAAACTGTAGGAACTGTAGGAATCAAGTAGTGGCATTTCTCATTTACCTTCATTTCTCTTGCTTTCTTCCAAGTTTATATTTCAGCATAATTGAAAACCACAGGGGTTCTAGACCATTAATTTCTCAAGGTCAGTTCTTGATGCTAGGTTATTTTCCTTGTGCTCATTTCTTTCCTGCTATGTAGACCCAAGGGTGTCAGCCTTATCCACTATTCTCTCTAATATCACTAAATATCATTAGGTCTATAATGAGGATATCATCTCTCCACCTCCTACTTCCCTAAAAACAAGCATAGGAGACACTTTTCAGTTAAAAATTTTACTGTTACTCACTGTGGGACAGAGCGTCTTGATAAAAATAATGGGACTAAAAATCACAACGTTTAAGAAAACTTATAGCAGGGGCGCCTGGGTGGCTTAGTGGGTTAAAGCCTCTGCCTTTGGCTCAGGTCATGATCCCAGGATCCTGGGATCGAGTTCCATGTCGGGCTCTCTGCTCAGCAGGGAGCTACTTCTCTTTTTCTCTCTGCCTGCCTCTCTGCCTACTTGTGATCTCTGTTTGTCAAATAAATAAATAAAATCTTAAAAAAAAAAAAAAGATTCTCTCTCTCCCTCGCCCTCTGCCCCCTCCCTGCTTTCAAGACCTCTTTCTAAAAAAAAAAAGAAAAGAAAACTTACGACTCTGTTGTTTTTTAGAGCCGTTTCACACAAGGAAGGTGCAGAGAGTTCCCATATAAGCCGTGCCACCAACCTTATAACATTTTAATGCATATTGTCTCCTCACAATTTCCTAATATGGGGAGGCCTAGAAACTCTCAGGACTCCTATCCTACCCTGTTATTTTTGGTGTAAAGTATTATGTATTTCCTGTTTCCAAGCCCAAAGATCCCTTTCTCTATAAAGGCCTGCATTTCCAGTTACATAAGCCTGCAGGTGCAAACGATAGGTATATGTCCGAGTTACTTTGGGGCTGTACATTTCAGGGCCTTTCAGCCTTGACTCGATTCTCAGTGTCCTCACAAGTCAACCTAAAGCATGCTGTCCTATGATGTTACCACATCAACAACCTTTTTTCGAAGAGTCATGCTTCTTGGGTGTTTTAGGGATAATACAATAAATAAGCCCGAATGACTGGATCTTCAGTCTCATTAGCCCCTATTGCCTGATGCATCACGAGGCCTGTGTTACCAATGTCCTTAGCTTAGCCCAAGGGTGCTCATTTCATCAAGGTTTATGTATGTTGCCAAGAACCCCCAATCCCCACCCCGCCCTTCCTCAGTGTTTCCAATTTCCAGTTTCAGGTCCATCTTTTGCCTACACTATCACCACCCTCAACCCATAACAAGTCATGGAGGCCTGAATGGAGGTTCAATGAAAGGGGGACCTTGGCCATGAGTTAAGCCCTAGAGGCCAAACTTTTTCCTGTGATTAATATCAATTTCAATGAACATCAAAATTTTATATCTCCTTCCTCTCAGTTAGGAGAAAAGTAAACTCCAAGTGTTCTAACATAAAAGCGTGTTACATTACCATCCTGATGAATGAACAAGACGATGATGGCTATAATAGCGTCTATTCCACGGGTTACTGGCTCTAGTATTAATTGAAAACGCAACTAAGAACACCAGGGCATTATGTTGGTAGCAACGGTAAGCAGCAGCTCTGCCCGGGGCCGCGCAGGATAGGTCTAAGGGAAGAAAGGGAAGAAACTGGAATTACTAAAACATGAAATTTGAAGGTAGAACTTCGCGGGGCCGGCCTAGACCTCTGAGGAGGCGTTGCTGCTTGTCGGGTGCTGGTGTCTTTGAAGGGAGTCACAAGACTGGTTTTGCAAGTGTTGGAAGAGCTACTGACTGGAATCAAGGGCTGCGCGGGAACTGACTGCGGTCGGAGTTGGAAACAATCAGGTAGGAAGCGGCTTCTCCCTTCTCTGGCGTTGCGCGCTCCCTCCACCGCCACCTATTGGCAGACGTAATAAGGAGCCGCAGGCGAAGCCGAAAGACAATTTGAGAGTCCGAGCTCAAGTTCAAGCGTCACCCCTCGGAATGTGGAAGGGTGGATTTGCACAGTGTAATAACTGACATATACTGAGCGCGCGAGCGTGAGGGCGTATTTAGTGGGTGGGGTGGTGAAAGGAAAAAAGATTATAGAAGGAGAATCAGCTTGGTGAATGTCAGAGAAGGAGATAAGAGGCTTTTAGCAGGTTTAAGTATTGTGGCTGAAGGAAGACCATTGGTTTCACAACTGAAATTTGGTGAAGAAGCCATGTGTGGAGTCAACTGAAACAGGCACTAGATTATAATAAAGTGGGTACAGTATATGTTGACTCCTTTTTCAATAACTACAAAAGGAAGGAGGTAGAACAGCGTAAAAAAAATTAGAAATAACTTATTAAAGAATGAAGACAATTCAGAACACTTCATGTGTGGCATTTAATAGGGGAAGGAATATTCCAGATATGAGACTCTAAGAATCTAGCACAGTGATTTCTAGAAAATCTCTAACCAAATCAGGATTAAGAATTACATACAGTTGGAGGGAGTGTGTGTGTAAGTTTCTAAACCTCCCCTTTTGTTTCTGTAGCCCAGGGTTCTTCAAACTAGGTATTATTGACATTTGGAGCCAGAAAATTTTCATTGGGAGTGGGGGTTGTCGTGTGCTTTATAAGGTGTTCAGTGGCATCCCTCGTTGCTGCAAACTAGATGCCCAAAGCAAACCATCCCCTCCCCAACATCATGACAATCAAAAATTGTCTTCAGACACTCTCAGATATCTGCTGGAGGCAAGTTACCCCTGAGAATCGCTGCACTGCTCCAAGAGATCAACAAAGGCTCTGCTGATTTGTTGGCTTCCGGTTTCAGTGCACGCTTGGCAAAATCTATATTCTCAGCTTCTTGTCCTTCTCTGGAATCTTGATATCTCCTAATCTTGGTTGGTTCAGCACTTCTGATGTCTTTTTTTTTTTTTAATGATTTTATTTATTTATTCATGAGAGACAGAGAGAGACACACACACACAGAGGCAGAGGGAAAAGCAGGCTCCCCACAGAGCAGGGAGCCTGATGCGGGACTTGATCCCAGAACCTGAGCCGAAGGCAGACGCTTAACCGACTGATTAACCCTGGCACCCCTGATGTCTTTTTTTTTTTTTTAACTAATTAATTTATTTTGAGAGAGAGAGAGAGAGCAAGCACGTGCGTGTACACACGTTGGGAGAGAGGCAGAAGGAGAGGGAGAGAATGTCCAGCTAACTCCACCCTGAGGACTGAGCCTGATGTGGGGCTCTGTCTCAGGACCCTGAGATCATGACCGGGGCCGAAATCAAGAGTCGAACACTCAACTGACTGAGATGCCCAGGCATCCCACTTTTGATGTGTTTAAATAGATGTCTTAAAAAATGTGTTTGGCTTTTCTAGCAGTCTCTGTGGCCATTTTGTTCTGCTGAAGGATATCACCTAATATTCAGAAACACAGCTCCAAGGAATTATCTTTTAATGTTATGATATTGTTGGTTAATATTTTCCTTTATTCTAACCACTGATCAACAAGCTTTGGCTCACAGGCCAGATCTGCTCTGGCCTGTTTTAGAAGTAAAGTTTTATTACAACACAGTCACACTATCAGTTCCAGATTGTCTGTGGCTCATTTTGCACTGAGACTAAAGACTGGGGGGCACCTGAGTGGCTCAGTTAGTTAAGCGACTGCTCAGTTAGTTAAGCGACTGCCTTCGGCTCGGGTGATGATCCTGGAGTCCTGGAATTGAGTCCCACATTGGGCTCCCTGCTCAGCGGGGAGTCTGCTTCTGCCTCTGACCTTCTCCCCTCTCATGCTCTTCACTCTCTCTCTCTCTCTCTCTCAAGTAAATAAATAAAATCTTAAAAAAAAAAAAAAAAAAAAGACTGCAGAGTGGTTGTCCCAGAGAGGTAAGACACTCATTTCACAGTTTGCCAAGCCCTGCTCTAGATCTTGGATACCATGAAGGTAGGAACCAAGAGTTTGTATTTCTAGTGTCTAATATATTATAGCTGAATGGCTGCATATATTAATTTTCTTACGTTTATCCAAAAATATACATTGAACTCAATCACTTTCTTTTAAACATCCAAAGGCAACAAAAGATATTAGTATATTTGTCTACATTATTATGTGTAACTTAGGTCAAATGGCATCATTGGTTAAAGAACAATGCTAAAATGTTTATTTGTTTATTTTTGTGGAGAGGGTTAGAGGGAGAGGGAGAGAGAATTTTAAGCATGCTCCATGCCCAGCGCAGGTCCTGAGGTGGGTCTTGATCTTAACACCCTGAGACCATGACCTGAGCTGAAATCAAGAGTCTGCCACTTAACAGACTGAGCCACCCTGGTGCCCCACCAAAAGGTTTATTTTAAGAGTAGAGAGCAGATTCCTGATTGTACCTGTTGCTTTTTTTTTTTCAGTCATAAATTATCTGTGTTGCAACTGTGTTGCCAAAAATATATATTATTTGTTATAAGGAAAATAGGCAAAGCAAATGCTTCAGTATAAATCAGTCATTCCTACAGATTTTTTTAAAAAAGACTTATTTATTTTTTAGAGAGAGTAAGTGGGGGAGGGGCAGAGGGAGAGAAAGAGAAATTCTCAAGCCAACTCCATGCTGAATGTAGAGCCTGACCCAAGGCTCGATCCCAGGACCCCGAGATCACGACCTGAGCTAAAACCAAGAGTTAGCAGCTTTACCGACTGAGCCATGCAGGCACTGCTACAGATTTTTTTAAAAGTACATTTATTAAAGGTGGTCATTTACTTCATCTTTCTGTTACTACAATAGTTTCCCATATGTATTTATATAATTCACTGTACATGTTTTCCTTGAAGTTCATCTGAAAATTATAATAATTTATATTTGATATATTTGATAATGTATTATTGAATAAGAATGCGGTCCATGTAGTTTCCCTCAAGAGCAGATAGCCTTTGAAACAGTTACATTTTTCTGTTCTTTCATAAACAAATGAAGCAGAGGTAAGTAGCTCACAAATGGACTCATAAACCAAAGAAAGGAAATGATTTACAGGCTCACAGTTTTTTGTTTTGGTTTTTTTTTTAAGATTTTATTTATTTATTTGACAGAGAGAGATAGAGATCACAAGTAGGCAGAGAGGCAGGCAGAGAGAGAGGGGGGGAAGCAGGCTCCCTGCTGAGCAGAGAGCCCGATGCAGGGCTCGATCCCAGGACCCTGAGATCATGACCTGAGCAGAAGGCAGAGGCTTAACCCTCTGAGCAACCCAGCTGCCCCTAGCTCAAGGTTTTTGAGATTAGACCAAAATAATATTTGTGTTGTAGTATGGACAGTTGTGACCTGAATGCTTCTACTTTAAAATCTTAAAATTCTTATTAAAGATTTGTTCTACTAATCTTTAATGATGAATATTGTTAGTCGGATGTTATCCTGAATTCATTTTGCATCTTGAATATTAACATCTGTGTGTTTGTCATTCCATTAATTCTGTGACCAAAGCAAGTTTACCATACTATAAATCTTATCAGTCTTTGAACAAAAGTGGCTTAAAACTCTGAGACAGTGTTATCTTATGGCTTTGGGTTGTACCTGGATAGTATCTATGATTTATTTACTCATCTCTTGAAGGCTATTGGTAACCCTTAATGATTTACATCCCAGGGTTTCCTTAGCCAAAACAATTTTGGTAAGAAACTAAAGGGTTTGTTTTTTAAATGAATGGTGATACTAACTGGGAAGCATGCCTCTGTTTCACAGGGCTTAAAAAAAGTATCTTGCATCATTCTGACATCTGGATTTCATTTATTGCTAAAGCAGGATAAGATGGATTTGGAAAGAATGAAGTGAAATCAGTTTTAATGATCATTATCTTAATTTTGGGCTGAAAATTTCCCTGCAAGTCAGGCTCTGTCATGTTTAACTTTGAATGTGCACTTCACAGGAATAAAAGTTGCAGTGACCTAATCCACCCCTATTCTCCCTCTGACTTCAAAAAACTACTTAATGAAAATTTTTGGAGTAAAGACATAATCTTACTTGAAATTTCTGTGCAATGGCTCTGTTAGAGCTCACATATATATTTTTTTAATTGCCTGCACTTGTTAAAAAACTTAATTCCTCCAAAAGTACAATATACTTACTCCGGATTTTACAGCTTTTCAAAATGATTATCTAAATTTGGGTGATTCTTGGATTTTCAAAATGCATTCATAAATGAGATACATAAGAAAAAATGTGTTTGAAGTATCTTATGTGTGCATTAAATTTTCCTATAATGATAACCTAACTTTTTAATTGTTAATCTGTGCAAATGTTCATGCATATTTATGTGTGCCTTTCAGAAAACTTTTCTTACATTTTCTTGAAATTCTGCATACACTTGGCAGATGATGTTCTCAAATACAACTTTAAAGTTTTGACTTTAAAACTACTTTAAAAAAGTTTTTCATACCTCATATTGAAGGTATTAAGCTTAGGTTTTAAGTTCTTCAACACATTTAAAGATTTATTTCTTTCTTTTAGAGAGAGGAAGAGAGAGGGAGACAGTGTGTGTGCGGGCACATGCAAATTGGGAGAGGAGCAGAGGGAGACAATCTTCAAAAGCAGACTCTGCACTGAGGGTGGAGCCCAACATGGGCTTTGATCTCATGATCCATGAGATCATGACCTGAGCTGAAACAGAGTGGACGCTTAACTGACTGAGCCACCCTGGTGCCCCTAAAGACTATTTTTGAATTAAAGATGGATAGAAAGATTTTCAAAGACATTTAAAATTCTTGCAGAGAAAGAATTTTTCATATGTAATGATCTTATTCTCAATAATCCCAATCATCACTAGTATCAGCACTAGAAAGGAAGCAAAAGATAGTAATATGAAGACTAGAACTAGAAATGTAAAAAGAGAGCTGGAAGTTATATTTCAAATGACAAATTTCTCCTGGAAGTCAGAGCTCTTGGCCATGGGCATAATTACCAAGTTTTGAAAAGAAGAAAAATGGAAGGAAGTGCTATTATTAGAGATATTTAAGGCCAAATCTGGCAAAGTGCTAATAAACAAAATTCAGGAAAACCCCCAGAATGTGTTCTCAGGGCAATGGCCTAAGTGACTTCCATGTAACTTTTTTCTGTGTACCACTGATGTGGGAAGAGGGCTCTGGAGTTTGGTTTGCTCTCACTGATTCCAGTGTGACCTAAAGCAATTTACTTGATCTGACTGCCAGGTTTCCCTTTCTCTAGGGAGTTTAGAGAATGATACTTACTAGATGGGCCCCTTAATGTTTGTATCCACTTCAGCATTTCAAAGAGAATTCTATCATGATGGACAAAATATAATTGATGAAAGATAGCTGGAAGAAAAGCAGAGAGGGACAAGGGGTCCCCACCCTAAGAGGAAACCACCCTTAAAAGGATTTTATACCACCCTGGAAGGAGCCCTTCACCCTATCCCATGTGATATATAGATGACAAAAACCTGGTTGGATAACAGGCTCAGGGAGGGTTAATCAGATTAAAACAGTCTGTCAACAAGATCGTAAAGAACCCCTGGACTTAGAAGCTCTGGTGGCAACCCTCTTGGGTCCCTTTCCTCTTGGGGAACTTTGTACTATCACTTGGCTATCACTCAATAAACTTTGCTTCATTTCCCACCACTCTTGGTTTGGTCTACCTCTTCATTCTTCCAAGCAGCATGATCAAGAACTGCAGGCACTACAGGAGAAGAAATCCTGTAACATTATTCTTTGTCACTCTACTTGTTAATTCACAAAAGTTGAAACCTGGAATTAAAATCCAAACAAAGTTAAATATGTTAGTTTGACTACATTTACAATGTTTCCAATACATTCAGTGTGAGTCTATGCAATTTTATTCCATGTGTATTTGCTGAGAAGCTACTATTGCCTTCAGAAAACTCAAAATCTTGGACCCATAGAACTTGATTCATTGACCAGGTTGGAAGGCCAAGGGGTTCTCTTGCTTGCAGGGCAGAAAAAGAATCTTGGCAATTTCATTAAATCTGGATGTGACGCACAGTGGAAGAGCGTATAGTCAATCCATCAGATATGCTATCAGATATACAACCCATCGAATATACTATTTGAGATGCTAGGGAATTAGGAGAACTGCAGTGGAATCCCAGTCATGGATGAAACCAGTTGTTTTCTCGGGGGCTCAGTTCACAGTTCTGCTGAAGGGTCTAGTAATATTTCTAATACATCTACTACATGGTCTTCTGAGAAACCTGCAAGGTAGTAAATTGGGAAAGTCCTGAGTCCAAAATTAATAAATCACTACTAATTACAATAACAACCCAAAAAACCCCAACTGCCTCCTACATTCCAGCACAGTGCTGAGCATCAATTAACCTCATCAATTCTTTACAATAGCCTTTTCTTTTCCACACATGAGGAAACTGAGGCATAGGAGCCCCAGTTACCAGCTAGTGGGGTGGGGGTGGGGGGCAGAGCCAGGACACAAACCCAGGTCTATCTCATTCCAAAGAGGTGTGAAGAGTAACAAATTCTGGTCCACTGAACATATGCTCCTCGGACACAGGGGGTTGCCATTTTTACTTTCTCTTTGCTCAGTTATTGCTGGCTGCCTTGCAAGGGATTAGCAGTTTTCTAGGAAATTCCTCACTTTTGTGGGAAACCTGTTGCACCGACCTGCAATGACAAGGTATTTCCTTCCAAAAACTGTCTGTTTATGCCTCTGTGTTCCCATCCAGGAAGATCCATCTTAGATAAGATAGCAAAGGGAATGGTTACAGGGAAGATTTGTGAGCACTTATTACATGCCAAGCACTTGTTTAAAAAATAGGTTTTAAAAACATTTCAATTATTGCTTAGACCAACTTCGAAAGAGAATATCGAGGTTCAGAAAAGACAATTGATGCACTCAAGGCCATGCGGAAAATAGCAGCAAAGTGGGGGGTGGTTTGAATTCACATCTGATTCACCCTGACTCTTCCCTTACCTGTGCCGCCTCTGAAAAGGATACACTTACAGTGTCTTGTTTGGCCAAAACATTTTTATGAGTTTATGATATTTTTTTAAGGATTTTATTAATTTGACACAGAGAGAGAGAGTGCATAAGCCCGTGGAACAGCAGGCAGAGGGAGAGGGAGAAGCAGGCTTTCTGCTGAGCAGGGAGCCTGATGTGGGACTTGATCCCAGGACTCCGGGATCCTGAGTTGGGCCGAAGGCCGACCTTTAACTGGAGCCACCCAGGTGCCCCTGATTTTATTGTTTAAATCAACAGTGGTAACCACCATCACTTCCTCACTTCAACTGCATGGACTAGGTCTCTATTCAAACATCACCTCCTCCCTACTAGAAGCTTTGCCACCGTCTGACAAAATATAGGGTTGTCTGCCCCGCCTACGGAATATGAGCCTCTAGGGGGCATAGGCCTTTGCCTGATTTGTTAATTTCCATGTCCTTCATGCCTAAAACAGTGACTGAAATAAATAATAAACACTGGTTACATGAATGAATAAATTAAGGGAGGTTTTTTAAACCCAGGATGGATAGCAAGCATGAGACATGATAGTAGAGGATGGTTTAGTCTGGAAAACATTACTTTGACACAAGAAAATGCAGCGATCTGAATCGTATTTTTGCTTAATAGGTTAAAAGTGGTTCCTGACTTAAACTGCTACCCGTATCTAGAATTTGACTCTAATATAAAGTTTCACTTAGCAACCCCATCAGCATTATTTATTTTATTTGTTAGGTACTTTAAACAGTACTATTGCAACTTTTAGGCATTTTGACATTATACATTTAAATGTATCTTTTTTAAAAAAATATTTTATTTATTTATTTGTCAGAGAGAGAGAGCAAGAGCGCACGCAGAAGAAGCAGGCAGAGGCAGAGAGAGAAGCAGGCTCCCTGCGGAGCAAGGAGCCTGATGTGGGACCCGATCCCAGGACCCTGGGATCATGACCTGAGCCAAAGGCAGCGGCTTAACCGACTGAGCCACCCAGGCGTCCCTAAATGTATCTATTTTAAATATTATTAACTTTCAGAAGTTTAAGGGCAAAGCAGACATTTTAATTCATTTTGTGAAGCTTTGAAGTAAAAGGGAAGGTGGAAAGACTGATGAGAAATCAAAAGGTCAAAAAAGGGACAACTAAGTTATGAAAATCTAGAAAGTGTTAGCTTTATCTAGTAAAAAAGCCCTATACAAATTAGCCAGCTCCCACAAACATCTCAAAATTCAAGTAAATAATTGTTTTTATTAATTAACTGACACACCTTTTTTCTCCCTACATTTCTCCCTTGAATGCTCTTTGATCTCTCTTCTTTATATGATAAAAATTTCATGATATCATTTTTTTCCATTAACATCTACCATAGTTAATCAATAGTAGCTTTTATCATTGATAATAGGTTTGCACACAACATGGGACTTCTCGTACAGAAGTAATTAGTGTAACATGGCTACGGGTTTGTGCCTATAAGGTAAGAATTCCAATAAATGTTATTTTTTATAATAGCCATTAAGAATGTATGGTGGGGACGCCTGGGTGGCTCCGTTGGTTGGGTGACTGCCTTCAGCTCAGGTCATGATCCCGGAGTCCCAGGATTGAGTCGCGCATTGGGCTACCGGCTCCATGGGGAGTCTGCTTCTCCCTCTGAGTTTCTCTCCTCTCAGGCTCTCTCTCTCTCTCTCAAATAAATAAATAAAATCTTAAAAAAAAAAAAAAGAATGTATGGTGCATTTGTGATAGTATGTGCTACATTTTCTGGCATATTCCTGAAATGAGGCACCTTTGCATTTTTGACTAGGCATCAATAAGAAAAGAATTCTACATGGGCGGCTTTTGTATTTAGCCATTAGAAGAATAGTCCACAGACTGGTCTGTGGTGCCACACATTTCAGACTATGCTGTCCTCTACTCCACAAGTACACACCGCATCAGCACCTCAGAATGGGTTGATGCTGTGATAGGACCTCTGGCCCTGCCTTTAATGTTTTCATACGAGGCAAATGGACACAACACATGGGAAGCGTTTGCCTGGAAGCTCTTCATTCCTATGCTGGGCAGCTGGCAACAACGGTTCATGAATGCGGTTGTGAACCACAGGAGCATATTTCGTGAAACCCAAGCTGAACAAATCCCCACCTCGTCCTCCCCTTGGCTGGATTCCAGAAAGCCTCGTGGGTCCTCCACCACCACTTGCAGGGGAAGCTGGATGAAAAAGACAACAATCTTAACCAAATTCGGTTGAAGTATTTTACTTCTGCAGATTTTACAACAGCGGCATATGCACATGTAAACACACTGTTGGTGTTCCTTCCAGACCCTTGGAGGGGATCCCAGAAGGGAGCGTCCTGAGCTTTAGCTCCACTAACTTCCTATTAGATTCTCCAGGAAGGGGTACACATCTACTACACTTCAGAGACCCTAACCTTCCTATCTTTTCTGTATTGACAAAGCATATTTTTGCTGTTCTTCCTGCCTTTCAAATCAAATCATTACAATTTGTGTCTCATCTCAGGGAAGTTTTTCTGATCTCCTGTGTGTATCAGTCCCATTGCTCTCTGCTGGATCACCCTGTTCCTCTCTCTTTTTAGCCCCCATTTCCCTCCATTTTGTGTACATACTTACTGTCTTCCTTCTCTGGTAAAATGCGGGCTCCACGAGAGCAGGAATGCTGCCTAGGACACTCACAAAAAATATTTTTTTTAAAAAGATTTTATTTGTTTGAGAGAGAGAGAGAGAACAAGTGCACACAAGTAGGGGAGAGGGGCAGAGGGAGAGAGAGCAGACTCCCTGCTGAGAAGGGAACCTGATGTGGGGCTCAATCCCAGGACCCCGGGATCATGACCTGAGCTGAAGGCAGATGCTTGACTGACTGAGCCACCTAAGCACCCCCCAAAATCATTCGAATGAGTGAGTGAATGAACTATAAGCTTAAATGTAAGTATCTTTTTAATTAGCTCAAGAATATTATTTTATAATTTTAATAAGTTTACTCCAACTCAAGTCCCCCATCCCACTGGATCTGGATCGGTGGGACAGCCAGTCTCAGGTATCCTTAGAGCTGCTTCCTGCGCAGGGCTTGCAAAGTTGTTGGCAGTCGGCAGAGCTGCAGGTCCTCACTCATTTGCCTTCACTGGTCACTGAACCTCCACCGTCTTGGCCAGCAGTCAGGTACCCAACGGCAGCCTCTGTGATATGCATGTGGCTGAAGAGTGTTGGCAAAGGTTGGGAGCCCTGCTTTTGGTGTCCGGCCTCCCTCCAGATACTCGGTAGCTGTTTCCATCTTACCATTATTTCTCTGGCAGCAGCATGGTGGTCGGCACTACTTGGGAGACACCCAGATGGCCAGACACTCCTAGTTAGGTCTAAGTCCCTCCCTTGCTTTTCTCAAGGGCACTTTTCTTGCTTTTCTCTGCACTTGGGACACCTTGCAACACCATTTCATGGAGTTTAGGCCTTACAAAACTGGGAATCACTATTACCACCTTTCATTCTTGCTCAGCAGAAGTCCCTGAGTTAAGAAAGTGAGAAGGTCTACTTCCTTGGAAGAGGAAGAAGGCAGAAATCTGAAGAGTGAAAAAAATTATCAAAATCTCAAAAATTATCCGTCACATACCTTTAATATATTTTTGTATATTGAAAAGGAAACTAACTGGTACTTTGGCTGTCTCTATGCTCTGTCTCTCTATTACAGGCTGAAATTTATCCCCCAAATTACATGTTGAAGTCTTACTCTGCAGTATCTCAGAATGTGACTGTATTTGGAGATAAGGTCTTTCAAGGGCATTAAGTTAAAATGAGGTCATCGGAGCAGGCCTTAATTCAGTATTACAGGTGTCATTATAAAAAGAGGAGGTTGGAGAGACAGGTACAGAGAAAAGATGATGTGAAGGCACTTGGAGAAGACAGCCATCTACAGGCCAAGGAAATAGGCTGACACCTTGACCTCAGGTTTCCAGCCTTCAGAATTGTGAGACAACAAGTGTCTCTTCTTTAAGCTACCCTGTCTATGGTGTGCTGGGACACCCAGCAAACTAATATGCTCCCTCATGCTGTGACGCTGGGCAGGACAGCCCCTCTGGGCTTTGGGTAAAAGTAAGAGGAGCTGGCCTGTGTCTCCTTCACTCTGCAAGCCCCGATGATGGGATTTTAAACCACCACCAGCAACCCTGGTAGTTTCTCCCCAAACTACATACAGCCTCAGAGCAAGAGAGAGCACACAGATGAGCAGGGAAAATGTTAGGGAAACCTAACAAGACGGTGGCAGGGTGTCTTCTTTCATGCTGCCCCTTCTCTCTTGCCCCGGAATGCGCCAGAACACATCACCACCTGCTCGGAGGGCATTTCACGCACGTGCATTCCAGGAAACAGCTCAAATACTCGAGTCACAACAGGCCTTGGAGTCAGCAGATAATAAATGAGTGATTCTCCAATAGTCAGAGAGTTGCCTCACTGTTTAACATGGGTTCACAAATGTTTATCCATCGTGTGGATTATCTATGTATTTTTTAACACTTAGGATAAAGTTCTCTTATCTGTAATTAATTCCATCCAGCATGTTTTCTCCAAATGTTAAGAACGATCATTTGAAAAGATCTTGTCTTTGTCTGAGATGTTAATTTCTTTCCATAGGCGCAATTTTATGTCTACTTGTTGTCAGTCCTTTTTTTGCAGAAGGAAAAATTAAAACAAAACAGTAATAAAATACATTGTCTTAAAGCTCTAAATTTTAACCCTGATTTGGGAAGGTATAATTTAGTGACAGTTCCAAATAATGATTGTAGCCCATGGAAAAAGTGCTCTTGTGCATTTAAAAATACAGATGCTACCATTTAGATCTTTAATAATTCATTGGTATTACCTTACATTTTTCCTTAAAAATTATTTTTACTCCTTCTGATCTTTCAAGTAATACTATCTGAAATACAAAACATGCAATATTTAATAGTAAAAAAAAGTAGCAAAATGATATTGTCAGGAGACATCATGAATCATGCTTTCAGTTTATTTTTTGACATTACAGACAAATGCCTTCCAGCTTTTTGGAGAAAAGAGATGCCTAAACCTATTTTTTCTAACAAGTTTACTTAACTCCATCTTCATTGTCCTAAAATGTATACACACACACACACACACACACACACCTGTACTTTTATAAAATATGCTTTTTGAAACTGAAACTTTTAATGTGTGTGTATCCTATGGGGATTTTAATCCATGTGGTTTCATTTGGTGATTCATTCAAATTTAGCTCACATAAATATATTAGCTAATGTTGTAAGACGCCTGCTAGGTTTCTGTTTCTGGTTGTGTGTGTGTGTGTGTGTGTGTTTAGGGCATTTTGGTAGAGATGCCTGGGTGGCTTAGTCAGTTAAGTGTCTGCCTTCAGCTCAGGTCAGGATCTTAGGGTCCTGGGATTGAGTCCACATCGGGCTCTATTCTCAGCGGGGAGCCTGCTTCTCTCTGTCTGCCGCTCCCCCAGCTTGTGTTCTCTCTCTCTGTCTCGCTGACAAATAAATAAATAATACATATAAAAACAATTTTTTAAAGGCCTTTTGAGAAGGGGCACATGCACCCCAATGTTCATAACAGCAATGTCCATAATAGCCAAATTGAGAAGGAATCCAGATGGATAAAGGAAGGAATCCAGATGGATAAAGAAGATGTGGTTCATCTGCACAACAGAATATTATTCACCCATCAGAAAGGATGGATACCTACCATTTGCATCGATGTGGATAGAACTGGAGGGGATTATGCTAAGTGAAATGTCAAGCAAAGAAAGAAAATTATCATATAGTTTCATATGTGAACTATAAGAAATAGCTCGGAGGATCATAGGGGAAGGGAGGGAAAACTGAATGGGAAAAAATCAGAGAGGGGGGACAAACCATGAGAGACTCCTGACCCTGGAAAACAAACTGAGGGTTGCAGAAGGCGAGGGGGATGCAGGATAGGGTAACTGGGGTATGGGTATTAAGGAAGGCACAGGATGTGATGAGTACTGGGTGATATACACAACTAATGAATCCTTGACCACTACAACAGAAACTAATGATGTACTATATGTTGGTTAATTGAATTTAAATTAAATTGAGTGCAAGATGACCACTCTGGACCAGCCCTCCCCCCCCCCAAAAAAAGGCATTTGATAAGCATCAAGATTTAGTGGCCCAAAAGGAAGGGTTAGGTTTGGTATAGATATTGAAATCATGGTGTATTATTATAATTTTGGTTTTTCTAAATTTCAATAATGTTGTGAGATAATAGAAAGTGTATATTGGTCTCTGGCCCCTGTTCCTGGCACACTAGGAGCCTCTCTTGTTTTAATGTTGGTCTTTGACTTTTGTTCCTGATACAGAACTCCTGAAATCCTTGTGATTTTCTGGATGGTGGGAGTGTCTTTTTTTCTTATGAGGTGATTCTGGGTGGGCTTTTGGATGAGGGCTGGCTACTGGAAAGACCAAGCCAAGATCAGAAGCTTGAAATTTTCAGCTTTGCCACCCATTTTGTTGAGAAGAGTAATTGAGCCATCATGCTTATATGATGAAGCATCTATAAAATTCCAAAAGTACAGGGTTTGGAGAGCTGCTTTATTGGTGAATGCTTGGTGCTGGGAGAGTGGTGTGTCTGGAGAGGGTATGGAAATTCTTCATCATTTCTCATATTCCTTGTCCTACCTACCAGCTGGATTTTCTCTGTATCTTCTACCATGTCTTTTAAAAAACAGTTAAACAGTTAAATGTAAGTCAGTCTTTCCTTGAGTCCTGTGAGCCAGTCTAGCAAATTAATCAAATCCAGGGAGGGGATCTTTGGAACCTCTGATCTATAGCCAGTTGGTCAAAAGCCCAGGTGATAACCTGGATTTGTGACTGGGATCTGAAGTGTATGTGTGTGTGTTGTGGGGGAGGAAGATACATTCTGTGGGACTAAGCTCTTAATTATGGGATCTGATGCTATCTCCAGACAGAGAGTGTCAAAATTGAGTTGATTTTTTGGATATCCTCCTCATGTCCTGAGAATTGCTTGTTGATGGTGTGGGGTACACTCTCCACTCCCACTCTCACTTATTTTTTTTTTTAAAGATTTTATTTAGTTACTTGACAGAGATCACAAGTAGGCAGAGAGGCAGGCAGAGAGAGAGGGGGAAGCAGGCTCCCCGCTGAGCAGAGAGCCCGATGCGATGCGAGGCTCGATCCCAGGACCCTGAGATCATGACCTGAACTGAAGGCAGAGGTTTAACCCACTGAGCCACCCAGGCGCCCCCCACTCTCACTTATTTTTTAGTAAAAAATTGAATTAGAAAAATAACAAAGAAGCATGACCCAGCATAGGTGGCTAATGTGAAATTATTGTAGAATAAGTAATTCCTACGGGAATATTTTTGTTTTATAATGTGGTTTCCCAATTCATGTTAGGCTCAGAAATCTTACTGTGCTGTCAAAATTGGGAAGGATAATATAGGTATTATTTGCAGAATGATCAAGTGAATGAATGGATGGATGGTATTATAAAACAGAACATCTGGTACATTGTTAAATCCTTTAAATGACTTAGAAGTAGAGATAGTCTAAGAAGATCATTTTTTTTTAAATTGAGGTACAGTTGACATTGTTGCATTATGTCAGTTGTATAATGTTAAGGTTAGTTTCAGGTATACAACACAGTGATTTGACAAGTGTGCATGTTATGCTATGCTCACCACAAGTGTAGCTACCATCAAAGAGATCATTTTCAAAACCACTAAAATCACTTTTTTTCTTTAAGAAAGTGAATTTTTATTCTTGTCTTAATTCTTAAATTCCGAATAAAGAGCCGACTGTGTGCTTTTTGCACAGGGCTCTGGTTCCATTTCTCTACTCGTGTCTCAGTTTCATTTGGTTGGGTCTGGTACTTGATTTCACCCTCCTTGCAAGCTATTAAGTTAGCCTGCTCCTGTTTCACAGATGCTGGGAGAAGAAATGAGATTCTTTGGTCAGAGACAAAGAACTTTCTTATACAAGGTACAGAAAGCAGCATGTGTATCAGCACATTTACATGTTTATCTAGCCTCAAACTCCATAGGGTTTACAAGATATTACCCAGATGGATGCTACATACATAGTGGATTTCCATAACAGCTAAGGGACACTAAGTCTAGTGAATCCATTGCTTTTAGTTCATTTTTATTTTTTGCTTGCAGTCAGCTAGCAAACTTACTCTTTTCCCCACATTGAGATATTACCATATCCATCAAGGTTGCCTGCTATAAACACAAGCCTGAGAAACAGCTCAGGAAAAAAAGCATTATGACCTTGAATTCTGACATATCCAGAAAGACACCTAGGAGCACTGGAGACCCATGGAAGACTCTCTCTCCCAATACACCTTGTGGTGGTTTCACCTTCACACTGGCTTCCCTCCTTGGCTGTTATCAATATCCATGGGGCAAACAATATTGTCCCTGACAGCTATCTGGAAGAGTCTCAAGATGTCCTGGTTGGACCATATATGAATTAATCACTGGAGCTGGGGTAATGTCCTTGACTTAGGCCTAGGTTTGACATCCATTCCTGAACTAATCTTTCTGTTAAGGAGGAAAGATTACTCTGACTGTCTTAGATCAACCAACTTATCCATGCTGTTGGGGTGGGAGGATTAATTTTTACCTAACCCAGTAGTTCCTGCCCAATAGGGAAGGGGCAAAATGTTAGGGAGACTTTCACTAAATATTCCACATGGTCTTTAAGTGATATAATTGAAGAACTTTGCTTTATTGCAGATTTTCCCAAGTCAAATGAAGTGAGAAAAAGAAAAGAAATTAGAACTCTTTGGCTCTCTTTTCTATACTTTTTTTCTGGGAAAGCTTATCTAGTCTTTCATTCTTCTCATATTAATTGAGCACCCATTAGTGGTCAAGAATTCTATTAGACCTGGGAATACAAGTTCAAATAAATTGGAAACATCTGCTGATCTCACAGGGCTAATCATCTAGTGTTGGATTCAGACAATTTAAGAGGCCATTTGAATGAGAGAGAAAGTGCAAGGTGATGGCAGCACATGGAAGGAACACCTGACTTGGACACAGGGGCAGGACAGGATGGTTAGGAAAGGCTTCCTGGAGAATATGACATGTAATCTGAGACCAGAAGGATGAGTAGGAATTATCAGGTGATCTATGTGTGAGGAGGATGAGATCTCTTGGAAGCATGACCTAGCAGATGGGGCAGCAAAGCAGGTTAAAGAAACTAAAAGCAGCTTTGTGTGTTGAATCATAAAATTCAAGGTGGGATGAGGTTGGAGAAAAAATGAGAGTGAGAGGCAGAACGTATTCTCTAAGTAAAGGAGTTTTGATAATTCTGAAAGCTCTTAAAGACTTGAAACAGAGGGAAACATAAGTAAGATAATGATTTCATTTTAGAAATTTCACCCTGGTTGTAGAGTCAAAAACGAATTGAGGGTAGAAACAAAGCTGGGAGAGATGAGTTAGGAGATTGTTGAAATCCAGGCCAGAGATAGAATTAATCACACTTGTGGAATAGAGTGAAGGGGCAGATTTGTGATCTATTTAGAAGTTAGATCCACACATCTTTTTTTTTTTTAAAGATTTTATTTATTTATTTGAGAGAGAGAGAGAGAGACAATGAGAGCAGGAGCAGGAGGGAGAGGCAGAGAAGGAGAAGCAGGGAACCCAACATGGGGCTCAATCCGAAGACCCTGGGATCATGACCTGAGCCGAAGGCATATGCTTAACTAGCTGAGCCACCCCAGTGCTTCTGGATCTATACCTCTTAATGAGTAACCGGACACAGGAGAACTGCACTAGGGAGTATATAAGTCCTGGAGACAGGATGGCAATGATAAGAACAGATATATTAAATTCAGGCAGGCAAAAGTTCAAATTTCTACCACTTAGAATCTAAGGCTGAGCTAATTACCAGTAAAAGGGAGACACTAATAACTAAGTACCTAGCATGGTTACTTTGAGGATAAATAAAATACTATAAATATTCAGTAAATTAAGCAGTATTTGAGTCCCTGATGCTCTGGAGGAACTGGTTGGATGGAGTAGCAATTCCTTGAGTATAGCAGATGGAAGTGTGTTGCTGCAAGTAACAATAAACTGGACCTACAGCAGTTTAAGCGAATATGGGATTTAAGCGAATATGGGTTATTTTTCTTGCACAATAAGGAGACTGGAGGTGGACAGTTATTGGCATTAATTCAATCAGAACAGGAGTCCTTGCTGTGATCTTCGTCTTTATCTCATGGTCACATTTTGGCTACCCCAGTTCCAGCCTCCAGCATCATATTTACATTTAAGGCAGGACTGAGGGGAACCAGACACAAGAAAAAGGCCATAAGTCTGTCAATTATCCTGAGATGGGAAACACAGGAGTAGAAGCAGAAGTTGGAGGAAATATAATGAATTTGATTTTGAATATACTGAGTTTTAAGTTTTATATGTATTCACATAGAAACAGGTTTAATAAGCAGTTGAATATATTGGCCTGGGGTTAAGGAATGATATTTGAGATTGAGGAGGAAGGTTAAAATCTGTGGGATGAATGAGAGAACCCATGGAAAGGGTGTAAGGTGAGAAAAGCAAGTAGACCAGGACATAGCCCTGGAAGAGAACACACATATTTAAAGAATGAGTAGAAGCTCAGGACTGCCAAAGGCGAGAGAAGGGTGGCTAGAAAGAAAAGAGGAGAGAGCATATTTTGTATCCTAGAATAGAAGCCTAGGAGAGAAGACAGTCGAAGGAGGACATGGTCAATAATCTTAAGTGCTCACAAAAGCAAGGAGGTAATAAGTGACCTTGTAGAGAGCTTTTCCCACTGTGGGGATGAAAGCTAGACTCGACCGGGTTGAAGAGCACAAAAATAGGCGGGAGTGGAAAGAACAAATGTAAAAAGTTTTTTTAAAATTTTATTTTAAGGTTTTCTTTCTTTATTTGTCAGAGAGAGAGCACAAGCAGGGGGAGCGGCAGGCAGAGGAAGAAGCAGACTCCCCACAAAGCAGGGAGCCCGATGTGAGATTCAATCCCAGGACCCTGGGATCATGACCTGAGCCAAAGTCAGACACTTAACCGATTGAGCCACCCAGGGGTCCCTGAAGTTCTTTTTCTTTTTTTCTGAGTTCATACCTTAAGTTGTTACTTATAAAATTCTTTTTTTCTCAAAGATTTGGGAGGTAAATACAATTCACCTATCAGGAGAGAATCAAACTTGAGATGCATGTTTGGTCTTCATGCCCATCAAAGGATCTCTTTGAGTTCTGCCAGTATCTGAGTGACCGTCTCTTACTCCAGTGAGAAGGCACAAACAAAATCACTCGACACCTTTGGCTTCTGGGCAGCGAGGCTGTGTGAAGGTTCACTGCAGAGAGCTTCCTAGTACTGAAACAGGCAGAGTGTCTGGAGGTCAGTTTTATCTGGTACTGCATGTAACACGAATTAACTTTCCCAAGCTTTTCTTTATTTGGTATATTTTTATATGGATGAATGTCATGGAAAATAAAAATATTATGGGAAAATAAAAATGTTCCATTTGCACAATTTGTGATAGATTGTATTCAGATTTAAAACATTAAAATATTTTCTACCACATATAAAGTCGACTTTTATTTTGGACCACCCAGACTCAGAACACTGTGATGAGGGACTATAAAAATAAGAAACTTGTAGATGACATTGTATGTAGTCGGCTGACTATTTTGGTTTAAGAAGTTTCTTTCTGGCTAAGGAAGGCAGACAATGAAACACTTATTTAAATTTAAAATACTCCATACCATGCAAGAGACATAGTTAAAAGAATGTAGTTTCCAGGAGGGAAATTCTTTTCTTCTCCTCTTCCTTCTCCCTCTTCTCCCTGTCCTCAACTCTAAAATACATACACCTATTTCATAGTTCAAAAAAATACCTTTCAGAGTAGGGGGTTAAAAAAAAAACAAACAATAAATGTTTTGCTTTCTTTTATTTCCTCTTATGTAATTAGACAGTAGACGCTTAGAAAAAATGGTAATACTTTTACCCTCTTGATCTCCCTTTGGTCTGTTTCAATTATCACTGTGGTCATTCTCAAAACATTTATTTGACAGAATCAAATTGTCTAGCGGGTGAGTTCTCAGGGCTCGTATATTAGGATGTCACTCGTGGCCCAAAGATTAAAACCTTCACGTGTTCTCCGCCAGTCACAGGATTATTAAACGGAAGTTTTTCAATCATTCTTTCTTTTAAGTACCGGCATTTAAATCCGTTAGCGCTAGAGAACTTTCGCTTCCCCGCCCCCATCTGGCCCCAAATGCGGACCTTCTCCCAAGAGGAGTCTCTTTTCTTTGCCTGAAGTGGGCGGAGCAAAGGAGCGTGACGCAAAAGTGGGCGGTGTCCTTGATGCTGGGAGCGCCTCTGCCTCCTAGTGAACGCGGCCAGCGGCCGCAGCAGCTGCTGAGGCTCTCCGTTCCCCAGTCGTGCCTCCTGGGCAGGCGCCGGGAATTAAGTACACATCTCAGCTGCACCGAAGCCTCCTCTGCCTTTTCAAGCTCTTCATGCTACCCAACTAAAAGGAGAAAATGGGCACGGGGGATTTTATCTGCATTTCTATGACCGGAGGGGCGCCCTGGGGGTTCAGACTGCAAGGTGGCAAGGAGCAGAAGCAGCCCTTACAAGTGGCTAAGGTAGGACCACCAAAGAGGTGCTATCACCGCTCTGTGCTGGGAAGGAATGAGAGCAACCTGTTGATGGTTTTTTTCAAGTTGTGATTCAGGACTTTATGTATTAGTTCGATTTTGGCGTCGATGTTAAATTTTTCTAGGATACGGGTTTGTTCGTGTTTCTAAAAGACTTTGGAGTAATATACAGCAATACGTAATTACCAGTAATTGATAGGAAAAGAAAAGAGTGCCGTGTTTATCAGCTGAAGAAAAGGCTAGTTAATCAGCTTTTCTGACAACCAGCAAACACCTGGGAAGTTTCTTCTGGGCAGTATTAGAATACGCAGTTACCGTTTTACGTTATGTTTCTCCGAAGAGAAATGCTTAGCCCAGCTTAACCAATTGGCATGGCTTTTGGGGACTTTTGTAAGGCCTTGGTAGTGACATTTACAATGCAGCATTTATGAAAAGTCCAATTTTGGGCAATACTTTTAGATATATGATGAAAATGTCAGAAAATCTATTTGAAAGAATATTCTTTTAAGGATTTGACAAATAAATGCAAAAATCTACTCCATTCCATCATGTGTACTCATCTAGTTAAGTGCTCAAAATAAAATTCGAAGACACTGGAAATATATTGTAAGTAGCTTATAGGAAACTTTGAAATGCACCTAATAATGACTTTAAATGCTTTCGATGCTTTTGTTTCCATTGTATTGCTTGTTTCTTGCTACCAGTTTGCTGGAGGGGATCTGATATGGTCTAAATTGAGATTCAGCTAAAATACATTTTAAAAATGCATGAAATTTAAGCAGACTTTTACCTGAATTGAATACTAAATTGTAGTATTGTAGAGAGAAACATGTTTGATTAATTTCCACTTTTATATTAAAAATGGATTTAGATCCTTATGATCTAAATATGTGGACTTCTGGCCTTTGTAGTTATTTTTTCTCTTGGCTTTAGCTTTTTAATTTTTTTTTTTAATTTTTAATGTTCACTGTGAGGAAGGAGTTTCTTTGAAATTTTCTGTAACTAGGCTTCCATCGGAAAATCCTTTCATAATGTGATGGTGGAATCCTGCCACCTAGTGAAAATTTCAAACATCAAGAACGAAGCATAAAACAGAAGGTTAAAGCAAAACTTTTTAGAACTGGAAAGTTTCTCAGAGACCTCTGGTTCAACCTGTGGATTTTAGATAAGGAAAGAGCCCAGATAGTTTAAGTAACTTTCCTCTGCTTCAAACTAGCAGTGATTGAAGAATCTGAAAAGGTGGTTTCATTGTGTTGCTTTAGGAATCCGTAACAGGAAACATCAGACAGAACAGTGATGCCTAATTCAGAGTACGCACAATTCGTGAGACTGAACTGGATTTGTTCTGGGTCTAGAATAGCAGTTGGCTGGCTCCAGTTACTGAGATTTGGGTTCTAATTCCAGCTCTGATCTAACTTGTAGCCGGGCATGAGACAAATCTCTCACCCTTTCTGAGTCATCTGTTGTGAGGTGGTGTGTGTGTGTGTGTGTGTGTGTGTGTGTGTGTGGAGAGAGAGAGAGAGAGAGAGAGAGAGAAAGAGACAAACATTTTGAGTGAGATAGGAAAGGAGAAAGTAAAGTGGAAATTGTACTCTACCATTAGTGAGATTCTATATTGCTAGAGTATTCTACTGTCCTATTAGTATACAACTTTAGAATCGTTGCCTACCAGTTAAAATGTGGGGACAAAGGTGGCTGAATGCTGTTATTCCCTGTTAGTTCTTTTGTGGCCAGACCTTAAGAATAGGGTGGGTATTGAGTTTCTCTGGAGTCCTCAATGTGCTTACTGCAAAGCAGAACTATTATGTGGTGATTTTTCTTTTTTTTTTTTTTTAAAGAATTAAGCTAATAATGAGTGAAGGGTGCTTTGGGAGTATTTCTCTGCTGATTACATCTCTATCAACAGGATTCAGAGAGGCTATTATGTATGTGAGTGTCAAAAAATTCAATCCTGCTCTTCCCCCCAAATCAAATTTCTTAAAATACCCTGGAAATATATTTGTGATTTTTAAAAGACATTATTAAAGTATTTGGATGTTTGTTTTAATTTTCTAGTTTGTGATAGTATAATTGATTATTAATTCTAAAATATCATTATGAAGGCATCTGGATGTTTGTCTTATTTTGTATGTGTGTGTGTGTGAGAGAGAGAGAGAGAGAGGGGTACACTACAGTTTACAGTCTAGTTTCCCCATATGTAAAAAGTGGCTAGAGAGCCTTCTAAAGAAGATAAAATTTGTAAGTGACTATGGCAATGGCTACTTTTGTTGGTCTATTTTTTTCCCCTTAATTCAAACTTACATTTAATTTCTGATACTAGCATTATTTGTTCTAGAAAACCCTTGGAGCAAAGTGCTTGTCACTTTCTATGTGCCATAGCCTCACTGGGATTACTGTTTTTCATTTAAAACATCAAGTCAACTCAATTCTAGTAATGGTCCCTCAGCTCAAGGTGAAGTGAACATTGCATAGCCTAGACTTTCTCCTCTTTCAAGGTGATGTTTATGGGGGCCAAGTTAACCCCAAGAAGGAAGATGGGGAGGAACAGGGCAGAGAACCTGGGTAGGGATGTTGCTAGCAAACACAGTGTTCATGGTTTTGAAGAACATGGAGGACGAATTTGGGAATTAAAGAAAATACATACTAACAAAGAAAAGGAAATTTCAGACAGTGCTTGAATCATGCCCCCTTAAAAGGGAAACACTACAGCAGTTCTATAGATAACAATACATTTTTGTCTTGTTATAAAATATCTGTTGTTCAGGTTTTTCATAATTCTGTGTAGAATGAAAATTGAGGGGCCCCTGGGTGTCTCAGTTGGTTAAGCAGCTGCCTTCAGCTCAGGTCATGATCCTGGAGTCTTGG
The DNA here is from genome assembly GCF_963455335.1 of Martes martes. NCBI lineage: Eukaryota > Metazoa > Chordata > Mammalia > Carnivora > Mustelidae > Martes > Martes martes. Next base: position 117,226,912 of record NC_137889.1, read on the forward strand.
GATGGAGTCCCGCATTCAGCTCCCTGCTCAGAAGGGAGTCTGCTTCTCCCTCTGACCCTCTCCCCTCTCATGCTCTCTCTCTCACCCTCTCTCTCTCTCTCTCAAGTAAATAAGTAAAATCTTAAAAAAAAAAAAAGAAAATTGAACAAGCTGAAATAAGGGGGGGGGACCCCCTAGCCTTATGTTATTAACGATGATTAGAAATTGAGTAGCTTTATAATTCTAGTAAATATCCTTCTAGTGGCACATTTAGTCACTTTTGAGAGATGTTCAAACATTTTTAGTATTTGGCCGGCTGATTGAACTGTAGGCAAACTCCAGCTTTTAAAGATCACTAACAGAAATATTAATAATCAAACTTTCATTGATATTGAAGCTCAAGGCCATGAAATTCGGTTTTGTTTTCAAGAATAAATTGAATTTTTAAAAGATTCAAATAATCAGTAACGGTTGTCTGGTTTTTGAATGCTTATATATCTTTTAATTTATGTTCTAATACATGTGATGGAAGGCAAACGTTTCTAATACAAAGTCATAAGTATATTTCCAGGAGACATTCATAGAAACAAATTTATTGAGGCATATTTACAACATAAAACACCATTGTATGTGTGCAAATATTCTTAGAAAAACTATGTTAGCACTTTTACTTTATAAAACTCCTTTTTCAAATATGGACTTACATGGCTATGCCTCTGGACAGATAACTTTGGAAAATCTTCATATAAAAAAGTGGAGAGAAATTTTTGTTTTACAAACAAATCTTATGAACAATTGAGTAATAACTCACATTTTGAAAATAATGAGCAAAGAATGTTCACACTGTATCCTTTATATGTTGAATGTTTAGAACTTTAAGCTTTCTTCAAAACATATAGACCACCACAGTATTTATTATTCTCTTATTGAATTTTTTATTTTCTTCCTTTCTTTCTTTAAAAAAAAAATTTTTTTTAAAAGAGGGAGAGAGGAAGAGGGGTTGGGAGAAGGGCAGAGAAAAAGGAGAGAGAATCTTAAGCAGACTCTATATCCAGTGTGGAGCCTGATGCAGGGCTTTATCTCATGACCCTGAGATCATGAGCTGAGCCAGAATCAAGAGTTGGTCATTTAATCTGCTGAGCCATCCAGGTGCCCCTGAATTTCAGTTCAAAGTTTCAAGTAACTTTTATTAAAATTGACAGGACAAATTACAATCATGTATTTTATGAGGCAGAAGTGGATTTAATGGTTCTGTATGTCCTCTCTTCAAAACTTTAAATAAAGATGTGTTAGTAAAGCACAATCAGATAACATAGTCTTATCCATTAGTGCCATCAGTGAGGTCTCTAAAATGTTTCAAATAAAGTAATTCCAGAAACATAGCTATTTCTAAATGGAAAAAAAAAGAAATATTTTAAATATGTTTGAATATATGTATTTGAGGATAAATGCTCCTTACTACATATGGAAAGCTACCCACATCTTTATTAGAAAATACGATTGATGACTTCATGTTTTATTGAGTTTTTGAGGGCTTTCTAGAAATTCTAAAAACAGGTATGCTTATAGAATTCTAAAAACAGGTATGCTTACACACTAGGCAAACCTATTAAACATATGTTATTTAAAATCTTTGTTTTGGAATTGTGTGTTTTAAGACAGATCTCGGATTGTTGAAAGATAAGCTAAGATAATGACTTTTTTTTTCATTTTTTATTTTTTTATAAACATGTAATGTATTTTTAGCCCTGGGGGTACAGGTCTGTGAGTCGCCAGGTTTACACACTTCACAGCACTCACCATAGCGCATACCCTCCCCAATGTCCATAACCCCACCACCCTCTCCCGACCTCTCTCCCCCCAGCAACCCTCAGTTTGTTTTGTGAGATTAAGAGAATCTGATGGTTTGTCTCCCTCCTGATCCCATCTTGTTTCATTTATTCTTTTCCTACCCCCCAAACCCCCCACGTTGCATAAGATGATGACTTTTATCAAGCTCTTTTCAGAAAAATATTCTTTGCAGTATTTTCTTTGAAGGTGTTTTTTCTTTAAATGATTCCCCGTAACCTAAGAAGTAGTTTGAAAAATATACTCATTTTAGAGATGAAGAAATTCAGACTCAGAAAGGCTAAGTTACTTCCAAAGGTTAAGCTGTAAAAAATGGTGGGATTTGATTGCAAATCTAAATTCTCCTTCTGAATTGGTAGAAACAGGTGCCTGAGCGAATAAAGGGAGGCTAAGGTGGTCCCCAAAAGGAAGCTTGTAAAAAATAACGTGCTCTTTATTGAAATGTGATTTAATTGGCCAAGGGATCCCCAAGGTGAGGCCAGATATGTCGCCACGGGGCTTCCTGACGGGTTGTGTGATATGTTCTGGCACATCCCCACTGTACCTTTCCCAGCTGACATAGGAAGAGGAACAGAGAGATGCAAGAATTATGGGGGTCCTTAACATTGGGATGAAGTCATCATTAGTAGTGGGAGAGTTTCCCCTTTCTGAAGCCAAGACCTCTGCATTGGGGGAGGCAAGGAGGTACTGGGAAGCTTAAAAATGCTCATAGTAAAGATTGGAGGTGCCTGCAAGAGGGGCACCTGACAATATATTCCCTAGCAGGATGTCTTCTTTGTCAATAGAATTGCTGGCCTGCCTAGTGCCTAGGTGAATGGGGAGATAAGAGGTCAGAGAGAGATAATTATCATATGATCTTACTGATGTGTGGAAGTTGAGAAACAAGGCAGAGGATCATAGGGGAAGAGAGGAAAAAATGAAACCAGATGAAACCAGAGAGGAAGACAAACCATAAGAGAGTTTTAATCTTGGGAAACAAATTGAGGGTTGCTGGAGGGGAGTGGGGGTGGGGGGTTGGGGGGCTGGGTGATGGACATTGGGGAGGGTATGTGTTGTAGTGAGCTCTGTGTATTGTGTAAGACTGCTGAGTCACAGACCTGGACCCCTGAAACAAATAATACATTATATGTTAATTAATTGAATTTGAATTTTTAAAAAAAGGTAGGGAGGGATGGGTGGGGGAATAAAACCAGAGAAAGATGTAAAAGGAGGGAGAGAAAAAGAGATGAGACAGAGAGAGAATGAGAGATAAGAGTAGGAAATGGCTATCAGACACACGAAAAAATGTTCATCATCACTAGCCATTAGGGAGATTCAAATTAAAACCACATTGCGATACCACCTTACAACAGTTAGAATAGCCAAAATTAGCAAGACAGGAAACAACGTGTGTTGGAGAGGATGTGGAGAAAGGGGAACCCTCTTACACTGTTGGTGGGAATGCAAGTTGGTGCAGCCACTTTGGAGAACAGTGTGGAGATTCCTCAAGAAATTAAAAATAGAGCTTCCCTATGACCCTGCAATTGCACTATTGGGTATTTACCCCAAAGATACAGATGTAGTGAAAAGAAGGGCCATCTGTACCCTAATGTTTATAGCAGACATGGCCACGGTCGCCAAACTGTGGAACGAACCAAGATGCCCTTCAACGGACGAATGGATAAGGAAGATGTGGTCCATATACACTTTGGAGTATTATGCCTTCATCAGAAAGGACGAATACCCAACTTTTGTATCAACATGGATGGGACTGGAAGAGATTATGCTGAGTGAAATAAGTCAAGCAGAGAGAGTCAGCTATCATATGGTTTCACTTATTTGTGGAGCATAACAAATAACCTGGAGGACATAGGGAGATGGAGAAGAGAAGGGAGTTGAGGGAAATTGGAAGGGGAGGTGCACCATGAGAGCCTATGGACTCTGAAAAACAATCTGAGGGTTTTGAAGGGGCGGGGAGGTGGGAGGTTGGGGGAGCCAGGTGGTGGGTATTAAGGAGGGCACGTATTCCATGGAGCACTGGGTGTGGTGCAAAAACAATGAATTCTGTTACGCTGAAAAGAAATAAAAAATATATATATATAAAAAAAGAAATTAAAAAAATAAAGAGTAGGAACTTAACTATTTGATAAGGCAAGGATCCTTGCATTTCCCAGGGGTGAATGACTGGCACAGAAAGTGGAGGGATTTGAACTACCTTGCCGGTACCCTACCCAGATAGGCGTGCTCTGAGCTAGGGACCAGCAGACACAAGCTGGCATCCTGAGGAACTACTGGAGGTTTGGAAGGGAGCTGGGCAGGAGCCCTATTTCCATGCTAAGAAACTGTGCTATGGTAAAGCTCTCTAGGGCTCCTTGAAGAAACCATACAAGTGCCCTAGCATCTGGACACTGGCTACAAAGAGGACAGAGATGGCCACTCAGCGTTGACCAGAAAAGAGCAGCAACCAGAGAGAAATACCACCTCATTCAGTTACGAGTACATATAACTACCATCCCCGCTCCTTCCCCAGTCTTCCTGCCTTCAACCTGGAAGGAGCTAGAGGGAGGTAGGAAGAGAGCAGACAACATCCACCTCGGGGAGCCAAGATCCAGAGCCACAAGCCCACCACGGTGCTTAGGGAGAGAGCCTAGGGACAGATATTAGATTGAAGCTGTAATTGGACTAGACTATTTTAATAACTGAAAGCCAACAGAAATGCATGGGATCTGACCAAAGCATTATTAAGGGAGGGATCTGGCTTTCCCATACTTGAAAGCAGTTGCTGGAAGAAATGAAAGTTTCATGTTTATAAGTGAAGGAGTTGACCCTCCTCAGAAATAGTTCCAACAAGCAGGTTTATCGTATTAATCACGTGTATTTGATGTATGTTAGCTTGAAAACTTACCACCAACTCATATGACTTCCAGAGATGATCATGTTGAAGCTATTTTATCTAGGTTGAATGAATGAAAATCTGGCTTTGAGCTAAACAAGGAATGTAAGTTACTTCTTTTCTCTTTTCTTTTTCTTTTTTTGAATGTGAAACAGCACTTTAATAACCTGGTATGCTTTTTGCTGTTAGGTAGGCACATACTTTCAGTTAGTTTAAAGAAGTGTTTCTAGAGCATTACTGTCAGGGTCCGGAACTCTTCATTTAGAAATAAGTACTCTGAACTTTTATTGGGCCTTAATCTAGGGTGATTGTTGTTTTTAAAGAAAGCCATATTGCAAATTCTAAAAGTTAGTATGTAATATCATTGTGACACACATATTATACCTAACTGAATAATATTTGTATATTTCTCATGGTAGTGGCTTCCAAAATAATTTAACCTTCCTTTGTCAGTTAATAAGTGTCCAGGAATATAAGCTAATTTATATATTTAGCTAAAAATACTTTGCATGAGTATATCTTACAATCGTCCAAGTATGTTAACATATGTTGTCTCATTTGATACCAGTTGAGTAGATAGTTTTATTACTCTCAGTTTATAGATGAAAAAACTGATTCTGAAAAAAGAACTATTTGCAAGAAATTTATAGAAAGGAGTCCAAAATCAAATATAATTCTTTCTCCTATGGTAGGGACATCACACTGCTCTCTGCATCAGTTTGGATAAAGAGAACGGTCTATCAGTTAGTGATGCTGAAAACTGCCATAACTTTGATTTAGAGTTTGTATGAAATAGTTTGTCACCATCTAAGATTTAATAGTTAAAAACATTTATAACAATTTCTTCTTTCAGTAGGATCCAGGGAAAGGATTATGGGAACTGCATCTCCAAGGTCATGTGCAATTAGAGACAAGACTGGAAAGTGAACCAGTTTACTTATAAATAAATCTAAAAAATACTTGGATTCCAAGAATTTTATTGTATCTATCCTAGTAAATTCATGATGAATGCTACAAGACTTTTGCAAAAGGAAATGGAGAATTCCTGCCTCAGCATCATTAAACAGTCCTTAAACTGGATGGCTCAGTTGGTTGGGCATCTGACTCTTGGTTTCTGCTGGGATCATGATCTTGGGGTGGTGGGATGGAGCCCTGTGCCTGGCTCCCTGTTCAGTGGGAATCTGCTTGAAGAATCTTTTCCTCTGCCCCCCGCATTAATGCATGTACACTCAATCTTTTAAGAGCAAACAACTTCATGAAGCGAAAAGCCTTATATGAAAAGCAAAATATTATTTGTGGTTTGGTGGATATTTCATTGTTTCACCACCTCAATGAGAACATATTTATAGTATTGAATTACCTTAGGCATTTTTTTTAGTATTTACCATTCTTTTTTATTATAAAGGAGTATAGTTGGCCAGGTTCTCAACAAATTGTCTTCCACATCTTTGTGAATCCATGGGTATGTGGGAAATATTGGCAATAGTAGTTATAGTTTGGTGTTATGATCGTCTGGATTTAGTTTTCCTTACCTGGCCTTTAAATCTAGTGTGTTTCAGATAAATATACTAAAAAATACAGTGGATTTGCCATTTGAAACATTGTGTAAAATCTCCTGTCACTTGATTATGAAACAATAGTTTTCCTAACCTTGGTCTTGGATTTTTATAATCCTGCTCATCCATGGCTAGCTTTTCCACTTTTATTTGGAAGCAGTGTGGGTACCAGATTGATAAAATAATGGGGTGGATGAATTTTCCTGAAAAGAACTACAGGTTTATGATCTAATCTTGCCTGGGCAGTATGCCTTTCTTACTGCGCTTCCTTCAGTCCCTTTATCAAAATCTACCTGGCTTGAATTCACCATTTTAAGATACAGATTATTTTTTCCCTAAGGAATTTATTTTTTTTTAAATATTTTATTTATTTATTTGACAGAGATCACAAGGAGGCAGAGAGGCTGGCAAAGAGACAGGGGGAAGCAGGCTCCCCGCTGAGCAGAGAGCCCGATGCGGGGCTCGATCCCAGAACCCTGGGATCATGACCTGAGCTGAAGGCAGAGGCCCTAACCCACTGAGCCACCCAGGCACCCTCCCTAAGGAATTTATAATAACAGCCAATCAATGTCATTTTCCCCAAACATCTTACTGCCTTTAGCAGTATTTTGTGGAGATTAACTTTATTTAAGAAACTCTTGTATAATGTTTCCTGAATGCCAGGCACTTCTTTAAACCACTTTTTAAATATTATGAGAAAAGTCTGTGAGGTTATCATTGTTTGAGATCCCTGTTACAGAAGCGCACAGAGGTTAAGTGATGCCCAGGTCGTATAGGTAGTTAGGGTTAGACCTGGGGTTCATACCTAGAGAGTTTGGCTCCAGGGTTTGTATTCTACCCACACAACTCTTATGGGTCTAGTGTGGTTTTCTTTATTCATTTTCACAAAGACATATAAATACAATGAATTTAGATGGTAACTGGGTACTGACTTTCTACCTCCTCTAGCTCTTAGTCTCTTTCCTGCCCTGGATGCTTTCGCTTAGGTCTTCAGCCCAGGCCCTTACTCTTTGTCTTTTAGATAACTATAAGCCTTTCAACTGTCTCCCATGTTGAGGTTTCACATTCCTAAGATTTGTGCTACAGAGAGCTGCCAGAGAGATTCTTCTAAATCACCTGTTATGTCATTGCTTAAAATACTTCAAAGTCTGCCCATCGTAGTCATCAAAAGAACCATAACATTTAAAAAATCTTATAATGTGCAATCAAGTACTTAATGAATTATATCATACACAACAACTTTATGTTATTTATTTATTTATTTATTTATTTATTTATTTATTTTGCGGATGAGGAGGCTGAGAGTTAGAGAAGTTAACTAAATAATTTAAGATCACACAGCTGGTAAATGACAGGTCCAGGACCAAGACCAGTTTAATGCCAAAGCCCTTAGTCTGAGCTGCTGCCTGCACCATGCCTTGTTCACTGGTCCTAACTCCATGTTATGGAGGCACCCATAACCCTCCATGATCCCATCTCTGCTATAATTTCCGGCCCCATCACCTGGGACTCCCCTCAAGGTGCAGTTAGCTGTTTGAAAATATGGCAGTTCTCTCAAAACACTCTGCCTTTCCTGCCACCAAGATTTATCCCTGCTGTGTGTACCCCTTCCTCTGGCACCTACCCTAATACACTTGGAGAAATTTTACTCACTCTGAGCAACTCAGTTCTCTCGGAGATCTGACTCAATTTTCTGGTCAGAGGTAGGTAAACATTTGCTCTGTGGTGGTCCCTTTATCACATATAGGTTTCATCTCATGCTTTTGGACACTTTGCTGCCTGTGGCTGTAATTTTTGTTCACATGTTTGTTTCTCCTATGAGAGCAGTGGCATTCAAAATGTTTTGATTGTATCTCCTTAAGTAAAAGAGTTTTGAGGGTAGCCCGTTTGTACCTCATATATATATAAATGATGTGTGTGTATATATGGGCTATATAAGCAAGATATATATACATACATATGTAATACTGTGCCAATATTTTATGTATAGTGTATAATATATCAAAAAAGAACATTTTAAAGAATAAAATGAAGATAAAATCAGCAGTATTTTTTAAACTAATTTTTATTTTACTGTAATAGCACAAAAAGTCTTCTCACTGTCACTGACCAGAAGTTTTTTTTTTTAGTGAGAATGATGTGTTTGATGGACTCTGTGATTTTGAAAACTGTGTGTGACCCCATGAGGTACAGTTAAGAGGTCTAGTGAAATTTTAATTCATTTCAATACTTGATTTTGAAGACTATCATGGCTGAAAAAGATAACCTCTTAACATAGGTAGATTCATATTGAAGAAATGAAACACTAACTGGAAATTATTTTTCGTTCTCAACTCATAATGCAAATGTTTTTGTTGTAATTTGATGGGTAGATTTCCATCTTCCTTGATAACCATACTTTGTTCTCACAAACTAATGAGAATAGGCTATATTTTAATATTTTAGTGTTAAAATGTCACTGATACTTTTTACTTAGAAGATTGAAAACCTGTTAGAAATTTTTTTTTAAGATTTTATTTATTTATTTGTCAGAGAGAGAGCACAAGCAGGGAGAGCAGCAGGCAGAGGGAGAAGCAGGCTCCCCACTGAGCAAGGAGCCTGATGTGATACGGGACTTGATCTATGGACTCTGGGATCATGACCTAAGCTGAACACAGACTCTTAACCAACTAAGCCACCCAGGCATCCCAGAAATTCTTTTTTTTTCTAGTTAAGTGTGCAGATAAGATATTTTAAAGAGTAGCACACTTAAATAATTTTCAACTAGAAAAATTGCATAATCATAGGAACATTTTCAAGTACTCTTCAAAATCTTCTCTGTTTCATGAACTTGTGTTTTTGAAAAGTTTTTCTCAAAGCAATTGATTGTTAGGGAACATACTGTATTTATTTATCTAAAATATAGGCCAGGTTACTGATAACTAAGAGCCCTTATTCCAGAAAAGGTTAACAAATTTGGAATATTAATTTATCTGTTAAATAAAATTGTGAAACATCCTTAGGTTCTACAACTCTTAAAAAGATTTGCAAGAGGGTGCCTGGGTGGCTCAGTGGGTTAAAGCCTCTGCCTTTGGCTTGGGTCATGGTCTCAGGGTCCTGGGATTCAGCCCCGCGTCAGGCTCTCTGCTCCGCAGGGAGCCTGCTTCCCTTCCTCTCTCTCCCCACCTGCCTCTCTGCCTACTTGTGATCTGTGTTTGTCAAATAAATAAATAAAATCTTAAAAAAAAAAAAAAAGATTTGCAAGAGATACCACCGAACCTCAGTGATACAAATTTCTGTGACACAAAAACTTTTGTGGTCACTCCCTACATCACTGCAATATATTTTAAAGATTCTGGTATATTTTAAGTGTGAGCTTATAAAGTTAGAATTATTGATGACATCTGTAGCACTTCTGCACTCTGTCTTCAACTTACCCAAACATGAATTTGCTTTCAAATTATGCACTGAATGAATTTTATGGGAGGCACCTTCATAACCTTACCATAGAATATTTTCTTTATTAATCCCTGTTCAAGCAGCTACTTCCTCAGTGGTTTTATGTACATTTTTTCCCATAAAACATTGACTTTTTAAAAAAAGATTTTATTTACTTATTTGAGATAGAGCACATGAGAGAGAGAGAGAGAGAGAGAGTGCTTATGCACAAGCAGAGGGAGGGGCAGTGGGAGAAGGGGAAGCAGTCTCCCCTCTGAACAGGGAGCCTGAGCCTGGCCTGGGGATCCATCCCAGGACCTTGAGATCATGACCTGAGCCGATGGCAGAGGCTTAACTGAGTGAACCACCCACGTGCCCCAAAACGTTGACTTTTTAAAAATTAAATTATTAATTTACTTTTGAGAACTTATCTCCATGATCTTCCTTATTGGTTCTTCAGAGGAATAGTTCATCTATGAAAATATCAAAATTGAATCTTGAAGCTACCATATGTTTGGGACATACCAGAAACATGTTCTTTTATTTAACTTTACAACAGACCTCCTCCAACACTACTTTGTTCTAATATTATTTCTACCAATTTCTTGTGGGGGGAGGTTGCATCTTCAACAATATTTGATAACAAAAAATACATCTTAGTTTCTTGCCAATTATGCTATTTTAGCCATTTTTAATTGCATCCATGAAGAATTTTCCAAACATTATCATTTGGTTTAAATTGTGTAGTTTTAAACTGAGTATTGCCTGACTTGAACCATTGTTGAAAAAATAAGCCTAGAATTTTTTTGTGTTCTGGACACTTTGTTATTAAATATCTTCTTAACTGATTACTTCACTCTAACAGTGGCTAATATCATTCAGCATAATAATGTAAAAGCTCCTTTCTAACAACAGTGAATATGAATTCATATTCCAGATAGTTTTTTTGGTAATTTGGGATGTTTTGTCTACCTGTCATATGATTAGGCAGTAATGGTTTTTAATCTCACAATAGGGCTGATGAAGCGTTCTTTAGGATTATAGAGAAGGGTTAACTGTGCCATATTCTTTTTTTTTTAAAAGATTTTTTAAAAATTTATTTATTTGACAGAGAGAGAGAGAGAGAGCACAAGTAGGCAGAGCGGCAGGCAGAGGGAGAGGGAGAAGCAGGCTGTCTGCTGAGCAGGGAGCCCGATGTGGGGCTTGATCCCAGGACCCTGGGATCATGATCTGAGCCAAAGGCAGACACCAACCGAATAAGCCACCCAGGCACCCCAGCTCTGCCATATTCTTGTTCTTTTGTGCTTGAAATGTATTCCTTATCTTTATTTAATAGCTTCCTTTCAGGAATATTTTAAAACTTGTGTCATTTTGTGGGAGTTAAAACTTGACAATAACATGGAAATTAACTTAATGAAACACTGTAAAACATGATATATTGCAATATGCTGAGAGAGAATGAACATGTGAAGAAGCGTATTTCCCTTCTGCTATGTTAAGTTGTCTTCAGTTCAGTGGGGTCACCTTATATACTGTATGAAATTCTTAATTGCTTAGGCCAGACTGGCCCAGGGTACCTATGTTAGCCTTTATGTTAATGTAGATTAAACATTAGTTGTTACTTATTTCCTTCTCATTTCTTTTTTCTTTTCTTTTTTTTTTTTAAGATTTTACTTAATTATTTGTCAGAGAGAGAGAGAGAGCTCGCACAAGCAGGGGGAGAGGCAGAAGGAGAAGCAGGCTCCCTGCTGAGCAAAGGGCCTGATGTGGGACTTGACCCTACCACCCTGGATCATGACCTGAGCCGAAGGCAGACGCTTAATGACTATGCCACTTGGGATCCCTTCTTCTCATTTCTTGGATGAAAATAAGTGTCCTTAGGCGTTCCAACTAGCTTGGCCGATTATTGGGGGGGAGGTCTTTCAGGCACAGTGCACTACAGTATAAAAGGGCCCTGGGACAGAATCACCCTTGGCAAGTTCAAGGAAACCTAAAGATGCCAGTGTAGCTGGCACATATTTCCATGAGAAATTGCTGTAGAAGTCCAGTCTTCACAGTGATAAAAATGAAAAACTCTCTCCTGGGAATCCTGACCATGTGGTTATTTTCCCATCGCTAAGTGATTAACATACTGATCCTACTAGAACAACTTTGAACTGTCCTCTTCATATTTCCTCATCATCCATTTCAGCTTTTCATAATGCAGCGGCCTACTGACCAGTGTCTGGAACACTTTATTTAAATGAATAATTGCCACTGCCTCTTATGTAGAAGTTTGGTTAGAAATTATATTAAACTAATCTTTCTGTTCCTCTGAAATTGATTCTCCCAGTGAGAGAAGAAGAATTTAAGGAGTGTCAAGGAGAATTTGATACATAGATCCTGTTTATTTTGACCTTGGTGTCAGACTGAGGGTAAAGAAGAGTTTTATATTTTCTAGTGTGTCTTAATTTTCTTTCTCCTTCAAAAAAGAGATAATCCTATTTAGATATTTCTTGGGAACTGACCCTTGAAAGGACAAAAGCATTTTAATGCTGGCTACCATGTCTACATGACTTTAAACACATTTTTCTTCTGAACTTGTTTACTCATCTGTAAAATGGAGTGCTATGTAATGACATTGCTATTTTTGTAGATTAAAAAGTGGAACCAGTTTGACAGGTGAATCTGAGCTTACTATACTTTGTAAGTATTGTGTATTCAAATATCACCTGACACATAGTAATCATGTCATCATCATCATTATTCTAATTAGAAGAAGAAGTAACTATCTTCTACACAAGTTTCTTTTTCTTCAGAAATTAAGAAAGCACTAAACCAATTCCTTGTACTCCTGATATACAAATGGAAGTTAAGAGCACGAAAGGACAATAGAACAACATGTGATATTTCTTTCTCCCAGTGTCAGTTTTCATTTTTGATTAAATGCAACTTTTCACAAAACGTTTACAGTATCAAGGACTAACCAAGATTTCTTTGTTATGTAGTTTAATTAGTTTAAGGCAATGGATTCTAACGTTATACATTATACAAGGCCAAATAAAGTTAAATGATTTTCTTAAAAATAGTACAGATTTTTAAAAAAGATTTTATTTATGTATTTTAGATAAATGGAGAGGGAGAGAGAGAGAGCACGCACGTATAAGTGTGGGAAGGAGCAGAGGGAGAGAATCTTTAAGCAGACTTCACGCTGAGTTCGAACCCACAACTCATGAGATCATGACCTGAGTCAAAACCAAGAGTTGGCCCCCCAACTGACTGAGCAAACTAGGCACCCCCAGATTTTTTTAAAGGAAAATACTTGAAGCTATAAAGAATTAATTGCAATCATTATGCTGAGCTCTGTTTAGAGTGAGTGGACGCTGACTCTTTCAGTCATGTTAGTCTTTGTGCCTCAGTTTCCTCAATTGTAAAATGAGGATAGTGTTAGGACCTATCTCTAAGGATCATTTTCAGGGTTAAAAATTATAAATATAAGTCACCTAGCCCATAGGAAACATTCAATGGTTTAAAAATAATTACGAGTAGCACCTTTCTGGTTACTTTACTTTTATTTAACCAACTTTCATGAAATTGAAGGAATATCTGCTGTCTTCCACACAATGCCTTTTGAGATCCAGATCTCAATGTCACTGGAAGGGCCCCTGCGGTCCTTGGGATCCCTCCCTGTGAGATGGCATTTAATGGTTTCAGAATGTGGCCGTACATTCACTGAGTAAGCCATGCCCCTTTCCTTGGAAACAGCATATGGAAATCATCACAAAGAAAAGGAATCATTTCAAGGGCTTTGAAAATATAAAAGAAAATAAATTGTCCCTGGTAAGTAAATATAGGACACTGATCTCTGAATAGTTAGGAAAACTCTGTGCCAGGGCCTTTGGCGAAGGGCTAATGAGCATTTCATTCCCTCCCCCACCGACACCCCCGCACTCTTCTCTTCTAAATTAGAAGAAGTTATTACTATATAAGGCTGCTTTTTCTAAGTAAATGATAATACATTAAGCTCTTGGTGTTTCCAACTTTCCAAACAGTGGTGAGTTATTTTCATCAGTCAAGATCAAGCTAAAATGAGAAACAAAATTTGTGAAAGGCTCAGGCCTTGGGAGTTGGATACGACCATAGAACTCACCTTCATTTTATTTCTTTTGTGAAAAACAACATTTCCCCCTGGATGGTGCTTAGCATGACTGATATTAGATTGAGTTGTGTGAATATTATGTTACATTTATTGGCTGCTGCAGTGAGTCCAAATGCAGTGATCCATTTTGGGGTCTCCAGTCTTCTGGCTGCCTGCCTGCCAGATGGGGAAATGTTGATCAAGATTTCATCCTGAGGCAGAGCTGCGATCAGGAGAGGAAGCACATGGCTGTATGCTTCCTCTCTGCCCAGATGACCCTGGGGCTTCATGCTGACTGAGTTACCAGGGTTCCTTCAGGGCTGAGAGGAGACATGAATTCAATTAAAGATCCATTATGATATTTATTCCATTCTGTTCTTTATTACCTTCACTAGCCTGATCCTCTGCTTCTCTTTCTTATTTGAGAAGTTCCTGCTTCTCTACCTTCATTGCCCCCGTGCTCTTCACTCGTGTCCTTTATCTCATTCTTTTTGTCTCTTATTTCCCAGAGAGCTTTCTAAGCAAATTTCTAAGCAAATTAATCTGACGTTTTATCTGCAGAGGAAAGAGGAGAGATACCGTGTGTGTGTGTGTGTGTGTGTGTATGTGTGAGAGAGAGAAAGAGAGACAGACAGACAGACAGACAGAGACAGAGAGGGAGAGAGGTAGAATAAACAGGAAGTTCTGCATAAGTCTCTTAACTGATTTTCATGGAAAGGTAGCAACATACTGGATTTTTTGATTCGGGCATGAAATGAACTATAATGGAGAGTTATGTTGTCTTTATAAGCATTTTCCAGGCATGTGTTTTCCAAAGTTCAGCATTTCACTCATAGAGACTCCTTTTTAAGGATTTTTTTAAGGCCCTTCACCTCCTTTCTCAGTTTCTGGTTGAGCTGCCTGCTTCTTCCTGTGAGGCTGTTCTCATTTTCTCCCAACACAACACGTGTATTCTTTCCACAGTCTTCTGTAACTGCCCATGATCTTTTCTGAAATAGAATCTTTTCCTGTTTATTTCTCCCAGGCACCCAGTAGGTATGCAATAAAGACTGTTACTTTTTAACTGATTGGTTCATCCTCACTCCTATTTGTAATTTACCAAGTGATAAAAACTGCATTCAGTCAAAAATAAATGCTTACTATGTGGGGAAGTTTATAAACTTCATCAGAACCTTTAAGGATGAAAACCTGAGTTGAAGTTCACAGTCTGCCTCAAAGGCAAGTGGGAGGGTGAAGACAGTTATGCTTTGGGATTGAAGAAAAGGACGGAGGGCTGGGATGGACGAAAGGCACAGGGATGGCAGGGACTAAGGTTTGTGATGCAATGTGAAACAAGGAGATCCTTGCTCTCGGTGTTCATAATACTGCTAGACTAGAACCCTTACTCCGGGCCCAGTGTCCCAGAGCCAAGGTGGCAAAGGGTGGTGTTGGTGTATGGTACACCTTCCCGTTTTGCCCTTAAACAAGCAAATATTACTGTTTTGCTGTAGGTGTTTCTCATTAGTATTTCTAGTTAAAAGATGTGCATTTTCCTACACTTCTGTTGGCACCTTGACTCTTTGAAAGCAAGACCGTAGGTATTGGCATCTTCTAAAATAGTGCTCTTCAGGGGCGATGATATACATGTGTGTTACATATATGTGTAACTAACTACATGCTTCAGGCACGCTTCTCTACTTATTGAAAGGTTGTTGGATAAATAAATGAATAACCGGACGGACATCTATTGTTCTTTAGCATGAGAATGGCAACCACTAAAAAGCCTGATGTCGCTAAAGCTTTACCTGATGCTTTTTTTTTTTTTTAAAGATTTTATTTATTTATTTGACAGACAGATCACAAGCAGGCAGAGAGAGAGGAGGAAGCAGGCCCCCTGCTGAGCAGGGAGCCCGATGTGGGGCTCGATCCCAGGACCCTGAGATCATGACTGAGCCGAAGACAGAGGCTTTAACCCACTGAGCCACCCAGGCGCCCCTACCTGATGCTTTTTTAAATGAGCAATGTATTTAGAGTAATTAGAATAATACTATATATGTTTTATGTGTGTGTGTTCAGACATATTTTTATTTGAGATTTTGTAGTAACAAGACACCAATCCGAAGGATGCAGTGAAAGGACTGAACTGAACTAGGGGTCAGGAAGCTTGAATTCTGGGCATGGTTCTAACTTGCCTTTACTCTGTGGCCTTTAACTGAGATGTCACTAAAACTATCTGGCTCCCAATCTCTCTATTTATGAAATGAAAGATTCAGAATAGATGATTTTAAAGTTCCTTGCAGCTAGAGTCTGTTTTGAATCAGGAAGATAATAGGTGAAAGAAAATGTCCATGAATGGTCGTATTTTCTCTTGTTAACTTGAAAAATAAAGTATTTTTTAGAAGGGAAATTATTATTAATTTTTAAAGATTTATTTATTTATTTGGGGGGCTGAGGGAGAGGAAGTGCAAGAATCTCCAGCGACTCCCCACTGAGCAAGGAGCCCGATGTGGAGCTTGATCCGAGGACCCTGAGATCATGACCTGAGCTGAAGTCAAAAGTCTGTTGCTTCACTGACTGAGTCACCCAGGCTTTCAGAAACGACAATTTTTTATGTAGCATTTTATGGGAATTTGATTTGCCTTTCTCCAAATTATAATTTATAAGACATATTTGTTTAAAAAAACAAAATAATTCTCAAAATGGTATCAATTTAATGTATTCTCTCACAGAATTTTCCTTTTTTATGCTTAAAATTGTATTACAGTGAATTACCACTGCATTTTCTTATGCTTTTTTTGGTATATACTTGATTCCTTTTCTTTATATTTTTCTAAATCACGAGAGAGTTCCCTAGCATATGCTAATGTAACCAATATATTTTTAAAATATCATTAAGAATTTGTGGATTTAAACATAATTGATGTTTTTGGAAATCTAACTTCTTTACTCAGATTCTGGATCTGACATAATTTATACTTTTAAGTTTTGTTCTCCTTACTTTACTAGGAATCCCAAAGAGACAGTGGGTATGGACCATCTCATCAAGTAAAACCACTCATTTTGACCTAACTGTTCACTTCTATGAGGTATTCTAATTAGATGGAGAAGAGGGACTATATGTGATATTCCTCATCTATTCCTTAAACCTCTCTCACTTGGGAAAAATGTGTCCAAAAAAAGGAGAGAATTTTTAGCATACTTGGACTTGATTAGTTTAGTTCCTCATATTAAAGTGCAGGATTTTTTTTTAAATATTTCATTTATTTATTTGTCAGAGAGAGAGAGAGAGAGAGAGAGAGCACAAGCAGGGGAGCAGAAGGCTCCCTGCTGAGCAAAGAACCCTATGGAGGACTTGATCCCAGGACGCTGGGATCATGACCTGAGCCAAAGGCAGACTATTAATGGACTGAGCCACCCAGGCTTACCAAAGTGCAGGATTTTTAATCAAATCATGTCTCTATCCCACAAATGGATTGCTCACAGTTTTTTTTTTTTTTAAAGAAAATAGCTAGAATTGAAAATAGCTTTTATTTTTGGATTATAAAAGATGACACATTGTTCTTACAAAAAAAGATTCAAACATTACAGAAGAGGATAAAAATAAAGTAAAAATCATACAACCCAGAAATGACACATAATTAACATTTCAGTGAACTACTTGTTAAACCCCTCTCCCAGCAAATGTGCTAACTTACAGTCACACTTGCATTCAGTTTTATGTCAAATGAATGGTACTAAATGTACTTTCTTATTAAGTAACACAGCGTGAACACCATCCCGTGTCAGTGAATACTGATGTACATTGTAATTTTTAATGGATGCATATTATCGAATTGTGTGGACTCGCCACAATTTATACAACCCATCCCCTCTTGAACATGTAAGTTATTTCTAATGTTTCAACATTAAAAATAGTGCCGAGATGAATACTTTTATATATATAAAATATATTTGTGCACTGGTCTGATCATACCTGTAGAATAAATCTCTAAAAGTAGAATTACAAGTTTGAGGGCATGCTATATATATATATATTTTTTTTTTTTGGTGAAAATGAAGACTATCTGAATAAATTTGAGGGCAACTATTATAAAGAGACATTTTCTTATCATGCATGTATGACTCATTATTATACTAGCAAGTATAATTGTTTTTAGCTGATGAAATAAGTAAATATAAACTCAAATAATCTATGTAGCGTACTTTCATCTCTAAACATTTAAAAATATTGGTACTGATTTGTAACTGAAATGTCTTGGAAGAAAAGTTTTTGAGAGGGAAAAAATTCCCACTTGTTTCAGTTCTATTTAATTTTCAGATTGTTCAGGGATAAAAATTTTGCAAGAAGATTAGTGTCTTAAAAGTAATGGACAAAGGTATTAATGCCTATATCAATGATACCTAGATAAGGCTATTTAAAAGACAGAAGAAAAAAAATAAAAGAAGAAGGAGGAGGAGGAAGGGGGGAGGTGGTGGGGGAGAAGGAGGGAGAAGTTGGAAACAAGGTAATTTCTTGGCAGTCTGTATCACTATACCAGTAGCCACCCCTCCCGCCGCACCTCCCTGCCTACTCTTCCCATTGAAGGGCACTCTGTAATACAGTATTTTTCCAGGAAAAGCCTGGATTTTCTCTAAAGACTTGAAAATATGTGTGGGGAACATGAAGGCATTTTGTGTGGAAAATAGTACCCAAGAATGAAACCCTTCTCATTCTGGCACAGGACGAAATGGGTTGTCTGAAGCCTGACACTGGACTCTTCCCCACACTACATACAGAGTTCTCAGTCAAAAACTGTACAAATGAATATGAAGAGCATTAGCAAGATAGAAGGGAAAGAACAAAATATACAAGTAGAAAACATGACCCTAGGGGAAACAGACAATTTAGAGACTAGAAACTTTAAAAAAAGACAAGATGCCTAATATAGCCAACAAGATTCAACAAGTCTTATAACCATTAAATAAAAAGGATGATTTAAATTGGTAAATTAAACACAAATAACATGAAGGAATAGAAAATATGGAAAGCAAAGTTGAGATAGTCTTCCGGAATACAGATAAAAAGACAAAAACTTATATAGAAACCACCCAGAAGATGCAGTATCTAATAGAAGCCCCAAAAGAAGAGAACAGAGAAAATGGATGGGAGAAAATCAAATAAATCCAGGAAGATACTTCCTTAGAGTGGATGGGCTTGAGTTTCAAGATTGAAATGCTCTACTTTCAGGCCGGAGATCCTGTGTCTCGACAGTCTCATGAAAAATAAGCAGAATATCCTAAGTGTCTTCAGAAGTACAAAAATAAATCCGTCCATGAAATATGGGAATGAAAAATAAATACTGTTTCTCATGATTAACTTAAAAACACAAAACAAAACAAAGCAAATCAGTATATATTTTGAAAGAATGTATAGAAATAACATAGTTATATATTTAAAAAAACAGTATTAATACCCAGGAAATCAGGGTTTGCAGCTTTCCATGGAATTATCAAGAAAGGATAATCAGATAAATCAGATTTTTAAAAAGAACTATTATAGGGGCACCTGGGTGGCTCAGTCGGTTAAGCGTCCAACTCTTGATCTCGGCTCAGAATATGATCTCAGGGCTGTGGGATTGAGCCTCATGTTGGGCTTGGCACTGGGCTTGGAGCCTCTCTTAATATTCTGTCTCTCCTTCTGCCTCACCTTTCCCCTCTCTCCCTCTCTAAACAACAACAACCCCAAAACAACAAAAAAATACCCCAACCTGTCCTAAAGAAATAATTAAACTCTGATCTTTCTCTCTCTTTTTTTTCCGGAGCAAAATGGTGGTTTTATTAAAGGGTGAGGACAGAACTTGTGGGCAGAAAGAGCTGTCTGTGGTCACTGCTCCTTGCTGCTCTGGGATTATGAGGAGCAAGTGATTATATACCTTGGGGTTGGCAGAAGTAAAGATAAGGGAAGTTCCAGAAGGATGACATTTCTCTTTTGAGAAAGATATGAAAATAAGTTGTGTATATGATAAAACCATATATAAAAGTATTGTAATAAATGTCATTGCAGTATTGTTTTCCTAAAGTTACGGAGTCAGTTTCAAGGGAAATATTTCTGTATAAGAAACACCATCATTGAAATTTAGGCCTTGGAATTCATTTTTTGTTTTAATTTACAAAAGTATTACAAAACCTCTGTTTAGTTTTTCATGCAGTTTATATAATTTTGCCTTAATAGGGTTTAAAGATTTCTAATATGTGTGGTTCTTAGAAAAAGAGAATTTATTTTGTAGAAGATTGGGCCTGCATAATGTAAAGCATGGAGGAATGACCATCTCTGGTCCCCTGTTCAATTCCCTGGAACAGCTGAGGGGCCCCTAGACAGGCCCAGCAACCTGGCCCGGAGCACGGGTTCCCAGGAGTGACTTCACGCTGGGAGATGAGAACACAACTCACGTGTTCTTTCAAACATCCTTCAGACCTTAACAAACAGTACCAGCCAGTGATGGTAAATTTACTCTGAGGAAACACAGTATGAAAGATAAATCTCCTTTCATGGAAACATCGAGAGAATGGGAACTTACATACATGTAGACCATCTCTTCTGTTTACGTGTTTAATTTTTTTTCTCCCTTAGCTTAATGACAGAGTGACGGAGTGGTTCTGAGTCAGCCCAAGCCAAAAATGTGCCGGTGAGGGGGTTGACCTATAGGAGTTGATATGTTTGGGTGCATGGGAGGGGAGGAGAGCTTGTGGGAAAGGGAGAGGCTTGTTCCCCAGCCTTCCCCAGGGACAACCTCATTCCAGCAGAGGGAGATTAGGTGGAAGCAAAGGAACTATTTTCTGTGAAATTCTGGGTCTTGGCTGTGCCAGAGTCCAGATGACAACGTGTGACACAGCACTGTGGAGCGGGGTGTTCTGGTCATTTCTTTCTTCTCATGCATGGTGAGGTTGGGGCAGATGGAGGAGATGGCAAGGGCTGAAGACATCGCAGTTTATCTTCTTGAGGGCTTTGCAGCTTTCTACACAGGAACCACAACTCTTGCAGCAGAAAGGTGCTTTGTCATGGAGGCTTCTAGAAAGAGTGGTTGATAGAGGTAGCCATGGATGGATGGAGGACCATACTTGTCTGTGGGAAGGTGGGAGCAGAAGGATGTGAGTGAACTCTACCTGAGGACGGAGGAGGAGCTAGTAAACTTCCAATTACTAGTGTCCCTGAGGGCATTGTGATTACACTTAGATCTGTGTGATTTCCAGAGTACGGATGGCCTGGGTTCACATCTCTGACTCGTCCCAGAAGTTGGTATCCACATACCAAAAGCTATCTGTAAGCTAAAATAATTACAAATGAGATGACACAGCAATTGCACAATGCCGTGTACAGATCACTCTCCGTATGTTCTTGGTCTCTCCCCTGTGTTGAAAACAGACAAACTGAGCATGATCCCCCCCTCCCAGTTTTTTTCTTTCCATTGTCAGAGTGTGGGTCCTGCAGTGACCCCCAAATCATTAATCTAGTTACAGTATTGAAGGCTCACCACTCCCTTCTGTGTTGCTGCTTTTAATCTTCGATTCCGTCTTTGCAGCAACACATGTTGTTGCTAAAGGTTGCTCTGGGCACAGACAGAGACCCGGACATGGTACCCTCAAAAGCTTTTCCTTGGAACCCGTCCCTCCTTGGAATAGGAGGGCGCTCTGAAACAGGATGTCAATGGAGAACGCAGACTAGATCGCTGACTTCGCCTTTTCTGTGTTGGGACTTTGTTTCCGTCCTCTGTCCCTTCATTTGCGTTTGACCTTGCAGAACATGCCTATACCCGTATCTAAAAGAGGAGCCCTGCCCTGGGGATTTCCAATTTCATAGCGTCCAGAATCAATCTTCATGAGCACAAATGCTTAGAAATGACTTGTTTAACTTGGTGTAAGCTCATGTGTTTATGGGAAATAAATATGGGGTTTTTAAGAATTGCCCTTTTCAACTAATTGATAAGATAGAGAGGAACACTGGTGCATTGATCTCCAAAAAAAGGGAAGAGTGGTTTCAGGGACTTAAGTGGCTTTAGGGGACTTTGGCCCACTACCTGTAAACATTTCATAAATCGGCTACATTGTTTAAAGCTTGGTGTGTGGGTGGATGCTTGTGGGGGTGGGGAGACTCCAATCTAATAGTTTATTTTAAGATACATTAAAGGAACACAGCAAGAACAAATCTTTCTTTCTTATTTTATGCAGCCATCCCCGCCCCCCATAATCTTTTAAAGTTTAGTTTTGCCCAGTTGTTTTAGTGAATCCTTCCAAACAAAATAAGAGTACTTTTTTTGCTAAAACCATCAATGCTGTATCTTGTCAATGCCTGTGCATTTGGTGCTTGATCATATACTGTTAATTTATTTGATTTTTCACAAGTGTGTGGTTTCCCATCCCCCTACCCCCAACGCTAAGTCCTTTAAAAGCAGGGAGTATATTTTACATTTCTTTTTTCTCATGGTTTCTTACACATAAAAAAACCCTCAATAAATATCCAAAAGATCTATTCTGGATTTTTCTATTCATCATCTAATCCTTAGTGACTTTATTGCTGGGTACCATTTTTACTGTCATATGGATAAAGATAAGAAAATATTTTGATTTAAGAAGATGGATATGTGGGTGGAATTTTGAAGCAAATTTATCTTTGAATTATTGAGATTGAAATTATCTTAAGCTATCCTTAGTTCCAATAGCATGGATAGATAATTGGGAACTGCATGTGTTATACCTACATGAACTTTCTTGGGTATCCATTAGTATGCATCAGTCACACAGACTTCTCCGCTTCTCTCTTATAGATTCCAGATGTATGTCTGAGATTAATTCAATCTTTTTTTCCCCCCATCACCATTTGCTTTTCTATTGAAGATAGTCACCTTTCAAGCAGCTGGAATGGAAATATCAATATGTTCTCGGATGCCTAATCCTTTGTTCTTTCTTTTATTGTTTTATTTTCTTCGTGCACGTGTAGAAGTTTTTTGGCATGCTCCACTGATAACATTAAAAACTCTACACTTTTTATAGTTTGCATGACATTTCTGTGTGAAAGCCTAAGGAAAGCTTTTTGCATGAGAGGTCATAATGAAGGTCTCGCCATTTCACCATCATGGAAGACTGAAGAAATACTGACATTTAGAAGCTCTTTTGATCATTATTTCTGGGGGTTGAGATGAGACATGTACTAAAAATCATTTTGTTTACAAGTCTCTTTTTTAAAAATTTTTATTTATTTATTGGACAGACAGAGATCACAAGTAAGCAGTGAGGCAGGCAGAAAAACAGGAGGAAGCAGGCTCGGAGCAGAGAGCCCGATGCGGGGCTCGATCCCAGGACCCTGGGATCATGACCTGAGCCAAAGGCAGAGGCTTTAACCCACTGAGCCACCCGGGTGCCCCTACAAGTCTCATTTTTATCCAAAGATCTTTTTTCTCCCTTTATAATACATTATATACAATGAGAACACAGACTTATTTTATAAAGAGAAATTTCCCTTGAGGCACAGACATGAATTAACAGGTTGTACCAATTGACGGGAATAAGTCTACATGCAAAAGAAGATCGGTTGCAGAATGGCAACAACTGAAAAATATGGAAAGTGTTAATGGGATCATGAAACCTTAGAGTTGAAAGAGACCTCTTATTTGATACAGTTTGTCTCTTGATGGAGGACTTCTTTTTAAGCCACCGCTGATAAACAACCAGCCTTTTAAAAAATAGTTCTGATAATGGGACCAATGAAATCTAAATTATTGTGGTCACCATTACTCAAAGAAAAATTTTCTTTATATTTAGATGAAATCTTCCTTTTAACTCTTGCTCATTGATTCTAACTCTGCCTTCAGTGCAATATAGAATACGTCCACCCTTTCCTATGACAGCTGTTCAAATAAAGACTTCCAGAAACGTCAATCATTCCTTCCCTGTTATTTATCCTTGTAATGGAACATATCTACCTCAGAGCTTTAGCTGTACCACGTTCTTTTTTTTTTTTTTTTGGTTGGCTACGCTCACTATTAATTAACACTGAGATTCCACAGTTGTAAAATAGTCTCAGGCATCAATAATGAAGAAAATGTTGAGCTAAGCGCATGGTTATTATTATTATGTTTATAGCTTCAACTTTGTAGTAAGTTTTTTCATGTAATGTTCTAAGTTGTATCTATAATCATTATTAGTGTTGTTATTTCAGGGTAAAATCAACCACATTTTCCAGATTTATAGATTCCATCTAATTTTTAGCTTCTGCTTTGGCTGTTTGTCTTAATTCAACAAGCATTTTCACCACTTGCTTTATGAAAAGTACTGTTCCAATGTGTTTTTCCAATATCAAGAAACATTTCTCCATGTCTCAGCAGACACTGCGTGTCCTACAGGTTTGACTCAATTCTGATCCTATCTACCTGGAGATAGCATCAGATCCCACAGGCTGAGGGCTCAGTCCTACAAGACTGCCATGTCTTCAGGCTCCAGTCACATCCAGATTGTTTTCGGTGCTTCTGACCAACTGACTGTAAATTGGAGACTCCTCCTTGGGCTGGGTTAGTTTGTAGGGGGACCTCACAGAACTCAGAGAAACATTTACTTACACTTACTAGTTTATCATAAAGGCTATTGTAAAGGATAGATATGAGCAGCCAGATGAAGAGGTACATAAGGCGAGGTCAAGAAGGGTCCTGCGTGCAAAAGCTTCGGTCCTCGTGGAACGGAGGGATACAACTCTGTTGGCAAGTGGATGCATTTACCAACCTGGAAGCTCATCAAATCTTGTTATACATGCGTTTTTCTAGAGCTTAATTTGCAGTGTCCCCTTCTTCCCAGAGCTTGGTGGATGGGGCTGAAAGCTGCCATCCTCAAATCATTTGGTCTTTCTGGTGACTGCCCCATCCCGAGCCTATCCAGGGATCCCAATCTAAGTTGCTTCATTAAATAAACTCAGGTATGTTCACAAAGGCTCCTTATGAGTAACTAAAAACATTCCTATCACTCAGGAAATTCCAAGTGTTCAGGAGCTTCGTGCCAGATAGCAAGGACAAAAGCTAACTATATTTCTGATTATACCACAACTATGCTCGAGTCTTAGGTGAATAAGACGTTGTCCTTGCTCTTAAGAAACTTCAACTTCCATGGAAGAGGCAGATTTGTAATTACTATACAGGGTGATAAGTCTTTAAAGAGAAATAGATAATATAAAATAAAAACCACGAATAACCTCTTTCTGTATGGTAGCATCAGGGAGCACTACAGAGGAGTCACCAGTCCAACTGGACTCTGTCTTGGACAATAACTTTCCTGGCCTTGGGAGCCATTCAACAAGGACATAAGAGCGGGTAAGAGTAGCGCCTGTTCAGTGAATGACAAGCAGCTGCAGAGACCAGAACTAAGATATTGTTCAGTTCTGGGGCTGTAGTGATCTCTTTTATGTGTATTGGATAAATCTTGATGAATTATGTATAATACAGAATGCAACCAGATAGGATTCAAAATGTTCCTCTCTGATGCCTGAGCCTTCTTTCCTTTATTGTTTTATTTCCTTTGAGCATGCATAAAAGCTCACTGGGATGTTCTTATGGTAACGTTCAAAAGTCTACTCTCGTTTTCCATAGTTTGCGTGAAATCTTTGTGTCACAATCAACAGAGAACTCTTCATGAGGAAGGCCATAATGAAGATCTTGCCAGCTCACCATCATGGAAAGAGTTAAAATATACTAAATTTAGAACCTCTTATAATTTGTTATCTCAGAAGTTGAGAAGAACCGGGGATTAAAATTCACTGTCTTCTTCCTTTCTTTTTTTTTTTTTTTTAAGATTTATTTATTTATTTGACACAGACAGAGATCACAAGTAGGCAGAGAGGCAGGCAGGGGTCGGTGGGGGGGGGCGGGGAAGCAGGCTCCCCGCTGAGCAGAGAGCCCAATGCAGGACTCAATCCCGGGACCCTGAGATCATGACCTGAGCTGAAGATAGTGGCTCAACCCACTGAGCCACCCAGGCGCCCCTGTCTTCTTCCTTTCAACTCATCATCTTATTCGCTATAAACTCTCTCAAATTCTCATTAAAGATTTTTAATCAGGGGCATCATAAGATCTGGTGTGTGCTCAGAAAGATGACTTAATGGCGGGGTGGAGCTGGATATTGAAGGGCAGAGCTTGGAGGGTGGAGACTGGTGAGGCAGAGACTATTACTCCAGTGACAGATAATGAGACTAGATTGGGCTAAAGCACTGGGCTGGAAAAGAAGCAGCAGACCTATCAGAAAGATGCAGGATGTGATTGGCAAGAATAGGGGAAGAGCGGGCAATAAATTGGAGGATGGATGTGGCATTTATGGAAATGTGTAGGAGGAACAGTTATGGGGGAAGAGGAGGAGCAGTTATGGGGAAAAGAAAATCAATTTAATTTTGAATAAATTGAATTTGTGTGGGACACACAGAAGGTGTTATAGCATGAAGAGCTAAGAGATTCAGTCTGGGCTCAGGAGAGTGGCCAGTGCTAGAGGAAATCTGGGGTTAACAGTTGAAACAGAGGAAGTGAGAAGCAGCAGACAAAGGGCAGAGACATGGAAACACCAATATATAAAGTACGGACAGAGAAAGAGGAGACAGAGAAGTTAAAAGAGGTCTCTGGAGAGGTAGAACAGAAGTATTTCTGGTAAGTTAAGAAAGAAGACTTTCAAGGAATGGGTTATCAGTGACAAGTATTTCAGGGCTCAAAGAAGAGGACTATAGGACCGTGCATACCTTTGATAACCTGGGAGGTTTTTGGTGATTGTCTCTCACTAGAATGGTGGGGATGGAAGCCACGCCGATGTTGGCTGGGGACTGAACAGGAATTCGAGGAGGGCATGTGGAGATAATGAGCATAGACGTTGCATTTAAAGTATTTAAAGCAGTGAAGGAAAGATAGCAAATAGGATGTGAGCAAATAGGTGAGAAAACAGGAGTGAAGATGCCATCTACTCGAGGGAAAAGACGGTCCAGGAAAGAGTTTTCCTAACACTGAAACCAAAAAGAGAGAAAAAGAGTATAAGACAAGTAGTTACTCTTATAGCAAGATCAGAGGAGCTGGGAGAGATTAAATCCATTGAACTTAGTGCTAAATATGTTGAAATTTTATTTATTCCATTTTGATAGTTGGAAGTGTTTTGTGTATAAGAAGAAATATTAAATGTTAAGAAGTCCTATAAAAGGAAAGAAAAACAAGTAAGATCTTTATCTGAAAGCTTTCTAAAGTGTTTGAGTCATGGACTCAACTTTTACTTTTTTACTTATTTGAATTTTACTTATTTATCTATTTAAATTAAACTTCTTTTATACTTTGGACAGCATGAGCCCGGAATTAGAATAAGTATACATAAGTATACAGACTGCTTGGTTCATAGCATATTTCTTGAGTTGTTTTTAATAATATCATAAGCACATATCTCACACACACACACACACACACACACACACACACACACACCGCCGCCAGGTCTCTAAACAAAAACTAGAACAATAGGGTTGCCTGGGTGGCTCAGTTGGTTAAGCAACTGCCTTTGGCTCAGGTCATGATCTCCGAGTCCTGGGGTCGAGTCCTGCTTCACGCTCCCAGCTCCACGGGACTCTGCTTCTCCCTCTGACCTTCTCCCCTTTCATGCTCTCTCCCACTGTCTCTCTCTCAAACAAATAAATAAAATCTTAAAAAAAAAAAACCAAACTAGAACAATAGCCTGCATCTAACATTATGTGCCCCTTCCTCCACAAATCACTCTGCCTCTCCCCACCTGGGGTAACCATCATCCTGAATTCTGTCTTCATCATTACTTGTTTTTCTTTTTATATAGTTTTATTGAATATTTATGCATACTTAAGAAGTAGGTATTTTTTACTTGAGTTGTTTAATAAAAGGGTATCACGTTTTATGTAGCCTTGGGAGCCTTTTTTTTTTTTTTCCACTTAAGACATCATCACTAGGATATATTCATATGGCTGCAATTCTGGTTCATTTTTTTTGTCTGATGTATAACTCCATCGTGTGAATAACCCATAGTTTCCTCACCACTTTTTGTCCATGGGTATGTGGGTCGCTCCATGTTTTTGCTATTGTGAATGATGCTAATGAGTATGTCTCCTGTTGCCCACGGGCAAATCCATTTTTAGTTATATATCCGGGAGTGGAATTACTGGATTGTATGTGTGCGATCAGGTTTAGAAAATGCCAAACTCTTTTTCAAATGAGGCATGATTTTATAGTTTCGTCCGTGATGTATAAGACCTCCTGTGGCTATACATCTTCTCCAATACTTGATATAATCAGAGTTTTTAATTTTGTTCTTCTTCTGGTTGTGAAATGGTATCTTATTGTGGTCCTGATTTGTATTTCTTTCACCATCAGGCAAATTGACTATCTCTTCATTTGCTTATTGGCTATATCTGTTTTCTTTTCTGTTAATTGCCTGTTCATATCTTTAGAATATTTTTTAACAGGTTATTTGTGCTTTTCCTATTGGCTAGTGTAAGTACTTTACATTCTCTTCATATTAAACCTTGTCAGTTTTATGTATGGTGAATAACCTCCAACTTTATAACCTGTCTTTTCATGTTATTTAAGGTTTCTTTTGATGAATAAAAATTTTAATATAATCAAACATAAATGTTTTTCTTTTGCAATTAATATTTTTTGGGTCTTGTTAGAAAAATATTTTACCTCTGCCATGGTCTAGGAAATATACACTTATATTTTCATAAGATCTTAAGTTTTTAAGCTATTATTTTAGAATGTGTTTTTCATGATGTTTTACCAGATACTTTATTTATTTATTTATTTATGAGCACGTGCACCCAAGTGGGGGGAAGTGGGGAGGGGTGGAGGGAGAGGGATAGCGAGAATCTTAAGCAGGCTCTAAACTGGAGCCCCATATGGGGCTAGATCCCCTACCCTGAGATCATGACCTGAGCTGAAATCAAGAGTCAGACACTTAACTGGCTGAACCACCCAAGCGTCCCTGCCAGATATGTTTTTAAAACAAACTTTTTATTTCTCTTAGATAATGCTGTTCTTTAAATTAGAGCATTTTGTTGCTTTCAAAAGTTTTAATCATTTTGGAGATTAAAAATAATTTGGTTAAAAACAACAACAACAAAAACCCCTTAGATTCAGAGAATTCAGCCATTATAAATCCCTGACTGAATAATGGTATCAGGATGTTGTGACTTAGTAGATGGAAATCAAGTATTTTAATTTTTAAATTCTTTTCAGCTGTGGTTTAGTTGTTTAGCTAGCAGTAGAAAGAATTTAGTTTTAAAAAACCCCAGTTTTATATTATGTAGTTATGTGTACGTACATGTAGATGTATATGCCTTATTATATATGACTTCCAGGTGATGACACTAATAAAATATTTCAATCTGTAGGAATGATTTTGTGTTACTGGATAAACATTAATTACTCCTATTTTTAATTTTTTTTAAATTTTTTAAATATTTTATTTACTTATTTGACAGAGAGACACAGTGAGAGAGGGAAGAGGAGCAGGGGGAGTGGAAGAGGGAGAAGCAGGCTCCCCACTGAGCAGGGAGCCTGATGTGGGACTCCATCCCAGGACCCTGAGATCATGACCTGAGCCAAAGGCAGACGCTTAACCTACTGAGCCACCCAGGTGACCCCATGAAGCCTTTTTTTTTTTTTTTTTTTTCCATCAGAGAGAGTGAGCACAGGCAGACAGAGTGGCAGGCAGAGGCAGAGAGAGAAGCAGGCTCCCTGCTGAGCAAGGAGCCCGATGTGGGACTTGATCCCAGGACGCTGGGATCATGACCTGAGCTGAAGGCAG
This sequence comes from Martes martes, assembly GCF_963455335.1. Taxonomy (NCBI): domain Eukaryota; kingdom Metazoa; phylum Chordata; class Mammalia; order Carnivora; family Mustelidae; genus Martes; species Martes martes. The sequence goes on from NC_137889.1 coordinate 117,256,490, forward strand.
CCACTTAACCAACTGAGCCACCCAGGCGTCCCGAAGCCTCCTTTTAACAATCTTTCCCATTTAGCTTTCTATGCAAACTCTTCACCATACAAATGCCTTTATAAATTTCCTAGAAACTGCGAGTTCTCTCTTTTCACTTTGAAAAGCAAATTTCTTTAAAAGAGTAGCCAAACTATAATTCCAAACTGCAACCAGGTGTCTTAATATTTGCAGAAACAAAAATGTCCTTTTATTTTACCATCTCATGTATGCCCAGGTGCCTATCTTTATGTAATGTGTTTATGTAATAGATTATGGAATGGGACGAGCATTAAACAAACCTACAGATGTATTTGGCCAGGCGGCTCCTCCACTAGGTCGTGTATTTTGTAGGATTCTTGTTCTCTATTGTTGAGACTATGTTCAAATAGAAACAGAAAGAGGTTTATCTCTAGAAACAGGTTTGATTTCCATAAAAGGCAGTTGTTTCTTTTTTCCGTTGCTTCTCTGGAGAATTGGCTACAAACTGGGAATAGTGATCCTCTGACTCATTTGCAGAGCAGTGCTAAGGCATATAGAGTTCAGATGAAATTATAATGAAACAGACCCTAATTAGACTGTGCAGAACAAGACAATAATTTTCAAAAAGAAACCTTAGGGATTGTATTTTCTTAAATGTACTTTGTAGGTAGAATAAGTTGTTCCTTTTTTTAAATGACTTAATCTAAACATTGGAATAAAAGTTTCATTTGCCTTTTTAACTCAATAGATCTAGTTTTTGTACTTGGCAAAAGTCATGCCGCATAGTTATATTAGGTAGTGATAATTTCATTCCTAAGTATTTCAGAGGTAATGCAATGACTACTTTAGACTTACAAGTCCATCAAGTTACAAAAAAAAAAAAATTGTGCCAACCAGACTACACAGGCGAAGATTAAGGCTATTATAAATTAAATATACATTTAAGAGTTCGATAGCAGTATCAAACAGCAGTATTGAATAGCCAGTTTTAGTGGTGTTCCCAGTGTGATACATGTATAGAACGCAGAACTGCTTTCCTCACTTGCACAAAGTGAGATCTTTAAAAATGTTTACTGAATATTTATTTAAAAAGACCTGCTTGTTGAACACTTCCATTAAGTGAAAGAGAGAAAATATAAGGCACAAATATGATGGAAAGTGCAAATAGATCATTATGCTCATTCTTCAGTGCCTCAGTTGGACCTCTCTGTCCCTCAGACTTGTACTTGACCAGCCATTTGCAGTTGATTAGAGTTGGACTTTGAGCCAAAACCTCTTCGCAATCACCATACTTAGCCCTTTTCCCCTCATATTTTGGCTATTTTTATGCACCAAAGTAATTCAATTAAAAGACAAGAACGTAAAAAAAAAAAAAAAAAAGACAAGAACGTGGGGCACCTGGGTGTCTCAGTCAGTTACGCACCCGACTGTGGATCTCATCTCAGGTTGTGATCTCAGGGTCATGAGTTCCAGTCCTCCCCTGGGCTCTATGCTTGAGTGTAAAGCCTACTTAAAAAAGAGAGAGAGAGAAGAATGCATTCCTGTAAATATCAATTTTTCAATGCTGTTTTGATGTGTTTATTCATGTCCATAAACATCAGCCCCTCACCCTGAGTCAAACTAGGTCCCGGGAATTCTCTAAGGTTCATGTCTTCAGAAAGCTTTCACTATAGTAGTGGGAGTCAAAGATGTGATACAATCAGTGTATTAAGATTTTGTAAGTGTTGTAGAAGGTGGACTCGGGAACAGTGGAGGCAGGAAGGGGGATAGAGAGAGATGATCAGAACATTAGAAGATAGAATATATAAGCTTTAGCTTGAAATTCAAGATGTCCATCAGGATGGAGCAGAGGGTTACACAGAGTGTTCTAAGAACAGCCATGAGGCATAAACCAGCATGGCCTGGTAAGAGTCTCTGAGTGCTGGGGCTGGTGACAGCTGGGGCTTCTGTGTGTACCCTACTAACTCTGTAGGGTAGGCTGGGGGAGGAGATCAGCCCACAAAAGATTTAGTTGGGGAATTAGGCAAGAGGCATATCATGGAGGGACTCGTGGCCCCAAAAGGCAATGGGAATCCCATTAAAAACATTTTATGCATTTAAGGAATGATATGGTCGACCCCTGGAGAGAGGATTGGTTCGGTGAAAGACTGAAGGCTAGTTGAGCAGTTATAAGATTATTGTCCTAGTAATATGGGACAAAAGATGAAGGGTAGAAAAGAGGAGATGGTTATCATTGATCAAAATAATTCAATTCTGTAAGATAAGGTGGTTGAAGGGACGTGGAAAACAGTGAAGGAGAAAGGAATCTGAAATGACTTGGGTGATTGAGCAAATGTTAGCATCATTCTTGGAGACAGTAACTATAGGAGAAGGAACAGGTATACAAGAAGATGAGTTTACTTTTATGCATTTGAAATCTGAGGTTCCTGGAAACCGTCCACAGTGCCTTGTCAGTAATTATGGATAAGGATCCAGAGCTCAGGAGAAAGCGAAGGATTTGGAATTCATCTGTGTACAGCTGGTGGTTGAAGTCATTGGAGTGGGTGAGATCACCCACGTCATGAAAAACAACTTTTATCTAAGCGCTCCAGCTTCACACATATTAAAGTAGATACAGCAATACTTGGCACCCACAGTGGGCACACCACCAGGTACTTGTTCTGTCTTGGACCCTGGGCTCTAAGAACAAAATATTCCACCATGGAACAAAGGAAAAGGAATCACTTCCTTAGGCATTCTCTCTCAAAACTGAGAAGAAATTTAAGTATCAAAAAAACTTCTTGTAGTATTAATGTGCTATAATAATTAATACGTATTTCATATTCCAACTTTATTCTGACTGCATACTGGAACAATTTTGCCAAAGGTGAAATAAATCTGAAATCAAATGAACATTTTCATAATACACATATGAAACTATTTCTTTTTTGGACACCAGTCTAATCATGAAATAACCAGGTCGAAGGTGGGCACACTGGCCTGATCAAAAATAATCTCTTCTGGCCAGGGAAGATTGTTATTAAGATTCCCCTAAGTTCCTTACCTAGCCTTTATTTATTTATTTTTTTATTATGTTATGTTAGTCACCATACAGTATGTCATTAGTTTTTGGGGTAGTGTTCCATGATTCATTGTTTGCATATAACACCAGCGCTCCATGCAATATGTACCCTTATTAATACCCATCACTGGCCTAACCCATCCCCCCACTCTCACCCTCTGTAACCCTCAGTTTGTTTCCTGGAGTCCATAGTCTCTCATGGTTTGTCTCCTACTCTGATTTCCCCTCCTTAATTTTCCCCTTCTTTCTTTTAATGTCCTCCATGCTATTCCCTATGTTCCACAAGTAAGTGAAACCATATGATAATTGACTTTCTCTGCTTGACTTATTTCACTTATCATAATATCCTCCAGTCCCATCCATGTGAGTACAAAAGTTGGGTATTCATCCTTTCTGATGGCTGAGTAATATTCCATTATGTATGTGGACCACATCTTCTTTACCCATTCATCTGTCGAAGGGCATCTCTGCTCTTTCCACAATTTGGCTATTATGGACATTGCTGCTATGAACATTGGGGTGCATATGGCCCTTCTTTTCACTGCATCTGTATCTTTGGGGTAAATACCCAGCAGTGCAATTGCAGGGTCATAGGGAAACTCTATTTTTAATTTTTTGAGGAACTTCCACACTGTTTTCCAAAGTGGTTGCACCAACTTGCATTCCCACCGACAGTGTAAGAGGGTTCCCCTTTCTCCACAACTTCTCCAATGTTTGTTGTTTCTTGCCTTGTCAATTTTGGCCATTCTAACTGGTGTAAGGTGGTATCTTACTGTGGTTTTGATTTGAATTTCTCTGATGGTTAATGATGATAAACATTTTTCCATGTGTCTGTCAGCCATTTGTATGTCTTCTTTGGAGATGTCTGTTTATGTCTTCTGCCCATTGTTTGACTTGATTATTTGTTTTTGGGTGTTGAGTTTGAGGAGTTCTTTATAGCTCTTGGGTATCAGCCCTTTGTCTATAGTGTCATTTACAAATATCTTCTCCCATTCTGTGGGTTGCCTCTTTGTTTTGTTGACTGTTTCCTTTGCTGTGCAGAAGGATCTTGATGAAGATCTTGATTTTGATCTTGATGAAGTCCCAAACAGAAGAATGGAACTCGACCATTCTCTTACACCATACACAAAGATAAACTCAAAATGGATGAAAGACCTCAATGTGAGACAGGAATCCATTAAAATTCTAGAGGAGAACATAGGCAAGGAACCACTTTGCATCAGCCACAGCAACTTCTTTCAAGACATGCCTGCAAAGGCGAGGGAAACAAAAGTGAAAATGAAATTTTGGGACTTACCTAGCCTTTAAAGGTTGGGTTTTCGTAAGGCTTTGTGGTCAGCCCCCAGCCTTCTCACTGTGTGCACTATGCCTTGCATGTTAATGCCATTCTCAGAGGTTCTACTGTCATCATCATGTTTATGGCCACATCTCTGTCTGTAGCGCAGATCTTACCTTCCAGTCTGTCGTCTACACAACTGCCAGGCTAATGTCTGAAACACATGGCCCATGTCCCTTTTCTGATTTAAACTCTTCCCAAAAAATGAAACAAGATGGGATCAGGAGGGAGACAAACCATAAGAGACTCTTAATCTCACAAAACAAACTGAGGGTTGCCGGGGGGAGGGAGTTAGGGAGAGGGTGGTTGGGTTATGGACATTGGAGAGGGTATGTGATATGGTGAGTGCTGTGAAGTGTGTAAGTCTGATGATTCACAGACCTGTACCCCCGGGGCAAATAATACATTATGTATTAATAAAAATAATTAATAAAGAAAAAAAACCTCTTCCCTTCCAGGCTAAAGCCAAAGCTCTTCAATTTGGGAAGACAGATCTTTTGTTAATGATGTTCTAATGCTCCAGCCCTATATCTTTTTAAGCTACTTGAGCTTTAAACTTTAGCAATACCAACAGCTTATAGTTATTTTTCATAGGAATTTATTTATTTATGTATAATATACCTCTTTTGCCATCTTGTCTTCATTCTTCTCCTTCAATATGCAGTTCTCTGTCCTCTACCTAACTTCTGTCACTTCCCCACCATAGCCTGGCTTGGCCTTGAATTAATTACCTCATCTCAGTGTCTTTATAATATTCTGTGCATATCTTTGTCACTTAACACAGTGTTTCACAATTATCTGTTTCTATGATTTTTCCCTCACTACTCTGGGAGCACCCTGTGGGTAAAGACTATATCTTATTCATCTTGTATGTTTGGTGTCTACTGTGTGCTTGTAGAATGGTCAAATAAATGAGGAAGGAGTGAAGATCAAAGTCAAACTCACATGGAAGATGGGTCTTTGCCTTTCGGTGTATTGTCTTAGCCACTGACTAATTCCAGTTAACTGTGTACAGATTTGTTTACTGTCAAATGTTTTTTTGTCACCAGTTCTAATAATTGGGTTCTCAATAGATATTGCCTGAAGTACACATACGTCTATCTCACGGGCAAAGCTGTTTCATTCTCTCAAGAAATCGTTCTGTGTTAGAGAAAAAAGATTGGCTTTCTGTTCCAAGACCCATAAACGATCCCCTCTGGAAGTAAAAACATGCTATATTTGTGGCGCTCCTGATTTTATCCTCTAAAGAATTCCCTGAAGAAACTCCAGTCCTGACTGACAGGATGGTCAGTCAGTTTTGCTCCTAACTCTCTTTGACATACAGATGCATGGGACGTACATATTTTCTCACTGTATATTCTACTGGAACCTACATGTTCATACAGAGAGACGCATGCCGTATTTATTTATGAAACCTAACAGCCTTTTCTGTGTGTATTAACTCCTGGCATTTAAAAATTTCTGTCAGGTGTGAATATGAGACTGCTATTATAATAGGATAGAAAGACATACTGCTAGCTCACATTTTAAATTCCAAGGAAAAGTGTCCTGTAGGAATCTCAGTATATTTAGGGATCTCAGACAGCTAATAAGCTCAGCCTGTCAAGAAGAATTAAGTGTTTGTTTGCTTTTGTTTTTGTTTTTGTTTTTACCAGAAATATCATCCCCATAGTGTAGTTTAGTCATATTTGGACTGGCTGGCCTTTGCTATGCATTATCTTTAATTATACACCTGTGCTAATAATAACACAAGGTAAATCTTTTAAATAAAATGAGAAATTCCCTGGATATGCAATAAAGGAACTGGGACATCTGGGTTCCTTGTATATATTTTGGGGAAAAAAGTTTTCTCTGCCATACATATAGTATGGTGGCCGCTTCAGAATATTGGTGTTTTAGCTAAATTTCACACATAATGTGTAGTCTGAGAATCCAAATACTGACCTTGGAGGTTGCTTCCTAGCTCTGAGCACAAACATGATGGTTAACTGACCTATGTCATCCCTCGCGGCACGTAGATGCGGACTGTTGAGTGCAGCCCAGGAAACACCGCACGCGGCACCCAGTTGGAGAGAATGCTGCCTCTTCACAGCACGGTAAACTTGTGCTCCTCCATAATACAGTGGCTTCTCCTCAGCTTCTTGAACCATTCCTGTTGGGAAAATCCTTGCATGAGGAAGGACAGTGTCCCAACAGGGCTCGCTAAACAATAACAACAACACAGCTGAGTTCGTGTGGCCACAAGTTTTTCCAGAAAGCCTTAAGGGGATTGTTATACTAAGTTTCAGTTAATGCTGATCTCAGCTGGAATAGTCTGCACTTCTGGGTTGTTTGTGTTTCAGTACACATGTAGTTGACAGGAGCTGTCTAGATATGTCAGATTCTACACATCTGTCAGTGAATCAAAGATTTAAATGTAAAAGGTAGTAGTACCCAGGGGCTTTGTGTGGGCGTGGAGCATTCCCCAGGGGATGAAGGACCCACAGATCATGCAGAGTTAGAGACATATCAAAACCATCCCTTCTGGTACAGGTATTCCCATACTCCAGGACCATACAGGTCTGCAGGAAATCTTTGCCTCTGTCTATTCTTCTTTCTATTTTTAAAGATTTTATTCATTTATTTGGTGGGGGGGAATGTGCGGGGTACGGGGCGAGGGTCAGAGGGAGAGGGACAGGCTGACTTCCTGCTGAGCAGAAAGTCCACTGTGGGGCTCGATCCCAGGGCCCCAGGATCATGACCTGAGCTGAAGGCAGGCGCTTAACCAACTGAGCCACCCAGACGCTGCTCCTTCTGCTCCTCTCCCTTCTTTTTCTTCCCCTTCCTCCTTCTTTTCCCATTCTTCTTGATTGAAAATTGGCAGGAAAGGATCTTGTGGCATGACTAATGAGAAATAGAACATCTTTGAATTTGGCATTGCTTTTTGGTGCTATCATTTGGGATGGAACAAAGCCATGAACATTCTGAGTTAACCGTTAGTAATAACATGGCCCTTAAGAGAGTAGAAATAGGGGTGGGACGTGTAATTATACTTCTTTGCTCAGGTAGGCTGATAGGGAATTGGTGCTCTGAAAGCTCATGTGCCAATTTCCAAGACATTTTAAAAAGGTCTAAGAAGTGCCAAGCTTTTTGGTAGGTACTGGGAAAAACAAAGATAAATGAGGCACAGATCCTGCCTCCAAAATGCACACAGTCCAGTAGGGGAGAAGCTAGCAGATTTTTACCAGGCAGATGAGGAAAAATACAACTGGAGCAGACGGGACAATATTTTCAGTGGCAAGGAGGCATGGCCTGGTGTGCTGTGTTTCCACCCATGTGAATGCAAAACAGAGCTGGGGATCGTAGGGAGTAGACTGGGGAAGTAGGTGGGGGCCAGATTAGAAAAGCCTTTGTAAGCTGTTGTGTGGATTTGGGGTTTTGTCCTGTGAGTCTGTGATAGAGAGCTATTAACAAGAGGGAAATTTACTCACATAATTCTCAGGTTCTCATGGAGACGAAATAATCTTTTGCTTTTTGATACACATCTGGAGCTGCTGGGAAGCTACCGCAACCACGGACTATGGTGAGGACATGAACTGTGGCAGCATCGGGGGCGGGGGGTGTGCTGAGGAGAATGGGACGCAGTTAAGAAATGTTTAGGTAATGCAGTGGAAAGGTCTTGATGATCAGCTGGAAGTAGGAGGAAAGAATAATAAGGGTGGTTAAAGGAATATTTCTTTCTGCCTTGATTAAATGGTGTTGGCAAACCTGTACAACGTGGAGAACCCTGACAGCCAGGCTGCAGTTGGAGCCCCAAAGTCTCTAGAAGTTAAAGTGAAGAGAAAATTATAGCCAGTTAAAGAGTCACAATAGCAAAAGATATAATAAAACAAAAATGCAGAAGTGCTATAAGGCATACGTGTAATGAATGTAAATTATTATTATTGTAGTTAAAAGTGCTTTGGGCTGTAGAGGAGCCAGGGTTCTGTCCCCCAGCTCTCCTAAGTCTGGCAGAGCCCTGGGGGTTCTATAAAGAGTGAACATGCGCTCCGCCTCCCAGGGTCCTGGCTCTGTGAGCCCATGTGGAAGCAGCACTGACGCTCCCTTTTTCCGCCCCTGCCGGGACTGTTCCCATCCATAGATCGAGGCATCCTTAGGGACACAACAGCTGTCCTCCATCATGTTTGCTCTCTGTCTTCTGTCCCTTTCCCCTTTAGCAAAAAACAAGACCTGCGCTCTCACATGCAAACGAACTCCTCTTGGTCCTGTCTCACCAATTTGCCAGACATTCCTAGTCTTGCCTGGACCCTAGCACCTGACGGGTGCAGAAGCAAGTTGAAATTCCTGCCATGGGTATTTTCTGCATTAAAAAAAAAAATCTGAAATTCCATATTATTCAGATATTTGCTCTCATTTTCCTAACTCATAGTGACTGCCAGATTCTCTTGATTTTATGTTATTAACAAGACATAAAATGTTGGAATCAGGAAGGACCATGAAGAGTACTTTGACCAACGCTATCATCCTTTTACAGATGAGGAAAATGAGGCCCATGTATGTAAAGTAAATTGTGAGTTGACTAAACTCTACAACCAGGTAGTGTCTGGGCCAAGTCTAGACCTAAGCGCAGTCATTCTCAGACATTACCTTTCTGCTTCCCAGAGCTTTTTTTGAAATTGCATTGGGGAGAGAGAGAGAGGGAGATGGAGAGGTAGAACGAAAGAGAGGCAGAGAGACAAAACAAGTGAGAGGAAGAGAGGAAAAGGGAAAGAGGTGTGTCTCCTAAGTTTAAAGACATTAGCCCTCCCTGCTGGGCTGGAAAAGTAGAATTTTCAAAAAATGGCATTTGAATTGTATAGTCTAGTAGTGTAGCTTTAAGATAGCATTACATTATGCCTCTTTTTTTTTTAAGATTTTATTTATTTATTTTGAGAGAGAGGGATAGAGAGAGAGACAGATAGCAACAGAGAGACCAGGAGCAGGGGCAGAGGGAGAAGCAGGCTTCCCGCCGAGCAGGGAGCCCGACATGGGGCCTGATCCCAGGACCCTAGGATCATGATCTGAGCCGAAGGCAGACGCTCAACCAACTGAGCCACCTAGGCGCCCTACATTATGCCTCTTGTGAGTGTAGGAACTTGTACCTGCTTTTTGATATGTAGTGGTGACCATGTTGACTGAGGGTTGCTTTTAATGATGCTATTCTAGACCTTGTTTTTTTCCTAAAAGTGATTGAGGATTTACAGTTATAAGAGAACTTTGGGAATGATGGATGTTTACTGGCCTATGGATGAATGCAGAGTTTGTGAGGGCTATTGCTGCTCTTGGTACTTAGTAGTTGTTATTGGCTTTATGTATGTACTCTATTGGTATACTTGGATTTTTGGAAACTTTAAGCTGTGCTGTCATTCTCGGGGGAAAAAGCATTCTGCTTGTATATGGTATTGTATAGAAATTGGTCAGGAGACTGTGTTGATATGGAAATCCTAAACTTCTCCCCCATTTCACCTTTATGATGTTTTTTATTAAATATGTACATGGGTTGATGGCAGACATGAACATTCTCTTTAAAAAAAAAAAAGCATTTGTGAATACTTATTGCACTACATCCTGGGAGAAAGAGGGTGTCTACAGCGTGCTGGAGATCTGAGAGGCTGGGCTGCCTGGCTCCCATGACAGGAGGTTTGCTAGGCAACCAGAGCAAGTTTTCAAACCAGCTCAGATATTTCTGCCTGGCCTGCTGCCATCCTCTAGGAAGGCAAGTAGACGCTGTAAATTAGAACTGACCATAATGGCTGACGTGTTATCCTTTAAGAAGTGTTGATATTTTATAGCAACAGGTTTGTTTGTACAGAACTAATCAGTCCATGTAGGGGTTTATTAGCTAATTGGTCAGAATCAAAACTTATAAAAAGCGTTTGGAAAACAGTCTTCTGTGATTACACTGTAGGAAAAAACCCTTCTGATGAAGTCAGAAGTGTTGATCTTTGAGAAAGCTTGCCAACCTGCATATAAATTTGTGTGGGAAGAAATATATTTAAAATATGTCCTTCTATAGTAAACTTTAAAAAAGCTTCACTGAGCAAAGAAAAAAAAATAGATGGCATAGGTCTTATTAGGTCATAACTGATACTCTGAGACTTGAAAATCCAGACCAGTTCCAACAACGTCCAAAAATGTTTGCAGTGACATTTCTTTAGCAAGATTAGACATTACTCAGAAAGTCTCAGATCATTTAAAAAAGAGGTTTTCAAGAAAGCCTCCATTATTTGTTCCTTTATTTTATACATGTCTGGTGAAGGGGATTAGCCCACTTATTAGAGGGAACCACAATGCCTAAACCTAGTTATCCTGGGATACTGTGAGGCAAAGTTTGACTATGTTGTACTTTTGTGTTTATATACTTACATATAAATACATAGTAAGATGTAAAGCAACTTCAAAAACTCTGGGTAATGACTTGTTTCTTGTTCGTGAACTAAACCACATTCCACAGCAATGTGCTCTTGTCCTCCACTGTACTTCCCTGATGATAGCATTTATCATGTTGTCATAAACACACCTGTTTAATTAACCGTTTTCCATAGAAGATTGTAAGCTCTGTGAGGGAGGAACTGTTTTATTCTATTTCTTTGCCAGAACTTAGGAAAGTTTCTGGTTTGTGGCCACACAGAGAAAAAAGGAATGGAAATAAAGAGAAAGAAAGAGGGAGAGGAAGGAAAGAAGACAAAGAAAGGGAGAGAAGGAGGGAAGGGAGGGAGAGAAAGAGGAAGGAGAAAGGGAAAGAAGAAGAGGGGAGAGCAGAAACAAAAATAAAGCTAGCTGAGGTGCACCTCGGTGTCTCCATCAGTTAAGCATCTGACTCTTGATTTCGGCTCAGGTCATGATTTCAGGGTCAAGGGATCAACCCCCAAGTCTGCTTGTCCTTCTCCCTCTGCTCCTCTGCCCCCCTTCCTAAAACAAACAAGCAAACAAATAAATAAAATTTAAAAATAATAAAGCTAGCTGAGTGGCTCTTTTTCTTTTCTTTATTTTTTTTTTAAAGATTTATTTATTTATTTGACAGAGAGAGAGAGAGAGAGCGATCACAAGTAGGCAGAGAGGCAGGTAGAGAGATCCTGGGATCACGACCTGAGCCAAAGGCAGAGGCTTAGCCAACTGAGCCACAGTGCCCCTGTTTCATATTCACAGTTAAAATAAGGAACTGGCCAATTCTTTGGACCTTTAAAAAATTCAGATGGGGGCGCCTGGCTGGCTCAGTGGGTTAAGCCTCTGCCTTCAGCTCAGTTCATGATCTCAGGGTCCTAGGATCGAGCCCCATATCGGGCTCTCTGCTCAACAGGGAGCCTGCTTCCTTCTCTCTCTCTCTGCCTGCCTCTCTGCCTACTTCTGATCTCTGTCTGTCATATGAATAAATAAAATCTTTAAAAAAAATTCAGATGAATGTTTTCAGGTTTGTTTAAAAAACTCAGTTACTTATATCTTGAAATTTATATCAACATAAAGACTTCAGTATGTCCTTTGAGAAAATCAGTTACCCTCTCAAAGTTTTAAAAATCAAGGGGTTTCTAATCTTGTTTCAGCTAATTTTTAAAAAAAGATTTTATTTATTTATTTGACAGAGAGAGACACAGTGATGTGAGGCTCAGTCCCTGCACTCTGGGATCATGACCTGAACCAGAAGGCAGACACCCAAGCCCAAGGACTGAGCCACCCAGGCACCCTTTGTTTTAGCTAATTATGCAGAAAAAAAGAAATACATTTGGTTGTATTTTCCCAAGTAGAGAAGAACTGGCTTTTAATTTTTAATAAAATAATTTATACTTCATTTCTTGTTCCATTGAATCCTATCCCTCACTTTAGCCAAATGATTTCTTTTAATCCTCATTTTTTGTTGTTGTTTACACAGATAGAGCCCTTCAAGATCTCCCAAGACCCTGCAAAATTGAAATATCTTTCAGTAGATTAACTATGATGGAATGTTCCCAAAAGTACATGTGTACTTCGTAAAACAAAAATATATAGTGATTATTGTAACTTGTAGCTAGATTGATATAGATTAAGTAAAATTCCATTAATTAGAACCCTCGGTCAACTGATTTATCATGGGTGTGTATATTTTGTTTCGGATTTATTTATTTTCTACATTCTGTATTTAGAAAAAAGGTAAAGAACTAAGAAAACAAGTGGATAGTATTAATTTAGTAAACGAAAACTATATCTTCAATAGTATATTATTGGAATAGATGTTTACGATGATAATCCTTTAGATTAGCATTCATACTGAACCTAAAAGTTTGTAACTAAGAATTTACAGGGGTGTTTGGGTGGCTCAGTTGGTTGGGCAACTGCCTTCAGCTCAGGTCGTGATCCTGGAGTCCCGGGATCAAGTCCCATATCGGGCTCCCTGCTTGGTGGGGAGTCTGGTTCTCCCTCTGACCCTCCCGCCTCTCATGCTCTCTCTCAAATAAATAAATAAAATCTTAGAAAAAAAATTTTATAGAGAGCCTGTTATGTGTGTAACATTGCATTAGGTACTCAGGCAGAAGCGTGTATGTGCTAACAACTGAACATTTATTAAGGATGTGTTATGTACCAGGTGCAATGCTAAAGCTTTATCTGTGCTGCCTCATTTAATCCACACAAATGTCATAGGAGGAAGATAATATTATTTTTTTTCCAATTTTACACATCCAGCAAGTAATGAAACAAGTAACTTGGAAGAGATCACATAGCTAGGATTTTAACACAGACTTGGCCCTGGATTTTTCTCCGTTGCTCTGGTTATGTTATTTTAGAACTTTCTTACCATCTTCCCCATTACTTCTTTCCCACTCCTACTCTTAACCTATGTTGTGCATACTTTTGGTATCACATACATTTATTTTTTTTTAAAGATTTATTTATTAGAGAGAGAGAGAGAGAGAGAGAGAGAGAGCAAGCACATGTGGGGGAGGAGCAGAAGGAGAAAGAGAGAGAGAATCCCAAGCAGTTGCCCACTGAGCACAGAATCCGTCTTGTGGTCCCACCCCAGGACCTCCAGATCATAAAATCAAGAGTTGAGCCAAAATCAAGAGTTGGAGGCTCAACTGACCGAGTCACACAGGTGCCCCTGTTATCACATTTATTATGTATTATATGGATGCAGTTTGCAGCTTAAAAAACAAAAAACAAAAACAAAACGAAAAAAAAAAAAAAACACCTTTGTCTTGGGATGCCTGGATGACTCAGTCAGTTATATGCCTCTGCCTTCGGCTCAGGTCATGATCTCAGGGTCCTAGGATCAGACCCCACGTCAGGATCCCTGAGCAAGGACCCTGCTTCTCCCTCTGCCTGCTGTTCCCCCTGCTTGTAAATTCTCTCTCTTTCTCTCTCTCTCTGACATAAATAAATAAAACCTTTAAAACAAACACCCCCCCCCAAAATTTGTCTTTCGTATTAGAACACTAGTTCCTTGAAGTCATGGTGTAGGTCTTTTTCATATTGGTAGCAAAGAGCCTCCTAGCATAGTGCCTGTCATTTAATAAGAATTTAATAAATATTTGACAAGAAATGAGCAGTTGTATTTGGGTTTATCTCCTTCATTAGATTATGACTACCTCAATAATAAAGATGTATCTGACTTGTAAATTCCTTACCCATGGTGATGACTCAAATGAATATTTACTGAGTTAAATAAGGGTTAAAATGAGTGCTATTATGTTGTATTAACTAAGATATGAGAATACTGTCACATCTTATGCAGATTTTCAAAAGGGTAGCTGTAATACCTTCCAATTTAAAAAGAAGGTGTTACAAGGCCTTCCAATTTAAAAAGAATGTTGTTGTAGTCTCAGAATGAACTTGAGAAATTAGAAACTCAGAGGTAAGGAACATGGACCCTCGTAGAATTTGTTGTTGGCATTCACAGACCTGTAAGTGGCAGAGCTGGAATGAGAATATAGATCTTCTGACTCCTAGTTTGAGTCCTTGCCATGATAGTAAAATATTTCACAGCTGACATTTCAATTTATGAGCACACTTAATACCACCATATCCAGGGTCATTAGGCTATTCTTGTTTTTTTTAATACTTATTGAACATTCACAAAATGGTAGGTTCCATTGTGAAAAATTTTTTACATCTGTCTTGTACTCCCAAGAAGTTTGGCTCTCCCTAAAAGGGGGAAAAAAACCAATTCTATATGAATCCATATATCCATATATCCATATATCCATACCACTTGTTTTCTCTGTGCTAAACTGTGCAAAGGTCTAGGTCTGCTGCACAGATCAGAAATAACCCAGAGTAAGTGAGGGATAGAAAATGATCTAAGCAAATCAGTGGGATCGCAGATTCTCCAGAACAAGGTCTACACCCAGTCTATTACTACCCACCTGGATACAGTAGTCTCTTTCCATTCCTGTGGCTCAGTGCATCTTGGGTTGGGATTCCCAATGCATGCCCCAGATGTTTATGGAATGCCTAGTACAGGACCAGTCTTACACATCATTTAAAAAAAATCAGCAAATATTTGTTTATATTTTGGGGTAAAAACTCCTTACTCTATCAGTCATTAATTTGAATTTATTGAGGTACAGGGGCTTTTTATTCCCCCTTGAATTAAACACTTCACTGTTCAACGCGTCTGCAGGTTTGAAAACCACGGTTTCTAGTCCCCATTTTAGAAGGTGAATCTTGCACAATGGAGCGTTAAGTAAGTGTGCCAGGGGCTAACCATCACTTGATTTTGTGGTTACCCACAACCTTGTAATCTTTTCCCTCTGTGGGTTATCTTTTTTCCTGACCCAAATGGCTTCCAAGCAGACTTCTAATAATATGCTTCCAACTATTTATAAGACTTTTCACTTCCAAGATCTCAGAATGTTCAAAAATAGATGAGAGTGGGGTTTTTTTTTTTTTTTGACATATCTGTATTCAGAGATAGAGGCAGCATTGACCCCTAAGGGATAAGGTAGCATTTAGAGTGGGATTCAAAGAAGATTCTGGCTTAGGAGAAGTGCTATGAAAAGCTTCTCATACTTGCTGTCAAAAATATAGAGCCGAGAGTTCTGAAGTTGTAGATATACTTGTTTATATGTGATAGGTTATTGTTTTTTTTTAAATTTTATTTATTTGAGAGATAGAGTGTGAGTGAGAGAGGAGAGAGAGAGAGTGCACATGGGGGGGGAGGGGCAGAGGGAGAGGGAGAAGCAGGCTCCCCACAGAGCAGGGAACCCAATGCCAGGCTTGATCCCAGGACCCTGAGATCATGCCCTGAGCCAAAGCAGACAGATGCCTAACCGACTGAACCACCCAGGTGTCCCTGTGATGGGTTATTGTTAATTAAAAAAAAAAAAATCCTCTATAAAAGTGAGCATTTTGAAGTAATTTATCTCCTGCTAGTTATAAAATTTCAATTCCTTTGAATGATTCTTGCTTCCTATAGCCAACAATATCTAGATTTAATGCACTACAGATAATTTTATTTTGGCTGAATAAGAAACTTTCGTGGGAATTGGGCACAGAACCTATTTACAGTTGGGATTTGCCCCAAAATAGTGTTTTCTGTGTGAACATGATGTTGAAAGGTAAGAAATTCTTTTCTGCGATTTAAAACCAGAAATATTAAATAACTATTGTTAATGAAATTGATAGACAAATGCTTGACAGTACATAGGCATTATCATATCAGAACAAGAACCCATCTTTCTAGAGTGTTTCTTATACATTTTCCAAGCACCCTGTTGGGTGGTCTCTGCAACATTTCCCATTCCTCTGTGTCTGGCTGTAGGAGTCTTCCACGAACAGCAATCATGTGAAGAAATGTACTAGAACATGCTCTACCCTGAAAAGCTACAATTTTATTTTTAAGCCGGAACTTGCTGAAATCCATTTTTCTGAGAGGAGAACTGAGTAAAAGGACATAAAAATAAATTTTAAGGGAAAGGAACAAGTGAAAATATTTTATCTTGGCACTGAAAAAGAAAAGTTTTGAATTGTCTTGAGTTCTTTGAATTCAACTGAAAGGAAAACCTTACTTGGTTTTAGGGATATTCTGGCACAACAATATTTATCATAGATTTCTAGAGCTGGAATCTATGAGATTCAATAAAAGAAGAACCAGGTATAACCTTTAAGTAATATTACATAGGGTAGCACATCCTAGAATTTTTGTTGTGATGCTACACAGAGAAAATGAAAATATTTCTGTTGCATTTTGGGTAACAGATAAGCTGCTCCTGGCCAGACACTCCTGATAGAAGGTCTTGGTCTACCTGGAGCCCTACCCAATTCTCCTGAGGACTGAAAAAAAAAAATTTTTTTTTTTTTCAACATACTCATGGGCCACAAGCCAGCAGGCAAAATTCATGCTAATATTTGGTTTCAGTATAAGTCTTTGAATTTCACTTTTTATTTTAAAATTTACATATAGGCATAGATGAGTAAAGACTGGTAAAATTGGAACCTGGATGTGGGTCAAAAACCATTCTATAGAATCAAAATATGAAATATTGAGATGTAGCTTACAAAGTAATTTATGGTTCTTATAGTTTTAGTGTTGAGAAGTTATCAAAACTTTAAACAAATTGAGAAATTATATGAGCATTTAATATAGTCAACTCACAAAGGCATTAACCCTGCAGGATTTATGAATTGATTATAACTGCTTTTTTTTCTTCCATTGACAGTAGCCCTGCAGGGGATGAGGGGAGACAAATTGAGTTTATGCATGTGGAATGAAAAGTTTTCTATAAAACTGCTTAAATCTGTTTTAAATGTTTAGTAATTTTTTAGTTGAAATTTTGGCAAACATGCTTTATTCTGAAAGAGATACTAATGGTCCTGAGACCATTAGTGGAGATTTTTATGATTCTCAGGGACTAATATTAGAGAAATCTCTTGGTTGCTAAGTGGATCTCTTGATCCTCCATGTAACTCGTTTTCTTTTCACTTTCTTTCTGAGAATGGGTCACTTTACACATATTTGGGTAAGAATCAGAGTTAGGAATCCATTGTTTTCATGTGTGGAAAACACAAATGGCTTAAGAGACTTCACTGGGTCATGTAATGGAAAAGGCCATTGGGAGAACTGGCTTTAGGCAGGGCTTGATCTGCTGGTGTCCATGACATGAAGGGTCCAGGTCTTTGCTTGGTGTTTTTGTTCACCTCATTCTTGTGTGGTCCTAAGATGTCTACCAATTATTACGAAAAACTATCTGTCCCCCACATTCCTAAGAAATCAGGTTGGATTAAATCACATGGTCACCCCTAAACCAATCATCATGGCCAGAGAAATGGAATGCACTAATTACTTAGTCTAACCCCTCCCCCACAATTTCCAATGTGATGCCGGTGAACTACACAAATCATTTAATGGAAATTTATGACTGTTAGAATTATCTATAAGAAGAATGGATGCTAGAGAAAATCATTACATGGTGAATTTTAGAAATCGAAGGAGACTTTAGAATCTTTAGCCAAATGCCTTTCTGACTGATCAATCTTTACAAAAAAGTAAAATGGTCATTTAGTCTCTGTGAGTATCACTTATGACAGTGAGTCACTCTAGCCTGTTTGATTTTTGAACGGTTGTATTGGGAAAGGCTTTCTTTACCTTGAGCAAAAGCCCTTTGTTCTTCATCCATTGGACCCTGTTTTGCTCTTTGTTGCCACAAAAAGTAAATTCAATTCTTCTTCTACAATATAGACTTTCTAGTATATATTGAAGATAGTTAAGATAGTCATCCTTAGTCTTTCTTCTCCAGGCTCCACATCCCCATTATCTCATCTGTTATTGATGTTGAAAGGTTTAAAATACCCTCACTCTTTTGGCCTCTCTTCTTTGTGTGAATTCCGGCTAATTGATTCCAAACTCAGACACACACTTCCATATACTGACAGAAAGTCTCCCAATGTGGCCATTGGAAAGTGGTTTATTGTCATATGTGTGAGCAGAAAGATATTGAGGAAAAGGAGGCTAAATCTCTTGAAACAATTTATTTAAAGATTTTATTTATTTATGAGAGAGAGCGAGAAAGAGAGAGCAAGAGAGTGAGAGAGAGAAAATGAGTAGTGGGGGAGGGGCAGAGGGAGAAACAGACTCCCCGTCAAGCAATCCCAGGACCCTGGGACAACAACATGAGCCAAAGGCAGATGCTTAACCGACTGAGCCACCTAGGTGCTCCAAGGAGGCCAAATCTCATGGAGAATAACTTGAACAGCAATCTATAGAAGAAGCCAGTCTCAGGACTAGTTACTTAAAATAAATTATCTGTAGCTAGAATGTGTACAGAAAATATGTTTTGGGACATGATTCCTCAAATCTTTAACCATTAACATTGGGTTTAATTACTGATTTTTTTGTTGTTGGAGGTTTGATATATAATTTGTAAAATATTATGAATTATTATTTTGATAAATAAGTGCCTAATATATAATATCTATATATAATAATATATATTATATATATAATATATATTATATGTGTATTGTATATATTCAAA
Source organism: Martes martes (assembly GCF_963455335.1). NCBI lineage: Eukaryota > Metazoa > Chordata > Mammalia > Carnivora > Mustelidae > Martes > Martes martes. The sequence goes on from NC_137889.1 coordinate 117,275,349, forward strand.
TATAAATATATATATACTATTTTGTTTTTTAAAATAATTCTTTTTATTTTGTCTTATAAAAATGAAATAGGAAGTAGTACATCAAGATGCGTGGTCATTTGTCATGAGAGAACTCTCAGTTCTCTTCTTCATGTAAACGTTCTCCAGCACGGTGACAACCTCCCAGGAGCCACAACTTGAAGCACTTGAGTATCATGAAAAATTTATACTGGTATTAATTCTAAAAAAGGACTGGTCCCAGTCAGACACAGGGAAGTGGGAAGGAGTTGAGCACTGATTTAAGGAACGCCTCTGATGAGGTGTTGGCATGCCTTCCTTTTCATCCGGTCTGCCACCAGCTCCTGTAACCTTACTTATACAATACACTGTGGGCACGTTCTCTCTCTTCCAGCTTCACTGCCACCACTAGTCCAAGCATCATCCCAACCATTTGGGACTCCTGCCATGGCCTCCAGCCTGGTCTCTTCCCATCCTCCAGTCCATTGTCCAAACAGTAGCCAGACAAATTTAAAATGCAAATAGGATCATGTCTCTCTTTACTCATAGAAAGGTCTTCAATTGCTTTTCATTGTACTTAGGATGATAGAAAATCCTTCACCAGTCTTCGAGGCTCTGCCTACCCGTCCAAGCCCATTTCTCTCCATTCTCTCAGTTGTTCAGTACATTCCAGATATACTTACTTTCTTTTAGTTCCATTACTGAAATGAACTCTTTTCTGCCTCAGGGCCCTTGCATATGCCCTCTTTGCTGCTTAGAACACTCCCCAATTCTTTGCCTCTCTACATCCTACTAATCATTAGCTCTCACCCCAAGGGTTCTTAACTCTGCATTCTTCCCTGACAGCCCCAATTCAGACCCTGTGTTTTATTCTCTAACAATATCCTCTACCTATCTTTCAGAGCACCTATGTATGTACTGTTTGAATGTCTGAAGTTCACCTCAGTTAGTAGACCACAGGTTGCAGGAGGAGTAGGTTGACTCACTATTGGATCTCCAAGATGTGGTCGAGCTACATGGGTTTGAAGCCTTGTGCCCTCACATGGCAGCTATACCATGAATACTGAGCCTCAGTTTCTTCACCTGTGCGATAGAAAATATAATAATATATTTTTTACAGGAGTATTGCAAGGATCAAACTACGAATTCCATGTAAAGTGCTATATAGAGTACCTGGCACATAATAGGTATTCAATCTATATTGGTTATTAGTATATTATTGCTTTTAGGATATATTATTGTCAGCAAAAGCCGCTAGGAAATTGTTTTAGTTTCTTGAATAATTCTAAAAAGTTTCTAGAAAAGCTATTGTTATACAAGTTAGAATAGCACTAAAATACATGTTTTTTAACTGATAGCTTCCCAGTTCATTTATAATTGTCTAATATTTCAGCTTAGCAATGCTAAAACATAATTTAACCTGTTTTAGAGGTTGTTTTCAAATATGTTGTTTTTTTTAATGTGCAGATTATATAATACTTATTTTCAGATGCTTAGAAAAATAATCCATTGCTACTTTTTATTTTTCCATTGAGATTTTTTAGTTTAGCAGATTTTTTAAAAGAATTAATTGATTAATTTAGAGTGTGAGTGGGGTGGGGGATGGGTGGGAAGGGGCAGAGGGAGAGGGAGAGAGAGAATATCAAGTGGACTCATTACTGAGCACAGAGGCCAACATAGGGCTTGATCCCAAGACCCTGAGATCAGGACCTGAGCTGAAATCAAGAGTTAGACAATTAACCCACTGAGCCACCCAGGCGCCCCAGTTCAGTAGGTTTCAAATGCAGGGCAAACTGGTTGGGCCTCTTCACAAAGAAATGTTTTGTTTTTATAAACTTCAGCTTTTGGAGAATAATGGAATTTTTCCTTTGTTTCTTTCCTTCTCTTCATCATGGGATTTTCATGGGGGAGACTTTTATACCTTTGGTGAGATCTATAGAGGAAAAATACCACTTAGTGTAAAAGGACTATGACAGTGTATAGATTTTCTCTGTCAGACACCTTTCTTTGGGTAAATATTTATATGAAATGAGGCACAGAATTTAAAATAGCCCTAAAGAAGCCGCATACTCTCCTTGACAACAACAACAACAAAAAAGTTTGTGTATTAACAGTTGGTTTAACAGTGTCTGGCAGAGAGAAATAAAGACAAAAATATACTTTGGTTCCATAATATTTATAGCATTGCCAGTTTAATCATTGTGCCCTATTTAGGAATATTTTTTGAGTGAGCTTTATTTTAATGTCCAAGAACACAGTCGTAAGTTGGTGGCAGGGAAGCTCAGTCTCTGCAAAAGTCAACAGAATACTTTTCTGTGCTTGTCCATGAAGGACCAAGAAGGCCCTAGCATTGTAAAACTCATGCATTCTTGTACATCCTGACGTAGAAGACATCAGTGACGATGGGACAGCCACTTGGAAATGTTGTGTTCTGCTTAATATGCTTTTGTAATAAACACTGTCTTCATGAGTTTATGAGTGAGAAAGGCAAGAGATTCCATTCTGTAGTTCTGAGTAATGCATATCCACATGTGGCAGCAACTTGTTTGTATGGGACGCCCATTGTTAGAGAATGAGCTGCTCCCCAGAATGCACATATTCCAGATGGCTGGAAGTTCAGCCGAAATGCATAATCACGTTACATTTTAAATCTTTCTAACATTTATATAACCTTTGCTTTAAAAGCTAAAAACCAAAAATAATTTCCATTGTACTATAAATCTATCAAAAATGTCCACGTATTCTCTTGGCTTCCTGAGAGTTCTACCTGTTGTAATTTAGCCTCCTTGTAGACTCGATGTTCTCATACAGACATCACTTTCTGATTTGTATTGTGTTAAGATTTGTGAACATGTTGGCACTTACACCGAGGGATACTAGACTGCCATATACAAAGCTTTTTAGCTTCTTCTCTTTCACTTTTAAGTTCTCTGTGAGAGTGAGTATGTGTGCCTCTGGTTCCATCTCCCATCTGTTTTTTAACCACCTGTGGGTTAGAAAATGTATTAGAATTATTTCCAAAATAAGAATAAATTGGCTTCAAGTGATTGCATAAGGACCACCCTATGCATCAAGCATGAAAACTTAGCTTTTCTTCTTCGATTCAACAAAGACAAATTGAATGTCTACTATGTGCTCATTATTGGCCTGGGGACACTGTGGTGAGAATGGTCTCTGCCATCGGGGGGACATGCATCTGCCGAGACTCATGCTGTAACTGAGGAGGGACCCTTATTCCTACCTGGGGATTGTCAAAGAAAGCACTACAAAAGAGGCAGTGGTTGAAGGTGAGTTTTCAGCAAAGAATCCTGACAGAATAGTTTTTCAGATGAATAAGGTAGTGATGGTGGTGGGGGGGAGGTGGAAGGAGATGGAGGAGTGAGAATTCCAGGCAAAAGTTTGCCCTCCTGTCTCTCCTGTCACTCCATCTCAGTCTTCCCTGATGGCTCTTCTTCTTCTTGTTGATTAATGTGGATGTTTTTCTGGCTTCTGACTGAACTCTTCTCCTGTCATTCAACTCATTCTTCCAGCATCATTCATAGCTGCCATTTCCATTGCTTGGAATGATTTTTCAATTGTTTAGACATTATTTTTAAGTGTTCTATCTCTAGAGCATCATCTCCCTTCTCGTTCCAGACCATCGTATCCAGATGAATGCTGGACATCTATTTTTATGTCTGACAGACATCTCAAGTTCAACCCCCCCCCCAAATCTGATTCTCCCCCTAGGTCATTTACCTCATTGAAAGGACTTCTAGACCCATCTAACCAGTTCTTTAAGTCAGAAATCTTGGCTTCTTCCTTGCTCCTTTCTTTCAATTTAGCAATGCTGTTCGGGTCTTCATGTTGAACATCTTTTTAATTTATCAACTTCTGTTCATTCCCAGTCACCAATTTCATTCAGGAAACTATCAGTCTTCTCCTACATTGCTTTTAAAGCCTACTAACTGGGGGCACCTGGGTGGCTCAGTCAGTTAAGCATCTGCCTTCGGCTCAGGTCATGATTCTGGAGTCCTGGGATCAAACCCCATCAGGTTCCTTGCTCCATGGGGAGCCTGCTTCTCCCTCTCCCTCTGTCTGCTGCTCTCCCTGCTTGTGCGCTCTCTCTCTCTCTCTCTCTGTGTGTGTCAAATAAGTAAATAAAATCTTAAAAAAAATATATATATATAAAGTCATATATATATATGACTTTAAGTTAACGTAAGTGATATAGGGGAAAGGAACAGTTGTTCATTTAGAGCTTGTAACTCCAAAATTGCTTTCTTTATATTGGAGTTGTCTTCTCAAGACTACATGCTGCTCTTGATCAAAGCCATTTCAGAACTGTCTTCAGAGCTTGTGTCATGTTCTTTCGAAAAACATCAGGAGTTGCAAACATTGCCCTCTAAGGCAGGTAGTTTGATTTTAGGGGGAAAAAAATCAGGTGATTCGAAACTGCATACGGCAAATAAGGAAAATAATCCTTGTTCCTAAAGCCATGTTCATAAAAATTGAGGATGGGCTATAAATTTAGTAAATCTGACTCTAAAGGCAATTCCAAAAGGAGTTTAGAAATGTCTTGAGCTCTGTCAACATCACTGGAGTGAGTTTGCAGAAGGAATGCTTACATTGCGATGTGAGTGTCCCGAAGCATTACTTGACGGTCATGTGGCTCTCAGTATCACAGACGTGTGGAAGTAGCACAAGTTTGTGTACGACCAGATTTCTGATAGAGCAAGAATGTTTAGGATGGGTCTTATTACACTTTTTATATGTTAAAGTTTAATTTTTAAGCTTTGATCCCACATTTCAAAATTGGAATTTCTACTATAGGCAAGGAGGTTATTTATCTTGGAAGTTTTTCCCTCAGATGTTAGCTTTACTTTGGACATTTAGGCCTGATCTAGAACAGCTTTTCAGTGTGTCACATCAAGAGCATGTTTAGGGTAATTGAGGATAGATTGGTGTTGTAGTGGACGAATTGATGAAATTACAGGTCTGCTCCTAGTACTGATGCATTGCCGTTTGCCTAAGACTGTCCAGATTTTAAACCTGAGTTTCCTGGGAAACCCGTCAGTCCTGGGCAAATCAAGACAGTTACCCACTGCCAGCATCTTAGCTAGCTCGTCCATTCTTTTTGGACTATTTGCAGTGAAAACAAAACAATGATTCAATCGTAAACAAAGGACAGGACACATACATCTTGGAATTCCCACAGCAACTGAACTCAAACAGCAGCATAGCTTAGCTGAAAGTAGGTTGGGCTAATCACTAACTTTTATGCTGATTCAACTGAAGTCAAGCTCTACTTCCATAACAGCAACAATTACAGAGATAGTAATACAATCGTTTCAGTTTTACCTATCATGCTTACCATATTTGTTGTGGTTCTTGAGTGGAGATATTTTGACAAGTTATGTCGTTGGGCAAGGAAATAATTGGCTTATTTAGTTCTTCAAAGTCTTTGTAGATCTTTGTAGATCTTTGTAGATCTAACAATTATCCATGATGCCTGAAAAATAAATTATAGTGGGGTTTGAGTTAACATTAAAGATATACATCATTGAGGGAGATTTTAGGGCTCTACAGATAGGAGATAGAGCACTGAAGTCAGGAGCAGCTGCGTTTGTATCCTGCCTTGCCATTGACCAGTGTGTACCTTTAAATTTGTTGCTCTGAACTTCAGGTTCCTCATAAAACAAACAATAGGGACAATTATGGTCCCGGTCTCCTGGAATTGCTGTTTATTAAATGATAATGAATGTATAATACTTAAGTTGTGCCCAGCACATAGGAGGGATTCCAGAAATAGGAGCCATTATTATTTGTGCCTCTCAGAAGTGTCGAGAGTAGTATATTCTGACTATATACTAGAGTCATGCTGTGTCTTTAACTTCTAATTTCCTATCCATTGCTCTGCAGAAGGATCATGTTTTTAAAATACACAAAGAGTACAGAGAATTATGATAAAAGATGTCTTACTACTTATCAGTCTAGGTTCCAAAATCAGCATAGTGTTACTATAGGAGAATATTGATAGAAATAAATCACCCATGACGTAAAACTCTTTGCAGTCTCCAAAACAACATGAGTTAAAGAAAAAAAGAAATTCTAAAAACTAAACCTGCACAATTAAAAGAAAAAAAAAAAGAACTTGAATTACTCTCATGTATACCTTACAGTGACTTTATGTATATCTTTAGTTTATCTTGCAAGGTGGACTACATCAAAACATACGTTACTTGAGACAAGAAAATAAGACCTGTTATTCATGTCTATTAAGCTAAAGATGTTAGAAACCAAGACATGACATTCCAAGGTAGTTGCTACACAGGTTATTTGATTTAATTCTATTCTATTTAATTCTATTTTATTTATTTATTTGAGAGAGCATGCACACGCAGGGGGAGGGGCAGAGGGAGAAGAAGAATCAGGCTCCCCACGGAGCAGGGAGCCTGATGTGGAGCTTGATCTCAGGACCCTGGGATCGTAACCTGAGCCAGAGGCAGATGTTTAACCCACTGAGCCACCCACGTGCCCGACTACACTGGTTTTAAAAAGTAAGATGATATGTCCAAAATTCTCCTATTTAGCTATTTTCCAAAGTTCCTTGATATATTGAGTTCAAAATTAGAGTGTTACATATATGGAATCAAAATAATCCACAATTTTTCTCTCCCAGGTTTCTCTTATAGCTAGTTTGAAAGTGGCTATTTGAATAGTTTAACAGTTTCTTGAAAAACACTAATGGGAAAATCCCCGGAGAAAGCAAGATGTGTCCATTGTAGGGCATTGTAGATAAAGGTAGGTCGAGATCATGTGGTCATCTACCAAGATAATCAGAGGCAGACTGAAGGGAAAGGAAAGGGAAGAATGGGGCCCCAATCGGTTAAGCGGCCGTGGCCACTTTTGGCTCAGGTCATGATCCCAGGGTCCTGGATTCAAGCCCCATATCAAGCCCCATATCGGGCTTCCTGTTCAATGGCGAGCCTGCCTCTCCTTCTCTCTCTACCTCTGCCCCTCTGCCTGCTTGTGCTCTCTATCTGTCTGTCAAATTAAATAAAATCTTTTTAAAAAAAAAAGAAAAAGGAGGGGTAGGCACACAAAGCAACTTGCATCCAGAATGTTCCCTACATAAAATACCATAAGTAGGTCCAGATGCCATCAACTTAAAAATATGTGTTCTGCTGCAGTGTATATGGGTTTTATTTTCTGTGTGAGACCTGACATTAGAAAGAAAGGTAAGACATTAAGCAGAAACAACACTTTCTCACCAAGTGAGGGGTCAAGATGTGCTATTTGGTCAATTCCAGTGCTATTTTGAAAACAGCAGACAGATGATTAAGAGAGGTCACTGACTTTCTCGCTCTTTTTGTGACCCAGTTTTAGACAACTGCCACCCAAAAAGAAGAGAACAGCTATCAAAGACTGTTACAGTCTGGCAATCAGGTCCCAGCTTAGGCTCTGCCTTCCTCTGTGAGCCCTGTATATCATTGCTCACTCTCCATTGCATTCTAACTACAAAATTAAAATAGTAATTGGTACTTCCTTTTATATTCTTTAAACTTTATTTGAATTGCTACAGTGCATTGTATGTCTTCATTAATGTTGTTGTAGATTGCAAAATCCTAGAAAATTACACTAAAGTATGTTAGTCTCCTAATTTCACTCTAATGTTGCACATCCATTATGATATAATTTAGCATGTTCTCATTTCTAAATCATTTATATAAAGTATAGAGAGAATTCTCTGAGTATTTCTTTTTTTTAAAGATTTTATTTATTTGTTTGACAGACAGAGATCACAAGTAAGCAGAGAGGCAGGCAAAGAGAGAGGAAGGGAAGCAGGCTTCCTGCTGAGCAGAGCCTGATGCGGGGCTCCATCCCAGGACCCTGAGATCATGACCTGAGCCGAAGGCAGAGGCTTTAACCCACTGAGCCACCCAGGTGCCCTATCTATGAGTATTTCAAGAATAAAATCAATGAAAGTCTTTAATGTTTCTGTGACAATCAGTATGATTAAAGGAAATCCATTTAGGCTAGGACTTTTGGGTCAAGTACTTCAAGCTGACCGGTTTTTTTTACTGAATTGATTGTCTTGCTCTTGTGTAACTAAAAAATTTGAACAAATACACTTCTACCATCTCTTCTATCAAGATGATTTTTTTTTCTGTCTAAAACCTGGTGTTTCAGGTTTAAAAAAAAAATCACATATGTACTAGGCTTCCAGTCAGTTTAATTCATCTTTAAGCAGATTGACTTAATTCTATGAACTTCAGAGTCTCTGGTGATAAACTCCATCATCTCTGTATTATGTCTTTTACAACCTGATGGGGAAAATGGTTTACATCAGGCACAATGTATATTTGAACAATAAGGTCACAAGCAGAGTTGTATTACCTTTTATGGTCAGTGAGACACTTAATGTGTTGCAGCCTTCTCTTTTAAGCTACATAGCAAATCTGACACAGCACTTTGTTTTTATGCCTGGATTCCCATATGATCTTAGTTTCTAAGCTCATTCACGTCAACAACCTGAGCCTTATTTTTGTAGCATTTCCTCTTGAAGTACAGAGAGGAGGATGGCTTTCAGTCCCAGTTCTCATAAGTTTGATTAAAGCCACCTGAAATAAGTTTATTGTCTCACGTTCTGCTTTTTATCCTCTGTGGTCTTCAGCAGTTTCTCCCCTGTAAGGACTAAATCAGTTTATATTAATAAGTCCCTTCCCTGAAGAAGTAATCATCACACCTCTGCTTTCAAATCTATTCCTGTGTTAGAGGGCAATTTTGAACTCTATGTAAAATTAAAAGAATAATGAAAACAGCTTAAGGGGATGGAACAGTTTACTTCTAGCATGTGGGATATGTTTTAAGTTCTAGAAGGAAGTGCTACCATAGCATTGTGTGTGTATATATATACATACATATGTGTGTGTGTGTGTGTGTGTGTATACATACATATATATATGTATGTATATATATAGTTTTAGAAGGGCAATGTAGGTTAGGAATTGGCATGATTAAATAATACCAAGAGACAGAATACCATTATCACCATAGTCCAAATTGCTTTTTGTTTGATGTCACCCTGGCTTTGGGGATCTGATTAATGTTTGGTATTTCTAGAAAAACATAAAGAATTTTACATGTCTATAATGGTCCAAAAGGAAACTTCTTTGGCTAGTTAACCCTATAAGCAAAAGAAAAAAAAAAAAAAAAAAACCTTCATTTCTCCCCTCCTTCTCTGTAGGATTTGTTTAAAGAGAGATTCAAGATGGTTGGTTTAGAGCTCTGTCTGGTTTAATAGAACCAACTGTGGTTTACAAAAGATGGAACTTTTAAAGTTAGTTGAGGGTACTAATATGATCCAGGTTGTTAAGATCCTTGTTCATAAGAATTAAGAACAAATTAATGAAATACAGGATAAAAATTAGCAGTAGTAATGAAAGGTCAATTTTCTTGAGAAGAAAAGCAGCGGTTGGGAGGTAGGGGCTGCCGGGTGGCTCAGGTGGTTCAGTATCGGGCTCTTGATTTAGGCTCAGGTCATGATCCCAGTGTCCTGGGTGGAGCTCCAAGTCTGGCTCTACACTCAGCGGGGAGTCTGTTTGTCCCTCTCTGTCTGCTTCTCCCCCTGCCCCAGATCTCTTTCTCTCTCTCAAATAAATAAATAAATCTTTAAAAAAAAAAAAAAGCAGTTGGGACATAAAGTGCTTGAGAGTCAGGTTTTATCACAGTGATTCTCAACCTCCAGAGTGTGTTGCAATGACCTGGTAGGCTTGGTAAACCACAGATCCCCATACCCCCCAAATTTCTGACTCAGTAGGTCTGGGGTAAGGTCTGATAATTGGCATTTCTAATAAGTTCAAGATCTACACTTTGAAAACTACTGTTCTACCCAAATAGGCCCTCCTGGGGTTGGAAGGTAAACAGTTCTCTCCTGCGGGTTCTCTTAGGCCCAGTGCTGACCCTGTGCTGACCCCAAAATGGAAGGGGGGATTTTCTCCTTCGAACACCATGTTCTTTGAATTGTGATCATGGGTCACTTCCTCTTTTCATTCCAGAAGTATTTTCTCCCCTACATCCTTTTCCCAACTGTACATGGGGAATCCATAAGAAATATACAAGTTTTTTTTTATTACAGTGTGAAAGATTTGATACATATACATTTATAATCAAGGTAGATCGTAAACATACCATGTCCTCAGTTAGCTTGTCACAGCATAACGCATGGAGTGAGTGCTCAGGCTTGTCCTCTCTGCTTAGCAGTTGAAGGGTCTTTTTGATCCACCCCCCGCCCCCCGAGAGCTTTAAAATAACAAAGCCTGGGTCCCATCTCAGACATATGACCATATGATGTAAAAATCGCTAAGTGGGGGCTTGGCAATTAAAAGCGTTTGGGATAGTTCTTATGTGTAGCCAGGGTTCAGACCAGTGGTAACCCTGACCATATCTTCTCACTGGTTATCAGTGGGGTGATCATCCTCACAGGGGGAAAAATTAGTTCCTTGGGGGGGGGCCAAAAATATATTTAGGTATTATAATGGTTTGTGGACCCCCAAAGGGCCACAGTGTAACGCAGGTGTACAGTAGATCTGTAGTATTAGCGTTTCATGGGGATGGAACAAAGTAGGAGAAGATTCTTTAGGAAGTGATCATGAAAACAGGTTGAGAAATACTGCCCTAACCCTGAAAGACTGCTGTGAGTTTTTGGTAATGTATCTGACTTCTGAAATGCAACATGAATCTGGTTGAGTGCTCTTGCAGACATACTGGTAGGAATTTTTTTTTTTTAATTCTATTACCTGCTGATCATCTAGTGAGGTATGTTTACATATATTATTGAGTTAATCCTCATTGCCCTGTATTTTTCCTGTAGAATATACACCAAAATTATATTTAGTTTTGCTTGATTCTGGCTTCACTCCATTTTCGAAGTATTTTATAATGAAAATAATTACTGTCTTCGTGAGGCTTAGCGAAAAGTTCCATTGGAAGCTGGGAGGCAACCTGGTGGCTTCAGATTGCTTTCACTCTAAATGATTACATTTAATCCCTTTTGGAAAACATAACATTCCATTAGAAGAAGTGGCAAAAGCAAGCAACCCCCATACCCTCATCTTGATAGTGTTATTTTTCTAAAGAAGTCTAGAAAATTGTCACTTCGTTAATTTGTACTACTGTGGTTGTTTTCAGAGTATAACTTGCCATAAAATAGGCAAATATTTAAAATACCTGTGGTTGCCTATGCTCTTTTGCTATTTGCAAGGGTACAAGATTGTTTTAAAAGGTACCCAAGATTTTGTTATTTGGGTGGGAGAGGCCAACAAATCAGGAGATGATCACTGTAACAGTGAGTGACAACAGTTACAGTTTCCATAACTGTAAAAACAGTTCCCAAGAGGAAGGGCCACAGGGGAAGAAGGGGGGTTGGTCAGGAGGTAGAAGGAGACAGGGGAGAGCATGGATGAAAGCCTTAGGTGTGGTTTCTCACGTTAGGAATGGGCAAGGCAAGCAGGTTTAGAGTTGGATGGTTTGAATAATCTGTGTGTTGTGGACTGTGGTGGTGGGGGAAGAGGGGTGGTCCCTGTTGTCTGATACTTGGCCTCAAGATGATTAGAGCAAAAGAATGTTCCTTCCTGGAGTGCTAGATAGAGGAGGAAGAGGATTTTTGGACTCTGGATTGGTTGGTTTGTACATCAAAGGGCTGCTCAAAGGCAGAGCAAGTTGTTGACACTGTCTGGGAATTAGCTAACCTGGGAAAGGGAGCCTATGCTAATTGGTAAAACCTCAGATGTCAGAGTATCAGGAAAACAGAAAATTTAAAAATATAGTTAATGTAGTTAAATATAGTTACTACAAAGTTGTCTTCAGAAACTCAAAGCTATAAACTAACTTGGTCGTGGAAAAGGAGGAAGACATTTGAATGTTGAAAAAATAATGTAACCAGATGCTATTAAGTCTTCTGGTCCATTTCTATACAAGGAGAAAGCTTTAACCAAGAATCCAGATGTTCAAATCTTCCTGATATTGTATACATAAATCAAGTTGGCAGGAGGAAGCAGATGGCAGGAGGAGTTGACTGGCATTGTGGCCTGGATAACTCTATGGCCTTATTCCCTGAGTGCTTGGCTTGTGCTGACACAGTGTGTACTAATGGAAGCTCAGAGAAGATGCTCTCTGTTACCAGACAGTAACAATACATGAAGAGACAGCAAGTTTGTTGGGACCCAACTGTGAAAATCCACAGGCTAGGCTCAGGATTTTCATTATTGCTGTAGGTGGGTAGTGGTTCTCTTTACCGTTCAACAGGAAGAAGGCAGCATTGGGTCCTGAAAAGAAACTGTGCTGTGTAGTGAAGTTAAGCCAGCACTGAAATTCTAAGTCAACTCTTCACTAGCTGCATAATCTTGGACTACAGATGTTACTTCTCTGGAATTGGGTTCTCTTCTCTTTTCTTCTCTTCTTTTCTTTTCAAGATTTTATTTATTTATTTATTTATTTATTTATTTATTTATTTATTTATTTGAATGAGAGACAGAGAGACACCATGAGCAGGGAGAAGGTCAGAGGGAGAAGGAGAGAGACAAGCAGACTCCCTGCTGAGTGGAAAGCCCAATGCGGGACTCAGTCCTAGGACCTGAGATCATAGCCTGAGCTGATGTCAGACCTGAGCCACCCAGGTGCCCCATGGACTTGGGTTTTTTTCATCCCCAAATGCAATTATATCTGTTCTTGAGATTGGAAACAACCGAGAAACAAAACATGGGAAACAGAAGAAGATGTAAATATAACCAAACAAACTAGAGTAAGGTGAATTTGAGGATGTGGCTAAGATGTGCAGCCATAACAAACTTCTTTAGTATTTCACCCCAGAATTAAACTTCCCCACCCAGTCTCAGGCAAAGCTGGAGAGAACCCATTCTTTCAAACTTAATCCAAGGACTAACTGAAGAATGCATCCTGAGGAAAGGTTCTGGGGCAGGAAGAGCCAGAGGAGGCTGATTTCTTGTAGGCTTGTTCAGTACCTCCTTCCAGTCTCAAGAATAAGGGAGGGCAGGCGCACATGCCCCTGCTTGAAGAACAAGTGAGGAGGAGTGAGAGAGGAGACAGTAGGTCCCCACGTCTCTGCTCTGGAAAAAGTACAAGTGGGGACTGGAAATCCCCCTTCACTACTTCGAGGATTATTATGAAGATAGATTATAGATAAAATATGCAAGATGCCCAGCCAGAAAGTAAGCATGTTAAGTGAAAAGTTGAAATTCAGTGAAATGACTGTCATTTTTGGTCTTTATTTTTTTTTCTTTTATGATACCCAAGAGTAAGTTTTTTAATTCATGAGAAAAGGGGATGTACTGTCTGAATCCAATTTACTTGTAATTATGTATTCTGAATTACCTCATATGATTCTCAAATTCCATTCCAGTAAGACCGCAGATTGGTGAAAATGCCAGAAATAATGTAATAGCAATCCGTAAACATGAGTATTAAATTGTACCATTCCATTATTCTTGTTAGTGTTTTAATTGCTCACTTTGGATGGTAGGTATTTAATTCATCTTTCCACGTAGAACAAATTAGCACATTCTTCATTATTACATGTACAGGCCACCAGCAAATGAGAACTTTTCCAACAAGGATACTAAGACAGACTGTTTATTAAGTGCTTTGTCTGCCAGGCATTGTGCCAGGTGCTTTATAAAGCTTTATTCCTAATTGTTTACCAACTCTAGAAGGAATTATTATTATCCCAATCCTATAAAGGAGAAAACTGAAGGTCAAAGAGATTGAGTAACTTCCCCAAAGTTCTACAGATTGAATGTTGTAAAGTCAGAATTATAACTCAGAATCCAACAAAGCCCACATTCTCCCCTTTAAATATATCCTTGGCCTCCCCCTGGGAAAAAAAATCTCATGTGAAAAGAGAGAAAATAATGTTGTGGTTCCATTAGTGTAACTAACAGAAGTGACCTTGGAACTTCACTTAGTGGAAGTATAATGAGGGATTGGAAGACAGCCTTTTTAAACCCTCACATATTATTTTAAACACATTATTTATTTTCAGCTAAGATGTTTGGTTGGTTATCCAAACTGTGTTGAAAGTTTAGGGAAATTTGAAACAAGGGTTTTTTGTTTGTTTGTTTGCATTGATTTTAATTTGAAGCTTTTAATGGGCACACCATTGATTTAAGGTTCTATAGTATCTTGTACTTCTCTATTCTTATGGCTTCATCACACTTGGGACAAGGTAGGTGCTCATTAAATATTCACAGACTATTTGGGTGTGCTAATTAATGATTAAAGGCATAGGGTTTTTAGAAATGAGTGGTAGAGGTATCAAATTCAGGCAAGAAAAGGAGAGACTCTGCAGGACCCAACCTTCCTCCAACGACAGACGTTCCTTTTGAAAATTAAAAATTGCTCATATTTGTACGCATCATGAGGCTTTCAACACTTTGTACCATATAGAATATGTTATTATGTTTCCATAATTTCATGTATAACTGCAAAACCACCATGGTTATTATAGATTCCTAGATATTAATAGAAAATGCCAAGGATCACCAAAGTAAAGATTGTAAGCAAGCCTGAGGTTGAGTGCTGATGAGCTCCACAGAGAATCAGGGAAACTGACCTCCCTTGGTGCTCTCCAGTGAATTGTCCTCTAACAAAACTGGATGCCTCTGGGCTTGGTGAGGAATGGATCAGAGTGTGACAAGGTAGAGTGGAACCCCTCTCACTGGCCTCCTTTCCCCCTCACTCCTCCCAGAAAGCCAGGATTCCTACCAGGTGCTCCCTCCTGACACACAGCCTGTGTCTGTCTTCACACAGACTGCTGCTCTCTTTAGATCCTATACCTGCCTTCTCATCGGCGTTACCAATTATGTATGCTCTTTTCATACAGGCTTTACTTGCTAGTAAAATCACAGTTTTATTTCCTTTTTAAAAATATTTAAATATATGGATTTTCATGTAACCATATCCTACAGTCTGTACATATCTTTTTTTTAATATTTTATTTATTTATTTATTTGAGAGCGAGAGAGAGACAGAGAGAGACAGAGCATGAGAGGGGAGAAGGTCAGAGGGAGAAGCACACTCCCCGTGGAGCTGGGAGCCTGATGCGGGACTCGATCCAGGGACTCTGGGATCATGACTTGAGCTGAAGGCATTTGCCTAACCAACTGAGCCATCCAGGTGTCCATGTACATATCTTTAAAACAAAAAAAGATTTTTAAAAACTTATACTTTGCCTACAGATGTACTTAGATGTCTTCATTATTCAACAGTGGGGTCTTTTCCCATTTCGTTCTTTTTTTTTTTTTTTAACTTTAGGAAGATTATTCATGGGGAAAGTCCTAGACCCTATTCCCAAACTAAACACAAATTACAATACAAAGCACATTTTTATATCGACTCATCACTGCCATGTAGAGAATATGTATGTCTCAAAGATGAAAGTATATTCAACTAAAAACGGGCATTTCTATGCTAATGAAAGTCTCGTCTGAAAGTAAGTGTACACCTCATCTTTCTGTCCCAGAAGAACACTTACATGCATTCAGGAAGAGAATGAAGCTGAAGCAACCTTAGTCATAAAACTGAGCTAGAGGTGAGTGTGTGTGTGTGTGTATATATATATATATATATATATATATATATATTCTTGAAGTAAATGGTATTTCTACACTCCCCAGATTAATTGGTTAGTTGATCAACTGCCTTTCCGTATATAGATATAGATAAGAACATAGGTGTATGCGTATAGGTAAGTCGGTATGTGTGTGTCTGTATCTCTCTCTCCATATGTATCTATATCTATACCCTGGGACATATGCAAGGAAGAAGAATAGCTCACACTTCCAAAGTCCATACTATGTGCCTGGCATTGTCTAAGCACCTTACGTTTATTAAACTCGTTTCAGGCTCACAATAAATCTATGTGGGAAGTATGATATTGTTGTCAGTTTTACAGATGAGGAAACTGATGCGTAAGAATATAACGTTGCCCAAGATCACACAGGTAGTAAGGGATGACTTAAACCCAAACAGTCTGGCTCTAGTCTTTTCCACCAGGCCAAACTGCCTCCATCCTCACAGGAGGTGTAACGTAACGGCAAATTTAAATAGTCGCATAGGAAACATGAAATGCCTCCATTCCATGACACGAAGCGTCCCACAACAGGGTGTCCTTAGATAGCGCTGGACCCCGCGGCAGGGCTAGTGGCAGATCGGCAGGGTCTGTTTCCCATGGATCTTACCATGGACTGAGATGACCAAGGGAGACTTCTTAGGAAGGCAAGAATGGAATTGGGCCTTCTTCAGTGGAAGAATTAGTTGAGAGAAGCAGAGAACAGAAAGCATTCTAAGGTGGGAAAAGAACTTGAGACACTGTTCAGAGACCGAAATGCATAAAGGGTTACTCAGAGAGGAGCAGTAGGAAGGCCAGTCTGCCCGGAGCAACAGGTCAAGTAGAGAAAGATGGGAGATGTGCTTAGAAAGGCTGCTTAAACCCAGATATTACAAGGATGTGACTATCAGGCAAAGAATTTGGGCTTCATTTCATAGATAAAGTGGTGGTGTCTTAAGGGGTCAAGATCAAGAATGGGAAAGTGAAAAAACAGGATTTGGGGAATATTAATCTGGCAACCATGTGCAAGATGAATGGACAGGATAACAAAAGGGAAAAAGGGCCCTACTTGGAAATTTGTATATTTTTCAAGACGAGGGCCCGTAATTCAATAGGTATGTTTTAAATAAATAAAAAGGAAGGAAGGCATAAATCTGGAAATATTACTAAGAAAATATCAGTAGGAATGGTCTGAATGGTTAAGGAACCCCAAGGGAAAACATCAAAGATTATTTCAAAGATTTTAAAGGTGAGTAACAAAAAGTAAGGTGGAGTCCATGGGGGGCGCCTGGGTGGCTCAGTGGGTTAAGGCCTCTGCATTCGGCTTGGGTCATGATCCCAGGTCCTGGGATCGAGCCCCACATCAGGCTCTCTGCTCAGCAGGGAGCCTTCTTTCTCCTTTCTCTCTGCCTGCTTCTCTGTCTACGTGTGATCTCCGTCTGTCAAATAAATAAATAAAATCTTAAAAAAAAAAAATGATGGAGTCCATGGGAGAAGATATGCCCTGAAATGAGAAGAGAGATTATTCGTACTTTGTCATCATCAAAATTATTCCCGATTGGGTAAGTTAGTTCTTACTCAGCCAGCCAGTCAATTGGTATTTCTTACGGAGCACTCCAATTCAGAACAGAGGAGGAAGGAAGCTTGGTGGGAGAGATGGAGGCAAGTGTAACTCTCAGTGAAATAAACCGTAGAGCTTGGGCGATCTTAGCTCTGACCTCTTTTCTTTTGGTCCATGGAGGATGCATGTAGGAAGGTGACGTGGTGATAACAAGGTGATGGACTCACTAACACAAGAGATCCTGGGAGTGTCCTGGCAACTTTCATCTCTGTAATGGATTTTTTTTTAAGATTTTATTTATTTGACAGACAGAGATAACCAGTAGGCAGAGAGACAGGCGGGGGGGAGGTGGGGAGCAGGCTCCCTGCTGAGCAGAGAGCCCGATGTGGGCCTAATCCCATGACCCTGGGATCATGACCTGAGCCGAAGGCAGAGGCTTTAACCCACTGAGCCACACAGGTGCCCCTCTGTAATGGATTTTTGAACTATGGTCTTTATTTAGAAAACCCAACCCCCCCCCCCAGAACATGGGAGGTTCCCCCCAAGGGAAGTTCACTGTGATCTTCCATGGCAGGGACCTCCTGGGTGCTCCTGATCTGAAAGGCTCTTGAGAATCTGTGGAGAGAAGTAGGAGGTAGGCGGGGACCCATCAACACACCCACCCAGGAAATCAGGGCCCAGTTCTCCTATCTTTCTGGCCTTTGGTCTGTATAACCTAGTGTGTAAGAATATGTGCTTGGGAGTCAGGTCTGGATTCAATCCCCAGCTCCTCCATTTATCAAATTTATGATGCAGAAAGCCATTTAATCCCATTTATCACCTGTAAAGATGGCAGTAATAACCCTATGTCAATGATTATTGTTAAATGCTCTGTTCATGTGGCACACTTTTTATTTTATTTTATTTTACTTTATTTTATAAGAGAGAGTGAGTGAGCATGTTTGGAGGGGAGGGGCAGAGGGAGAGGGAGAGAGAACCCTAAGCAGGCTCTGCACTCAGCACGGAGGCCACCATGGGGTCCATCCTACAAGCTTAAGATCATGACCTGGGCAGGAATCAAGAGTCGGGTGCTTAACCAGCTCAGCCACCCAGCCACCCAGCCACCCCATGTGACACACTAAATACATGAGAACTACTCTCTTTTGTAAGGAGGTTAATAGGAAGAATGGTGCTTATCCTACTGGATTATGAGGACTGAGTATTGTCAGGTCTCAATCCTGATTCTTTTACTACATAATAAAATGGCTTGCATATCTGAACCTTTTCTTAGCCCTTCTGTGCCCACTAATACATGTTATTCTCACAACAGACCTGTGAGTGAGTCAGTGTGTTTGTTATTCCTCCTTTTTGCAGATGGAGAGGATCTTCAGAAAGGGGCAAAGTGTTTTTTCAATCCTAAAACGAGGTCACAGAGCCTGACCTGGAACCCAGGGCTGCTCACTCCTGTCAGAGCCTGATGGGAAAAAGTCTGCCGCCACTTTTCCTGTGAAAATATGCCTCTACTTATGTAGTGAACACAGTGCAGAAATGAGCTGTAGTCACATCAAAGAGCTGCTTGTTGAACTTTCGACTTTTGGCAAGTCTTAGCCTCAGCAGTTCCTTGACATTCTTTCTACTTTAACTTTTAGTTTTCAAGGCACTATTAAATTTACTCTTAGCGTTCTTGAATAGTAGGCATTGGTTTCTTTTTTTAAAAAAATTTTTTTTCACAACTCAAAGAAGTGTATGACTATGTTCCCATTAAGTCCACATTATACATCCAAATATTCAAATCAGAAAGTTGGTTTGGATACATGTGTCTGTATGGAGAGGGGTGCGTGTTAATTAACATGAGGAAAGTGCAAGTGAAATTAATCTCAAAGATTTTGAGATATGTCATGTTACTTTAAATCCTTTGATTTTGAATATAAAATATGATTTTCTTCAAGTTTGTACATCAAGTTAATGAATTGACTGGTCCATTTTTTAAAAAGATTTTATTTATTTATTTATTTATTTATTTGAGATAGAGTGAGCATGAGTGGAGGTGGAGGAAGGGCAGAAGGGGAGGGAGAAGCAGAAGCAGATACTCCATTAAGCCCGGAGCCTGATGTAGGACTGGATCCCAGGACCCCAGGATCATGACCGAAACCAAATGCAGCCGCTTAACCAACTGAGCCACCCAGGTGCTCCCAGTCCATTATTTAATAAAATTTTGTACTTGCTTGCAAGGTATAAGGTCCTAGAGAAGCAGGTTTCAGTCTTAGGTAACTTTGTTTACCTCTTAGGACCTTGTGCCGATAGGAGAGAGGGTAGTAGATGGAAGAAAGAGGGTCAAAAGTATAAGACTGACATTTCTGAATCCATCTCCAGTGAGATCAGGATCCCAAAGAGCTCTGTTCTGCAACTTGTCCATCGTTGCATGAGTGGAGGGAAACTATAGAAAATTCTCCATATCTCCTCTGGCAGTCTTTGACCATCTCAGACTGCTTTAATCATCATTTCTCTTCTAGAAGCAAGATGGCTTTATTAGAATAATAGTTGAAATTTTCCCTCAATGTGCTCCCCTCAAATTTTTGAGGGTTAAGTCCTAGAATGATCTGCCAGCCCCCAAGGGAGATACACTTAGAAAAAGAAAAAAAAAAAAAGACCAATACTCCTGCATTTTGAGGTCATACATTCAATTTTACTTTGATTTAAAAGCTATGTTTTCCCCAAGGCACCAATTTTTATGTTCTAGGACAGATGACATTTTGACCCTATCTGATATATTTCTATTCAAAGGATTTTAGGATATGTTTGTTCATTAGTAAGTAAAGCTGAGATGTATTGACTATATAAAGTTGTGGGTAACACAGAATTTCTTATTTTTATGAAAAGACAAGGAGTATATTTTCCCTGGAAGCAAGGAATTAATTGCAGCCCCGAGATGTATATCCCATCTCCACATCAAGCATCAAAGGAAAGCAGCTTCTTCAAATAATCACTCTCCATCCTTTTCACTTCACAAGCCTATCATGGAGGCTTGAACCCTAAATTTAACTTTGGAAGTTTGCTGCAAGTTCCAAAGAATTTCCTAAATAGGTTTCAAATGTTAGCACTTTGTGGGCTTGGGAATGAAGAATTAAAAGAGGAGCGATGATTACAGCTGCAATAAAAACTTGGCATGGAATGAAACAGGTTTTCCCTCTCTCTCTCTCTTTCCATGTACTCACCTAAAGGAATAAATGTGTGGGTGATTGCCCCGGAGATTTTCCCATAATCTCAAGGCAGTTTAATGGCATAGGCAACGGGCTTTTTAAGAAGCTCACTATAAACATTAATTTCAATTCAAGGAGTATCTTTTAAACTTACTCTGGGGGTGGGGGGGTGTAGGGAGGCGCCAGGGTGGCTCAGTGGGTTAAAGCCTCTGCCTTTGGCTCGGGTCATGATCCCGGGGTCCTGGGATCGAGCCCCACATCGGGCTTTCTGCTCAGCAGAGAGCCTGCTTCCTCCTCTCTCTCTCTCTGCCTGCCTCTCTGCCTACTTGTGATCCCTGTCTGTCAAATAAATGCATAAAATCTTTAAAATAAAATAAAATAAAATAAACTTACTCTGGGGCAAATCTGGTATAAAGAGACATGCGAGGTACAGAAGAAACATGACCCGCAGGCCCTCTCTGGTTGTCTTTGACCGCCATGCTGCCCAGCCTTTCTTTCCTAGTTCCTCTTCCTCTACCAGTTTCTGTATGTTGGAGTCTCTAAGGCACTACTTGGAATGTCCACCTTGGAGGAACCTTTTGTCTTCTCTGCACTCTTTCCCTACATGTAGTGGGCTGAATGGTAATCCCCAAAGAGATATGTTCACACCTGAATTCCCAGAGCTTGTGAGTGTTAGTGAATGTTGCCTTACTTGGGAAAAGGGGTCTTTGCAGATGTAATTATGTTAAGGAATTTGAGATGAACATGCTGAATTATTCAGGTCAAACCTAAATCTAATAACTGTCCTTATAAGAGACACACAGGAGAGGGGCACCTGGGTGGCTCAGTCGGTTAAGCATCTGCCTTTAGCTCAGGTCATGATCTCAGAGTCCTGAGATCAAGGCCCATATCAGGCTCCCTGCTCAGTGGGGAACCTGCTTCTCCCCCCACCCTGCCCTTGCCCCCCACTTGTGCTCTCTCTCTCTCTTTCAAATAAATAAATAAATAAAATCTTTAAAAAAGAGAGAGAGACACACAGGGGAGATTTGACAGACAGAAGAGGAGGAGGATATGTGACCAAAGAGGTAGAGTTTGGAGTGATATGGTCACATAAGGCCACAAGTCAAGGATTGCTGAGAGCCACCAGAAGCTAAAAGAATGAAAATATGTATTCTCCCCTAGAGTCTCCAGAGGGAGTGCAGCCCCTACAGACACCTTGATTTTGAACTTTTGGCTCCAGACTATGAGAGAATAAGTTTCTCTTGTGTTAAGTCACCAGTTTGTAGTTATTTGTTACAGCATCCACAAGAAACTCATACACTAGTGATCCCATCTAATCTCTCGTCTTCATATCCCATCCATAGATTCCAATTTTCAAACCTGACCTCCCCTCAGAGTGCCATACCCAACATACATCTAACTTGCTTACTGGACCTCTCCATTTGAAATCAAGAGATATCTCGAACTTAATATGGCTAAGGGAATTCTTAATTTCCAACACTTACGCTCACAAATCTACTTCCAAGTGTTCCCCATCAATAAATGGCACTGCTATCTCAGGTGTAGGGCTCATTCCAACTACTTCATGGCTCTAGCAAAGAACCTAAACATCATGCTTGATTCTTTTCTTGTTCTCAGTACCTGCCACCTAATTCCTAGGTGGATCCTTCTTGGCTACTATCTTAGTCCATCTTCTCTGACTCAGGTTTCTGTTACAGACTTCTGATTCTCTCTGCTTCTTCTCTCATCCTGCTCCACTAAAGCCAGAATAAACTTCCTACAGTGTGACTCAGATCCTATTACTCTCTGCCAAAGATTTTTTTTTTTTGGCCAAACTCAGGAGTTGTTTTTTTTTTTTTTAAGATTTTCTTTATTTATTCATGACAGACAGAGAAATAGAGAGAAGGAGGCAGAGGCAGAAGCAGGCTCCCTGCTGAGCAGAGAGCCCGGTGTGGGACTTGATCCCAGGACCCTGGGATCATGACCTGAGCCAAAGGCAGACGCTTAACCGACTGAGCCACCCAGGCGCCCTCTGTCAAAGATGTTTTAATAGCTTTCTGTTCCAGTTAGAATAATATCCAAATTTTACCTTGGTCTAAAATAATGGTTCTCAACTGGAGCTTTTTTGCTTCTCATTTGGTACTTTGGTGCCCATTTGGTAATCCCCATTTGGGAATCACAGATGCTTAGGTTCTTTGACTGTCACTAGGAAGAGCCTACTGGCACCTAGTGGGTAGAGGTCAGGAATGCTGCTAAACATCCCACACTGCACAGAACAGCTCCACATGGTAAAGAATGATCTGGCCCTAAATGTCAGTAGTGCCAACGTTGAGAAATCCTAGCCTGTGGAGTCCGCATGAGCTGATTGATATCTGCCTTCTGTTGTCTCATTTCCTTCTACTCTTCCTCAAATATGCCAAGCTTGTCCACATTTCAGAGCTTTTGCATAGACTTTGGGTTGAAACATATTTTCCTAGATCTTTGCATCTCTGTATCTTCATTAGTCAGGTGTGAGCTCAAATATTACCTCCTCAGAGAGGCATTTGCCATCTCTAGTGGCCTTCACCATCCTGCCCCAAGTTGCTCTATCACATTAGTCTCTTTTTACTTTCTGTAATATTGATCTTATTAGTACTTTAACTTAATTATATTGGTGTTTGTCTACTGTTGGCTTCTTTGCTCAAAGATTGAAGGTCCCCTAAGGTCTTCCAAGCTCTTTGCTCTCTGTACCTGCAGCTGTACTTGGCACAGAGTAAGTGCTCAGTGAATATTTGTCAAATCACTGGGTACAAATGTAAAGCAATAGAGGGTAATTAAATAACTCATCAAATGTTTGGTGCCAAAAGTGATGCGGTGAATCACCAGGAAGGCAGGTTTATTTCTAGCTCTTGTTAATTTCTAGTAGATGGCTCTGGGTGGTACCTCCATTAAGGACTTAACTCCACTGACCAAAGGAGTGGTTGGGATGTTAAGCCTACCTTGTTTGTAGAAAAGATGTAATTTTGTCTGTGACTCTATTGTTCCAAAGATAATGTAGGCTTTCAGGTAGTAGACGGCTGGTAACCAGTTGCTAATACAGTTGTGGAGTTTGAAGCATGCACACAGAAGTAACAGATGAGTCCCTGAGAGCAGAGAAGTCCACTGAGAGATTGCTTTCGGAGAGAAAAACCAAGAATTTTCTCTGAAAGAACCTACTGTTTAGAACAGAGAAAAAGAAGAGTCAAAGGAAATAGAGAAAACTGGTTAGAAAAGTAATAGGAAAACAAAACAAAACAAAGTCTCTGAAGCCCTGAGTCATAGAGTGATAGAAGACAGCTAATTTATAAAAGAAGCACTGTTAACCCTCCTAGAAGCTGATTCTCAGCTCCCTCTTGACCCTCTGTTAGCTTCAGCCTATTGGCTTCCTTTCCAGCCTCCACCATCAGGGTGACCGAGAAGTCCTACAAGTTGTCCACCTCTGGCCCCCAGGGCCTTCAGCAGCTGCTCTGACATGTGCATTCCTGGCACCCACATCAGCTTCTCCACTTCTCATGTGGGCAGCAGAAGCAGCTACTGGGGTGGCCTTGGCACCAGCATGAGTGTGGTTGGGGGTTATAGGGGTTACGGCAGGGTGGGGGTATGGGGAGCATCATAGCTGTCTCTGAACCAGAGCCTGCTGAGACCCCTTAAGCTGGGGGTAGACCCCAACATTCAAGCTGTACACACCCCAGAGAAGGAGCAGATAAAGACTCCCAACGACAAGTTTGCCTCCTTCATCGACAAGATGCAGCACCTGGAACAGCAGAACAGAATTCTGGAGACCAAGTGAAGCCTCCTGCAGCAGCAGAAAACAGCTCAGAGCAACACAGACAGAGCTCCATCAACCACCTTCCAGGGCAGCCGGACACACGGTGCCAGGAGAAGCTTCAGCTGGAGGTGGAGCTTGGCAACATTCATGGGCTGGTGGAGGACTTCAGGAATGAGTACAAGGAGGAGATCAAAGAGCATGCAGACATGGAGAATGAATTTGTCCTCATTAAGAAAGATGTGGATGAAGCTTTCATGAACAAAGTAGAGCTGGAGTCCCTCCTGGAAAGTCTGACCGACAAGATCAGCTTCTTAAGGCAGCTATATGCAAGGGAAATTTGTGAGCTGCAATCTCAGATCTCGGACACGTTTGTGGTGTTGTCCATGGACAACAGTTGCTCCCTGGACCTTTATGGCATCATTGCCGAGGTCAAAGCCCTATACAAGGACATTGCCAACCACAGCCAGGCTGAGGTCAGATCATGTACCACATCAAGTATGAGGAGCTGTAGACATTGGCTGGGAAGCATGGGGATAATCTCTATCACATGAAGACAGATTTCAGAGACAAAACAAGTATCAGCCAACTCCAGGCTGGCATCAGTGGCCTTAAAGGCCAGAGGGCTTCCCTGGAGGCCACTATAGGGCGAGCAACTCAGGGAGCTGGCTGTTAAGGACGCCAATGCCAAGCTGGCCGAGCTGGAGGCTGCCCTACAGAGAGTCAAGCAGGACATGGCGCCGCAACTGTGTGAGTACTGGGAGCTCCTGAGAGTCAAGCTGGCCCTGGACATTGAGATCGCCACTGAACACGAGTATCCATACCAAGACCACCAGTGGCTACTCCGGTGGGCTGAGCTGGGCCTAAGGAAGCCTCACCAGTCCTGGCCTCAACTATGGCCTCAGTTCCTTCCAACCTAGTTTTAGCTCAGCAGGGGTTCCAGCTCTTTCAGCCATGTGAACCCCAACAAGTGTGTGGTTGTGAAGAAGATTGAGACCGTGATGGGAAGCTGGTGTCCAAGCGGTCTCATGTCCTGACCAAGTGAACAAGCACTGTGGTCCCCCCCCACCCAGCCTCCCAACTCATGTGGCTGCCATACAGCCTTGGGGAAGGAGCTGTGCCGAGGAGCATCGGGAACAGCACTTAAGGCTCAGCCCCCGTCCTCAGTCTGCTCTTGGGGGGGGAGTCTACTGCCCTGGGTACAACCTCTTGCCCATGACCCCAACTAAAAACCAATTAAAGTGTTTTTTCCCAAATAAAGCCTCATAGGGCTCTGCCAGTGCCCCCTTCCCCATAAAAAATAAATAAAAGAAGCATTGCTGATGCATTTTTGGAATTTTGTGCTTTTGTGTTGGGGATACATGTTCCTTCCATTAATCAGTGAATAGCTGAAAAGTTTTTGGCAAAGCAAAAATAAATCTAGCTATAAAGAAGTACCTAGAAACAGAGAAGATAATGAAAATATTCAGTTCTTACTTTCTAAAAATGTTAACCCTGCTATGAAATTCCTGTAATCCTAAAGGGTTTGGGGATAGTCCTCAGACCGCCAATTTTTCTAGTATCTATTTTACTTATTAGGAAAAAGTCTGATAATTTCTAATAGCTTCAAAGTGTTGGAAATAGAAGTTACTCTGTTCCCTTTCACCCTGTGTTGAGTGGTTGAGAAATCACCGAGGGAGATTGGCAAAATGAAGAACTGGCAAAAGCTTCCATCTGCCCCAAACTGATCCAGTCCCGTTTCCATGTTTGGAAATGGTTTCTTGAGCTTATCCACACTTTGTTGGCAGGTCATATCTTTGCAGGATGACAGGCACTTTTCTTTCTGCCACCCACTAGCCATGATCCTGGCCTTGGGGAATGCAAACCGTCTGTCATGTCCAGAGTCTGTGGGCAAATAAACCGAGGACCAAGTGAAATTGTGGGTGCGGCCATTGTGTAAGGACTAACCGCCTGGCCACCAGGCATCGCTGCTCTTGCCTGTAGAGGTGGATTTTGTCCCATCGCAGGAAGAGAGAAGGGAAGGAGAGGACATTTTTGAAACGCGGGTGGAGAAGGAGAGTTAAACTTATCTGGTAACCAACTCAATTACTACATTTTGTTCTAAGAAAAAATCACTTCTGCAACACTTTAAGGGAAAGAATACATTGTTGAATTCAACGTATACAAAGTCAGGTACTTTCAGACATCTATCCCCTTAGATGATCCCAGGGAGGATGCAGACAGTTCCTTCTGTCCTATTTCAGCATGTTTTCATCTAGGAGAAGCTAAACTTCAATCCTGTCTACAATTTCAGAGGTGAGTTAGTTCAGGTTAAGAGAGTACAGGCCCCCAGACTCAGAAATCATTTTGCCTGCCTTACTGATCCATATTACCAGCAACTGCTGTTTCAATGTTTAATAGATCTTCAACAATAAGAGAAACGTAAGACACTGGAATCTTCATATATTTAGACCCGGTCCCAACAATTATTTTTAAGGTTTGTTATCTTTAACTTTTTAAAAAATGTTAGATTTTACTTATTCCTTCTGTCGATTGATCAGAAACACAGGGAAATGAGGATCCATTGACTTTTTAAAATAAGTGTTATTAAATGTTGTTAGGATTCATTCTGTGGTCTATAAAACCTTCCTCATCTTCTGACCCAAGAACTTGCATTAATTTGTTTGCATTGAGTTCCGGGAAACCTCTATTCCCCAGTTAAGTACTGGCTCTAGGCAATCTCAGAAGCTTAGAGGCCAGGGCTGTCCTGGGTACATCCTGTCCTTGAAATGTGACTGCTTCTAATCAAGGGCTGGCCAGGCCATGCATGCCTTTCACCGATTCAGGGAGCAGCCCAGCAGGATGTGCTTGGTCTTGGCACAAGAGGAAGATCACCTTATGATGACCATCCACCAGGCTTTGGGCGCCATTGAACCTAATTCTAGAATATGGAGCAGATGCCCAGGGAGGTTTTAGAGGCTAAGAGGTAAACCAGAGATAAAGGAAAAACAAAACAAAACAAAACAAAAACAAAAACAAAAAACATTGTCTGAGGAAACCTTTGGGTTTATATATTAGGGTTGTATTCTTATTCTCTCCCTCCCTCCCTCTGTCTTTCTCTCTCTCTCTCTGCCTCTATTTCTGTTTCTCTCTTCCTGCCTCCTTCTCTCCCATTGGATTCTTTCATTAACTGTAGGTGGTTCTTGATGAAGAACTCTGTGATAAAGCCATTCATCTCTTCATTCAACAGATAGTAACTACTCTGTGTTAGACAGTGTGCTAGAGATACTGATGCTCTTGCAAATAAGAAAACCCCTGTCTTCAAGGAACTCATGATCCAAAAGGCATCACAGACAAGAAAAATAACCTTTCTGGCAGGATGCGTAATGTGTCCCAGGTATTAGCTGGGACCTCCTGGCCCTCTGGGACCTGGCAAAGATGAGCAGCACAAAACTCCCATTTCGTGTCTCTTTGAAGGCCAAACCATGTCCCCAAGATCCCTGATAAATTCACAAGCAGCTTTGCTCTGATTTCCTGCTTTCTGATGCTGCATCTTGTAGCGGTTCTTTTATTTCTGTTCTGACATAAACCCAGGGTGGGGACGAGGACTCCTCTTCTGTTCCCTCTCACTCCC
This sequence comes from Martes martes, assembly GCF_963455335.1. Taxonomy (NCBI): domain Eukaryota; kingdom Metazoa; phylum Chordata; class Mammalia; order Carnivora; family Mustelidae; genus Martes; species Martes martes. The sequence continues at coordinate 117,303,069 of NC_137889.1, forward strand.
CGGTGGTCCTCTTCTCCTCCCACACAAAGCAATTACTAAAACAAGGTTTCGATACTGATTCTATGTTTCAGAACTTGAACTGAGAGTTTGGGGGTCATGAGAGAGTACAGCAATAAACTTCAAATGACATAGGGCACATTCTTGTTGTGGGGTCTATCTGGTACCCATCACCAGGGCCTTCTCAGTGTCTGCTTCACCTCACAGAGCACTCAGATGTCCTCCTGTCTTCTCTTCTGCCTCCTGATTCTCTTCCTCATGCCATCGCTCCTGCACTGTATTCTGCCTCTCCCCCCACACTGCAGTTCTGGAATATTCTTGCTCTCTACTGTCCAGAGTAAGCCTCTCCTTTTCATGTACTCCAAAATTTAAGTGCAGGCCCATCTTGTTCATACCTAAATCCTTCCTGGTGCTCAGGCAATGGGGCTTTCATGTTCTAGAATCCACTTTCTATTCTTTGCATAGAAGGCAGTGTGGCCACATACTGTTTTCTCCTCTCTTTTATCTGTAGTAATTCACTTATACACACATTCAACAATATTTGTTGGATGTCCATTATGGATCAGGTACCACTGCACGTGCTGAGGTTAAAACCGTGTATGAGACAGACACAGGTCCTGTCCTCGTGGATTTACATTCCAGGAAGAATGTACAAGATGCTAAGAAGAAGTAGAAAGACCCCACCTCATTCTGGGATAGGATTGCACATCATGGAGAGCTAAGTCTGGCAGGACAAGCAGGATTAATGTAGGTCACTCAGAGGATATTTTAGACACAGAGACTCAATGACAAAAGTTGGCACTGAAGTTCTCCACCATTCATTCGAGCTGCTGGAATGAAGAGGGAAACAGAAATTGTGGTTTATTTCCATTATTTCTCCTTCCAGCTCCCAAACTTCAATCCTCAAGCGATAGCTCTTGGGCAGAGTTGAGATATGAGGAAGACAAGGCACAACCTCCCACCCTTTTCAGTTTCAGGGTGGAGTCAAGGGTCTGAGAGTCTTGCCGGAATTGGTTTCTCTTTCCCAGAGGCTGGGCCCTGGAGCACAGCTCTCTCCGCACCCAGGTAGATCCTAGGGAAGGAGCTTCTCTGCAATCTTGTCTTGGAGAATGGAAGTCAGGGTATGGCTGGAGGGTTTCGTCATGCTCCTAAGAGCCATGGAGTTTGGAATTGGGTCCTAGGGCTGTTGTTAGTTCATATGGAACACTTATGCAAAACTGACAGACGAAACAAAACAACGCTGTCATTTCTTCTGGGATGATGCAACCCGTGGCCAGGGTGCAGCCTCTGAGAAGAGAAAGGTCCCCTCTGCCGGCGTGCAGCCTGAACGAAGGTGGATCCACTTTGTCCCAAGTTGACCAGATTCTATAAATGTAGTCTGAAGAGATCGATGAGGTTCTTATAGTACCTGAATCCATGGATATACTCAAACTGTAGATCTTTCCTCACAAGGCTCTGAATGATAAGCTAATAAAATGGCAGCGTTTAAGGAACCCCACATCACAATCGGTATATCTTTTCCCTTCTTCTTACCCAATTACTTAAAAGTAACGGTAATGATGGTTAACCTTTATTAGGCATACTTGACATGCTCCAGGCGCTGCACTAAGTAGTTTACAGAGATTAACTCCATGAATTCTTACAACCACCTTATGACTTACATATCATCAGTTCCATTTAATATTTGAGGAAACTGAGGCTTAGGTGGTTGAGCTCAGCTAGTGAGTGTGTTTGAATTTAGAGCCCGTTTTAACTCCCAGTCTGTACTGCCAATTTTCTTTTCTTTCCCTGCTTTCCTCCTTTATCTCTCCTCCCTCTCTCCTAGCCCCATGGAAACAAATCCTTGCAGAGGAGCCAGGTAAAGAAGGTATGCATTAGGCTCCCTGGTAACTCTTCAGGTGACCTCTGAGTTCCAAGCGGCCCTGAGACTGGGCTTTCCCAACAAAGAGCTTCCCTTTGTTGTTTGGGGTATGCTGAAGAGCCTGGGATGCCGAAAATCCTGGCTTCAGGTTTCCAGACCAGCAGTCATGCCCAGAGCCTAATCCTCGCTGGGTGGTGACCTGTCAGCACACAAGAAACACAGGTCCACTTAGCTCTTGGCAGGAGGTTCTGCGGCTTTTCTGGCCAGCTCAGCCGAAGGCACAATGGAGAAGCCCCCACCCATGGTCGTTTCTAGACAACTCTTTGCCATGCAGGCAAAAGCGATATAGTATACTACCTGATAGTTTTTCTACAAAGAGCCTCCATGTTTTCCTTATGTTTTTGGCACACCTCGGGATAATTCCCTTAAGTATTACCTATCTCCTCAAAAAGTCATAAGATACACAACATTTTAACCAAAATTTGTCGTTAAAAACTGGGGCCACAATTGTGGTACTCCCCTTGACCTGGCTTTGAAAAACCTTTATACTCTAAAAACATGTAGAGTCTTACTTGAAACATGAATCTATTCATGCACCTTTAACCTTGGTTAAAGATCGTGGTATAGTGAAGCTGCATCGCTAATCCAGAAAATGTCTAATTTGGGTGAAAAATGTACAGCAGCCAATATATTAACTTCCAAATAAGATAACCTGGTGCTCTCAGTTATTGGTTTCCAAAGACTCGCTGAACATTTCCTTGTTTGGCTTTGGAGGAATTTGCTGTGGGATTTCAGCCTGGCCCTCAACTCGCTGGAAGACTACAGACGGAGAGCAAGCAGGCGGAGAAGCCAACTAGCGAAAATGAAAGTAAGAGGTCCTGGGCCCGAGGCTTAGTGTGTGTTCTTTGAGGAAGGAAGAACTCCTGCAGGGACAGGGGAATGTCACTGGCAGCCCTAGAACTTGTGAATGCCAGTCAGACATCCTGTGCTCCAGACAGATCAACAAAGTCCAGAGGCAAAAATGTTTCATTGTAACTGTTACAGCAGTGTCCTGGCTTCCCTGAGATGTCCTCTCTCCCGAAGGTTGTTATTTTACCATTAGTCATTTAACCCTTTCCCCTGGTGTTGACATACCTAACTCAGTAGGGCAAGCTAGTGGTAGATCTTCCAGAACGAAGCACAGGCTTTGGAAGGTTACAGCTAAGAAAGTATCCATAGCCAGGTCCAGTCCCGTTTAGTAAAATTTCTAATTATGATACAGTGTTGGGGCATGCCAAGAAGGGGAGCAGATATGCATGCGTTGGCTGAGGTGAAAAGAACAATGTCTTCTTCTTAGTTGGGGTTGGGGTTGGGGTCAGGGAGTGACAAAGTCTTATTTTTGAAAATCGTGAAATACATATTGATTAAAATGTATAACATTACTGGGTTTATTTTCTCCTTACCTCTTGAGAACTTTTGTAGAAACAGAATGTAAACACTACTGCATTTTTCTTTTCTTATTTTTTTTTAAAGATTTTATTTATTTATTTGACAGAGATCACAAGTAGGCAAAGAAGCAGGCAGAGAGAGAGGAAGGGAAGCAAGCTCCCTTCTGAGCAGAGAGCCCGATGTGGGGCTCGATCCCAGGGCCCTGGGATCATGACCTGAGCCAAAGGCAGAGGCTTTAACCCACTGAACCACCCAGGCGCCCCTCTTTTTTTTTTTTTTTTTTTTTTAAGATTTTATTTATTTGACAGAGAGAGAGAGAATGCACGCCGTCAAGTAGGCAGAGCGGTAGACAGAGGGAGAGGGAGAAGCAGGCTCCCCACAGAGCAAGGAGCCTGATGCCGGGCTTGATCCCAGGATACTGGGATCGTGATCTGAGCCAAAGGCAGACACTTAACAGACTGAGCCACCCAGGTGCCCCCTACTACTGCATTTTTCAAGTGAGGTTTCCTAAGACGTTTGAACCCTGAGAAGCACATCAGAAGTCCTAAGTCTACTGTTAAATATTATGAAATGTGGTGTGGCAAAATAAGGCTTTAAAGCGAAAGGAGCAAGAAGACCTCTGTTCTGATTATACCTTAGCCTCGTCCAGTGGAGAGAATCTAGTAACTTTTCCATGATTGTCAGTTGGCTGTAAGGGCGCCTGGAAACTCTTAAATTCTCTGCTAATATAAGTACAGCACTCTGATAGGTTTTCACAGTTCTAGTGTCCCTTACACCATGGAGGTAAATTTTAGACCAAGGTCACAAAGTAGTAGTATCCTCTAGGACATTCTTCTGTTAATACTCAAATGAACTCTAAGTCCCCGAAATGCTAGATAGGTATTTCATTGCACTTTGTAAATGTTCTTTTTGGTTTCAAAAATGCATCTGAGACTAAAAATGTATTGTCTTTCAAACCACTTACATGTATGATGTTTAAAATGGAAAACGCAGTCACAAGGAAATATAATATTTCTCTCCAGATTGTAATAAAGGGTTTACACGATCAATTAACAGTGCCTTCACTGCCCTCTGCTGCCTTAAAGAGAACACTGGATTTGGAAAGCTGAGTCTTACATCTGACTGGGGAAGGCCAACTTTTCATTTATGGTCAGTTATTGATGCCCGCTGGCATATTCCAAGGGTAACACTATCTGACTTGGAAAATCTCAACAATGAAGCAGCCAATGACCCAAAACCAGATAAGCACTATGTTCTTATGAGTCAGGATTTTCTGGGGTTTTATTAAGTTCCTGGTGTTTTTTCTATAAGATCACTAATATACATGGAAATAGCTGTTTATTTAGAAGTTGATTACAAAGGTTTTTAATACCTTATTAATTTTTTTTTAGATTTTTATTTTTGAGTAATCTCTAGGCCCAACATAGGGCTCGAACCCACAACCCTGAAAACAAGCATCACATGCTCCACTGATTGAGCCAGCCAGACCTTCCAATACCTGTTATTTTTTAAAAACATGAAAAATTAATAGAAATGGCAATAAAACTGATTAGATGAGAACCTTTGCTTCTTTAAAAAGTGGAATGAAGCTTAATAGAATTGCTTTGTGGGACTGTTCTATTATTTGCATTTAAATATTGGGTGCTTAACATAAGAAAAAGATTGAGTATTTTCATAATTCCATTATATCTTTATCTACTTTTAATTAACAACATTAAGTGCCATGTCAGTCTATTCCCTAGGGCTTCTGTTTAATAATAATAGTGAAAATTACTAACTGACTCATGAAAATTCTTGGAGATATGCTTGTTATATATATTCATTATTGACCTAGCAAAAGCTTTACCTGAAATCTGTTTTACTCCTGAATTATAAATTATCAACAGATTTTATTCACTTAACAACAATGTGTCAAATACCTATTGAGTATCAGGCACAAACTTATAGATGAATATAAACTGCCTTTCTGACCTAAGATGCTCACAATTTAGTGGGTGCAAAATATAAATAAACATACAGAGAAATTTCCAGGGGCGGGAGGGAGAAAAAAAAGAAATTTCCAAAGGTAGTGCTCCCATTTGTGCCAATCAAGAGCCCCAGTAGTCTGATTGTTTTGATCAGGACCTATGACACAGTTACTAGTGACTAATTATGCTTGTAGTACTCCTCAGTGCTCACTAAGAAAAACAGGAAAGGGTTTTGCAAATCTCTCTCTCTCTCTCTTTTTTTTTTTTTACTATGTACCTTTTAATAACTTGAAACCTTCCTTGGACAAAACGGCTGTATCTACCCTAACCACCCCATTTCCTCTCCAATCACAAATGTGTTTGTAAACAATAGAAAGATAAATATACTTTCAAGTGCAGATAACCTTATTTTATTTTTATGACTCTGAAGGGACTGTAATAGAAAACTCGGTCTGTTATATCCAATTACTGCCAAAACAGAGAGCTATTGATCCAACACTCCAGAACCAAAGTGGATGTTTTTTGGTGGATGATTCTGACATTTAAACTGGCTAGGAGTCAGTAATCCTCTTTAGCAAGTTTATTTGGTTACCAAGAGTATGTTTTGAAAACACAAGGAATACACAAAGGGCTTTGTTTCAAGTCCTCAAATACCATATAAGGAATGCATGGGGAGTGACTGCTCAAAGTTAAATGCTTTGATAAAGCTTCGCATTTTGTTACGGTGAAGGTAGTCGTTCAGTTATACTTGCCTCAGAAGTCTTCTAGGGTTAGGCATTGAAATCATACTGTATGGTGTGCATTTGGGACCTTTGGCCATCCTTCTACATATATGAGCTCGAATGGAAACCTTGAGCTTCTTCTTGAGCACCTTAACCAAGCCCAACCTGTCTCTAGTGGTCCCCTCCATGAGAAAGCAGAGTGGCCTTCTGTTTGGACAACTTTAGTCTCCCCCATCCTGTGGTCATTGTGGTTCTTCAGCTAACTAGCACCCCAGGAACGCACTACTACCCATCAGTAGTTACCAAAAAAATGTGGTTGATGGAAACCTGTCCACATTAAGAAATATTTTAAGAAAAAGTTCCATAAATTGTTTTTTATCCAGTAAACATGTTGTAACATTTTAGAGGGCAATAATTTATCATCCTCTTCTTCCTCTTTTAATTTTAGCACCAATTAAGAAATAGATCAGAGTTAGACAGATGGAGCTTAAAAAAAAAAAAAAAGTCAGCCTTATTATTGGTAAACTTGACTTGGAGAGTATGGTTTGACCTGTGACCACATCAGTCTTCCTACAAAAACAAAAACAAAAACAAAAAACCCTTTTTTCCCCCCCGGAAGCATTTGCACGTGTAGAGAAAACTTCTATCTATAGTTGTAGGTGCTTTATAACTCCTTGTCAATGCATGAATGAGTGAACCAATCAATCACAAAGGTTGTTTCTGCCTTTTTTTTTTTTTTTAAGATTTTATAGATTTATTTGACAGAGATCACAAGTAGGCAGAGAGGTAGGTGGGGAGAGAGAGGAAGGGAAGCAGGCTCTCCGCCAAGCAGAGAGCCCGATGCGGGGCTCGATCCCAGGACCCATGACCTGAGCCAAAGGCAGAGGCTTTAACCCACTGAGCCACCCAGGTGCCCCGCTTCTGCTTTTTTTCTCAGAGGAATGTCACTATCAATTCCAGAGTACAGGAAATCTTTTCATTTGTTTTGACTCCATGACCAGTTGCCTCTTTGGACCTGACCAGCTGCTCTCAGGTGGCAGAAAGCTGGAGTGGCTTTCGGACTGAGCACTTTCTGGTGCCAGTGAGAGGTCCCATCAGCACCTTTTCCTCTTTCTCTTCCCCCTTCATCTGGGGGGAAGAGAAAACATGGGGGAAGAGAACAGCATGTTCTCTGATGTGAAGACGAGTGTGTTTGATTTCAGAGATTTGCTCAGTGCTTTAGGCCAGCTGTTTTGGCTCAAGTGGGATTAATTTAAACACCAGTTGTTGTTTAGCAACTTTAGTCAATCAACAGATATTTATTATGATCTTTTATGCAGAAAGCAAAGAGAAAAGCAGAACAAACCCATGACTCTTAAAAATGGGAAGCCAGGGGCGCCAGGGTGGCTCAGTTGGTTAAGTGTCTGCCTTGGACTCGGGTCATGATCTCAGGGTCCTGGGATTGAGTGCGGCATCAGGCTCCCTGCTCAGTGGGGAGTCTGCTTCTCCCTTTACCTTTTCCCCGGCTCATGCTTTCTCTCTCTCTCTCTCTTTCTCAAATAAATAAATAAAATCTTAAAAAAAAAAAAAAAGAAAGAAAGAAAGAAAAAAGGACAGCCAGGGATCCTGCTGATGATTATGCTATGCCAATTTTTTTATGACAGCAGAGGAGTGAATGCCTACCTCAAAGGTCCTGAGTGTTCTAGGCTTAGATTAACACTCACATATCCCACCTTCCTTTCAGGTCTTAACGTCAAATTATCAATTTTACTCACAGTGAAGGTGGACTGGGCATTGGGACTTGGACTTGAGGCTAAACTAGCACTTCCTTTTAGGGAATTAACATTTATTAAGGTTATTTGGCGTCTGGTGATGGCCTGCCTGCCTCACCCATTCACAGACAAGACGAGAAAGCTGGCAGGGAGAACAGAAACCTAGCTGGGCTTACCTGGGGAACGTTTAATTGCTTCCTGGATTTTGAAGCACAAGCGAGTCCACTGTCCACTCCCTCAGCCAGTATAAGACATTAAGAGAAAGGATTGGCCATCCCAAACTTTGCCATTCAATAACTATAGTATTTGGAAAAATCCTGGTTCAATGGTGTTCAGGCTCTCCACTAATCAAATTAGCTACTCCTCCCACGGGAGAAGTGACAGGATACATCTAGAAGTATATAGTCCCATCTGTGGGAGGAATGGAATTTCCCCTTTGTGGAGAAAGTATGAAGAGGGAAATAATGATCTCCCCAACACTGAATTATTCCACAGGGTAGACCACTCTGGGTAGTCCTGGTGAACTTCACTGTCCTGAACTCCACTGCGGATTGACATGTAGAACTCTATTTAATCTCTGTAGAAACTCAAGGAGTTAACCTAACTTCTTCTCACGGACACCCTCGTCAGAACATAATAGAAAGAAGACAGAATAATATTTACCATACATACAAAAAGAAATCCGAGCCTGCAAGCAAAATCTGTACCCTCATGTTTCCCATTTGGGAAAATAAAATATTTTATATATATTTTTCTTTCCACCTCCCCCTCCTTCCAAAACGCAGGAGCTTATTTGTCTGAAGTAACCCACAAGGAAGTCTAGCAAATCTGTCTCTTACATGCTGACTCCAATTTCTTTGTATCATTTCCAACACTTTTCTCCTAGGATTGTCATTGGCTTTAAAGTGGTGTCATAGGTGAAAGCGTTTTGCCATTACCTAACAGTTAAAGTTATGTGTCTCTGGGTTGGAATCCTGGTTCCCTCCTGTACTAGCTCTGTGACCTTGAGCAAACCACTACAATCTGTCTGAAGCTGGGTTGATTTTTCATCACAGGGTGAGTGAGGGCTTACTAATTTTCATGCCTTTCCTCTGAATCTTAGAAATGAATTAGATGCAGAATCAACAGTATATATTTTATAAGCTGGGTGTGCCCACCAGCTTCCTGCTTTGTCTCCCCACTCACACCATTTTTTTTTAATATTTATTTTTTGCAGGCAGTAAATGCAATGGGAAAATGTGAACTTGGAATGAAATAGCCATGGGTTTGAATTTCTGTTGTATCATTTATTAGCTGTGTGACTTTGGATAAATCAGCTAAAGGGTCTCATTCTCTTACTGGGCTAAAAATGTTAATCATAATGAGGAAAGAGACCTGTATTCAGACTCCTATCTTAAAGTGGAGAATCGTAGTACACATAGCAAATACCACATTTTGTCCTGCATTTTAGAAAGTGGTTTATATAGTATATGAAGTCTTCATTTCTTCAGTGGCTGATTCACTTGTAAGGCATACCTGTGCACTAAATTTGTACACAAACACACACACACAGCTCCCATGGAAGCCAGCTTCCTTTCGGGGGAGGGGAGTGCGGTTTCTTTGAGAAAGTCAATGGCCCAGGGCCGGTGATAACTGGCAATTTCTGTTATGGTGATGAGGATGGGTTAATCCCTCTGTGCCTGTCAGGTTTGGCCAACTACCCCCCACCCCACCCCCAGATTTCCCTTCATCAAATGTAAATATGTGTCTTGCCAAGTATTTTCCATTTACTTTGTAAGCTTCATGTTTTTCATTGGAAATTCAGTCCATGTGTGTTGAGTTATTTACTGAACTCGGAATACTGTTGGGCAAATGCCAGTTCATATCCAAAGAGTTCCCTCCCCACAAAAGAACCCACCATAAAGTTCCACTTTCTTTCTCTCTCTTCCTTTCATTTTTTATATTAATCAGGACCAGAACTAAAAGAAGCCTAGTTTGGTTCTGAAGTTACATAAAAGTTATATGGGCTACACTGGCCACTAGTCTTTAAACATACAAACTAAAAGAACCATACCAAAATGAGCTATCTGGGTCCCTCAGGACATCTTGTTAAAATGGTCCATTCTGGGGGCACCTGGGTGGCTCAGTGGGTTAAGCTGCTGCCTTCGGCTCAGGTCATGATCTCAGGGTCCTGGGATCGAGTCACGCATAGAGCCCTCTTCCCTCTCTCCCTCTCTCTCTGCCTGCCTCTCTGTCTACTGTGATCTCTCTCTGTCAAATAAATAAATAAAATCTTAAAAAAAAAAAAAAGAAATGTTTTAAAAAAAAATTGTCCATTCTGTGTTGACTTGTTTTAAGATCCCTTTCTTCATCAAGAAGGAAATTAGTTCTTAATGTTTCCATTTTACAGATGAGGACACTAACAGTCAATGACTTGCTTATCATGGTCAGATGATAGGAATTTGGAAAGGAGAATGAAGAATAAGAGAGAAACACAGCTGAGGGTTAAACTCAGGTAATTACTGCATTTGAGCTAAGAAAAGAGGCATGTGAACCCTTTTGGTGGTGGAGTACATTTTAGCACCCGAAGGGAATCAAGGCTTGAGTGGCAGGTGCAGCTTTTCTCAGTGGGATGAGATAAGAAATGTTCACACAGTCATGATATCATGAGTTCTCATGCTCTAGAAATATCATGTGTAGGTAGAGAGGTGGATTTTTTTTTTTTTTTAGAGCCACGTTATACAACAGATTTTCTTATTTATGCGTGTTCAATCCATCTGTAACTCCTTTGCCTGTTCTTGGCCAGCAGCCTAGAAGAGGCCCAGGCCCAGAATATTGTGTCAAACTGTGGGATTTTTGACAAATTAGGTTTTAATTCCCTTCCCTTACAGTTCCCTCATCCACATTTATGACTTCCACTCCCAAATTGATGTGTTTAGCTCTGATCTCTCATTCGCCTTCTAGTCTCATTTCAGCAGTTCGACTGATTCTAACACATCCCTCTGCTTGAATACTTGCTAGCAATGCTCTCATGTATAATCAGTGTTATTAATGAAACATCTTAGAAAGAGAGCTTGGGTTTTATTTTTATTTTCCAATATTAGAGCCCCTTCGGAGATTCCCTTGCTTCTACCAATAACACCACCATAATTACAAATTTGCAGTCATTCTTGATTTCCACTCCCCTATAAATCTGTTCTCTTCCTGAGTCTATAGTTTTTGCTTCAAAGTTTGTCTCTTATCTTTTTCCTGCCGGTTATAACAGATAAACTCCAGTCTAGGCTCTCATCACTTCCTGTTTGCACAACTTTAATGGTTTCCTCCTTTCTCTGTCTTCAGTCTTCTCCTCTCTAGTCTACCCTGCACACTGACTAATCTCTCTAGGGGGGCTTAAGAACCAATAATAATTGCTCATCACTACTGGGTCATTTCCAGTGTCTCATCCTGACATTTAAAACTGTTTTTAATGTAGTTCCACCCCACTAATCCATCTTTACTTTCAATGACCTGTCACACACACCCTCCCACCCTTCTTAGGTCAGCTCTTCACCTTTCCAGAACACACTCTGCTTTTCCCCATCCCTGTCCTGCCATGTTTACATTATGGGTCACACACAGCCTGGTTTCATGGTTAAAGGAGCTGGACAAGGACCTGCACATGGAATGATAATTAATTTGGGAGACAGATTCCCAAATCTAGCTAGTATGTACTAGAGAAAAGACGAGTCAAACAAATAGAATAGGGTTTTAGACATGTATGAGAGCAGAAAATTTGGGGCAGTCTGAGCAAGCGGTTTCTCTGAGAAAAAGCCAAACTTCAAGAGTGGGAAAGGACTAGTATATGGATGGCAGACAGAAATGAAGGATCCAGGACAGCCATTCAGAGACATCTAGGCATACAGACAAACAGCATCTGGAATATCTCCTTACAGGTGGTAGTAGAGTCCAGTAATTCTTGGTAAAGTCCAGGAGTAGGACTTTTATCCCTGGGAGGATGAGGAGGTATGACAAGGCAAGAAAAGACTCCCTTCCTAGAAGAGCTGGGATCATCAAAGCCAGGATTAAATCACAAAGAGTAAGACAAGCAGAAAGATGGTTACAGGATTTGCTCCCTAGAACAATACAGAAGCTTGTGGAAACTAGATCACCCAATCAGCACCAACCAGCATCAAATGACTCAGTCCCTTGCCCCCCAAAAAACACAAAGCTAAGAATTTGCATTCCAGAGGCTGAAAGGGAATCTACCGCAGTAAATGCCTTTGGTCTTGAATTAAATCCTCCTGCCACTGACTGTATGATTGTGCGCAAGCTTCTTAATTTTTGTGAGCCTTGATTTCTTTATACATAAAAATGAGGAAAATGCATATTTTATAGATTTGGTATGATGATTAAACAAAGTGCCTGCTATGACACCTGCCGCTGCTCTTTGCCAGACTTCTGAAATCTCTCCTGCCCGAGAAAAGGATTGATCCTCGTGCTGAGGTGGTGCTTAAGCCTGTGGATGGGAACCCGCCGTGCCACTTGTGGAATGAGGCAGAGAAGAGTCCGGAGGCAGGTCATCAGGCTTGGCCTCACTCTTCACTGGGATGCCTGCCTGCCTATTTCTTCTTTCTCCCCTCCTCATTGCTCCATCCTCTTACCTCTATCAGTCCTGAACACCACTCATTCTCAGCACAACTGCCCCTCCTCTGTGAAGCATCAACTCTGTTCTTGAGATTCCTCCATTCTTTTGGCCCCTTTGAACTGGCATTTTGCTAATTACTTGACCATGTATATTAGCAATCCAAATTTTGGCTTCTTTCAAGTAATCCCTAAGGTTCATGGCATGGCCATCTGTAATGTTGCAAAGATATAATTTCCAGAGAAGTTCTGCGAAACGAGCCAAGTGAGTGAACCCAGTAAGTTGGCCTCCATCATAGTCCAGCATAATTTAGATGATACCAATTTGTTGTTGCCTGAACATTTTGTGGGGGGAATTATATCCTACTTTGGAATGAGGATTGGGAATTTTTTAAGTTCTCTGGATGAAATCCTTGGTGATGTCAATGGTCTACAATATTATAATTTATTGATTTTTAGTTGCCTCTTGTACTCTAGTCAGTTTTGTTTAACCAAATTTCAAGCCTCTCTATGATTGAGATGAGTCTCTTTTTTCACATGATTCCCCCCAAATTTAGCCCAAAGTTCCCTTCATAGTGAGCACTCAACCTGCAGTTGGTGATTGATTCAGTGACTATCTCTTGTTACCATTTTGTTTAGTTTGGGGAATTCTAGATGGTCATTTTCTTCAATTGCCTAGTTACATCTAAAATAAAATATAACATTTTCACTAACATAATAGAAAGGGAAGTAAAACACAAAGGAGGTGAGTCTAATACTCAATTTTTTTTTGGTAAGAAAAGCAGGACAAGCCATTTGCAGGGAAATTTTGGTGACACATCATTCTTGTCACCAGGAATCAGGGTAATTTACAGTATCTTGTTCTGTTTATGGACTGGAGATCTGTATTCCAGTGGATTTTCCACTTGTTCTTGTGATTTGCTGAAATGGAAAAATACTCAACCTCATTTGCATAGTAATGATTATTAGTATCCAATCACATCTCCCTGCTTCCAGGTTATTATTACTTTTTTTTGCTTTTGTTTTTAAAAAATGCTCTTTACTTTGGAAAATGGTGCCCAGATTTTCTGGCTAATTGTGGGTACAAACATACCTGTATATGTCATACTAATTATTTCTAACATCACACACACATGTATTTAGCCCATCTGTTGAAAATGGCTATAACCTTTTATGTGGAGGACTCTAACCTCTTCCCTCTTGTTCAATCTGTTTTACCCTCTGTAGTGGCCTTGAATTCAATTCCATTTTTCAATAACACTGCCCCGTCATGAACACACACAGTCACACACCATTTCCAATGCCACCCACTCTAGCTCACACCTTTATCATTTTTACAGCTGGACTAACATGATGGACTTCTAGAGGCATTCTTGGATTGTCACTTACCCTTTTAAATCATTCTGTACCTTGTTTCCATGCTTATAGCCCAATAATGCCTCTTATCCCCTCAGCACAAAACACGCATAGCTCTATAATATAATCCTGACCTACCTGTCCAGACTTACCTTCTCTTCCTCCCCTGCCCCTTCCACTCCCTCTGCACCCCTCCACCCTCCTAGCTGTCCCTTGAACACGGGCCAGGCTTTCCTACTGCCATCGCTTTGCTCATGTCATTCCTGCCTGGCACGTTCTCTCATCCTGTCTTTACCTACAAAATTTTATGTATGCTTCGAGGCCCAGACCAAATGCAATTTACTTCATAAACACTTTCCTGAGCAAATTACTTAAAATCCTACCCTCAGCTTTCTATCAGAAGCACATATTATTACCCTATGTTTCTAATAGTAACCGTATACTGCCTTATTTTGTAGTTGCTCACACACAACGCTTTTTACTAGCCTATATGCACTTGGTGGGCAAGGACTATGCCTGTTCCAACTTTGTCTATCCATATTATTTACTTCAATGCCTTTCCCATAATGTGTGTGCAATAAATATTTGTTCACTGAATGAATATTCTCTCTATATATCTATGCTACATTTTTAACACAATAAAGGGATATCAGTAGAGGTATCAATGGAGGGTGTGCAAATCAAACCTCAGAAATTCATGTAACTGTGAACTATAGTTTGGGCAAAATTACTTTCATAAATCACAATCTCTTGATAAGTATATCAAGAGATATGAAACCACCAAGAGGACAGATATTTTTTTAAATTAATTTATTTATTTTAATAAACATATAATGTATTTTTATCCCCAGGGGTACAGGTCTGTGAATCGCCAGGTTTACACATTTCACAGCACTCATCATAGCCCATACCCTCCCCAATGTCCATATCCCCACCACCCTCTCCCATCCCCCCTCCCCCCAGCAACCCTCAGTCTGTTTTTTGAGATTGAGTCTTTTATGGTTTGTCTCCCTTCCAGTCCCATCTTTTCATTTTTTCTTTTCCTACCTCCCCCCAACCCCCCCACATTGCATCTCCACTTCCTCATATCAAAGAGATCATATGATAGTTGTCTTTCTCTGATTGACTTATTTCGCTAAGCATATACCCTCTAGTTCCATCCACGTCATTGCAAATGGCAAGATTTCATTTCTTTTGATGGCTGTGTAGTATTCCATTGTGTATATATACCACATCTTCTTTATCCATTCATCTGTTGACGGACATCTAGGTTCTTTCCATAGTTTGGCTATTGTGGACATTGCTGCTATAAACATTCAGGTGCACGTGCCCCTTCGGAGCACCATGTTTGTATCTTTAGGATATATACCCAGTAGTGCCTATATGCACTATAGGCACTTTAGGATATATACCCAGTAGTGCAATTGCTGGGTCATAGGGTAGCTCTATTTTCAGTTTTTTGAGGAACCTCCACACTGTTTTCCAGAGTGGTTGCACCAGCTTGCATTCCCACCAGCAGTGTAGGAGGGTTCCCCTCTCTCAGCATCCTCGCCAGCATCTGTAATTTCTTGACTTGTTAATTTTAGCCATTCTGACTGGTGTGAGGTGGTATCTCATTGTGGTTTTGATTTGTATTTCCCTGATGCCGAGTGATGTGGAGCATTTTTTCATGTGTCTGTGAGGACAGACATTTTTTTCTGCAGTTGCTCAGGAGACCTGAACTACAACATTGGATATTTCATGATTCTGAGTTCCTTGTCTGTTGCCTAATTTGTATCCCATGTTCCCGAGAAAGGAGACTAGAGCCCAGCTATCACTCATCCACACTTATATCACCCTGACTTAAACACTACAGAGGAAAAGACACTCTTAGTGTTTAAGAAATAAAGTTGTACATATTTTATATTGTATCCTGTTTTTAAATAACTTAAGAGGAGAATTTCTTAGATGAAAATAAATCATGTTAATTTTATTAATGATTGCTGCTACTAATAGTGATACGTATGCCCATGTACAGTGTAGTAGAACTGTTTTCTCTATTTTATAGAAATCTTGATTTTTTAATTTTTTAGTATATTTTTCTTTGTAATATATAAGACCTTAGAATATATATTCTTGAGGTACACAGTGAAAAGAGAGATTGTTCTGCCTATGCTCTATTTTTTCCAGACCGTTCCTCAGCCATGACCATTTCCTGGCTGGCTTTTCTGTCAGGGTATAACCATAATTACACACATTCCCACACTCCTAGAACTGAGTGGCGTTTGCTTGGTAAGTTCTAGCTAGTTCCTTCCTTGGCCTGCGTCCTTCAGTTTGCTGTGGGAGCACAGTGGTTCATACTCCTTTCTTCTTCTCTCATTAGAGAGTCAGTTTGGACTCATTTCATGGGAAAGTGTTTGGATTTAGACCCATATGTGATTTCATTTAAGATTTTTAAAAAAGAAATAACAAGTGTTGGTGAGGATGTAGAGAAAAAGGAACCTATGTGAGCTGTCGGCAGAATACAAATTGGTGCAGCCACTGTGGAAAACAGTATGTAAGTTCCTCAAAAAATGAAAAATGGAATTACTATATGATCCAGTAATTACACTACTGGGTATTTACCAAAGAAAACACTAATTTGAAAACACTAATTTGAAAAGATATATGTACCTTCTACTGGGTATTTACTCCAAAGATACAGATGTAGTAAAAAGAAGGGCCATCTGTACCCCAATGTTTATAGCAGCAATGGCTACGGTCGCCAAACTGTGGAAAGAACCAAGATGCCCTTCAATGGACGAATGGATAAGGAAGATGTGGTCCATATACACTATGGAGTATTATGCCTCCATCAGAAAGGATGAATACTCAACTTTTGTAGCAACATGGATGGGACTGGAAGAGATTATGTTGAGTGAAATAAGTCAAGCAGAGAGAGTCAATTATCACATGGTTTCACTTCTTTGTGGAGCATAACAAATAACATGGAGGACATAGGGAGATGGAGAGGCGAAGGGAGTTGAGGGAAATTGGAAGGGGAGATGAACCATGAGAAACAATCGACTCTGAAAAATAATCTGGGGGTTTTGAAGGGGCGGGGGGTAGGAGGTTGGGCGAGCCAGGTGGTAGGTATTGTGGAGGGCACATGTTGCATGGAGCACTGGGTGTGGTGCATAGACAGTGAGTTCTGTTACACTGAAAAGAAATTAAATTAAAAAATAATAATGAAAATAAAAAAGATATATGCACCTTTATGGTTTTTGCAACATTTTTTACAATAGGCAAGATATGGAAGCAAACCAAATGTCCATCGATAGGTGAAGAGATAAAGAAGATGTTATACACACACACACACACACACACACACAATGGGATATTACTCAGCCATTAAAAAAAGAGATTAAATTCTTGCCATTTGCAACAACATCGATGGACTAGAGGGTATTATGCTAAGTGAAATAAGTCAGTTGAGAAGGACAAATACCACATGATTTTACTCAAATCAAACTTTAGGAAACAAAACAAATAAACAAAAAAGGAAAGGAAAAAAAAAAAACCCCAGACTCTTAAATATAGAGAACAAACTGGTGGTTGCCTGAGGGGATGGGTGAAATAGATAAGGGGGGATTAAGAGCACTTACCATGGGGCATCTGGCTGGCTCAGTCAGAAGAACATGTGACTCTTGATCTCGGGGTTGTGAGTTCAAGCCCCATGTTTGGTGTAGAGATTACTAAAAAAATAAATTAAAAAAAAGAATGCACTTGTCATGATGAGCACTAAGAAATGTATAGAAGTGTTGAATCACTATATTGTACACCTGAAACTAATATCACACTGTATGTAAATTATACTTCAATAATTTTTTAAAAGCTTCACTAAAAAAAGAAAAAGAACTTCATCAATAAGTGTCACCATCACCATTTTGAGCATCTTTTCCTATCACAATGTAGTGTAGCTGGAAAGGAAAGATGTATGGACCCCCTAATCCATTGGTTTTCAAAGTCTCATTTATAAAATGGATCAAGTGGGCCTGGTTGAGTGAAGAGGGAGGGAAGAAGGGACCATGAGCCTGGTGATAGCCCAAGAGGCTATCACCAGAATCCACACACCGGTCCGTAAACCACTAATTTGAACTAAATGTCACAATTTGCTGATGAAGAAACTGAGCCCAGAAATATTAGGTGACTCCCTCATGGTCATGTAATGAGCTTGGGACAGAGTTGATTCGAGATCCCAGCTTACTAAGCACAGAGTCCTTTCCAGGACTGGACTAGCGCAATTCCTCTCTGTGCCCAAGAGCAGTATATGAAAATTAGTGTTTTCCTTGTTACAGATCTTTTGTTATTGAAGGAGATTCACAGATCAATGAAATCACCAAAGTACCAGCAGCAGTGTGACAAACCACAAGGGACAGCCCACTGTGGCTTGTCCATTTTTAGCTGGCCCACCTGTTCCATGCTGAGCTTTCCCTAAAGCCTTGCAACCCACCTGCTTCATAAGTTCAGCCCAGAACTGCACAGCAAGCCCTGAGTCTGCTGGTCACTTTGATGGGTGGTCTCCTTTCTCCATCAGCAACCCGGGAAGCTAACCACACATTAGAGGGCCTCGATGGTGGCCAGTTAGCACAGAGTCCCCCAGAGCTACCATTAGAGGCCATCCACATCAATACCATCCTCCACAGCCTTCCTTATGATTAATGCAATCGCAATAATTACTGGCCTCCCTTTTGAGGTCACGGCCACAAGAGCAAGAGTTTTCCCTGAGTGCATTGTGTCCAAACAACTATAAGTCCTTAGTTATGGAAGATGATGTCATGAGTTCTGACGAGGGGGTTGCTCTAGAACAGCTGAGGGTTGGCCTCAAAGGCCTAAAGGAGCCAATTCAACTTCTATCGCACAGCTGCCACCCCATGGCCACATGCATGCAGCCAGTTACCCTACCATTAACCCAAACTAGCTTGTGGCTGTTGTGATTGTGATTGTACTTTTTACTCCTATACCTTGTAGAGGAGTATTGAGACCTAAAATCTTCCTTTTCATGCCCCTCAGATTTGGCACATAATAATCTTTCTTTCTCCTTCCCTCCCTCCCTCCTTCCCTCCCTCCCTTCTTTCTTCCTATCCTATCCTATCCTTTTTTCCTTGTCAGGAGCTAATGCTTAAATCAAAGCAGGTCAGATTGGAATTTCCATCCAGGAAAAACACACACACACACACACACACACACACACACACACACACCACCACCCCCCCACACACACGGTTGGTTATTCTCTAATTCGACCACTTGAGGGCAGCATAGCCTTGGGAACATATTTTTTGAGCGCCTGATCCCGTAGCTCAAGGAGGAACTATGCGCTGACTTTCATATACATATCGCTCTAATTCAGGGAATAAACCATAAATAATGAGAAAACACTCCCTGGAAGTCATTTCAAATTTAAGGATGAAGGAATACATGTCTAATTTTAAAAGTACCTACATCATGTTCTTACATAACATAGTTGCTTGAGTCAGGCACAATATAAACCATTTGCATGAAAAAGATTTAAAAGTAAGGGCTCTCCTGGGGCACCTGGGTGGCTCAGTGGATTAAAGCCTCTGCCTTCGGCTCAGGTCATGATCCCAGGGTCCTGGGATCGAGCCGAGCCCCGCGTTGGGCTCTCTGCTCAGCGGGGAGCCTGCTTCTCCCTCTCTCTGCCTGCCTCTCTGCCTACTTGTGATCTCTGTCAAATAAATAAATAAAATCTTAAAAAAAAAAAAAAAAAGTGAGGGCTCTCCTGTTGGTGAAAACGTAAACTGGTGCAGCCACTGTGGAAAACTTCCTCAAAAAGGTAAAAACTGAATTACCTTAAGATCCAGCAATCACACTACCGGGTATTTACCCAAAGAATACAAAACACTAATTCAAAGGGATACCTGTCCCCCCCACCCCCGGTGTTTGTAGCAGCATTATTTACAATAGCCAAGGAAGAAGCCCCCCATGTGTTCATCGAGGAAACACTGAATGGCTAAGGAAGAGGTGGTATAGATAGAGTGATTAGATAGATAATGGAATATTACTCCATTTTATTATTCAGTCATAAAAAAAGAAGGAAACCTTTGCAACGACATGGGTGGATCTAGAATATAATGCTAAGTGAAATAAATCAGTCAGAGAAAGACAAATATATGCTTTCATTCATATATTGAATTTAAGAAACAAACAAGCAAAGGGAAAAAAATAAGAGAGAGAGGCAAATCTAGAAGCAGACTCTTAACTAGAGAGAACAGAGGGTTACCAGAGGGGAGGAGGATGCGGGGATGGATGGAATAGGTGATGCGGATTAAGGAGTGCACTTGTGATGAACACAGGGAGTTTGTTGTATGGAAGTTCTGAATCACTATATTATATACCTGAAAATAATAAAACACTTTATGTTAACTAACTGGAATTAAGATAAAAACTTAAAACATTTTTTTAGTTAAAAAATAAAATGCTCATAAAACCAAGTGATCTCATCAAAATAAGGGGGTCCCAGACAGGAAAAACAAACAAACAAAAAAGGTTAAACTAAGATATACCCCATAGGGGTGCCTGGTGGCTCAGTTGGTTGGGGGTCTGCCTTCGGCTCAGGTCAGGATCTCAGTGTCCGGGGACCGTGTTCCGCATCAGGCTCCCTGCCAAGCAGCTGCTCCCTCTCCCTCTGCTTGTGCTCTCTCTCTCTCTGTCAAATAAATTAAAAATCTTAAATAAAATATACTGAACAATTGACCTGGGAATAAAATCCTGGATATGTTTGCAAGTCCTTATGTTTCTCCTAGGACACGGTTTTTCACGACTAACATGTCCCTGTTACTACCTCTATTATTTTTCCTCATGTATCTGTTTTTTAATTGTCATTTTACATCTCCTCACTGCAGCTTCTCCCACCCTTCCCTCCGATGTCCACTTCAGCAAGCTACAGGTGAGCAGGGAACAAAGCTGGGGCCTGGCACCCCCACCAGGCTACCAGCCTGGGAGAACAAGTCACAATTACAAATTATCACAACAATTAGTGCCTATACTTGGGAGATGGGCAAATGAGGAGGCCCAGCTCCTCATTGTCAGTGGTCTGTTTGGCAGTGACCTTGCTCTGGAGGTGGTTGTAGTTCTTCAGCCTAAGGGAGTTGATATCTATGAACCCAGTGGCATCGACTGGCTCATAATCGCCCTGCACGTTCATGCTCACCAGCTCCTCGTTGTAGAGGGACAGCGGGGACTCCCAGCCAAGGATATACACCTGGACTTGAAGACAGACACCTGCACTTTCCCTTCCACGCTCTCCTGGGATTTGGCGATGCAGTGGCAGACGGATTGACACTAAGCAGGAAAACTGCCTATCTGCCTTTATTCTATATGTTGGGAGTCAATCCAGGATGGGCAAGAGAAGAGAAAAGGGGGAACTTTAGAGGGAAAGAAAAGTAGAAAGTCATCGCACTCTGTCTTTGGAGAATCACGAGCAGTGATTTGTAGGGAAATGTCTACATTGACCCAAGTCATAGGGAACTATATTAACTCCATTCATCTCCAACCCTTGCCAATATATTGTTTGCATATACCTTTTGGTAGTTTTGTTTTGTTTTTTTAAGATTTTTTATTTATTTATTTGAGAGAGAGAGAGAGAACATGAGAGGAGAGAGGTCAGCAGAAGAAGCAGACTCCCTGCCAAGCAGGGAGCTTGATGTGGGACTCAATCCCGGGACTCCAGGATTATGATCTGAGCCAAAGGCAGTTGCTTAACCAACTGAGCCACCAAGGCACCCTACCTTTTGGTAGTTTTCACATGACGTTAATTAAGAAATTGCACTTGTTCAGCCTGAGATATTTATGTTCTCTTTCCACATATCATTGCAAAAGCTATCTAAAGAAGAGACAGATAACTGACTCCCAGAAACCTGTCTGGAAGGCACTCTGTGTTCCTTCCTCTGCTTCTCTGTACCGGCCATAGAAAGAACTTGGTAGTTCTTGAATACATTTCCCATATTATCTGAAGAAGCAAAGTCTTAACTTGATGCATGGGGTTTTTTTTGTTTGTTTGTTTTTGTTTTTTCAAGGTTGTGATTGTGGCGAGGAACGGGAGGAAAGATCTGGAAGCAACTCATAAGAGGAGCTTCTTTAGTATGACTTCAGCTGGACCTTCAGTGCCTTTTGAAAATCCCTTCTTTCATCTCAAGTCCATATGCTGTCAAATTCCTTTCTGCATTTTTTGGCAAATGTCCAAAACCAAACTCTTTCTCCCTGGGGCACGGAGGTGACCTCTGCTACTTTGCTGAGATAGCCAAGGTGATTAGGTGCGAACTCCGTGGCTTTCCTCTCTTCACTTCAGTTTTTTCTCCTTCAATCTCTTCCAGGATCTCGTTCCATCAAATATCTCCCTAACTCCACTCTTTTCTCCCACACTTGAGAAAAAGTTCTTTCTCCACCTTATTCACCTTTCCAGCTCTGATCCTTTCGCCCTCCATCCGTGGCAGATTCTTGAAAGAAAGGTCTACACTGGGCCACCACATCTCCCACTCTTCACAAACCATCCTTTAAAGTTCATTAGTAATCTGCTCATCACCAGGTGGTCAGTGATTTGTTCCCACTCTTCTCTTTATAGCATCACACACCTATCACTGTGGTGGCATCATTGACAGTTCCCCCACGTCTCTCTCTGAATTTCTTTCTTCCCTTGGCTTCAGGAACACACATACCAGCTCTCTGACCTTTTCTCCTCAGTCTCTGTTGGCCCCATTTCTTCTCCTTCCCTCTTACATGTAGTAAATACTCATCCCCTCGATCTTCTGGGTCCTCTTTTCCTGAGCTTGTTTACACCTACAGCTTTAACTACCACTTCCTTGCCCTTGGTGCCCCATATGCATTTATATGCCAAGCTGTGTACCTCACCTTCCAATGGAACAGTTGTCGTGTCCACTTTAATGTCCAGTATCTCACTTGGCTGCACAGCCTCCCCCTCTGTCTGTCCCAAACTCATTCTCCCATCTTACTAGCCCTCAAGTCTCAAGACAAAATTTCAGTCATCATTGACTCCTTCTGTGCCATTTGTAAACTGATTGGACATGAGGCTTAAGGGATTAGGAAGTGATTTTGCAGAATCTCCCTTGTATTCAAGTGACAGTGCTGCACTTAAGCCACCATCACCTGGACTTGAAACCATCACCAAACTGTTGTCTCTGTCATTCATCTCTTTCTTCCTTGTTCCAGCCCAATCAATATTTGGCCATTAGCTATTTCCCAACAGTCTCCCCAATGCAAAAGAAACTGGTAACATTAGTTGCTTCCAAAATAAATGCCTGGGAAAGAAGAGTGGAAGGGAGGGGAAATTTACACTTATATACCATCTTATTCCTTTAAAATGCTGTGCCCCGTGAATATATTGGCTATTAATAATGTTTAGGGGTGCCTGGGTGGCTCAGCTAGTTAGGCCACCGACTCTTGGTCTCAGCTCAGGTCTTGATTTCAGGGTCCTGAGTTCAAACCCCATGTTGGGCTCCATGTGGACCTGGTATGGAGCCTGCTTAAAAAAAAAAAAGCAAAAATAATGTTTAAATTAAAGAGGTATTGCCAGCTAAGTTTAGAAAAATAAACTTTTTTTTTTTTCAGTTAGTCTTCTGCTCAAAATCCTGCATGCATTGACTTCAAAACCAAACCAGACTTCATCCCATCATTGAAAGCTTCCTTAGGTCTGGCCACACCCATCCTTCTAGTCTGCTCTTTCTCTCTGCTGTCTCCACTGCACAGCCCAGTCACGTGCCATTACTCTGGATTCCAAGCCTTCCAGGCCCTTGTTCAAACCATCCCATCTGCCTGAGGCGTCCTGCTTCATACCAGATACTGTCCTTCCTTCCTTCCAGCTTCACCTCCAATGTCACCAGTTCCAAAGTGCTCTCCCGGACCCCAGCATGTAAAACCACTCCTCTTCTGTAGCTTCCTGGGCTGTGCACTTGGTTCTGTCGGAGCCAGCCTATGCCCATGCATGTGACTGTTCTTATCTGTGTGTGTTTTGCACCCCTTAGTTCAATGCTCTTCGCATGATGGGTTCTCAGTTAATGGTTTCTGAAGGTCGCTGGCCGCAGACACCACCAAAATGAAAACTGTTTGGAGAGGGTGCCCTTTGTGTCTTTGCTGGTGTTTGTCATTGCCCTCAGGAAATACAAAGGTTGATGATTCCCTCTGTGGTCAGTGCTTCCTCAAGTCTGGTCCCAGACCACCTGCTGCAGAAGCACCTGGAGAGCTCACTAAAATGTAAATTACTTGGCTCCAACTGAGACCTGCTGATTCAGCATCTCTGGGAGTGCGTTTTGGCAGTCTGCAATTTAAGCATGCATCTCAGGTGATCCTTACACTGGGTTTTGAGAGCCTTTGCCATCGTAGGCTACGGCAGGGTTTAGGGGGAAGGTCTGAGTGGAGAGAATCCCTGAGGTTTCTTCAGCGCAACCCTGCCTGTGTGCTCAGTGTTCCTCGGCTTCTGCCAGCCCTTCCACCCCGAGGCCCAGCCCGCTCCGTGTCCCTGGCTGTGCTTCTTGCTCCTGGAACGGGACTTGCCCTCTGTCTCTCCTTTCGGGAGGTTGACAGCTGAGCCGTCAAGCTCTGATTCCTTGCAGAAGCTGGTGCTGGCACCCCGCCGCCCGCCGACGGAGTGCCTCAGACTTCAACAATAATCTCGTCTTTTTTCGCTCTTCTCTCTTTTCCTGTAACTGCTGTGGGCAAGTGATTATCCCTGCGTTGTAGACATGGGGATCCCAAGGCAGGAAAATGTTGACTTGCCTAAGACTCTGACATATTAATAGAGTTAATGTCAAAAGCCCTGTCATCCAGCTTGGCACTCCCAGTGGCCATTTTGTCAATCAGTAAGTCAATCAGTTAATCAACAAGTATTTACTGAATGCCAAATAGGTGTCCAGAAGTGTCTGATTTAACAACTGCTGGCTGGGGCAGAACTTGGTTCAGTGACCTTATATCATCCCTGTGTGCCATGCTGTCCACAGTTTGCTGTCTTTGTGGTCATGCCAGGTTGCTGAGCTATATTTCACATCAGTACCACCATTTATTACATAATTCTGTAGCCCTTAACGAAGTTAAGAGGAACAGGGCTCGGCCAGCTCCTCCACCGTGACTGGCTATTTGGCGATCTTAGCTTGACATTGTGGCTCTCACAATGTTTGGTTTCCCTTGGACTTCCATTGAATTAAAAGAAATTCTGCAGACAAGGGTGCCTGGGTGACTCAGTCGGTTAAGTGGCTGCCTTTGGCTCAGGTAATGATCTCGGGGTCCTGGGATTGAGCCCCACATCGGGCTCCCTGCTCAGTGGGAAGCCTGCTTTCTCCCTCTGCCCCGGCATGCCGCTCCCCCTGCTTGTGCTCTCTCTCTCTCTGTCAAATAAATAAAATCTTAAAAAAAAAAATTCTGTACACAAGTACGTGACTCTGTGAAAAGAAATCTTTTTTTTTTTTTACGCTTTCCATCCACGTATACTCAAAACCTCTATCCTCAGCATAAATGGCATTCATTTTCACAGTCTAAAATCCCTTTATATGTGAAGATGATTATTTACTTCCACCCTATGGCCCCCAACACTATACCCCTTCCTAAAACCAATAGGCACAAAGAATATTTTAAATGTGGCTATAGGCCACATTTACTGACACAAGTATTTTTATTTATTTTCTAACAGTCACAGTGGAAACCATAACCATGTGTGTACAAACCCAGTTTGCTTTTTTAGCCAGCTTATTTTTTTTATGTATGAAAGATAGTAAATTCAATTCAACTACATGTTTAAAAATGCCTACTCAAACTGGACTGTCTATGCCCTGTGTCCTGTAGGTTAGCATACAGGTTGTTCTGGCTGCTGAAAATCAGAATTCAACTGTCACAGACTACCCGGAAGGAATCAGTATCTGGATAAAACTCCCATGGATAAGATCTGAAAAAAATTTGGCCTTCTTCTTTTCTTATATTTCAGATGGTTTTAAAAGTAGCCCCGAAACTTGACCCTGATTTCAGTTAGCATTGGTGGCCCCAGAGGTATCTACGGGGAGCATCGCTGGCCCACAGGTTTGAGAGGTGATAAAAGGCACCTGTGGCCCATTTCCATTCTCTCTAGTCTGTAAATGGGCTGGATTTAGAATTAATCCAAATCACCTTGGGTGGCAGAGAGTCTGGTCCTTTGCTGAGAGAGATCGGGGCCAGTAATTTTACCTCCACATTGTTCGACATTCTATTTCAGGCTTAATGTTGGAACACGTTCTTCCTTTTTCCATCTCATGCAGCCATTAAATAAATGCCTGGCTGGATCAGAGGAACCAGGAAACAGAATGTTACTCAGTGAGCTATTGCTATTGCCCCCTAAAGCTTCCAACAACTTCCCCTCTCAACATCACTGACAGGGCCAGAAGATTCCGGTGGGTTGCTATTGTCCATTCATGTGTGTTGCAAACGTGTTATATGTCTCACTCGATAAAACTACTGCAGTTTTCCTGAATTATACCAAGACCAAGACTGCTTTAAATATGTAATTCTCCTGCCATTGTTCAGGTGAAATTACAAATAAAAAACATCTATAATGAGTTGATTATAGATATCCAAATGGACACGGGAAAAAGTTGATTTACTAGATCAAGTTCACAGGACAACTTAATAAAGTTAAGAACTAAGGCCTAATAATTTTCTCCTAAGTCCATAATATAATACAGTTTCTCTTATAACGTGGAATGTCTCACACAAATAACATGAAAGAGAAATTGAACGATTTAAATCTTTAGGATTTCACTTTGATTTAAAGATAATGTGGCTTTAATTGTTTTAAATTTTATTCTCTTCACTGATTAAAATTCCCATTATGCACCAGAATTGCTGCTTCTAGATTTCTTTTACTTATGACTGATGCATCTCAGAGAAGAAAAAAATTAGATTGTGGTTAAAATATCCGAGCAGGGCTATTACCGTGTTCCACTTTTATTTTTCAAATACCCGTGGTTTTTTTTTTAAAGATTTATTTATTTATTTATTTGACAGACAGAGATTACAAGTAGGCAGAGAGGCGGGCAGAGAGAGAGGAGGAAGCAGGCTCCCCACTGAGCAGAGAGCCTGATGCGGGGCTCGATCCCAGGACCCTGGGATCATGACCTGAGCCGAAGGCAGAGGTTTTAACCCACTGAGTCACCCAGGCGCCCCCAAATACCCGTTTTTATAGTCACTCCATGTTTAGGTGTTTTATATGCATTTTCTCTATTCTCCACAATGATGTATTAAGTATAGCTTATCCTTATAACTCTTCAGAAAAGGAAAATGACTCCATCAAGTTATGCAATGTGAATTAATGAGCTCAGTGCCTGACATGTAACAATTTCTCAGTCAATATTAGTTAAAAGAATCTTTATTTTTCCCAAGGTCACACAGCTACTACATGCAAGAGTATGGATTCAAAGTCAAATATAACAGAATGCTTTTGCCACTGCCCACACACTGCCTCAATTTTCACACTCAATTTTATGGGCAAACTTATTCTAATCTTGTTTATATGACCAGCTAGAGCAAATATTACATAAACTATATTTATCTGTCCATATCTCATTAACATTAATTTATGTGCATGTACATCTGTGTGTCTTCTTGTTTTATTTGTTGTGTTTTGGTTTTGTTTTTAGGTCTTTATATTGTACATTGTCATGTGTTTAAGAAAACTTTTAGACTTAGGAGTGAAGCCTCCCCCCACCCCGGGAATGGGAAGAAGGTATTAATCAAGAGGCCTATACGTGTGAAATGAAACAGGCCCGCTCCAAGGAAGAGCCGGGAACTTCCCTAAAAGCAGAGGGCTCCTAGCACGGCCTTATAAGCAGGTTGAGTGACACCTCATCCTAAAAATAGGACTTGTTTGGACACTGCGAGGTGGGACATTTGGATTCTGTTTTATTTCGAACTGACATTTTGGAAAGTACATCCAACATTCCCTTTAGAAGAACTCCAGTGAGTCTATGAGTTATTCTGAAGAAAGTCTGTAAGAATTTGGACTTTTATTTGTAAATTAATAAGTGGCCATCGCTTTCATTTTGAGAGAAGAAAGGGATTCGATTTACATTATAATGAAGAGCTCCAGCTCAGACCTCCAGCCTCTTTCCCTGAAAGCCCTGTTCCAGCTACATGAAGCTCACATTAGGCTCTGCCCAAGCGCCCTTCAGGCCTCTCTGCAAAAGTCAATAGCTAAGGAGTCTCAGTAGGCAACATACACCCCTCCTCTCTTTCTTTCCTTTTCACTCTCTCATCCTCTCTTTCTCTATTTTTTTAAAACTTTCTTTCCCAAAGTCTAATCCCTTTGATCTTAAGTTTCCAAATTTTGACGGAAGGCTCAACTTTGATTGAAACGTCTCTAGAAGAACACTCAGGTGGTATTAATGATGAGCAGCTACTCAGGCAGTTAGTTCCCTTCTTTGATTAGAAAAGGGGGCACCTGGGTGGCGCAGTTGGTTAAGCAGCTGACTTGGTTTTGGCTCAGGTCTGATCTCAGGGTCGTGAGATCGGAGCCCCACACTGGGCTCCGTGCTCAGCACAGAGTCTGCTTCAGATTTTCTCTCCCTCTCCCTCTCCCCGTGAGCTCCCTCTCAAATAAATAAATAAATAAATAAAAAGAATAGAATGGTCACACAAAAAACCAGTCATTGAATTAGCCAGAACTGGGCTTTGGAAATGCATATGAAACCCTGGAACAAGTGATCTTAGCTGCATAATTTCATGCTTACATTCAGAGGAGTTGATTAGGAAAAGCATCTCAGCCTGGTCTGGGCTGAATCACACTGGCTGTGTTAACCTGGTGCTCTCACCAGAAGCCTCTGAAAATACTTGAAAGCGTCAGACCCTGGGTCATAATTATGCCTGTGAGACCCTGTGCCCATTTCTGGGGAAGAGACTGTCAGCCTCTAGGGGTGTGAACAGCATTGCAGAGATTTCTGGAGAGCAACTGAGAGTAGCTAAGGCTTTGGCAAGCTTGAGACCGAGAGCCAATTCCTCAAACTGTGACTCAAATTGGCATATGACTCTAAACTTGTTTGTATCATTCTCTAATTGTCTCATGTGTGCTCATATGTTCCTTGCAAGCCTGAAAGCATCAGAAGACAGAGACTATGCTATTTCTGATTTCCCCAAAATTCTGTCAGAGTCATGGGCTCACCTTGTTGGCTGACAGTCACTGGTAGCAGTGACTTCAGTTGCAAATAAAGAAAAGCAGTTTATGTTCCAAGTGATAAAAGAATGTGTCATGTTGGGGTGCCTGGGTGGCTCAGCAGGTTAAGCATCTGCCTTCAGCTCAGGTCGTGATGCCCCCTTTGTCGGGCTTGGTCAGTAGGGGGGGTCTGTTTCTCCCTCTGCCCCCACCCCGCTTATACTCTGATGCTGTCTTTCTCAAATAAATAAATAAAATCTTAAAAAAAAAATGTGTCATGTAGTCATGCCTCTGTGGTAATAGATTGATCACCAAGATAAAAATACCCCATGAGGCAGAAATAGGTGAATTGCACTCAGTATCTGGGAATCTTGTGGTGGAGACAGAAAAAACAAGTGGTTGGGTTAAGGGTTTCAGGATCTGAAGGACACCTGAATTGTTTCCAGGTAGAGACCCCAGCAGCAGCTCTCCAGGGGATACATGGTCAATACCAACAGCCCTTGAGAGCAAAACTTGAGGCCTTGAGGCTGCCAAGTCCACTGTCCATCGGTAGACAGACCCACATCATTCCTTCATGTATTCTTTAATTCAGATGTTAACGGTTGGATGGCAGACACCATGCCCAGTGCTAGGAACACAAAGATGAATGTACATGGTCCCCGTGTCCAGAGATGAGACTAACTGGAAACTGATGCATTATACCATATAGAAGCATGATTTAATGAAAAGGAATTTTGCAAAAGAGGGGAAAAAAAGAGGGAGCTAACTTGGGATACAGGCTTTGCCAGCTATTATTGATAGTATGACTTGGATATTTTGAGTCTGTTTCCTCAGTCTGTAATTTGGAAAGTAGTATCTGTCTCTTAGGATAAAGAATAAAATGAGAAACACAGAGGCGCCTGGGTGGCCCAGTAGGTTAAAGCCTCTGCCTCAGGTTCAGGTCATGATCCCAGGATCCTGGGATCGAGCCCCGCATCAGGCTCTCTGCTCAGTGGGGAGCCTGCTTCCCTTCCTCTCTCTCTGTCCGGCTCTGTCTGTCAAATAAATAAATAAAATCTTTAAAAAAAAATGAGAAACACATATAAATCATAGCACCACGGGATGCCTGGGTGGTTAAGTGTCCCTTCAGTTCAGGTCATGATTCCACGGTCCTGAGATGGAGCCCCATACGAGATTCCCTGCTCAGCAGGGAGCCTGCTTCTCCCTCTGCCTCTGCCCATCCACCTGCCTGTGCTCTCTCTCTCTCTGATGAATAAATAAAATCTTTAAAAAAAAATCATAGCACCACACTGCATATGACAGACCATCAGAAAACATTTGATTCCATGCTCCATAACCACAGAATATGCAGTGTGATGGGTGCTTGGGGACAAGAGCCCATGGGTGCTTGAGAAATGAAGAGGAGTCTCCACCTAGGAAATAACATTTTTGTTTGATCCTGAAGAGTAAGTCAGTCCTGTGTCCAGTCATTTACTCAGCACATGTTTACAGAGCATTGTTATGTGCCAGATATTATGCCAGCTGCTGGGGGCACAACAGTGCAGAAAACAGACAATGCTGGACCTCATAGAGCTTATCTGCCAGAGGAGAAGACAGACCAAAACCAAGCAAATGGACATACTAAGAATACGCAGGGCAGTGGAGATGGAGAACTGTGACTTTCCCATGTATTCCGTTTCCTGGCAAGGGCACCAAGCCAACATAGCCCACAGCTCAGGCCAGACCAGGATGAGATACCTTTCCTAATCAACTCCTTTGTGTGTAACATGAAATCATGCAGGAGAGATCACTGGGTCCAGGGATTCACATTCCGTATCCAACATCCAGGTCTTGCTGATTCAATGACTCATTTTTTGGTGTGAACACCTTGTTTTTGTTTTGTTTTGTTTTAATTAAAGATGGGAATGGGGGTGCCTGGGTGGCTCAGTCCTTAAGCATCTGCCTTCAGTTCAGGTCATGATCCCAGGGTCCTGGGATGGAGCCCTGCATCACATGGGGCTTCCTGCTCAGCTCAGCTCCCACTCCTGCTGCTTGTGTTCCCTCTCCTGATGTGTCTCCCTCTGTCAAATAAATAAATAAAATCTTTTTAAAAAATTAATAAGGATGGGAACTGCCTGACCTCTTCATCATCAGTGCCACTTGAATGTTCTTCTAGAGAAATTTTCATCAAACTTGAGCCTTCTGTCAAAGCTCGGAGATCCTTAAGATTGAAGTGATTAGACTTTAGGAGACAGACAAGAAATGGGAAAGAAAGGGGTTGGAGAGGGAGAGAAAGAGAGATGCGTACTTGCCACTGATATTTTGCATTGACCGGACGGTGCTTGGGCAGAACCACATGTGAAGCTCATGTAGCTTTAACATCTGCATTTATTGGGAAAAGGGCTGGCACAACATCTGGCCTGTTATCAACCAAGAACCAAAGGACGAGAAGGACCAAACCATGTAAGAAGTGAAGGGAAGAACATTCTAAGCAGAAATAACGTGTTTATTTGCTCCGAAGCAGGGAAGGGCAGGACTGAGCAAGTGAAAGAAGAGAATAAAAAGAGGAGAAGATAGCACTTCATAAAGTTCAACAATGAAGGATTTAAGAGAGTTCACATGTGAAAAAGACAGAGTCACTGAAGAATCTGGCATGTTCTAAGAATCTGGAGAACTTCATCGCGGCTGCACTTGAGGCTGGAGGAAGGAGGGGGAGGGAGGGAGAAGGGGGGTAGGAGATGGAGTTAGGAAGGTAGATGGGGTGATCGTGCAAGATCTCTCTTGTGTGATGTGAATATGTCTAGATCGAGTTCTGTTCATAAGGCTGCACAGATTTGTACAAGGGAGTGTGGATGTAGGACTTGATTGTGGAGAATGGATTTATTTATTTATTGGCTTTTAAAAGATTTTATTTATTTATTTGTCAAAGAGAGACATAGCACAAGCAGGGGGAGAAGCAGGCAGAGGAGAAGCAGGCTCCCAGCTGAGCGAAGAGCCCGATGCACAGGACTTGATCCCAGGACCTCAGGATCATGGCCTGAGTCAAAGGCAATCACTTAACCGACTGAGCCACCCAGGCATCCCTGGAGAATGGATTCAAAATGAAAAGACTGAAAAGGTGGCCGTCAAATGGCAGGCTGCCAAAACAGTCCGAGGAAGGACTGAAGTAAGGCAGTGGTAGGGAGGACCAGATTCAAGAGACGATCCGTGGTAGAAGTAACAGGATATGATAAGATGTCGAGTTGAGGCCATGGAAGAGTTGGGGTAACAGTGAGGCTTCCAGCTTGGGAGGTGCACATTCCATTAGCCAGTGTCACATATAACATACAGCTTCTAGAAAACTCCCTTGCATGTTCATGAGAGTGAAAAGGGCAAAAAATGCCTTACTATTACTACAAAATCGTCTTGACCTCACAGAGCCTCCTAAAGGGTATCGGGGACCTCCAAGGGTCCTTGAACCATACTTTGAGACGTGCTGTTCTCGGCAGTTATCTGGGACTCCGTTCCCCATCCCTGACCTCTCTTTATGAACTGCTCACCTCCAGCAACCTCATAAATGCACGTGACCTGCAGTTATTTGCTCTCTTACTTGCTCTGGCCTTTCGGTTTGGAACTCCTATACTGCAGCAACAGCCCTTGCCTAAACTTCCAAGCCTGTCGTGAAGCCCTCCCATTGTTGGTGCTTCTTCACTGTCTTCCAAGTTTTGGATCCTTACTCCTCTGCATGGCTTCAACTTGTCTTGCTGCTCAGACATCTCCTGTTGTTGAGAAGGATCTCTCATTCCGACCAGAGAAAGAGCATTCTCTGCTCTGGACCCCAGGCAGGTGGTCAGATAGAGATAGGTTCACCTTCGTAAGAAGACCACTGAAAGCAGAGGAGAGCTGAGAGTTAGCGGGAAGCCCGCGTTAATCCTTGAATAGGAAAGCAACATGAGAGAAGTATTTATTAATCTATTTGACACTGATTTACAAAATTCATTAAAGAAGGAAGAAACTAAAAGCAGGAAGCCAGATGTGTAATGTGGACGTGTGTGTGTGTGTGTGTGTGTGTGTGTGTGTGTGTGCTTTTTTAAAGGAAAAAGTCCTTTACCATGTGGAACTGAAACAGCAAAACTGATAGTATGTGGGATTGGCCATCGCAGAGAAATCCAGTTTTAGAGGACTGACATTTATTTGGAAACCTTTGCCTTCAGACAAATTTACCTTGTTTTATGACTCTTCCTTGATTTAGTTTGGTTTAAAATTCAGGGGAAAAAGACCTATTCCATTGGATCAAATTGTCAAGTGCAGCTTGTTAACATGTCTGCATGAATTTCAAAGGTCTTCTAATAACTCAACACTCAATTCATGGATCCATCCTCTTACTGAATGCTTGTGTATGAGCCAACAACCTCCCCCCCTCCTCCGTTTTGCTCTACCAGCATGATTCTCTTAGCATACAAAATTCTTAGCCTACAGACTCTCATGACATAGGTTTTCCCTTGCATAACCTACAGCTTAGTAAGGTGTTTCTAGAAGTCTGTTTGAGAACCTGTTTAACTACTCTGAGGGTCTTTTCTCCCTCCCCACACTTTTCTTCTCAATATATATAACATTATTTTTGCTTTTGATATATTATTTTGAATCTTCCAGATTGTAGAAGAGTCTCAAGTGAATGTTTGTTTATATTCAGATGGGTTGAAAATGTATTCCATTAACAGATTTAATCCCTGGAGTTCCAGTAATGGAAGCATAGAGTGATTTAACGCTACTCCTAGTCTTAGAACCCATCATGTTGGGCTAAAGCCTAACTGGCTGATCTATAGTCTCGTGCACCGTCCTTGAACTAATTAATAATCCCTTTATTCTTGTTGAACATTTGGTTCTTCTAGGAGGCCTCTGGCTCAGTCACTGCCACTATATTAGGCAACATTCTGGGGAGTAGTCTTATTTCTACAGATAATCTGCTCTCTTTCTCTGGAGCGAGGCCTTCTCAGACCACTGGGCCTGGCTGGTGATGCTTGAACTGCCCAGGGGATGAGGCAGACAGCAAAAAATACACCAATTTTAGCAGAAAACACTGACATCAGCGACAGCTGGAGCATCACAAAATCTATAAACACACTTGTTACTCATCTGCTGTCCCTGTTGGGCAAGCCAGGTATGTGGCCCACTTGAACATCTTGTAGAGAGGTTTCCTAGGCAGGCTTCCTGACGGAACCTGAGATGAGAAGAATCAAATGAGCTCGGCATTCAGAGCATTAAGTGGGTGATTCGTTTAGCCTTGATTTGAAAGAGGAGACCTACCACCTAAATGGAATTTAAAGTGTTGAGGGAAGGAATGACAATTGGATTGGATGGCTCAATGGAACTCTTGCTGATTCAACCTATGGACTGGGGGACTTAGAAGAATTTGAGTGGTAGCTGGCTGCTGAGGTCTTCTTGAAGGCTGTTTAAGAGGTTCTGCATCTAGCATGCCTTCATCTAGAAAAAGGCAGAGTATTTTATGAAAGGCAAAGCTAATTACAATGCAAATTTAGATCACATGACCATAAGCTTGGCAGGAAATGGTATGTAATTAACATTAACATGTTGGAAGTCTAAAGCTACAAATGCCAGGGATTGCAGAGCAAGATGTCCTCTGTTTATGGTTTTTGGTTATTTATTTTATTTAATTTGTCTTTTGTTTTTGTATCCAAATGCCTGCCCATACAAGAATGAGATTATCTGGCAGGGGAAATGTGATAACCCTAGACCTTATGATTAAATTTTCTTGGACTTTAACCAAATAACCGTAGATCTCTGTTTGATAAATATTTTTATTTGCTTTTTTTAATCACTAATTAATAAAAGTGCACACAAACAAATGTGTTCTCATGATGTATTCAGTCTGTTCTTGCAGACTCCTCGAAGGTAAGGGCAAGGTTTTACTTCCAGCACAATTCTCCACAGTGTCCAAGGGCCGTGAACACTCAGAGCTGCTGTCTCAGGGTCTAAATGTCCATCATTATTTTAGCTTTTATGCAGGATGACCCCAGCCTATAGCTCTCATCTGTGAATTTCTTTAAATAAATGTCTTTGTAATGAGCCAAAGCCATTTCTTCAGGAAAAAAAAAACTCAGACCAGTTAGTGTCTTAGGTATTTAAAGAGAAATATATAGCCCAATTTGGAGTTCTACATTGAGTTCCAAGCCCAACATAATAATCACAGCAGCTACTGTTCACTATTTGTTGTGTACCTACTACTCTGATGACCATTTTATATACATCATGTAGGACAGTCAGTCATTCCTCTCAACAACCATGGTTATGACAGGCATCTTATTCCCATTTTATAGATGAGAAAACTAAAGTTCAGTGATTAAATAACCTGCTCAAAGTCACACAATTAGTAAGTGAAGGAGCAGTTATTTGAATGTAGGTTTGTACTGAGGGGCAGTACAATGTGTGGTTGGAAGCTTTGCCTCTGAAGCCAGACTGAGTTTCAGTCTTTGCTCTGCCATGTGGTAACCGACGTCCCTGAGACCTGGGCCAAAGAACTGATTTTCTTCTCATTTGTTAACATAGGGGTTAGTAGTAAAACCCATCTTGTAGTGTTGTTTTGAGTATTAAATGTGTTCATATACAAACAACAGAACAGACCTTGAC
Organism: Martes martes; assembly: GCF_963455335.1. Classification (NCBI taxonomy): domain Eukaryota; kingdom Metazoa; phylum Chordata; class Mammalia; order Carnivora; family Mustelidae; genus Martes; species Martes martes. The sequence continues at coordinate 117,338,516 of NC_137889.1, forward strand.
ACGTAGAAGCATTATATAGTGTATGCTGTTCACATCTAGTGTGTGCACTATTGTACCCACAGTCATGGCGGCCCCCACACACCTCAAATTCAGCACGTCCCAAACACATTCATCCTCTTATTTCCCCTAGATTTGCTTCCCTGGTTTGGCTGAGCAACTGTCATCTGCAGGTTTCCCGAGCTAGAAAACTTTATATTCAACTAGTATTTCGTTATTGATATAAATCAGTTCCTAATTTCTGTCAAATTCATCTTGTAAATCCTCTATAAACATGTCCCGTCCTTCCCATTTCTGCATGAGTCACTGCCTCATCATTTATTGTCTGGACTTTTGCTGTCCAATATGGTAGCCACCAGCCACGTGTGGCTATTTAACACTTGCATTGTGGCTAATTTGAATTGAGATGCATTATAAGTATAACATACACAAGAGGGTTCAAAGACTTAGAACCAAAAAAATAATGTAACCTATTTCTTTAATGACTTTTTATATTGCTTGCATGTTGAAAGAAAAACACTTTGGATATTTTGGAATACACACACACACACACACACACACACACACAGATTTTATTTATTTGAGAGAGAGCATGAATGAGCACAAGCAGTGGCGGGGGTGGGGGGCATGGTCAGAGGGAGAAACAGGAGCCCAATGTGGATCTTGATCCCAGAACCCTGGGATCTTGACCTAAGCTGAAGGCAGATGTTTAACCAACTGAGCCACCCAGGTGCCCCAAATATATATATATTTAAATTAATTTTGCTTGTTTCTTTTTACGTTTTTACATGGCTACTAGAAAATTTAAAATTATACATGTGGGTTATATTTCTTGTTCATATTATATTTGTACTGACTAGTGCCGGTCTGGATGTTTCCAAAAGCTTTCTTTTGTTATCTGTCTATCTATGTATCTAGTCATCTATGTAGCTAACCCGACTTTTTTCTGTCTTACCTTTCTCTATTCCCTTGTTCATAGTAATATTAAATACGTCTTCCTGAACACAAATCTGGTCCAGTCTCTTTTTATTTTTAACTTTTTAATTTTTTTATAAACATATAATGTTTTATTAGCCCCAGGGGTACAGGTCCGTGAATCGCCACAGCACTCACCATAGCACATACCCTCCCTGGTCCAGTCTCTTTTTGTAATTAAAAGCCTTTGCTAGCTTCAGTGGTCACCTGCAATGGAAAATCCAAACTGCATCTGGGGCATACCCCAACTTATTATCCTCTCTCCACCTGGCCAGCCTCATATCTTGCATGACTCTCTTCCTTGTACTTCACATTTTGGCAGTTCTGAACTGTATTTTGGTTCCCAGGTCATTTCATAACTCTTTGCCTTCGCACATGTTTTCCCCTTTGTTGTGAATACTCTTCTTTCTGGTTTTCTTGGTGAAGTTTTATTTATTTTCCAAAATCTAACTCAGACATGACCTCGTCTAGGGAGGCTTCCCAGCAAGGTTCATTGTGCCCTCTTTTGCAATACTCTTGTCCTTTATAAATACTTTTATTATTGCCTTTCCACTTGTATAACTTATTTTTGTATCTGTCACCCCCTGCTAACCTGAGTCTATAGAGGACATGACTGTATCTTACTCATTTCTATTTTGCATTCAAAAAATAGTGACTGAATAAAATAAAACTAAACTAAGCTAAACTGAAATAAAACAACCTGCTCTCAAAAGGAGGGTTGAACTTCTGTAAGATAAAAATAACACAAGGCATAAACTGTGCCTTGTGTGTGTGAGAGAGAGAGGTCAATGAATATCTATTTGTGGGAAGAGAAGTCAATTAATTTTGACTGAAATTTGAAAGAAGGTATGATGAGGTAGGACAAACTCTACTGACTGATCGAGGAAAGGTCTTTCAGAGGTGGCCTTTTATAAATTTAAGATAGTCCAGGGCCTGACTCTTGGTTATGCAGCTCCTATGGCAATCTTGTCATTGTTCAGACGGTAACCCAATCTGGGGATCCTAAGACTAAGACTAAGACTAAGCTAGAATTTTGATTCCTCCCTTTAGAGAGAGGGAAAAAAACATAATGACAAGAAGACCGAATACTTGCATCTTCTGGCCAGGGCCTGTCTTCCCTTAGAAACCACGTTATTATGTAAATCCGGAATTTGTGAGTGTGGAATCAGAACAGGGTGTGTAAGCTGAAGGCTTCAAGGGCAGGTGCCTGCCCTGCCCCCCACCACGGTTGGAAAGCCCCTGATACTGGGCACGTCAGGCCCTTGGTCTGGAGACCTTCTCTCCGGGGCAGTACTTTTACAGGCACTGCTTTGTCTCCCACCCTTTTCTAATTTCTGATTCTGGACAACTCATTCAGAAAGACACATTCTTTCTTTTGCTATGGTAATACCTTCCATTAGGCTGCTCTGGACAATGCTCAGTCCATTTTTCTAAAGTTACTTTGAAAATTCTGTTCTCATCCATTATTGTTGACCTCAGAGTTAACTCTCACATACAACCCCCTTTCCTTATTTCCAAGATGTTAGATGTCCTTCATTCCTGCCCCAGTGCATTTGCTGGGGATGGGGGAGGGGGAAGGCACTGAGGAAGAAGAGGAAAGAGGCTTCCTGGAGGAGATGTGAAGATTCAGGGCAGGGTGGGGTGGGGCATTGGCATGGAGTTTGGAAAGCCCAGAGTTCTGCATTGGGAAGTCATCTAGGACTTGGTTAATAATTGTTCTTGCTTGCTTATCGCATTTTTATGAAAGTATATATCAGTTAATTGAGGAAAATTACAAGGCCCTGAACTTGGCCCTGAATGTACATATTCACCTCACTGGCTTGGTCATATTCTAAACTTTGCAACCTTTGTGCTCTTCAAAAGTATGAATGTGGTAGGTTACTGACAGACGAAGCATTCGCTATTTGTGCTGTAATGACTCTAAGTGGCAAAGCACATTTTAAAGGCAAAATATGTCCTTTTTGGTGAACCAAGAAAAGAGAATTATTTTATCTTGTATACTTAAATATCACCCTATATACTTGGCAAATGAGAAAACCATTCATGAAAAGACTTTTAGAAATTGTAATTCTTGCTTCTTAGCATCCAGAGGACTTTAGTAAACAAAGTTTAAACAAAAAAACAAGCTTATATATCTATTAGTTGCTATCCTGTTTTGAATGTCTTGATGTGTTAGTGTCTGGTTCAAAATTTACATAGGAAAGAACTTTGGAGTAAGAGTCAAGGATCCTTGAGGTCTGCATTAGTCCTAGCTGTGTCATTGCTTATGCAACCTTGAACAGGATTCTTAACCTCTCTGGTCTTAGTGGCTCTCTGTGTAAAAAGCAGAGGACAGGTTGTGTTAATTTCTTCAATCTCTCACAACTCTACAACTCTGGGCATTTGTGAAGTATTATTCCAATAAGTGGGTCAAAGCCTGAGATTTTAAACTTTTTCTTTCCTCCCTCCCTCCTTCCTTCTTTCCTCCCTTTCTGTCTTATAACAGAGAATGAGGAGGACATATTCTAGTTGAAATAATGGGTTCCTGAAATATCCAACACTCACTGACAGTGTGATCTTAGGCAAGCGACTTCACATCTCAGAGACTTCGTTTCTTCTTCTGCAAAGTGGACTTAATAACTCCTTGCCTCTCAGGGCTGTCGTGAGGATTAGAAATAGCGTGTACATGGCAAATGGTTTAGCTGTGGTTCTTGTTATGACTAATTGACTGTGTCAAATGATAAGGAGATTAAAATGAGGTTCCTGTTTTCATGAAGATACAATTTAGGAATGCAGATACCATGTTTTCTAATAATTAAAATATAAGTTATAAAGTGCCACAGGAGAAACTCAAAGTGATTTTTAATGAGTTCATACACTGCAAATATTTCTCTCCGGAGGGCAAAGGGGGATAATGCAAGGAAGAGCTTCAGGGAGAACAGCCATTTAATATGGAATCTGAAGGGGAAGTCATATTTCAAGACAGGATGAACATTCTGGGAAAGACAGGATGGATTCGAAACACAGAGAATTTTCTTTTAATCTCCTACTCTCTTCAAGGTTTGCGCTGTTGCCTGACATTTATAAAAGGTTTTCAAGTAGAGATGTTAAATACCAACATGTTCTGGCCCAAGAAGTTGTATTTTCTCTGGAGGATCTGGCAAAAGAAAAGTGAAAGAGCTTTGGAAATGGCTCCTTAAACAGAAAGGAATTTCAAAATATGGGTCTATTTGGGGAAAAAGCAAGACTCTTTTAATAAGCAAATGGAAATGAACTGGCCGCAGGTCACAGGAGACTGCCAGTTATCACTCCATCAATCTTTCCTCCCAGGTAGCAATGTTTGGTGACTTAATGAGGTGATAAGGAGCAAGAAACTGACACATGCAGAACCAGAGTCAGAAGAAGGGGATATCAGAGAAGGTCATTCCCATTTGAACATTTCTTTGCTTTTAATGTTAAAGAACTTGCTAATAGGTGAGAACCCCAGAGTTAGTGTTAATACTGAGTTTTCTCCCTTCTTTGCCTTGTGCAAGAAAAGGAAGACTTCTTGATGACTGCCATATAAATAGGAGACTGCAGAAGACACACACACACAGAAACACACACATACACACACACACACACACACACACACGTAATGCAATACCCAGGGATCACCACCCTGGATTAATAAAATAGCACAAGCTCATAGTTGTTCACATTACACAAGGTTCCCTTCTCGGCACTGTGGTGTGGTGCTGAAATGCTGTTTGAAAATTTGTGCTGCTGCCTTCATACCATGGCCATATTTTGGAGCCTATGACTTCATCATGGTCTGAGTTGCCAGGGCTGGATTCCAGGAGAAAGGGGAAGGGAGGTAGACATGAGGGACAGGAAGCAAAATAGGCAGGTTGAACAAATTAAACATTTAATTCCACTTTTTAGAATTCAGTTCTATCATTTGCACAGAAGGTCTGTGTCTTGTGCTTTCTCCTTTCTTCTACCCCTCCCTCCTTCCATTTTTTTTTTAAACTTTGACTATTTTCCTTATTTTCAAATTACACACTTATTTGTATCCTTCCTTCCTTCCTCCCTCCCTCCCTCCATCATTTCCTTCCTTCTTTCTTTCCCTTGTAAATGTTACCCATTGGCTTACCAAAATGGAAGCTGAAGCTATAGTTCTGCCTCCCTACCCCAACCCCGAGCTCACATAATTCCCCTTGGCCTTATACTTATACTTATACTCCACCCTTCCAGTATAATTATATCATATTTTGTCTGGATCAATATGCAATGCTTAGATGATAAAGCTAAGCTCTATACTGCGCTTACTTTTTCCTTTCTTACACAAATGTTTCTCTCCTTAGAATTAACAGCTGCCTTTCCTTTTTAGTGTTCTGTTTGTCCCCAAACTCTTCATCAAACAATTCATCCCCAAACTCTGTCCATCTGGCTAAATAATTCTTCTGATATTTTAAGTCACATCAGAAACTCTATCAATATCATCTGTTTTGGACACTGGAGTCTCCTGACCTGCTCTAATTTGGACTGGTAACTCTCTTTGCAAGGTGCATGTCTGTTTCCTGGAATTTTTCTTGTAATCATCCTGGGGATTCCTCTTTTCCTCTATCTTGATCTGATCCCTACTTCCTAGATCCCACATCTCCTTTTTTTCTTGGTCTTCCTCATTTTTATGTCACCCTTCGTCCAGTTGCTCCCTAAGAAAGGGTGATGAGAGCGAAATTTTCTGCAACCTAGACTATTGATGGCATCTTTATTCTGTCCTTACACTTAATTGATAATTTCTCTGGGAATAGCATTTTAGGCTGGAAAAATCTCAGAATTCTGACGATATTAGTCTGTGCTTCAATGTTGCTATTGAGAAGTCCAAAGCAATTCTAAAACAAAACAAAACAAAAGAAAAACAAAAAAACATCCAAAGCAATTCTGATCCCTTCTGTATGTTAACTTTTCCTTCTGGAAACTTAAAAGATCTTTTTGTGAAATTCATGATGATGTGTCTTGGTTTGTATATATTTTATTCTAGCATATGGGCCCTTCAATTTTAGGATGTTTTCTTGAATTACTTATTGGATGATTTATTTCTTTTGTCTTCTCACCTGAAATTTCTGTTATTCAGACATTGGACCATTTGTATCCATGCTTGAATTTTTTAAACATTTCCCTTCTATTCTCATCTCTTTATCTCGATATTTAAACCTGTTAGTTTCTAGGAGATTCTCGAATATTTCCTCAACATCATCTTCTAAACTCTGTTGAGCTATTCATTTCTGCTGAGATTTTTTTTTTTAAAGATTTTATTTATTTATTTGACAGACAGAGATCACAAGTAGGCAGAGAGGCAGACAGAGAGAGAGAAGGAAGCAGGCTCCCCACCGAGCAAAGAGCCTGATGTGGGGCTCGATCCCAGGACCCTGGGATCATGACCTGAGCCCAAGACAGAGGCTTTAACCCACTGAGCCATCCAGGTGCCCCTCTGCTGAGATATTTTTAACCTCTGAGAGTCTTTCTCATTCTTTTCTATATCCTTCTGCTTCATGAATTTCATGTCACTCTGAAGGTATTAGTGACAATGTCTTTTGGTGTTTTCCTCTCCCAGCAGTTTTTATGTTTGCTTTTTGCTTATTTTGGCCTGTCTTTTACAACAGAAGGTTTTTTTGTTTTGTTTTGTTTTGATTATAGAAGTTTTCCTTTAGATTAGTAGATAGATTTCCTTGGCTATCTGCTTACTGTAGAGTGATCACACTGAGACGTTTCTTGGTGAAGCCCTAATATCTCTATTTTTATTAATTAGCTAATCAGAATCTTTCAGTCTCCTTCCAAAAGGGTATGAAATCCAGCTGCCAGAGTTCTGGGAGCCCAGACTTGGGGGGGGGGGGTTGTCTCAGTATCTAGTAGTTACTCTTTCACTTAAGTCCTTCTTTTAAATATGTCGCATCCACCTTCAACTGTGCCTGTTGTCCTATAGGGCTAATAGAGGACATTTGCTTGGTTGAGTGGGATTAGGAAATGGTATTGGGGGGTTCTAATGTCTTCTTAATCTTCCTGTTTTCATCCGTACCATCATCCTTACTTCAAGAGGGTACTATTCCCACAAATTCCTGAGTCTTGAGGGAGTTCTACAGAACGCATTGTGTTGCTTTTTGTTTTTTTTCCTTTCCTGACATGGGAATTTTGTAGGAACAGCTAAAACTTACCGTTGTTTTTTATAACAGAAGAAAGTTTTAAAATGGCAAATAAGTATCTACTTTGGGAAAACAATATGGGCAAATAGCATTACTGGGAACCTCTAAACGATTGTTTTGAAATAGCATTAACACCAAGCTTGGAACGTTCAGCAACGTTCCAAGAGAATAGATGGTTTGATAGTAAAAAGGAAATGCATTGGCCCACAGTATGTCCGTGGAGAGAAGCTAGGGTGTCCTCTGAGCTTTAGGCAGAGGCCCTGGGTTGCCAGAAAGGCAAAGATGTCACCTTCCCTAGCAAGAAGAAGCTGTGAGTGAGGGAAGGGGGAAGCAACAACCTACCCAGGCCCTGACACCATAAGCAATAAACAATACAAAACTTCTTAAAGATAAGCCTGAACCTGACGGTGTGAAAGTTGATGTCCTAACCATTGTCCTTTTTATACTTTATAATATATGAAGACAAAAGGAGATTTTGGTGAAGAACTTATTCAAGATGAAGTCAGAGTGTTCATCCAAAGGAGACACAACTAACACTCTTAGAAACAGAAGGTCTTTTACTAGAATACAAATTATCCAGTAAATTCATTTTAATAAATCAAACATCAAAGAAAATTAATGCAGGGGTGTCAAACTATATTTCTTCTAATCGCACTCTTTCCCATTTTGATATGGATTTCAAATTTTTTAATTTTGGGGAACAGACAGAACATCTGGTTTATACACTTAAATGCCAACAACATCATCTCATACTTTTGCTTTTGTTTCAAGGAATATTAACGTGTCAAATGTAAATGTTCTAATAAAAGAATCTGTGAGATATAGAACCAGGCACAAGAAACCATTCTTTACACACTTGAAAATGACAAGCAAATTGAGTCCGTCAACTATAATTATAGTCCATGAAAAATTTGTAAGGCACCATTATTAGACAGAGAGAACAGAGAAGGGGATGGGGAGGGACGAACAAATAAATGAAACAACATGACATATTTCTTGGTGGATTATATCACTTCTTGTGGGGTTAGGTGCCCCTCTCACTATGGGTCCTGGTAATTATCTGTGGTTATCATGGCATGTCAGAAAACTAGCCTTTTAAGAGGGAGATCCAATTGCCAAGTTCTTCCTAGTCTCCGGGGCTAATCTGGAAGACAAGTCTAGAACAGTAACTGCTGCTGGACACACTCAGTAGTTGGTAGATGAATGTATGCCTTCAGGAGTGAGGTGAAATGAGCTGTGGAAGCTTGCAAGCACACTGGCCTAATTTTCACTGGCTTTTTATTTCTGTGTAAAGCAAACTCTGAATGAAAGAAACCATGTCTTAGCAAATATAAATGAGATTAAACAGTGACAGAGATTATGTTGTGGTATTGTGAATGATGGGTACCAATCCATTCATTTGAAAAAATTTTGAAAAGATTTGATGTTTTCTTTGAAATCCAAATTGTTTCATAGGAAGAGGAGAAAACTCAGTATTTCATAAAATTTCTTTTTATAATTTATAAATTAGGAAAGTCTTTGTCTCAAAAAATTAGTATAGTTTATTTTTTCCTTTAAATTATAATTCATATAGGCTGTTACACAGTTTGCTTGAGTCATCTCAAATGTTTCTATATCGAACTTTAATTCATTAAATTACTTTAATATATTTATCTGCCACTTAACTATTCCATTTCCTCCAAATATTATGCACAACTAATGTAATTAATGTGGAGACAATTTTTCCTATAAAACAAGCACTTGGTAATTCCATTTCTTTGCTTCAGATTTATGTCCTAATAGAGAGGAAATTGAAATTTCCTCATATTTAGTTTCAAATGAAAATCAAGAACACATGGAAATCCATTGTCTTTAGCATGTTAGATTTTGTGACCAGCTAGAGAATAAACATCATAGTTAGGGTAAGGCAGAATTTGAACTTGTTGTGTCATATTTGCATTGTACATTTAGCAAAAGTATTGTCAAATGGTACTTGGAGTTTTTGTATGGCTGGAGGCTACATAAGATATTTTTGAAGAACTAGTTATTTGCATGAACTTCTTATGGATAAAATTTAGCTAATGGTGCTTCCATGTAAGCAGTCTTTAGCAGCACTCTGGCTCACATTATATTTACTACTTCTAATCCAGACAGTCTTGCTTTGGAACATCTTTGTTTTCAGAATAATAAAAGTTGTATACTTAAAAGAATATGCCAAAAAATCTCATAATCATGATCATAAACTCATCTTCTAGTCTCCTTGAAAAGTATCATTATTTGAAGCTTAATAGAGGTTTTTGTTTGTTTGTTTGTTTATTCATTTCCTTGAGAGTGAGCAAGAGAGAGAGCTAGAGAGCGAGCACGAGCGGGGGAGGAGCAGAGGGAGAGGGAGAAGCAGACCCCCTACTGAGCAGGGAGCCTGATGTAGGACTCAATCCCAGGACCCCAAGATCATGACCTGAGCTGAAGGCAGACGCTTAACCAACTGAGCTACACAGGCACCCCAAAGCTTAATAGAGTTAATGAGATGATCCTTAAAAGAAAGTTCCACAGTACAGATCTGCCTATTTGTCATACACACACACACACACACACACACCCCAAATGTTGCCCCCTCCCCACGTATTTCCCTACAGCATTTTATAGAAAATAACACCTGTTTCAGGGGCCCCCGTGAAGCCTGTTAAAAATGCAGATACACACATCCCAGACTCTGAGATTTGGTTTCCATGGAGGATAGGAAGGGAATAAAAACTGGGTTTCTGCATTTTGAAAGTCCTGCCCAGAGATCCGATGTTCACCAAAGCTTACAAACCAAAAAAGCTAGCAAGCCATCACTGGTTGATGAGCCTTCAGTACAGCATGTCACCAACCCTAACATGTATATGAATCATGGATGATCTTGTTAAATGCAATTGATCCATATGGGTTGGGAGCTGCAATTCAATGGTTCTAACAAGTTCTGGGATGATCCCATTGCTACTGGCCTGAGAACCTCACTTTGAATTGCAAAAATGGGACTTTTTTTTTTATTTTTAAATTTTTTAATAAACATATAATGTATTTTTATCCCCATGCGTACAGGTCTGTGAATCGCCAGGTTTACACACTTCACAGCACTCACCATAGCCCATACCCTCCCCAATGTCCATAACCCCACCACCCTCTCCCGACCCCCCTCCCCTCAGCGACCCTCAGTTTGTTTTGTGAGATTAAGAGTCACTTATGGTTTATCTCCCTCCCGATCTGCAAAGATGGGACTTTTATAGCCCCATTGTAGGCAAGCTAACAGGCATTTGCTTTGAAGTACTCCAGGAGACACTATAGTATTGATTAGAGGCCAAATTGTGTTGTCAAAGGATAGTCCCTACAACAGCACTCCCTGAGCACTTGCTGTGTCCTAGGTGTTATGTCTGGGCATCTCCGATCTCCCTTGCCCCTCCTCATAAGCCTAACCATTATTTGTCCTTCAGGAAACCTTGCCTCCTCCAAGAATCCTTTGTCAGTACTGCCCTGGGTGTGCTCTCATTACGTACTCTGTTGACTTGAATGATAGCAGTTATGTGGGGCTACAGTTACCTACTAATTTATTTATCTTAGAATATAAAGGTTTTTTTTTTTTTAAAGATGTATATATTTATTTTAGAGAGGGAGCGAGAGTGGAGAGAGGGACCGAGGGAGAGAATCTTCAGGCAGGCTCCCCGCTGAGCACAGAGCCCAGGCAGGGCTTGATCCCACAACCCCTGAAACCAAGGGTCAAGACGCTCAACCGACTGAGCCACCCAGGCGCTGGAAGAATATAAAGCTATTGCGGTCAGTATTCATTACTGACTTCAGATCCCAGAACACTGTCAGTCTCAGAAAACACAATAAGTAAAGATGTAGCATAATTACCTATTTAACTAATTAATCAACCAAGGTAACAAAAACAAAGCTCCGACTCCATTTTCTTACATAAACTCAAGAAAGACCTCTGGCTAGGTGAAGAGAGAGTATCTGAGGGCTCTTGCTTGTCCCGGCTGGCTCTGGCCCAAGACTTTTTGGCAAGATGGCGACATTCACCTAGGCTCTCCTCAATCAGAAATAAATAGGAGAAGAATTAGTCAATCACAGCAGGCGGTATGACTGGCTCTAAAATACATGAACAGAACACTTACGTGGACACAGAGCACGTGGCATGACCCCAATTTCCCTTCTTGAAGTAGGGGATTTGGAAAACACTCCCCCAGCGCCGGCGCACTCCCCCGGACCCGCCAAGGCAGACGGAGCACATCTGAGCGGTGGAGGCACCTGCCGCATTGCCTCAGCTCTGGCACCTCAGGCTGCCTCTGCTCATGTGCTTTTCTCCATAAATTGCAGCCCAGCCCATACTTAGGAAAGGTTTAGGTTTTACTGATTGCCTTGTGACTTTACCTCTTCTGGGGCCAGAGAGATGATGGCGAAATGGAGTGATTGGCAGGAGCAGCTGCAGAGTTGCTTTATGGAGTCTAGATGCAGCCATTTCCTCTGTGGGGGAAAGCTCCGTCCTCGCTGATGTGCTGTATTTGATAGGACCGCTTCATTTCCCCCAATACACTGGGAATTCCCTATTTCTCACTGGAGACCTTTGTTGTAATCTCATACCTGAAAGAGACTAGAAAGTACAAAGTACATAATAGGTTTGGGAATGACTGTTGGCCCTAGTACTGAGGGAAATGAGACAGATATCGGAGTAAAATTTAGCTTCCTTATGTTGTCATTTATTAGGCACACTTGCTGTATGCAAGACATGCTTGGGGTTGTAAACATACAAGGATCTTTGTATTACGATCACAGTGCTCAATGAATTTCACCTAGCCGCTAGTTTGGAAACTGGGTGAGGGTTATTTCCAATGCAGTTCTAGGGCAGTGAAGCCCTTCTCCTTCCCTCTGTCTCTCCTCCCACAGACAGTAGACTGAATCTCTAGAACTGGGCCAAACAATGAGCTTCTTCATTTCCCTAGGTCAACAGAGTTGCCTTTAGTCAAAATTCACAGTTGGTTTCAGGTGTGCTCTCTCGGTGCAAGGTTTTCAAAAGGCATCCTTTCCTGGTTTCTGTCCGCTTTTCCTCCCTGGGCTGTTTGCCCTTGCATTGCCTTTGATGGAATGTCCTCCTCTCCAGCTCAGAGACCCAGGATGCCGAAGATGGATATCACATATGTCTGTCCCTTTAGATCAGTAGCTATCAAAGTGTAGTCTGCAGTCCTCCAGGGGGCTCTGAGATGCTTTCAGGGGAGCCCTGAGTTCAAATTGACTTTCATAATAACACCAAGGTTGTTGCTTGTCTTTTTCACTGTGTTGACATTTGCACCGATGATGCAAAAAGCCAAGGTGGGTGAAGCCACTCACAGCTTAGCATTCAGGGCCGTGACTCCAACCTGTACTAGGAGTCATTGTATTCCTCACTGTCACCAGGTGACTTGAGAAATAAGATTCTGTTTCGTATAAGGATATTCTTGATAAGGCAATAAAAACTTGCATTTTTTTAAAAGATTGTATTTATTTATTTATTTATTTAGAGTGTGAGTGCGGGGAGGGAAGCAGGTGAGAGAGAATCCCAAGCAGACCCCACGCTGAGCCCCAACACAGGGCTCAATCTCAGGACCCGAGATCATGACCTGAGATCATGACCTGGCCAAAATGAAGAGTTGGACACTTAACCGACTGAGCCACCCCAATGCTCCAAAGCTTGCATTTTGTTGTCTTGAGCACACATCTTTTTAATATTCTATGTGACAAAATGAAAATACACATAAAGCACTGCGAATACTGAAGAACAATGTTTGTCCTGAGGAAGCACTTAGTCCTTTCAGGTGCAAGCTTTATTAGCCATTTTTCTCTTGAACACCATTTTTGCTTTAAAGAATAAACTCACAGACCCACTGTGGTTAATCCAGACTGGGTATTCAGTAGGTACCTTCTAAAAAAGGAGCAAAACGAACCTGTAATTTCAAGGAAAACACTGCCAATATTTGAACTTTCAAGGGAAAATTAAGTTTCACCTGCCACTGTGAATTTGACAGCTTCTCAATACTTAAAGACCTCTCTGATAAGAACATTGATGCTTTAAGGAGGGTGATTTTGCATATTTGTATAATGAAGTGTGTCAACGTTTGGAAGATCTGCATAACTCAGTGAAACTGTATTTTCCAAATGACAATGTGTGGTTAACAGAATCATGAGTGGGTAAAAAGTCCCTTCAAAGCGCAAAATACAGCAAAGGATTTTAATGTAACCAAGTATGGAAAGTTCATTGCTATGGTTTTAAATCTCACATTGCAACTTTAGAAACTACCAGTTGTTGAGTTTGATGTAGTATCAAAGAAAAATACCCAAAATTATCAAAAAGTTATAAAAATACTCTTCCTTTTTCAAACTACATATGTACATACGTATACATACATATATCTGTGTGAGGCTAGATCTTCATACACTTAAGTCAACACAACATAATACAACTGAACGAAGAAGCACATACGAGACTCCAGCTGTCTTCTGTTAAGCTCAGATACTAAAGAGATTTACGGAAATGGAAAACAATGTCACTATTCTCACTGAATTATCTGAGTGTTAAAAAGCGTGGATATTTTTCATAAAAACATATTGCTTACGTTAACAGACCAGTTATTACATGTTATAATTAATTAATGAACACAATTTGTTAAGTGTCTCACTTTTTATTTCTAACATGGTAAATATCAACAGAACCCCTAAGAACAAAATATTTTTAAAGTTTGCTATCATTTATTAGATTGCAAATGGGTCCTAAGACCAAAGGGTTTGAGAATTGTTGCTCTAGGTCACACACTCTTAAATACTGATGCCGGGCTAAATGAAATTCCAGTTAAACCAAAGCTCTGAAGGTGATCATTTAACCCGGGCCCTTCACTTGAAAGGGCACAGTCCTTGATTAACTTCCCCCTGGCTTCTGCATCAGCTAGCTTTTCCTTTTTGCAGCCAGATGGCTCAGCGTGTCCTGTGGCTGGGGTGGTGGCAAGTATTCCAATTATGTGAAGACAGTATTAGCATTGTCTTTTACCCCACTTTCCTACTGAAGTAAATGTTCAGTGCAACCAGTGACTTTCTTGGATTACTATGCAAAATATTTATAAATTTGTACTGTTCACAGTTCTTTAATTAAAACCTCCTCAGCAGTTTTACACAATTCTTTCCAAAAATGGAAGCACCATGGTATCTTATATGTATGTATGCATGTATGTGTAATGAGTGTATGTGTGTACTGCAGTTCAACAATGCATAGAATTAGCAATCTGGAGGGGATTCCTTTGTTGTCCTGAAAGGAAAATGAGTCCCCGAGACCCTAAATGCCTTGTGGAATGATTTGGTTGCTTAATTAAGGTACTATCTCCTGTTTGCTACTAGAGCAAAATAATAGAATTTATACATTTTTAAAAAATCTGTACCCTTGTCACGAGGAGGACATTTTTCATGTAATGTCTGCCTTCTTTATCTGTAGTTTTATGTATGTGCAACCTGAAGAAAAAACTGCTTTAACTAGTTTAATCAAATATTGTAAAACTGCAGAGGGCTGTAGAGCTGTGGAGAAACAGGGCATTCCCAAAAGATACATTTTCTGGATATGTGAGACATACTCAGTGTCTAAACTAAACCACTTCAGTAAAAACAGCAATACAAGAAAAGTATTTAGGACCTCAAATTATGAACTCTAATCCGGTACCTAATGAGGCGATGCCTCAGATCCAGTTAAGCCTTTAAATAGCAGATCTTTTGTTTTAGCTATTTGGGATGGTACTCTCTAAAAGATATGTTTTTCTGCATCTCACCAATCTAGTAAAGATGACTTGAACATTTTAAATGACTTAAGATCACTATTGCTAATGTCCACTCTTTTACTCAAATACAATAGAGACATCCAGTCCCATTGAGCATATGAGAGTTTTTACACCTTCTTTAAATGATGCTGTATTTGGAGTCTTTTTTTTTTTTTAAGATTTTGATGTGGTTTTTTTTGGCTTTTACGTTCTTGCTTTGACATTGTATTAACTATAGCATCTACCTTTATGTAGGATATGTGTTTGTCTCTCCACTTCTAATTTTCTGTAAACCAAATGAAAAACCTTATTAGAAATGTATATACTTGAGTAGGTGCCTGGGTGGCTCAGTGGGTAAAGGCTCTGCTTTCGGCTCAGGTTATGATCTCAGGGTCCCGGGATTGAGCGCCGCATTGGGCTCTCTGTTCTGCAGGGAGCCTGCTTCCCTCTCGCTCTGCCGGCCTCTCTGCCTACTTGTGATCTCTGTCAGTCAAATAAATAAATAAACTCTTAAAAAAGAAAAGAAATGTATAAACTTGAACAAATAGAGTGAGAAAGGGCCCCAGACACTTACAGTGATGCACAGAAGTTTTAGTGAGCTTTATTAATTACTGTATTTTGACCACTTAAAGGACTGTTGAGCTTACTTATAGTTTGTTTTTTTTTTTTTTAAGATTTTATTTATTTATTTTAGAAAGAGAGAGAGCATGTACGTGTATGGTGGCGGGGAGGGCAGAGGGAGAAGCAGATTCCCCATTGAGCAAGGAGGCTGATGTTGGACTCTGTCCCAGGAACCTGGGATCATGACCTGAGCCGAAGGCCGACCCTTAACAGACCAAGCCACCCATGGGTTCCTTATAGGTTCTTTAGATGACTGACTAAATTCGTATTAGGTGAGGTATTAAAGGATAATAATTATTTAGCTAATAGTCATGTGTACAGTTAAAAAAATCCTAAAAATAAACAGATATTTGAAAGTAGTGAGTTCTAGTTCTGTTGCCTTTTCTGAGTAAGTTAGCTTCTACTGATTACATATTTATCTAGTCTTAGATTTCACATAGGCTTTTAATGAATTCTTTAAAAAGTGTTTTTAAAAATATTCTGTATAAATGCTTATAGAAGGCATGTTCCTTATGGGTCAAAAGTCTTCATGCAGTCTTTCACATTGAATCCAACAAAAAAGCAGACAGGGACCTGTCCGCATAGGCTCTGGTCCATCAGTGTTTTCCTGAAAGAGCTAGGATGTTTACATTCTTCCGAAGAAAAGAAGAGCAGAGAATACCATTCCATATTTGTACTTGTTGGTTTTCTAGCATCATGGTGGCTGCTCAGTAAGAGCTCACAGGGGTTACATTGCAGCCTCCTTTCCGCCTGTGAAATCACATTGGTATGCAGATTCTGAAGTATGCAGCCCATGGATTAGGGCCCTCATTGCTGTCAAAGATAGTTATTTACTCCGGGAATCTTTCCAAGGTTGCTACCAGGAATGCTTTTTACTTTTATGGAGACTTGGTCCCTAAGGGTAAAGACAGTCGTCCAAAAGGAAAACTTCCTGCCCAGTGTCTGTACATATATTAGTGAACTGAGCAGTAAAGTTCATAGCCTTCAAACCAAAACTCAACATGAAAACGGGTTATTGAGCTTGAGTTGAGGTACTGAGGATAGAATAACTGAAAAATTCTAGTGTCTGTTTGCATTTGCACTCGTTGTGTGATGTGAATATAGTTTAAGATTTATTGTCACTATTTAGACAAACACTTTGTAAAGTGAGTGCCTTATTCAATTCTTTATGCACTTGAAGAAAAGCCTCATTTCCTTTTAGGAATCAAGTACTGTCCTTTCAGAACATTTGCCTGAGATAACTGTGCATGTTGATAATCATCTCCCTTTTTTCCTTACAAATTCTTCACGAAGTTCTTATTTCTCTTGCATTGATTTCTTAGTATGTACTCTATAATTGCTTTTCTGAATTACCTTCTTTATCCTCAAGTTTTCGTCTCCTCAGCCTGCCCTTCCTCCTTTATTCTTAGCAGATGGTGGCCTCATACCATTTATCTGGTATACGTTTCTGCATCAACTCTCCTGTCTTGAATATTGGAGGCTGTATCCATTTTTTTTTCTTATCTGTATTTGACTAGTCACCCCTCCTCTCTCTCTCTCTCTTTTTTTTTTAAGATTTTATTTATTTATTTGACACAGAGAGAGAGAGATCACAAGTAGGCAGAGAGGCAGGCAGAGAGAGGGGGTGAAGCAGGTTTCCTACTGAGCAGAGAGCCCGATGTGGGCATTGATCCCAGAACCCTGAGATCATGACAAAGGCAGAGGCTCAACCCACTGAGCCACCCAGGCACCCACCCCTCCTCTCTTAACCTTCTCTGTCCGCCCTTAATTCTATCATTCTATATCAGTTCTGGGTTCATTCTCAGAAAATAGAAACATCTCCAGTTGTTTTAGTCAGAAATTCATTAAATACTTGTAGATTGTTGAAAGATCTGGAAGGGCAGGCTTGAGGAAGGGCCTCCAGGAATGACTTCAAACAACTTGGCACATCTGGCTACCCAAAGGACTGGCAACATTTGCCACAATACGGAAGCAGCAGAGTCCAGGGCCTGGCTCTGGGTCTGGGGTCACACACTTCAGCGATGATCTGGGATTAAGAAGCTGCCAGCAAATATGTTGTATCCAGAGTAAAATCGTCTCTCAGATCTGCACCAGCAAAATGGGTGTCTCACAGTCTAATGTCCCTCTCCACCATACTCAATCCCCAATACAAGTTTTCTTGCAGCTACGCCCACTGGGTTAGAACTACATCACACCCAGAGCCCTGGCTGCAAGAGAGTCTGGGATATGCTGTTACCTTCTCAGCCTCTGTGACATTCGAGGCACACACACATGAACTTGGGACACAAGTTGAGCAGTCTGTCCAGTACTGCCACGGTCTTCTCCACTGACTTTTGATTTACTCAGTTATTAGTTACAGTTCATATTTATTTACCATATTCTAGGGATTTTCACAAGTCTTTTCTTTTCCCCTCCATTTTACTGTTTCAATTTTTGCACTAAGTTCCAGGATGCCTTTTGCTTCCCACGATAAAGATTTTCCTGGGGTTCTTACTGCTTTTATTCCATTGTATTCTGCTCCTTGTTTTCTTTTGCCATGTCATCCTGAAACTATATTGCTATTTATTATTGATTTCCAGAAATACTGTACCACTGTAAACATGAATTCCCGACATCTTGTGACCTCATCTTTGGTGCTAGGCAACTCACCACCAAAGATGGAGGTTTGGAGTTCAGAACGTGGAGAGCAAATCCTTTTAAAAGTTGGATTATCTCCTTAATTTCTAAAACTTAATCTGTGATCATCACCGCCCTTGCTGCACCTCCCAGTGACCATTCTGACCATTTCTCTGGTCAGCCGAGGAGTGCAGACCTGCCTAGGGCTGTAGTGTGAGAGGGGTGAGGGAATGCTTATTGAGTCTCATCTCAGAGATACAAGGAGGGTTTTGTTGAAGGCCTGAAGGAGAGAACTGAGGAAAGATTGGAGCTTCAACAAGAGCTGCTAGATCATAGATTACTTTCCAATTTCCATTAAAATGTTTTAATTTCTGAAATTTTACTTGTCTGAGACCATCTCCCTTATCCTCTTTTAGTTATCTCCAGGCCCCTGAGACTCCATGTTACGGATTGAGAATAGCCCACATGCGATAGGTTAGACTTACACAAATTTCCTCTTTCTTTCTAATATATTTTAATAAATAGAGTAATGGAATCTAAGGAAGAGATTGTCTTGGTTCTGCCACTTACTGTGACATGTTCCAACAGGACTTGTCAATGAGTTACACATGAAAAGGCAATTTTGAGACAAGAATTAGTTTCACCGGGGCGCCTGAGTGGCTCAGTGGGTTAAGCCGCTGCCTTCGGCTCAGGTCATGATCTCAGGGTCCTGGGATCGAGCCCCGCATCGGGCTCTCTGCTCAGCAGGGAGCCTGCTTCCCTCTCTCTCTCTCTGCCTGCCTCTCTGGCTACTTGTGATCTCTCTCTGTCAAATAAATAAATAAAATCTTTAAAAAAAAAAAAAAGAATTAGTTTCACCAACAGCAAGCTAACACAACTGATATGCCATTTACACAAGACAGAATAGTTTAACTACAAAGTTCTGTGTGAATTCAAATCTGATACCCGCTTTCTAGTCAGTTCTGGAAGACTTGGAAACGAAGTGATAATAAAAGAATAGAAAAAGAAGCTTTTTGCATTTTGCCAGGGAATTATTAATTCCTAAAACCAAATTAGCATTGTTGAAACTTCTCAGATTTATTATATGAAATGAAAATAATGTTGAATTTACCAGAGAAGCTCTAACTTTCCATGTTCACTTGGTTGTAATAAAATAAATCTCTCCTCCTATGGATCAAGAAAGCTTTTTTCTGCTTTCTTTGCAGAAAGCAAAAAAATACAGTCTTTGGTAAATATTTACATCACCAGTATCTCTTAGTTCTGTGGTCTGATTAGACTGAGAGATGCTAATAGGGCATACAGTGTTTTATGGATAGAAACTTCTTATCTGTCTAATGTGTTAGATGTGGAATGAAATGTCTAAGGAAATGTTCTCAAGAAAAAGGCCATGCATTACACGCTCATATATGTATGTTGTGTCAAATCACAGTTTGCAAAAGATAATTATACTTGTTCAAATTTTTAACATATTGGGTTATAATATTGAGTATTTTCCAATCTTTAAAGACTATCTTATATATAAATCTTAAAAGAAAAGAAGACAAAAGAAAGCCAAATAAAGCAAAATCTGTCTTTCCCGAGTTATGGACTGACTTGGCAAGTTCTTACTTCCTCCCTGAGTTTCTTTACAGCCTCTGCTAGTTGTTGCTACACTCCACTCTCTCTTTAAGATACATGGTAGGGGTGCCTGGGTGGCACAGTTGGTTAAGTGTCCAACTCTTGGTTTTGGCTCAGGTCTGATCTTGGGGTTGTGGGATCAAGCCCTGTGTGGGGCTCCATGCTTAGCTTGGAGTCAGCTTGGGTTTCTCTGTCCCTCTCCCTCTGCCCCTTTCCCCTCTCAAATAAATTTTTTTTTTTATAAGATTCATGGTAGAGAATTCAGTCTATTAACTACAGAGTCAATGTGTGTAATGGTTAAAAACAAACGCTCTCAAGTCAGATTCCCTGGGTTCAAATTCTGATTCTTGCTGTGTGATTTCAGGCAAAGTACCTAATTTTCTGAGTCACTGTCTTCTTATCTATAAAATGGAAGTAAGATAGTCCATCTGAACATTCACAAATGGAAGTGTACATATTCTCATTGAAGTTCTATGGGGATAAATAGTATAAGCATGTAGAGGGCTTAGCATAGTAAGTGCTCAGTGGAGATAAGCTACTAGTATTTAAATATTTGTATTGTTATTTCTACCAGGAAACAATAAATAGGCTTGTCTTCTTCCACCTTTCAGTTACGAAATGTGTACTTACTGAGGAAAAGACATATACATTTATCTTTAGATTATGATGAGTTGATGCCAAATATAGGCATAAAAACTGAAAATAAATCTGGGTGTTTTCAAACATCTTGTAGACAAAGCACCACCATTTTATAGCTTTTCTTTTTACTTGGCATGTTCATTTCGTGTGTGTGTGTGGGCACACATGTATGGGAAACCCACTCATTTTTATCCATTTGCCCCTTCTCGTGCACATGTAGGAGCTGTATGTGGGTAATGGAACTTAGTACATATTATTTCTAATCTTTTTTAACCATCTAGAGAAATAAAATTCATTAGCTCTGTTTTACACTTGAGAAAACTAAAAGCTCAAATATGTAATATGACTTATCTAAGTTCAGTCAATTAGTAATCATTGGAGCCACACAATTGGAACCTCTCTTTCTTCCGAGTTGCCATTCTCTCCCACTATGTATTTTATGAATCGAGGACTAATGGCCTAAGAAGAAGACTGGTTGATAAATTCACTGAGGGGCACCTTGGTGGCTCAGTGGGTTAAAGCCTCTGCCTTCAGCTCAGGTCATGATGGAGCCTGCCTCCCCCTCCCCCTCTGCCTGTCTCTCGGCCTACTTGTGATTTCTCTCTCTCTCTCTGTGTCAAATAAATAAATAAATAATATCTTTTTAAAAAAATTCACTGAGATTTAGCATTGTCAATGTTAATGATCTGCATATCCAAACTTATTACTGACAGTAATATTTCATTTTCACAAATAAGAATATTTTCAGGAATTAGAATTTTTACTCACATGCGTAGTAATACACAAATATATACATTCTAAAATACCTGATTACGTGCACTGTAAAGTGAGGATCTTTTGTACACTAATAAATGAACCATATTGGTAAAGTTGGTGATTGCAAAGGATATGTCTGGGCGTAAGGGACACTGTCATACCGTCTTGTTTGTTTTGGTCGTCCTATTAGAAATAGAGGAAGAGTAGTCCTTCAGAAAAACCTTTGTGGCAGGAACAATATCACCACATTTAACAATATCACCACATTAGACCCCCCTCTCCCCACCCCCGAGATTGGGCCTGGAGCACTACAGGGTATAATGACACAGCTGTCTTACAAACATAAAACCTCTTCGGTCCTTCAAAGGATGAATTTCCTGTCTGTGTTCTAGTACATCTGACTCAATTGAATGAACAAGTTTATGCTTTAAATAATGCTTTATCATCCACCTCATCTTTATAAAAAAGTAAATAAATAAATTTAAGTGATTGAAATGTGAACAAACAACTCTAACCATAGCTTAAATGTTCATTGTTGCATATCATTTTATCCCTGACGCATTATTAACAGCTCTCTTGTGATTCTTTATCTTAATTATATGCAAGACAAAATGAAACAAATATATTTGGCAGGTAAATAGATATTTTTCAAAATTGGGGGCATATTCTCTTTCTCATTACTTTTATTGCTTCCTTATAGCCTTGCAAATATTTTGCAATGAACTAGTATGTTCTTCCAAAACAAATAAAAATGAGATAGTTTTGTCAGAAAATGGGAAACCACTGTAAATTATGATTTCTGACAGTCAAAGGACAGACCTTCCCAGAGCAAAATTAATTGAATCACTTTAAATTTCCCTAGGGTCATCATTTTGGCACTTATAGATATCTTCTACTTTCAAGAGTGCCACTTAACCTGTAAATGCACCTGGAAATAGAAACTTAAACCTGTATTTGCCAACATGTCGATTATTGAGTAGTGGGCAGCTGTTGGAGGTAAGTTGAAATACGTTTCATGCCCAGTCAGAAATGAGTCTGGCTATGAAAACATTCTTCAGGAAGTATTGCTGACCAGGCTTTGATCTCTCTGAACTCAGAATCTTGATTTTAATAGTCAGAAAGGGATCATCTTGGTGGAAAATATCTAGAATAGGATCCTAAAGTACGTTAAGTTTCAGGTTGTATGACATGTTACATGGTTCATGGGGAACTATTAGACCCACATTATAAAATGACATCTAAACACATTAGTATCACTTAGGGTCCCAGCAGGAAATAGGTGGCATGCTCAAGGGAGTAATTAAAGATACTAGATTGTAGGGACTAAAGACAGGTTTAGGTGAACCAACAAATGATAATGAAGTACCTGGAGATAGAAAGTGGGAAGCTATTATTACCGTTAGGCCTGAAGAGGCAAGAAGATGGTATGTGTTACTGGAATATAACAAGACTGAAGGCAAGGGAGAGGGGCAGACGGACAGGAGCCGTGACTCTCGAGATGGAGGAACAGAACCGTTGCCAAACCATGACCCAGCACATTCAGTAAGGAGAACATCTGTCTACTTGATCTCTTATTCTTCTTGCTCTTTGATCTCTTCTTGGGCCTTCCTGTTGACCAAATCCAGCCGGGAACAGCGCACAGGGAGCTCAGCCAATGCAGTCTCTAGAAGCCAGTCCCCCACTGGCACAATGCAGCACCGAGAAGGGAGGAGAATGAACCTGGAAGGGCAGAGGGAGAATAATCAGCATAACATTTTGCCATATTCTGAATTATATGGGATATAAACCTCCATGTATTCCTCACTAAGGAGCTGGTGAGGGCTCTCTGCCATTATTCTACTCCTCTGAATTTCTCTTTTCCAGGTTCTAAAAGTTCTGTTAGTTTTTTATTCAGTTTTTGTTCCATGTAATTCTGGGCAAGAATATGAAGCAATCGTTATAGCAGGGATGTTTTTATTATTTGCAAAATCATCCTTTTTTTTCTTTCCTTTTTGCTAAACATTGCTTTGTACCAAGAAGTGAATAGTTGATTTCAATACAGGATTTTTCTCTTTGACATAATTCTTAGTATCCTGGCTGCCTAACTTCCCCATTATGCTGGGACGGCTTTCACTACTTCATTTAGCTGTACATCTCTTTCCTTACACTGTCCTGCATTACAGCTCCTTCTTACAGCCAGTGTTCAGCCCATCTCCTCAATGGGAAAGGCTTTTAACACTTTTTTGAATGTGAGAGGTCACTCTCTGACTGGGGTCAGCCTTTACAGTGTGACAGTTATTTTCAATGTAAACTCCATTATTTTAACGTGCCTGCCCTCACTTTTCTCTATTTTTTATTTCTTTGATTCCAGGTCCTTTACTATAAATTTGCTTTCCTTTTCCATTCATCTACAATGCTATGAATTAAATGTTGACATGGTGGCGCGTTATACATTGTGAGTGTGAGAGGCGTAAGATGCATTTAAATGGTCTTCTAGGTCAACAGATGGATTAAAAAACAGGGCTGATTTTATAGATTACAGACCTATTTAACTCCCAAATAAATGCTTCTCAGAGATGGTGGCATGGTTTTTTGTTTTTTGTTTTTGTTCTTGTTTTTACAAATTATATGATTCTAAGTCTTTCTTTCCTTTTGCACTCCACTCAGATCCGAAGTCAAAGCAAAGCCTCTGGGTCTGGTCTCTGTGAGGGAGATGAAGTCGTTTCCATCAATGGCAACCCCTGTGCGGACCTCACCTACCCCCAAGTCATCAAGCTCATGGAGAGCATAAGGGACTCTCTCCAGATGCTTATCAAAAGGTACAGAAGATGTGCTGGAATATATTTTCTTTTGAAGTTAGATAGGAATGACTATAGCTTTTACTAAATGTATCATTTGTCATTTATGGGGAAATTGGGGTTGCTCTGTGGAAGGTTAGTATAGTTAAACAGAGGAACCACCGTGTTTGAGAAATGGCAATTAATTTTCTGGTTAATTGAGAATTAACTTGAACATTTTTGTATCATGAGCTTTGTTGAAAATCTTAAGTATTTTAGACAAGTTCCTTAGAAAGCTCATTATGTTGGACATAATCTAATACTTCTAGGTCAAGATTTTGTGGTGCGTCAGGATCACTACCTTATTCACTGATGAGTTAAAAATGTTTAATTTAACTTTAGAGAACAGACTGAAGGTTACCAGTGGGGTGGTGGTAGTGGATGGTGGTGGAGGGGGAGAGAGGTGATGGGGATTAATGAGTACACTTGTCATGATGAGCACTGGGTGTGTATGGAAGTGTTGAATCACTGTTTTGTACACCTGAAACTAATATTACACTCTATGTTAACTATACTGGAATTAAAAATTTAAAAATTTAAAAAAGAACAGCAATCAATTCCACTCAAAAATGTTTAAGTGTTAAACTGTTACCCTGTACAATTTTTTTTTAATAGAAAGAGAATGCCTAGAGAAGAAAAAGAACCACATAAAACCCTAAAAGCAGCTCGATTTCTGCTTATCAGGACCTCTAGCGAAAGCATTTGTGTATGGAAAAGAGCAGATGGATAGAATATAGATTTTGGGGGCACCTGGGTGGCTCAGTGGATTAAGGCCTCTGCCTTCGGCTCAGGTCATGATCCCAGGGTCCTGGGATTGAGCCCCACATCGGGCTCTCTGCTCAGCAGGAAGCCTGCTTCCCCCTCTGTCTCTCTGCCTGCCTCTCTGCCTACTTGTGATCTCTGTCTGTCAAATAAACAAATAAAATCTTAAAAAAAAAAAAAAGAATATAGATTTTGGACTACTAATGGAAATTATTGTTAATTTGATCTCCCCAAATACCACCCTCCCTACCTAATTGCTTAAAGATGCAGTAGTAAACTTTAAACATTAAGACAAAAGAAACCAACAAGGGCAATCACAAAAAAGCGACAGCATCCATGTTTCTACAGTTCTGTGCAAATCACAGGACCCTGTACAAACCCATACTGACTTTGCGAGTAAGCCTCTGACCATGACACTGTAATGAATCCAGAAAGGAAAGTTCTGGCTTCCTGGAGAGCAGCCTTCGGGAAAATGCCAGAGGACAATCTCACACAGAATTGAAAGCACTCCAAGTTTTGTCTTAACTCTGTAGTTAAACGATGTGAAGCATTACCCCTCTGATAATCATTCACTATTGATTCCATCTCACACATGAACTCGGCAGGGCCATAATCTTGTGAAAACAAAAGAAATGTAGCACTATTCTTAGACTCTCTCATCTAAATATTTACCCATCAAGCCCAATGTTTAAGCTTTTAGGATCCTACTTCATTATGAAGCCGCCATTTGCTTTTAAAAGCAAACTAACAGGAGTCTTGCCAAGTGTGGATGGGGTGTTTGCCATTATCGTGAATAAATCTCTGAGGTATTTGAAGACTTCCATCTTTGTTAAAGGTTTAATCACATCCCAAATAGGGGGAAAACCCTCTCTAATTTATTCCCTTCTTAGTGTCTTTACTCTTTTAACGAGGCCAATTTCTTAGGAACATACTTGTGGTCTGGGACATTCCCTGCTAGTTCTTGTTTTGATTACAATGGCTATCACTGGGAAAATCCGTGGTGATTTAAAGCTGAATGTTAGGTACATGTTTACCTTCAGAAATAAATGAACTAGCTCTCTGTTACTTTCAATAACTGGAGATATGATGATGATTATTTTCTCTTAAGTATTTGGACTTTTGCAAAATAAATAATTAATGGATGAGATTGAAATGGAATCTCAAATTAAAATTAGCCTAAAGACCATCATCATCACCACCACCACCACCATTCTAGGTATCTGAACATTGTACCTATGTAGACTGAAAGGAAATGAGCATTTTAAGGTACAAATCTCTAACCTTTAGAGCTTTTATGATTTGTATTCCTGTATATCTGTTTTACTTCTGCTACCAGTAAATGTTAATGTTTATATGATCCATTTGCCTGTATTACACTCTGTAAGACTGGAATAAATTCAAATGACTCTCTTCTCAGCTTCATAATTGATTGCTAACATAATTCAAAATGATTTAATCTACTTCCATCTGAGGGCTTCCTAAATTAAAACTCTCTGACCTTTTGGTACCATCAAATTTGGTTGCATAGAGTATATTAATCATTTCCTATATAAGAAAGATCTAATTTGCTATCATCATGTTTTTAAAATGCTATGCTATAATTTTTTTAATTATCAGGAAGCTTTACAGATTACTTCCTTAGAGAAAGCAGCATTTCATTTGACTATTAGTGTTTTTTATTGTTTTGCTTAGTTTTGCTTTACTAAATGCAGACAAAAGCAAAGTTAGGAGCGAATATTTTGAACATTTGTCAGAAATGCCATCAGACAGATTCTAAGGTATATTCCTTGGGGTAGCCCCTTGAGTAGAGTTCATTCACCCCCATCAAATGATAATCTGTCATTAATCAGGGGGCATTTTGAGGAGGAGGAAAGGGGCAGAGATAAACACTGCTGCTTTAAAAAAAAAAAAAAAACTTACACATGTGAGACATGAAGGCATCTCCTACAGCTGTTCTGCAAGTGATGCTTCTCTTCTAAAAGCAGTTCGAGTTTAAATTAGAGCTTTAGCAAGAAGTTGTTTGACACTTAAACTGGCATTGCTTCTTGCAAACCCAGGTTTGCAAAACCAGTTGGGAATGGTTAAGGTCAAAAGCAAAGGATGGTAGTGAGCAGAGCTGGGCTTCTTAGTTGAGAGATAAAGGAACGGTATGACTTCAGAGATCCTATAAGGAAATGCTCCGAGAGACAGGTTCAAATAGGAGAAGGAGAGACATCTCTGATTATAAATACCCCATGACTCAATGATTCATTGCAGCATGGAAAGGATTTCTCTTTACACAAGAGTACTGGGCTGGGGTCCATTTATTACAAAACACATGCTCCCTGGAGCTTGAAAAACAGCTTCTATTTCATTCCTTTCAAGAAAGCACAGCCTCTAAAAGGATTGCTTGAATTATCTGTATATTAATATTACTCCGAAGTTGCTGAATATGTTTACGTGACTACAATGTTCAGACCTATACTTAGTCAGTAAGACATTGAAATGTTTTGTCATATTAGAACAAATGTGGTTATTTGAAAACACCCAAATAATTAGATAAAGGACATCCAGGTAGCTATAACCTGTGCTTTTAAAAAATCAAAGCTGAATTTAGGGTAGATTTAGGTTCCGTAATCTTTTGTAAGCATTTTTGCTTTGCTTTAAAGAAAAGTTTATTTGGAAGATCTTTAAATAATAATATCAACATGCTGCCAACTTCTGTTCTCAAATATGTTGCACTTGACATTTAAAAGGAAATATTTTGACTGTATCATGTATCCTAAAAGTGTCAGAAAGTTCTTTGGCAGGTGTAACACTCTGATTTAACCTTCTGGACTGATTTTCTTGTGTGCAGACCATCCAGTGGAGTAAATGAGAGTTCCATCTCTGAAACTGAGAACAAAACCCCCGAGCATCTCACCCATGAGGGGCGCGTGGAAAGTACCACCCTGCAAATTCAACCAGCCACAAAGAACCAGCACAGAGAGCTGTACGTTGCCTCGATCAGGAGTGGGGCTCCTCTAGCTGAGGACCAAGGGAGTGGTCCTGGTTTTTCGGGGAGCATACAAGAAGAAACAGGCCTGAGCTACCATGTCGCTCCCCATATGCCTGACTCCCAAACAGGACGCTTAGCAGAGGAGATCATCTTAAGGGAGAAGCCAGAAGTTGGGCAGCCAGGCCCTGTGGTTGAACTACAACTGTCCCTTTCACAAGAGAGACACAAGGTCACTAATGTCCCCGTGGTGGCTCTCCTGGGAGCTGAAAAATCCAAGTCTCCTGACCCAGATCCTCATGTACAACACTGCGGAATTGTCCACATAAATTCAGTCCCCACGAGGGAGAAAGGGGAGCCTTCTCTGAGGTCCAGCAAGATAATCCAGCTCTCCAGTGGCAAAGAGTTAAAAGTGACCCGGGGATGTGAAGCAGGAGACGCGGGGCTGCCCCGAGTGGAAGTGATACTCGACTGCTTGGACAGGCAGAAGACGGAAGGGTGCAGGCTTCAGGCAGGAAAGGGGTGTGTGGATTCTCCAGTGGAAGGAGGGCAGTCAGAAGCACCTCCTTCTCTGGTATCCTTTGCAGTCTCATCAGAAGGCACAGAGCAGGGAGAAGATCCACGCTCGGAAAGGGATCACATCAGACCTCACAAGCACCGAGCGCGCCACGCACGTAAGTCCTGCCCAGGGCCGCTGCTGGGCTATTGGAAGGGGCCTGAGAGCTTAAAGGGCATTTCGCTGCTGCTTCACTTACATGGATTTTTTTCTTTTTTTCTTTTTAAGACTTTTCTTATGTCTTTCTCTGTGGTTAAAAAATAAATTAATGCACAGAATAACAAATGGGAAATTGTGGAGAACACCAATTTCTGAAATGGAGGCAATAAGTTTGAAGTTTGTTGTAGATTTGAAGGTATTTAAGGCATTTTCTTTTATCCCCAGAGGCACAGGAGCTGTTCAAGAAAATGATATGGTTAATGTGTCTCTTTGACTTATCTCAGAATGTTGTAAGATTTCAGGTAAAATTGCAGAAGGGAGTATTTGAAGTCGGGTGGACTCTGAGTTTAAATGTCAAAAACGGTTGAGTGTGCTGCTGAGAGCTGTCTTGAAAATAGAGGCTCCACCACTGACACTAAAAGCAGATCTTCATTTTGGAAAAAAAAAAATCATTGTGCAGCTTGATGATGCTTGCAGAAGTGAGTTTGACAGACAAGGACATGTGGAATACTGAGCAGTTACATGATCCTCTCGGTTTTGTATGTCTTCACTCGACTGCAAAGTATTTCATCTACCTTCTAGACACACGGGTCAGTCTCCCGGACCCCATGGAGGCATTTAAGTGTCCCCAAATGTAAAATATATTTACATTCAAGGCTCTTTATGGTGTTTTGTTTTATCCAAGGGAGTGACTAGAGAAAGGAGAATGAAGATAAGAATGTCAGTTAGGTTGTATGATTTTTGTTCTTTTCTCTTTCTCTCTTTTTTTTCCTTTTTAAAACAAATTTTAGAATTTCATTTGAGGAGGTAGAAGCTGACTAGCAAAAGCACTTGAAGGTATGAATGATACACAACGGTAATGAACTCAATTATTCAAAGTACTATATTAAATCTTCTAACTGCTCATTATTCCCTTCCAAGCATATTTTTAGCAGAAGCATTTGTAGCTTTATTGGCAAGTGCTGTTAATCGTCCTTATACTTGAAGCATCTGTACCCACCTTCACATTTATGGCATATTAAGTGTATTAAGGCAGCACTCCCATACTTTACATGTTGGCAGTGAAGTAAGCAACAACTGTGCAACTGTGACTGTCAATTTAATAGTAAGTTGTATAACACTAGTCAAAAAAAGGAGTTTACATTTAGTAATGATTTTGTTTTTAACTGTTTTCTCTAAATAAAATCCAAATGCCAGGGAATATCTAACTTTGTTATAAAGCCATTCACTCAGATTCTATTTTATTTAAAAAAAAAAAAAGAATCATGAAGCCCGATTTTTCCCAGGGACAAAAAACCCCCCTAATTTTCAATCATAAAATATTCAAGAAGTTTTTCGGAAATTTCCAGTTAACTATTTTGAAGAATTCAAAACTTGCTTGTGAATCATGCTCACTATCATTAAATACATGACAATTAACTAATGCTACACATCACTTTGCCACCAATTTGTTTTCTTGTAACAATAATGATAAAGGAAAAAATTAAATATGAATGTTACTTTAAAACTGCCAAACTCTCATTTTAAATGACTTAAGTTCTGCATCAGCTTTTACCCACAGTTAAAAGGTCACTAGTCACATAATTTTTAAATATCCCCAAGATTTATACTTATTCTTGCTGTGACTGAAGTGCTTATATTTCAAAATAACAATCCATTTCAAACAAATTTATCTAGACAGCTTTGTAGATTGAATTTCTTACGTGTATTCACAATGATCCAGTGTTCCAAATCATTAGCAATCATTGATTCAGTGCCTTCAATTATTATTCATTCAGTTTTTTGAATTTATATTAATCCAGTCACCGTGAATATGAGGACTTTGGGGAGATGTCAAAGTTAAAAAAAAAAAGAAAACTTAAATATTTAAATTCATTACACGGAAACACTTAGAACAGTTTCTTGCCCTCCCCATTCCCAGTTTTTAAAAATGGTTGGACACAGTTTTATATTGACGTTTTATTTTTTAAATATGGAAGTACAGGTATGTCTTACCTTGTTTTTCAGAAAATACTATGTCCTCAAATTCTTTCCTTTTTGGTTTTGATTACATCCTATTGACTGACGTTTACTAGGTAGCGCTTATTGTCAAGGTATAAAGATCCATGTGCTACATATACTCCAATCACCATAGATAAAAATGTATTTATATGAGCGAGTGAAACAGGAGCATTGTGTAGAATTACATATATCATTGTAGATCATCAAAAAAGTATACATTTCAAAAGAAATAAGAAAGGGAAATGAGTTCGATTGCTTCAAAATTTAGTGGCTGATTGTAAACATGTTTTTTCCATATTTACTTTCCCCCGGGGGGAATTGATTTCTGGGTTGCTATGAGGGCTTCTTGGAATTCATCAACTCAGTATAATTTCTGTACTTTCCCTAGGGCTCAGGAGGAGTGAAAGCCTATCAGAAAAGCAGGTGAAAGAAGCGAAATCTAAATGCAAAAGCATTGCTCTCCTTCTTACAGATGCCCCCAACCCCAACTCCAAGGGGGTGTTGATGTTTAAGAAGCGCCGTAGGCGGGCCAAGAAGTACACCCTAGTCAGCTACGGCACTGGCGAACTTGAGCGCGAGGCCGACGAGGAAGAAGGTGACAGAGAGGATACTTGCGAAGTAGCATTTCTGGGCACGAGTGAATCAGAGGTGGATGAAGAGTTATTGTCTGACGTTGACGACAGCGCGCAAGTGGTGAACTTTGACTGGGATTCTGGACTAGTGGACATCGAAAAGAAGCTGAACAGAGGGGACAAGATGGAGATGTTGCCGGACACCTCAGGCAAGGGCGCCCTCATGTTTGCCAAGAGGAGGGAGCGAATGGATCAGATCGCGGCCCAAAAAGAGGAGGAGAGGGTGGGTGGAACGCCAGGCAGAGAACCCGAAGCCGCGCAGACGGACGGCCTGAGAACCATGGCTTCTTACCAAAGGAAGGAGGAAGAATCGGTCAGAATGCAGAGCTCTGTGAGCAGAAGCTACATCGAGGTGAGCCACGGTCACGGCCATGTGCCCCAACAGAACGGCTTCAGCGGGGCGTGTGAAACCGCAGAGGCACAGAGGATGATCCCTATGAACAGAACAGCCAAACCCTTCCCGGGGTCTGCGAACCAGCCAGCGACCCCCTTCTCCCCAACCCGGAACCTGGCAAGTCCCATGGCGGACTTCCCGGCGCCTCCGCCCTATTCCGCGGTCACGCCTCCACCTGAGGCCTTCTCCAGAGCAGTCTCAAGTCCCATAGCCGGCCCGGCGCAGCCTCCTCCGTGGCCCCAGCCCGCCCCGTGGTCCCAGCCGGCCTTTTACGACGCCTCGGAGCGGATAGCTTCCCGGGATGAAAGGATCGCTGTGCCGGCGAAGAGAACAGGAATATTGCAGGAGGCCAAAAGGAGAAGCACGACGAAGCCCATGTTCACTTTTAAAGAGCCCAAAGTAAGCCCAAATCCTGAACTCTTGTCACTTCTTCAAAATTCGGAAGGCAAAAAGGGCACGGGAGCTGGAGGCGATTCCGGACCCGAAGAAGACTACCTCAGTTTAGGGGCCGAGGCCTGTAATTTCATGCAGAGCTCCTCTGCAAAACAAAAGACTCCGCCTCCTGTGGCTCCGAAACCTGCAGTCAAGTCCTCGTCCTCCCAGCCAGGAACTCCAGTTTCTCCGGTCTGGTCCCCAGGAGCGGCTCCAAGCCAACCTCCTGCCTTCCCCGCGTCCAGCCCGTCGCAGGGCACCGTTGTCTCCTCCATCAAAATAGCCCAGCCTTCCTACGCTCCTGCTCGGCCCGCGAGTGCTCTGACCCTGGCCGGTCCCTTCAAAGGACCACAAGCAGCAGTAGCCAGTCCCAACTACACACCTAAGCCAGCGGCTCCCACACCAACAGTAAACGCTGCTCATGCTGGTGCAGCGGGACCATCTAATGAGCTTCCAGGAATGAGTGGGAAAGGAGCCCAGCTCTTTGCTAAGAGGCAGTCGAGGATGGAGAAGTACGTGGTGGATTCAGACACCGTGCAGGCCCATGCCGCTCGCGCCCAGTCTCCCACTCCGTCTCTGCCGGCCGGCTGGAAGTACTCCTCCAACGTCCGAGCCCCTCCTCCTGTGGCCTACAATCCTATCCACTCCCCCTCCTACCCGCTGGCTGCTCTCAAGTCTCAGCCATCAGCCCCACAGGCGTCCAAGACAAGCAAGAAAAAGGGCAAAAAACCCCTCAATGCTTTGGACGTCATGAAGCACCAACCGTATCAGCTAAACGCATCCTTGTTTACTTTCCAACCTCCAGATGCGAAGGATGGCCTCCCCCAAAAGTCATCCGCCAAGGTCAGCCCGGTGCCGGGCATGAAGCAAGCCCTCCCTCCCCGGCCGGTGAACCCTGGCTCGCCCCCTACCGCGCAGGCGTCTTCTGTGTACTCGGTGCCGGCATACAGCTCTCAGACCGCCTTCTTTGCGGAAGCCGCCTCACCGGTCAGCGCGTCCCCAGTGCCCGTGGGCATTCCCGCCTCCCCGAAGCAAGAATCAGCCTCTGCGTCTTACTTCGTGGCGCCGAGGCCGAAGTTCTCAGCCAAGAAAAGTGGTGTCCCAGTTCAGGTGTGGAAACCATCTATCGCGGAAGAGTAATCTTGTAGCCGAAGCTGAGTGTCCACTTTGTTTGAAACAAGCTGTTTGCAGTGTTGCTCCAGTCCCGGAGAATGCCTAGCAAGTCCTCAACTTACTTAGAATTTCAGATGTCACTTCCCAGTCTGGGTCCAAGGAGCGTAATATTTTTAATGAGTCAAAAATCTAACTCAGATTGACTTAAAACATATTTACCTTTTTCGCAAAAATAGGGGAGCACCCCAAAATAGACATGTGCCATTATATTAAGTAAGCAGGATGCTTAGGATTTAGGCTTTAGTCCCAAGAAAGACAGTGATCCGTGTTAGCAGACAGTGCACACAGCCTTTGTGTAGCGTACCAGCTACTGTGCTCCTGTGGTGAAAAGGTTCAAATGTAGTGAGAAGATACATGTATTGATTGAGATTTCCTTTTTAGGTAGTGCTTTATCTCTATAACGGGTGTGAAGAGATAAGACATTTATTGAGGACAGGGATCAGCTCTGTCAACCTCAGTCACCTGTTTGATAGTGCAGAGGATGACTCTGGGGATTGTTGAAATGTACATATTTAGTAAGAAGGGTAAGGAAGAGGGGTCAGTGATAACTGAGCACTAATTATGTATTAGGTTCTTCGCCAGATGTTTTCTATGTATTAACTCATTTCAGAAGACTCCCTTAAAGTAAATGAGACAGGGCAAGAAGGCTAATTAAACTTAGAGACCGATTTCCATCTTCTCTTCCCAGTTACTTAAGAAATGAAGCAAGTGTTATCTCCGATTGCCCACGGAAAGTGTAAGTTTGTGTTCCTCAGCTGAGGCAAGTGGTAGAGCACAGTATAAAAGAATAACATAAAAAAGGGTGAGCAGGTTGCAGATAAAGGTAGCTAGGGCTATTATTTTCCCTTGGGAAAGCACATGATTGAGACATGAAGGGTTTCCGACTGCAGGGGCTGATTGCGAAGCACGAGGAACCCCGCGTGTGTGGAGGCCGTAGGGTGAGAACGCACAATTACTAGCATCATTTCTGAGTGACCTCACAGATGGTTTTCCTTGTGTTCGTTTTGCTTTCTGCCTACTGTTTCCCCCACTGTTCCTTGCAATTCGATTCTCGCAGCTTCACTTTGTGATTTTTGTGTGATGGACCAGGAGGATTCAGGCAAGGTTACCTTGTAAATTTGGATTGGTCACACACCATGCCGTCATCCAGCTGGCGATGAAGTTAAAAATGTTACTGACAGTAAACCTGAAGACCTTTCTCATATCTATTTTAAGTCCAAGTCTGACCAACCATGGAAAATATTCAACAGGAATTAATGTAGAGAGAACCGCAGAGCATTTTTGACAGCTCCGAGGAGAACCATCTACTTAGCACAGGAGACACATTTAGAGACCTCTTATAAAAACTTGCCTACTTTGAGGGTACATGGTACCACTTTCACCCTCTGAAAATGTCTGTATTCCTGTTCTTTTAATGCCGTCACTGTCAACCTGCTATATTTTTCACTATCCTATTAAAACATCATTTCCTTCTTTATCTGTTTAACGTACATATTTTTAAAAGTAATCTTACCCTGTAGGACTGTTCTGACCTAAGTAATTTCTCTGATATTTCTCTTCTGTTGCTCCGAAAACCTCTGAATTTCCTTTTGTGAGCATATTCATTTGTCTGTACACTGTAAAACTCTAAGACATACAAAAAGAATTAGGTCAGCTACAGGAAAATGGGGCCGTTTCTTTTGCTTTTTTTTTTCTTTTTTTTTTTTTTTCTGGAAAATCTCCCATTGCCTTTGGTAGTAGTTTACCTAGAGGTTACAACCACAGGATGCAGCTCAGACCCTCATTTGCCTTTTTTGGAAATCAATTAGGAAGATTAATACAGGGTAAAGGAAAAAGCAATCTATCCATTATATAACACTATTGTTTGTATTACTTGTTCCCTGCAAAGGAAGTCTGTCAAAAGCTGTGCATTTTGCATTCTTTTCTAATAGGACAACCAAAAAAGGCTTCTTAAGGTGAAGCAGGAAAGGAGATCATTTTTATAACTTTGCATTCTTGACATAGCTTTTAAAGAATGGTATGAAGTAGAGGAAAGATAATGGAACACAGGGTAGTGAATTTGAGATCACCAGTTCAAATGTAGCTTGGGCTGGTAATGACCCACAAGTATTCCCAGTTGTCCAGTGGTTTGTGGTATGTAGGAATGAGAAGTGTTTTCAGTCCATTTCCTGTAGGACAGGTGGCAATCTTAGCAGAGCCACTATTTGGAGTTGATGACTAAACACACCACTAGCATAACTGGGAGTGTCATAGGGTTCCCAAAAAGCTTCTCAGAAACATGCTAGGCACGCAATCAAAGCATCCACCAACCTTGACTGGGAGTGGAAGCATAGGTCTCATCTCGAACCGTATGGATGGTTCTATGTTATGGAGGACGGGTAGGTACCCTCCCAAACTGTGTCCGTGACAGAGTGTCACCACACCGTGAGGATGGGGCAGTGGGAGGGAAAAGGACCCAGCCAGCACCCTGGAGGAGAGGGATTCCCTTTGCCTCTTCTCCTCAACCAGACAGCCTCCCGAGAACTTGCATGCAGAATAAGCTGTATGTACCGCATTTCAGGTTGGAGTTATGGGAATGACATCAGTGTGGCAGGTGGGAGCCTTGGGAACTCATGACCTCAGCTCCCCACCCACGAGACCCCCTTTGCAATCCGGGTGTTGTTGACTTTGTTGTGGTAGCAGATGTTTGACTGGTTGGTTGTGGGGTGTGAGGAGGCAGGTTTTGTTTTGTTTTTAGCACCTTGCCTTTTCTCTTGTCCTTTGTTAGCTTAGTTACTGGGCAGAGCACCTATAAAGTCCAGTTGTCATCGTCAACACCATAGCAATGATCATTTACTGAGCACCTGTTTTTGGTGCCTTATGTACCTTATCCCAAGGAATCCACTGTATGGTTTACAGGCACTGAGATATAAAATAAAATGTAGTCACAGTCACTGACTTGCTGCAGGATCTCATGCAGTTTTTTTCCCCCACGAGTTTCCCCTTAACAAGGTCTCAAACCTCTCTTCCTGGACTGTTGTGCCGGGAGGAGTATGCACAACACTAGATATTCTAGGAAGAGAGGCCTATGTGAATCTAAACACAGCATGAGCCTCTCGGTCTCATCAGAGAATAGACTGAATCACAGAACTGGTGAGACTGGGAATCTGAGCATGGCCACTTCCACCTTAAAACCTTTACGATTTTGTTGCTAATATTTCGATAATAAACACATTCTGTTTTGAGAAAGGAAGAATCAAACTGTTTCTGCATTTTGACTGCTCATTGGTAGCATAAAGCATAAGTTTTTAGGAATACGTCTTATAAGACACATTTGGGTTGTCATTGTGGAGCACGTAAAAGTTTGTACTTCAAAATCTATCCAGCATGACTGTTAATGATAACACATATCTCATTTAATCTGCACATGAACCAGCTCATTTAACTACAGGAGAACCGATCCGAGTTACACACAGTTCTTTCGAGCAAGCCAGGGTTCTTCAATCCTTCCAGATCACACCGACCCCTTCCAAGAAGAGGGCTTCTTCACAGGGCTGCTGAGTATTTTCATGCAGCCTACATTCTAGCCTGGCAGCAAGAGTCACATCTGAGATGTCAAAAACAAATGATCTG
The DNA here is from genome assembly GCF_963455335.1 of Martes martes. Taxonomy (NCBI): domain Eukaryota; kingdom Metazoa; phylum Chordata; class Mammalia; order Carnivora; family Mustelidae; genus Martes; species Martes martes. The sequence goes on from NC_137889.1 coordinate 117,375,202, forward strand.
CATTTAAAGGGTGTGGACTCACAAAAGTGGGACCATTGTCCTGTTTACAGCTACTAGGTTAGAGAACTTTGAAGGTCACTGTGCTGCTGACAGGCGTATCCAATACTGGCACTCCGTGGTAGTTCCAGCCCCTTAAGAGCCCGGGAAGACACAGGGCTGTTAGTGTCTGAGGTTGGAGTTCACCTTTCAGACAAAAGCCCTTGCTGTGTATCATTTTATCCACTTACAAAGTTGAGAAGCGGCAAGGACCCATATTCTAAGGGTGAGTTCCTGAAATCCACTGCTGTTTTATGAGTCACAACCGGCCTGGCAGGAAGGGTATTTGAAGTCATGGTTATCAAAAAGAAGTGATTGTTTTCTGAAAAGCTAAATGCTTAAAATGCTTCCAGAGGGAAACAGTGGGCAGCGAGCATGCTCACTCCCTCCTAAAGTCACAGTTGTTGAGTTTGTTTTAAAGATTGCTAAGAGTTCATGAGAAAGATATATAAAGTCTAAGAACCAACGTTATATTCCCAGACACACTGACCCTTACTGGTCTCATGTCCCCTTATTGCTGGACTCTGGGGGACACAAAGACTCAAGTAACACTTCAGTGCTACCAAGTTCGTCAACAAGTATTCTGGGAAAAAGCAGAATTGAATTCTTCTCTAGACTTCCCACCAGCTCTGGCCAAAGGCCATAAAGCAAACTCGCAAATTCCCACAGGACCCAAACACCAGGCAAAATCACTGCAAGAGGCCGATCTCTCTTTCTTCTCTACGGTTAAAAAGAAAAAAAAAAAAAAGTACAAATATTATAGTCTATCCTATGGAGCAACGGGCCAATAAAAATCAGTTTCTGGAAGAGCCCCCAAAGCAGACTTATTCTTTCCTTAACATTATCAGGTATAGCCAGTTTATTAAATTTTCAAAAAATTAATATGTTTCTATGGTGTGTATATCTGTACACTAGATTGCCTCTTGGCACTTGGAAATCACAGAGCTTACGACTCAGAGGCCACTGAATGAAGAAAAAATTTAATTTGAAAATACCAAATCCTGTCAGACATTTCTCAGACTCCTGATTTTATATAAGTTTGCTAGCTAATACGGTATATTTCAAGTATAAAGAAGGTTAGACTTATTTTGGGGTCTTATGGTTTAAATCATTTTTTGTTATTAATACATAGAATTTCTTTTACCCCATTACCTCATTCTTGGCATGTTTATCTAAACTATGTGTGTTTTATGACTGCTGAAATATACATTCAGGGTCCCTAATAAAAATAGTTCCAAGGACCCACTTTTCAGCCTGTCTTCCTTCCTCTACTTGATAACACTAATAATACTCAAAATAATAACATTCATATGTGCCATGCATGAATCCTGCTTTCACAGCCTCCACTTCTTGAGCTCCTTGATAACTGTTAATGATTCATTCATGGAAAACAAAAAACAAAAAAACAAAGGATTGCAGCTAGCTCTGAGTTGAAAAGTAGTGAACGATCTAGGAATAAACCGAGAAAATTTTTCTTCTTGGAAGTAAATATCGAACACCTAAGTGTTTTGTTATTTAGAAGACATTTTAGAAGTCAGGGAATCTTTGATATCTTTACCTGATGCAATAATCTGTTTTCAAGACAACACAAAGACCTCGACTCAAGTATTATGATCCAATGCAGGATTACATGGATGGGGATGGAAGCTGGGCAGCCACTCAAACAACCTCGTGAGGCCCGAGAAAAAAGCGGGGGTGGGGGGCGGGGGTGGCATTCATGTATTATGTTTCTACTATGTGCCAAGAACTGTGTTAAATGCTTCCCATAAGTTATACAAATAGCTAACATTAACTGAGCACAAATTTTGGGCCCTGAATTGTGGCAAATATCTTTCATAGATTATCTCTTTTCTTTTACTGAGATATAATCCACATATAACATTATATTAGTTTCAGGTGTACAACATAAGGATTTGGTATTTGTTATTTATTATGAAATGATCACCACAATAAGCGTAGTTAACATCCATCACCACAAGTTACAGATTGTTTTCTTATGAGAATTTTTAAGATCTACTCTCTTAGCAACTTTCATATATACAATATAGCATTATTAACTATAGTCACCATACTGTACATTATATTTTCCAGACTTACACTCTTTATCGTAAAACCGGGAGTTTGTACCTTTTGACTACCTTCACTCATTTCAGCCACACCTCCCTCCATTCCCATAGGCGATCACCACAGATTATAACTTTTAATCAGTAGTCCTTATGGAATAGATAGTATCATTATCCCCAGTTAATAGATTATAGTTGGGATTCAGAGGCACAAAGAGGCTAAATAACTTGCCCAAGGTCACACAGTGTTAATTAGTGGACTCTGGATTCAACGTGGGCTTGCACTCCTAACTGATTATACTGTGAATTCATTTACTCCTCAGTATGACGCTGAAAAGAAGGTATTATCCCCAATTTATAGGTGAGGTATCTGAACTTCAGAGAGGCTAAACCACTTGTCGGACAGTCATTAAGCTTATGAGTTGCAGGCTAGGTTTGAAACTAGATCTTTGTCTGACATCCCAGCCTGAACCCTGTCTTCCACACTGCATGGTTTCCATAGTCTCATTAGACACCCGAATACTACTCCCTGAGACCCATTAATTGTGTGTTCTCCAAACTATTTAGCAAGAACCTACTCTGTATAGACTTTATAGGTGACTTTGACCATGCTGATGACATTAGAAAATCAGATGCTTTGATAGTATGTTGGAAGTGAAAACCAGTCTCTGAGAAAGAAGCATCTGTCTTATAAATTAAAAAGGTGAATTTGACAGTGATTTTGTACTAGTTACCCAAATTCTCTTATTTTCTTATTTTAGGATGAATAGGTGATATTTATGGGCTAAGATTGGGGAGGAATGTCACTTAAAAAAAAATAAAGCAAAATCAGAATCTCTACATAAAAGGAAGTGTTCCCCTGGGCTTCATGTCATTCTGACTACATGTGATGGAGGAAACGTTCTTGTTAAATAGTGAAATGGTACCCAGCTTGGCTTATTACTAAATCCATAATAACTTAAGACATTTCAACAAGAATAATGCTAAACAGAATAATAATGAGAGAGTCACAGGCTTTCAGTGTTTCAAATCTAAAAAATAGTTGTCACTGGAATCTTAGAATTCCATGAAGTCTCTCCTGGATATGCACAAGGCAGAAGAACTTTGTAGCCACAGTGTCCTCAATGGAGGATTTCTCAACAGTTATTTCTGTCAAAGACTTCCCAACAAGGACATTTTTACACCTTATGTTTTTCCAGTAGTTTTTTTTTTTTTTTCCTTTTCTTCAGCAATGTCTCATTGTTATTTCGTAAACATCTCCTGAGGAACTGGTTTAATGGATTCTAAACAGGGGTTTGAACATTCCCATCACTAACTTCAGGGAGAAAAGATATGAACTTCTAGGTTCATTGTAAACACCCCCCTCCATTATATTTGCAGAGCTCCACTGCCTTAATTTAAAAATCATAGAGCCACTAATAAGGTGACTTATAATCATGAGGGCTTACTATATGCTAGATGCATACCTAACAAACATTGACTTTCAGTCATCACAAAATGACTATAAAGTAGATATTATGATCATCCCATTTTACAGATGAGAAATTGAGGTGAAGAAAAGTTAAGGAACTTTTCTAAGGAGGTGAGGATAAGGCTCAAGACCTGGCAGTCAAACACCAGAGCCATTCACTATCCACAAGGCTACATTACCTCTCTTGATCACAAGACAAAGGTCACAGTTGAAAGAACTTGTCCATCAGAGCGTTAAGCTTTACCGGTTGCAGAAATACCTCAAAAGTTACTTTAAGTCATCTAAATCAAAGTAAGAAATATTAAAAGGACTTAAAGTTTGGTAGCCCCAAATGATAGATACTTGTAAGCAGGTACAAGGCAAAAAGAAACGCTGTAGTTTTCTGTTGGCCTATTTGCTTATAACTCAATACATGGAAGGGGGCAGCCTAACATTTTGCTAGTTACCATTGCCCAGAATTTGCACTAGACCAAACTCCTCAAAGACCCACTTCCAGCCAACTAGCGTCATATATTACTAGTAGGGCTGTCTTAAATTATACCAGGTAAATTAAGGAAAAAAATAAGAACGATGAAGAGAAATTTCTCAAATTTTAAGAACAATATGCAGAAAAATACTCCCCCCACCCCCACTTCTGAATTTAAAAAGTCGTGATTTGGTTTAGGGGAGGCAAAAGGTAACCATTTCTTAAATGAAACTCATCTATGATTAGGTGAGAACCTGCACGCGAACCCCAAGTGTACAGAGGCACCTTTTGCAATGGGCAACTGTGGACCTGGGCTGAGGGGTCTACAACTGCCTCCAGGCCCACCTCTGGCTTGTAGAGAGGCTCTAGGCAGATGCTTCCACCTTTTCAAGCCTCAGTGTCCCTCCCTGTGACATGAGGACAATCCTGGGTGCACCTGACAGCTTGTGCAGGTTAAATAAGTCCATGGTTTTAGGTGTATAGAACAGTGCCTGACACATAGCAAGCATTCGACAGGTGTTACCTGCTAGTATTATTGCAAAGGTCACTTAACAAACCATAGCTACTATTTCAAAAACTTCCAAGGAGGAAAACGCACACACAACCATTAGATAAGTTCTTTCGTTTTTTCTGTGAATGTGCATCCCAGTTTTAGGGATCAAACACAACTAAAATAGAAAAAGCAGAAACAATGTCTGTATAAATCTACTGACACAAGCAATCTCTTCTCAAGAGGCTTGTACTGAGAAGTCATTGTTTCTTCTGTTTTCTTCTTACTGAAACTTTATGTCTATGTGCCTCTCTCTTCAGCCTGTTAGACAATTTCTTTCTTCTTTGTCTTCGTCTACTGTCCTAGCATTGTAATGGTATACAAAATGAGACCAGGATTCAAAGAGATGGTACAATATTTAAAACAAACAAACAAACAAACAAACAAAAAACCCCCCTTAACATCAGCTTTGAGACTCTACTATAAAGGGACTGTGTTCAATTCAAAGTATCAATGTTAGTAAAACAAGTGTGGGTCCCTTAGCAATATACAGAGAATTCTTATGGGGGGGAAGCTTGTAAATTAAATATAGTCTCAAATTTGGGTGGTTGGTCTCCTGAGGAAGGTTCTGGTAGGATAGTTGAAGTTTAAATAGGCCTATCTCACAGAAAATAGAACAGCTGGCCACCCGATTGCCTAGGCCACCCCAATTCAGACCGCAACAGTTGGGGCTCTGACAGAACCCGGCTGACCCCGGAAGGTGCTCAGACAGCTGTTCTTACCCTCCCTCCCAACGCTGTCCCAGCACAAAGGGTCAGCAACCTGGCCTTTTTAGAGTAATTGATCCCCTTGCCTGAGAAGCATGAGCGGTTTCCAAAAACAGGGTGAACCCTCTCTCTGAACAGAGCAAACTCCCAGTTCACAGAGCAAGGGATGAAAAACAATTCTCAGAATTTGAGTGCCTGGTGTAGGGAGGAACCTAGAATTCCAGCTGCCTTTCAAACCCAGGGAATTTTTGTGGGTTTCCTGGTGTGCCTCTAGAATCTCACTGAGTCAGAAGCAGAAGTTGGGACTAATCTTGAAGAGAAAAAAAAAAAAAAAAATCAAAACAGCTTGAGAGGCTAAAAATTTTATGAGTCCCAAATCGCTTTTGCTTTAAATACATTTAAATTGATTTAGTTCTGTTTTCCTTTTGTACCATTTAATTACTTTTTTTTTTTTTGAAAGTAAAAAAAAAACCAACTAGATCTTTTTCTTGAATGGCATACCCCTTAGTTTTGTTTTCTCCTGACATGTCTCAGATTGGTAAAGAAATATTCACAAAACCATCCTCTAGAGCTCAAGATCACCAAAGAATAAGCTGGACTAATAAATGAAGTGTAAATGTCATACCAATCCTTCCATTGTTAGTTTTGTTTTTTTTTTCCTTTATATCACACTCAAGAGTTAATTGGTGGTCTGGTCCACTGACTACTTGTTAATGCTTATCAGATGGTGCCAATTATCATTCTTCATATAAACCGAAATAAACTAACTAGATTTTGAATTCTCCATTATGAAACAGCCAGCGAAATGTTACAACTCAGGGTGGGTGCTATTATTGAAATAAAAAGCAAAGCAAAATAGATCACTTAGAATTTTTTATTTTAATTTTGCACTTAAGTTTACCAATTAACAAGATTTTCTTTACATAGGGCACTTTAGTTTTAGCCAACCATTGTCTTCGGAGGGTTCTAACACACCGTTTTCCAACTTTTGTTCCCAGAGGGAAATGAAGACCTTCTCCCCACCCCCCACTCCTGGCCCTGCTGTGGATATTCTGACTTAGTAGGTCTGGGTGGGGCCCAGGGATTTGTTCTTGTAACATACACCCCAGGTGATTCTGATGCTAATGGTTGTGCACCACACTTTGTAAAACACTTTTCTAACACACAAAACACTTAGGTCAACCTTATTCTTTAAAACCCATAAATAGTTTTCCAGTTTGTCCAGTCAGGCACAGCCAGACTTGTAAACTGCACCTGTTTTCCACTGTTTGGAGGCCTTGTCTGCAGTGATCGGCAGGGGTGCGCGGATCTTGTGGGCATGCTCTCAGAGGTCCACCAGGGGGCAGCAAACTCTCTTTCCGCTCCAAAAGGGCTTCGCAGGCAGCCTCTCCCAAACGTGGGAATAATTTGCTCGGAACATTCTTTTTCTTTATTTTTTAAATAGGAGAATAAAGAGGGCCTTCAGATATGATTTGGTCGGGCCTCCTGCTTCTAAGCAAGGCCGAGAAGAAATATTTCTAGGAAGAGAATGATACAATTTTACATCTAAAGAAGGGACTATACAAAGTTCTTTGGCTGTTTTTTCTTATCTCTGGGGAAAGGGACTGTATGACTTCCCTTGGCTGTAGGGCAATAGAGTCTGTTATCTCTGATCAAAAATGTTCTTACTAATAACTAACTTAAATCTCTCTGGCAGTAATCAAAACATTTTTATTTTGGGATCTAGGCTAAAGGAGAATTTTGGAGCACTTTGAGTGCTAATTAGCTAGCCTCTTAAAGGGAAAACAAATATGACTGTAAAATTTTCAGATCTAAAAAACACCCAAATTCACGTACTTTAAGGATCACTGGGGGAGATCCCAGTGTTTTTGCTGTGCCTTTCCATTGTGATGATCACATGGTGTGATAGACTGACAAACTGTAATCAGTCAGGGGCTGCTTAAATACTAGGAGAATGTACAGAACAAAGGGACAGGTAGACCCACTGAGTAGCAGCTTTGATCCCAACAAGACCATTGTTTTCAGATCTTTGACGCACTAAAGTTTATTTCTAAAACAAAAAGGATGGTGACGTCCGGAAGTTCCGTAATATGAGATGAATGTTTGTACATTTACCAGTGGGAGAAGAGACCAACAAGAGATAGGAGAGTTAGATATTTGAGGAACTATTGTGAATGAGGGAGTAAATGTATCTATTGATGAAAAAGGAAGGTTAGGAGTAATCAACAGAAGTTACAAGACAGTAAGTTTCAGTTTAGCATAAAACTTCAAAATCTTGTGGGGAAGAGATGGAGAAGGAATTAACATATATGTTGGACACACAAAAGGTGTTAAGAGCTTTAATACATGTATTTAGTTCTCATAACAACCTTATTTGGTGGAAAATTATCATTTTTTAATTGATAAGAAACTGGAGCTCAGAGAGGTTAAGAAAAGTGCCCAAAGTCACACAGCTAGTCCTAAGGTGGGAGACCTGCCAAATGACTCCGAGTTTATCTGTTTTCATAGCCTGTGCTTTTCCCCACTACAATGCCTATCAGGTGTGTTGTAAAAGGAACACCTGCACCTACTTGAAACCTGATTGCAGATCTCGAATCCCTTCCACCTCTGAGATTTTATAATTTGCTATATATGTGTCTTCTAAAAAAATTTTGGGTTTTTATGTTTTGTATTTTGGTGTAGTTCAATACTTTTTAAAAAGCAAGGTCGGTTTAAAACCTGACAAGACAAAATTTGTTTGTTCCTTATCCCTTCAGTTCCAGGATATTTGTAGAAAACACATCTTAAAATTAAATAATCATTTTTTCTAATAAGAAAAAAACAGAGCTTAGGGGAGAATATTTTTTTCTTTTCTCCAAGCCATGAATAGAATGATTTTCTTCAGTTATAGTGTCTGTAAGTATGATTATAATTCCTTTTGACTATTCTTGAAACACACACAGATACTTCTTGAGAAGGGGGAGCACTGTGAAGCTCAGAGGGACCTCTAGGCCTCGGGGAGCCACGAGGTGGGTGAGAAACAGCTGGCAATGCTATAAAGTAGAATTTCCAGTTCCCTTTCCTTGTCATTTCACCCGCATCAGGAGATCTCCACACTTCGCTGTCAAAACACCCCTGTTCCATTGTACAGAATTACATCAGATGTACCATGCATTCATACAGAAAGCAATCTTCTATAAGAAAGAACCATTCAGTATTTATCTTCTTTGCTTTCACTATTCAACCTCTGTTTTGTCCTTCTGCTTCGTTTTTTAAACTTCTGTAATAGTCTACCTAGCACTGTCAACCATGGTCAAAGTGAAAATCCTATCTTATGAGTGATGCATAAATTTTAATTATCAGTGTATTGTTGGGGATGACTGCATTGTCAGACTTCATCTCGTCTCACGTAGACTTCAAATTTTTGCAAAAAGAAAAAAAAGTACTGATCTAGAGTGAACTTCATTTAGCAACTAGTTATAGCATCAAAGTTGCATTTCGCCTGAGAATACCTGACCCATGGTGATAAATTGTAAGCCATTGTCCCCCTCCCCCCCCATCCCCACCTCCTTCAGGCCCTTTAAATGAAAAAATTTGGAGATAACTTTCCTCCCAGCTAAAACATACACAAAAGCTCTAGCCTAGGTCATAGCCATGTGTGATTCCAAATGGTCAGTGATTGCTGGTCTATGATTTAAAGTTTGAGAAGAACTTAACTGCCTTAGACTTAACAATGCCAAAACAGACAAAGTTAAGGACAAGGATGCGACTGAAAAGTCTGCACATCACTATCAGAAAGTGTCTCATCATGTGTAAGAAATAGATCAGAACAAAGCAGAGAGGAAATTTTTGATGGGTGTAACTTAGGAATCTTTTTACAAAGAGATAAGCTCTAGACATTTCTTTTTCTATCCCTTCCCCAGAGTTTTTCATTATTTGTTTTTTAGTGGATAGTTGCTTAAGAACTTCAGGCATACATATTAACAGAAGGGTCCCTACTCTCCATCTCAAATGCCTATTTATAAGGATCTAGACATTTTAGTACCTCCAGAAGAATTTATCTTTTATCTTAGGCTAAGACTATACATCCAATGTGGCTTAGAGGGTTGATGACGTGCTTGTACCTAATTCACGGGGCTTTGTTAACTCACCTGTGTATCTGCATGAATCAATATTGAAAAAGGAAAAAGTTGTTTGGCAATTGATAGTGAAAACTACCTAACATTGTATCAATATGAAGGTGAACTTGGGAAACGGGAGTAGTCAGGGGGATGTTAAGGAATGAGATCCTTTGAACAAATGTGTGACCCACATAGCAAAATTTGCTATAGTGTTAATATCCAATATCATGTCTAAGAAATTAGATATTGGAGTTTTGTGAGAACATTAAGAAAGCTATAGCAATAGGAAAAGCTGTAATAATAGCTAACAAGAGGGGAAAATTAAAGCATACTAATGCCTCCTGAGACACCTCCTTGAACCATTAATTGGATTACAGATACACCTGTAGTTAGTATTTTCAAGTGAAGTTAATGCTTCCTATTTTGAAGATATGTTCCTGGGACACTACTGATAAAAAGATGTTTCCACGTTCTCCATTTGTATTTGAAAAGTACACCATCATGACTATCACCCTATACTCTGCTTTAATCTATATTTCCCCCTGAGGGGCCTTTTTATCTATTTCAGAAAAACAAGCATTCCTTTGAAAACCCTAATTACTTTATGGCATCCTCGTGTCTATAAAACGAAATGACATACATGGAATTACTACATAAATCCCTCAGACAAGAAAGATATCATGAAATAAAACTTAACACTCGCACCAGAGAGATGTGGTAAGGCAGTTAAACAAAATTTTCCTATTCTGTGCTTAAGAAAATATGTTGTTGGTTACTTCCCGGATGAAGAGTTACATTTTTTTATTCCTAATTTTAAACATCACTCTTGGGCCATGATTTTGACGAAGGAAACATAAATATGATTTGGCAGTAAATCTTAAATTTCCCAGGAACAGTAGGTTAAACATTTTCCCCAGGGACCAGGAAATGAATCAAAGGATCTATTTCATAAGCTTAGAAAACGTAATGGACAAAAACACAGTTACAAAGATCAAATAAGTCATTTTTCTCATACTGTGTTTTCCACATCCTTGTGAAATAATATGTCACATGTTTAGTCGTTGATGTGTCTTTGTCATTACCATTAACCAGCTTTGGTTTGTCAGCTTTTTAATGTAATTAGGAGTTGTGATAGAAGAATGACTTAAAGACATCCCGGGGAGAAATTTGGAGAATGATTTCATGTAAAAGGCCCAATCAAGGTTGTTGCATGCTATGTACACATTTCTTAAGAATCCTTTTCTTAACCTCTTATCTGATAAAATTTTCCCTGGGAAAATCAAAGCCATTCTACTTGGGAAGTGAGTTTGCTTAAGGGATATTAGCTCTAAGTCAAATAGCAGGCACATAATCTGTAAAATACATTTAAAAAAACACCTCTCTTTGCTCCACTTTTCCCCTAGGAATAAGTGCACATTCATGGTGACTTTTCTTTTTTGTGAATAAGGGCGGAAGGAGATGGTTACCCAGATTTGTTTTAGGAAAAGTATCGAGGATATAATGGACAGCTAAAGCTATATTCAGAGAGTGAAATACATTTTAAGTAGGTTTTACCATATAGGTAATAATTTTATACTAGTAATGATGAGTCCCCTTTCTAAAGTGCTTACTACATACCAGACACTGACAGTTTTCTTTACAAAAGTCTTCCAAAAGTTCAACAGTTCATTTATTTCATATAGAATCATCAACCTTTGTTTATTGTGAAAGTTCCTTTGTTTTCTCTGTAGAAACTGATGAAATTGGAACTTTTGATATGTTATTCATTTTTTTCTATCATGGGAATCCATATGACTTTTACTGCTTAAATCTTCTGAGATGAGAGAACTTTCTCTTCAGAAAATGTTTTGAAATGTATTTAAAATTTTGTTTTTACGTTCAAGCCAATTAATGTAGATTTTTATAAAAATGTATTTTAGGGGGGTGCCTGGGTGGCTCAGTGGGTTAAAGCCTCTGCCTTCGGCTCAGGTCATGATCCCAGGGTCCTGGGGTCGAGCCCTGCATTGGGCTCTCTGCTCAGGAGGGAGCCTGCTTCCTCCCTTCTCTCTCTCTGCCTGCCTCTCTGCCTACTTGTGATCTGTCTGTCAAATAAATAAATAAAATCTTAAAAAAAAATGTATTTCAGGGGACGCCTGGGTGGCTCAGTGGGTTAAAGCCTCTGCCTTTGGCTCAGGTCATGGTCTCAGGGTCCCACCGAGCCACTGAGCCACCCAAGCACCCATAAATACAGTATATAATAGTGTTTTCATAAGCTATAGTTTTTAGAATGGCATACCTTTCTGAGGATAAAGGGAGGTGAGAGGGTAAAACATTGCTGTGTCGTTAATCTCTCTTCACTAATAGATACAGTGCCTTAAAATAATTTAGATACAATTTTATTACCTGTGACTTTAATTTTTAAATTTCCCTATACAGACACATACCAGCTGTGCGACCTAGTGTAAATTACCTCATTTTTATGCTTCAGTTTCCTGATTTGCAAGATTGGGATTATAGGGCTGTTGAGAGGATTCAGTGAGTTAATAGAAAAACTTGCTTAGCACTGTGATTAGTACACAGTAAAAATTCTATACATTTTAAGTCTTGCTATCTTTGCTATCTAAGGTGGAAAGGGACCGCGGAAGTATATGCAGATTCCTCCCTAACATCAGGCTTCATGATCTTACATTGAATGTGGTTACTTTTATTCTTTTATAACAGAGGGTTAAGAAAGATTAAGAAATCTGCAGTTTGCCCCCCCCCCAACCCCCACGGCGGAGCTAGCAGAGAGGTGAGGTCAGTGCGTGTTTCTGGCCAGTTCTGCTGCCTGCGTTCTGACGTTCTGATGGGTGGGAAGCCGCGCTGCGGTATCTGAGGCCTGTGGTGCTAATGCCACTTCAAAGGCAAGGCTCCCTCCTATTTTTATCCTGGGACGGCAGCCTGCCCATGCAGTTGCCTCTCGAACAAAAGGTTCTGCCAGGTCTCTGACACCTTCTAAGACCTCACAGGCTCTTCTCCCCAAAACAAGAATAATCGCCACTTGTTTTGCCGTGGGGCGTTCGATTTCCAAACGAAATCTCTCCTCTACCCCTGCTCCTGAAACTGTAGCCGGCATTGTTACCATTGGACGAGCAAGGAAAATACAGCTGGAGAGGTGGACGCACATGGGTCACCAGAGGCAAAGGCAGGACTCCCCGGGTCAGTGTGACATCCCAGTTATTCTTTCCAACATATCACGCTCGCTTCCATTGTCATTTATAACCCTTAGCCTTTCTCGCGAAGGAATTTCCTTCAAACATAAGATAAACTTTTAAAACATGTATTGTTCTAGAACCCAAATTTAATCTAAAAGTTAATCTAAAGTGAATGCTGATGAATAGCAGAGGCAGAGGCCAGATGTGAAGCACTAGCTACAAGATGGTATCTCTTTTTCTGATGCCCAAGTATGTTTATTTCATGTATGGAAGCAATGTATGGTTACTTGGCTACTTCTCTAGTCAATAGTAGGACTGATTCATCCTGACTCTCCGCACTATTCTTTTTTTTTTTTTTTTTAAGATTTTATATATTTATTTGACAGAAAGATCACAAACAGGCAGAGAGGCAGGCAGAGGGAGAGGGAGAAGTAGGCTTCCCGCTGAGCAGAGAGCCCAGTGTGGGGTTCGATCCCAAGACCCTGAGATCATGACCCAAGCTAAAGACAGAGGCTTAACCCACTGAGCCACACAGGCACCCCCGCGCTATTCTTGATGAGCAGCCCAGTGCTGCAGATTGCTGTCTGAAGAGACCGACACCCTCCTCCGTTTTGTTAGGAGAGTGTTACCACAGGATTTCCAAAAACTCTGCACGTGAAGAAAACTTAAGATTCACTTTAGGAAGGCGGATCACAGAAAATGGAGATAGAGACTATTTTATTAAGAGACTAGGACAAAATGATCTTAAAATTCTCCTTATTCCTTGATGTCAAGCTTGACTGTATGTGATTCACCTAAAAGGAACATTTATCCTACATTTAAGGATCTCTAGATATAAGCGTTCTGCATCTCCATGGAGAAATAGCTTTCCTGTTAACCTGCTTCCCTATCAGGAAAATTAATCCAAGACTCAAGAAAATGGGAGTGCCCCTAAGAGATAAGTTAGTAGAAAAGGCCATTTCCTACACCTGATTGCAGTCTCATGATAAATGGTAAATCAGCTTTCAGCTTTCCCTTCTGCAATTTTTTTTTTTAAGATTTATTATTTTAGAGAGAGAGAGAGAGAGCATACAGTGGGGAGGGGCAGAGGGAGAGGGAGAAAGAGTCCCAAGCGGACTCCACACTAAGCATGGAGTCCGACATGGGGCTCAATCTCAGGACCCTGAGATCAGACCTGAGCCAAAAGCGAGACTCAGACTCTTAATGGACTATGCCACCCAGGCACCCCTTCCTTCTGCAAATCTAACTAACCCCAAAGTCCATTACCTTTTTTTTTTAATAATTTTTTAAATAAACATATAATTTATTATTAGCCCCGGGAGTACAGGTCCATTATCTTTTTCTTCTTATGTCTTATTTTTTTTTTCTTCCACTCTTGCAAATATATTTTAGGCTCTCTTTAGGATTCATGCATAAAAGTCTAGAACTTTTCTCGTTTGGGGATTCAGAACAGCTTGAAGCCCTCACACTTGCACTGCCCTAAAAATGCAAATGATTTTACTTGCACATTAAAATCTTCTACCTGCTTAGAAAAGTTGATTTGTATGTACATATTGATGCATCCTCTTTGTTTTGACAAACATGGGTTGGTGTGCAGATCAGTGTGTGTATAGTGAGGGCGGTGGGATGAGTCTCTTTGTGTGAGTCCCTCACTACATGTAAGTGTTGTGAGAAGGGCTACCTACATCTTGAGGCATGATGAAAAATTTTAGTGAAGCTAACCAAGTTTCCTGGTTATAGCAGTCTGATATAGAAATTATTCATTCAGTTAACAAATATTTACTAATTATTCATTCAGCCAACAAATATTTCCTAATTATTCATTCAGCCAACAAATATTTACTAAGCATCTACTTGCCAGGAACTATTTTTCATCTAGAGATGTCTTAATGAATAAAACAGAATGAAACAATAACTCTTACTCTTACATGGAGCTAAATTCTAGTGGGAAGAAGCACATGAACAAAATAAATAAAACATTTATTATGTTAAATAGACATAAGCTTAAAGGGAGATATAAAACAAAGAATGGGTAATTTCGACAGAGAAAGAGAGAGAGAGAGACAGATAGACAATAGTCAGATAGTGATCGTATGACATTTGAGTAAGGCATGAAGGAAAAGAAACAGGAGTCATGCTGATATCTGGAGTACTGTGTTCCAGGCAGAAGGATCAGCAAGTGTAAAGGTCCTGAGGCACAAGTATGTCTGGTGTGTTCAAAAATAGCAGAGGCCGGTGATTTTGGCTGCCATTTGAGAGTAGACTAGAGCAGTAAGGGTGGGACCAGGAAAATCAATTAGGAGACGGTAACAATAATCCAGGCAAGATTATACTGCTTTACCTTAGGATGACAGCAGTGGAGGCATGGGAAATGGTGGCAGACTGGGTATATTTTAAAGTCAACATCGACAGATCAGGTGGCGTGCGAGGGACAGGGAAGAGTCAAAAATGACTCTCAAGATTCTGACCTGAACAGATGGGAAGCTGGAGAATGCCTGGCGTGTTTTTCCATTCGTGTGCCTCTTCATAGCCCTCTGCTTTTTAGAAATTCTTATGAATGACTTAAAAGGCAAATGAAATGTTCTTTATTTCTGTTTGCCTCTGTTGGAATCTGCTTATGACAAAATATATATTTGTGATGAATATTTACTGATCACGTGTTTAAGAGAGAAAGTTGTCGAAGGAATCGAAATAACATTTGAAGGAGTTGAAATAACATTGGAAACAACATTTGTTGAGGACACTTCCGATACTACGGCACGTTTAAGCAGGGATTGAGTTAAGAAAATGTTTTCGGCTTTCCAGGTTTATGGTATGAAATAGTTGGAACTTCAGAATGTAGCCTGTTAAACTTCTTTGGCTTCTAGGGCTATTTGCATTGCTTTGGAATTCACTTCATTGTCCTATGTAAACCTCAGACTACACTTCCTTTTTAAATGTCAAGTGTTTCCGGCCAGTTAAATAGATTCCCCAGAAGTTTAACAAGGAAGCTAACTGAGCTGTTTCATTAACTGCTTTCTGTGGGTAAGTCAGCATTGAACTGACATGAAAGGTTGGTTAAGGTAAGCTGGGAAAGGCCCTCAGCTCCTCTGAGCTTTTCAGGTGACTTGAGAGCAGAACCCCATGTGTGTCTCACCTTCACAGAAAGGGAGAGAGCACATCTAAATGTGAGGTATGCCCTAGAACCTGCCACTGACTCCTTCTTGTGACAAATGGCAAGATGGCAGTAGTAATTAATCCAAACTTAGTCAGAATTTAAGTGATTCTTTCCAAAATTTCTAAGATCTCATTTCATCTGATTTGCTTGGACTTGAATCTTTAAAAAAACAACAACAAAAGACATTTTCACAAAGCGATTTCATTGCCAAGTATAGTCTACTACTTGACTGAGAACTCTGGTGTGAAACTGTGTGGGACCAACTTCCGCACTCCAGCACTTACTAGATTTCTACACTTAGGGAAGGAAGTTATTTATTTATTTATTTATTTATTGCTGCTTGCCCCCTTTAAGTCTCACTCTTCTTGTCTTTGTTTTTGAAAATAGGGACAATAATAGGGCCTGCTTCATGGGCTTGTTTTGAGGATTATATGAAATGCTCTATGTGAGGCAACTAGTAGCCACCTCTTGGCACATGGTATGAGCTGGTAGTGTTGGCTATTATTAAAGGCAGAAGTAGGAAAATGTTTATGTTTAGCCTTCGGTGGGAATATCTAACACCAGGTGATTCGTGAGTTCGGGGGAATCTTTGCAACCTTTGCTGTAGGCATTATATAGGACTGGCTAAAAAGTAGCATGTACTTTCTTGCACTGAACACTTAAAGGATGCACCATCCTAAATACACACAGACCAAATGTCATCCGCTGGATGACAAGTTCCCTCCGTCAGTTTGAATGACGTCTTCATTGGTATGCTTTCAGTGTCGTGTTTATGGATATACATCTACTCAGGAAGATCAAGATGGTGTGTCTGCATTAACCTTACCTGACAAACTGAGACAGAAGGATGCAGACTTGAGAGAATGACCACTGTAGATGTTACTTCTCCCTCATTTGAAAATGAGGGATAGGAATAGGATGGTGAAGGTGTTCAAAGAGGGTGGACACAACTAGGAATATGTGAAGAAAAGGCATATAGACGTGGGAGCAGGTATATTTTATGTTACTAGGATCACTGGGGTAAAAGTTATGGGAGGCAAAAGTTGGTTCAATGTAAGGAGGACATTCTCAACAGTTAAAGCCTAAGGATTGACCAAGATGCCTTGAAAACATGCGAACCCCCTTCTCTAGATCAAGGCCTGAGTGAAGTATGAGGTTTCAACTCTTAACACTATTTGAATTTCTTGAAATTAATCCTTAGAAAAATTTTTTCATTCTATTTTTAGCCTGTATTTCAATGTTAAAAGAAAAAAGAGAGAAAGGCTTAGTGTACTACTGAAAATGGTAATGTTACATGACAGGGTATAAAAGCGAAAGTTCCCCCGAGGCCCTCAAATATCCAAGATGTTGCCCACTAAAGTCTGATATCAGATGAAACTACAGACTCTACAAAGAACACAGCAGGAGCCACTCCCGCCGGAACCCTCCAGTCAGGTCTAGGTTATTAAAAGGGATCAGAGAATGGCAAGGAGAGAGGATTTCTTGAGGAAGAATTTGGATGCCATAGATCTTGGGGTGGGGTTTGGAGTAGGGGGAGGTCCTACCCCCTTACCCCCACCCGTGTGAGAGAAGAGTTTCAAAGTAGCTTTTTAGAGGGAGACCTGGGTAGCTCAGTTGGTTCAGTACCCGACTCTTGATATTGGCTCAGGTCATGATCTCAGAGTCATGCAATCGAACCCCACATCAGGCTCTGTGCTAGGTGTGGAGTCCACTTAAGATTCTCTCTCTCCCTCTGCCCCTCCCCCTGCTCACACTTATTCTGTCTCAAAAAAAAAAAAAATTTTTTTTTTTTAAAGTAGCTTCTTAGAGAGCTTGTTATGAGATGTCTGCATGAGAATGGATAGGAAGGCAGAGTAGATTGGGGTCTGACTCTCTCCCAAGAAATCTGGAAGGTGAGACATGGGCTCACAAATTGTTTTGGCAAAGAACTAAGAAATCTGCTGCTGTCATCCCAAAGGCAAACGATGAGTGTTCTGCGTGGTCCCCAGCGGGCCAGGAACAAAGGAGAGCTGGATGGGGTTGTCTTGAGGTCTCTTCAAATGGACCCGCTTGTAGCTTCAGCTTCCTTGGGGTCACAAGTATGAGTCACAAGTAACCTGTTAGAATAGGGATGACTTGGCATGAATTGAGGGCTCCAAGCAAAATGTCCCCAGTGATAGGAATCTCCAAAGAGCCTGTGAAAAGTTCTCTTGTCTGGGCCTACCTGGCTCTGAGTGTGAAAAGCCAGAGTATGATGTTACCAAATCAAGTAAAAATTCCCCTCTGCTCTTTGTCTCTTCTCCATTCTTGTTCTCTAAGTCCAGGGGACGTGAAGTCCCAGTTAGCAAGTTGAGGGAAGAGAGGAAAGAGAGCAAGAAGAAGCCAACTACAGTGCCTTCCCTGAAGGAAGAGGATCTTCCTGAAACAGGCCCCAGGGAGAAGAGATTTAATTCTTGTTACTGCAAGGGATGGAATATTCTATTTTGAAATGAACTAGGTTGGGTAACTTAAAGTGACCACAGGACTATTCCTAAAAGAAAGCAGAGTACCACAGGACCTGCTATGTTTTCATCTAGTGACGGTGGAAAAAACTTCTTTCATTAAAAAAATGAAAGGGTTTCAGGAGACAAAAAGAAAGAAGCAATTTGATGACACATCATATGTATTGCTAATTTAACATATGGGTTACAGTTAAGTGCTCATATATCAGAAATTTAAATTCTTTAGATAATAATTTACAACCCACGGTGGAAAAACAGCAACCAAGGATCCAACCCATGCTATGCTAGGATTCTACCATCACACATTCAAACTCCAAAATAGAAGAAACACCTCTGTTATTTTCAGGTCCCTTTGGTCATTTCTGGCTCGGGGTGTATCACGTGGCTTCCTTTCGCTGGCCAAGCAGAGAACAGCATGAGCCTTGGGACAGAGACTGACAGAAGGAAATAGCACCAAAGAACAAAATGCAAAAATTGCTTTGGGGAAATACGTTAAAATTAGAGGTTTGGGTGCAGGCAGGGACCAGAGGCCTGCAATATTTTGGGCATAAACAGTAACAACAACAAACCTAGAGAACTACTTATTTATACCACATTTGCATCTCTTGTCTCTGACAGTTTGTACGTTTATGTTCTATTGTTAGCACTTAAAGGAATATGAAGGCTTGTTTGGTGGACTGAGGAATCTGTAGGAGAGCAATAGTCATTTTGTTCACTGAGGTAATTGCTCTCTTCCTTCACAGCCAGTACTGCTACTATATTTGGCATATTTGTATTCTATGGGAGTTTTTTTTAAACTTTGATGCTATTTAAAATTTTTCCTCAAAACAATTTTTTTTTCCTCAGAGAGACTTACTCTTTCAATATCATACTTCATAATTCTTTTTGTTCACATATTCAACTGATTAACATTTATGGCTTAGCTGAAAAAATCTCTGATCTCTTCATTATTAGAATATCATTCAGCAATGCTTTTGAGCTAATTTCTGTTAAGTTTCCATTCTTCTGAAGATTTTTAAGTGAAGAAGGGGAGAGGAAAAAATGGAAAATAAAATTTTTACTTTCATCTAGTGTTTTGGATGCCCTACCACTGAAGTGTATGCATTCACATTGCACTTAATTCTTCCAAATACATTCATAGTTATTTCTTTTCCCAGTTGCTAGCCAGTGAGGTTAATCACCTGTATGTGTATTTAAGATCACTTCCTATGTTTCTGTAGAGGCCTAAATCCCTTTATTAACATCTCTTCAAGTCTTCAATGTTCTAAAGACCTGACTAAAACAGCCCTCTGAGGTGGTAGATCTGATCAAAGACCACATAAGGCAGGTATCATGGGAACTGGAAAACTGCCCAAGGACTCTATAGACCAATATGTCTTCTCTCCTCCGTTAGTAAGGACTAAAGGAAAACATGGATATATACTATGGGAGACAAGAGCTGAATATTTCTTTATCATATTGAATGTTAATTCTTCTCACAATTTGGAAAATTCCTTATTGATCCTGTCAAGATAGGTAGAGTCTCTAAAGTGACCTTCCATGACTGACTAACTTCCCACTGCAAAGCTAACACCAGTACTGTATTACAAGTTTCTTGAGGGCAAGGATTTCATGTAAATCATCTTTCTATGTCTAGACTCTGATGAGTGTGCCTGGGAAGTAGCAGGTGTTCAATAAAATCTTTGTTAAATGAATGAAACCAGCACAAAATAACGTGAAATAGAAATCGAGTCCAAAACGGTAACTAAAATTAGGCTTTTCTCCCCTCCCTGATTATATAGTCCAGAGAACTTATTATTAGATCTAGGCTAGGATAAAGAGATTAATGAAAACAAGATTTGTTAGGACTCAACCGGTATTACTGAAATTGTAATGATAACAAAGAAAGAGGCAAGATTCAGTATATTGACCCCCTAATTCTTGATATGCAAGCCAAGAATGAATCACCTACTCTCTTTGTGTGTTTAATGGAAAACAAAAAACCAAAACAAAACATTTGAACCTAAGATAGTTTGTCAAATCCAGGTGTTGGTACTCACTTTAAATTTAAGGACTTGCTTAAGAAAGAAAAGCTGTTGGAACTGTTTATGAAATTTGGGTGCATTTTTAAGCATGGCAATGCTTTTTGTTCCAGAGACACACAATGTCATAATACTTTCAAAGCTGACTCATTTCCCCTAGGTGTACATTTGCTACTTTTTGCCAGAAGTTTGTCTAAGAGAGTTTCATGTTGATGGTAATGTGTGAGGATGTGATGTAGATAACTAGTCTTCTGGGTTCCTAGAAATAAGAAAGGGCAAAGGAGAGAGAATACAAGAGCTTTCAATCAATTATGTTTCTGCATACTGAGAAACCAAACAGTTCACATACACAGGGGAGTACTGCAAGGACACAAAATCTCAAAAAAGTAAAGAATGTAATACACATAAGAAGAAGCAAATCTCAAATGAAACAAAGGGCAGGAGTATTTATCTGAGACATGGGCAATATCCTCTGCTTAGGAAGTGAAGACCCACATGATCTGCAGTGACTAGAAATAGATTTTGAAAAGAAAAAGTCCACCCACTCCATCAGATCAGCAAAATTAAATACATCTAAGGAGCTCTTGGATTTTTCATTATTTTTTATTTTTTTATTTTTTGCTATATTCAGTGGACCAAAATAAGATAACACGTTGGAAGTCACTTGGGAAAAGTAAAAAGCCCAGGAGCTCATGGTCTGTTTCTGGGGTAGTCAATGTTTTGTTTATTTTGTATCACAAAAACAGGACCTGAATGAGCGTGGGCTGTAGATATGGATATGAATATGTGGAGGGCAGATAAGTAAGGGTGGCTCCCAGTGATAACAGAGTCCTAGCAGCGGTAGTTGTGCCCAAGAGAGATGGTAGTGATTGGAACTATGGGTTCAGAGAGGGAGAGCAATAAGAAAGTCCTAAGTGAGGAGAAAGTCCCAGGCCGGGGCTAATAATACACCAGATAGAGGCAGCCTGTCTTGGCTTTAGCACTAAGTATTTTGGGGGTTTCATTTTTACAGTGCTCAGTAATGTTGCCAAGATTACTTTGGAATAACAGTCAATCAGCACAAACAAAAATGAATGAGATATACTAACATTTTCATTGTTTCTAGCAGATTGGACACTCCCTTTCTCTTCCTGGAAGACCAGTCCCACCCACTATCTCCACAACATCTCCTTGGGTATTCCAGCCTGCTTATAACTACTCTAGCAAACCAGGTGATGAGCTAGAGAAGGCAAACAAGAGACTAACTCCTTGGGAAGCAGCAACGAAGTCTCCTCTGGGTCTAGTGGATGATGCGTTTAAACCCAGAAACATCCAGGAATCCATTGTGGCAAATGTGGTCTCAGCAGCTAGGAGGAAGGTGCTTCCAGGGTGCTCAGAGGATTGGAATGAGAGACTGTCCTATGTTCCTCAGGCCCAGAAGGCCACTGTGAGCTCATTTGCAAGGCAAGAATATAATGTTGCATCTTTACCTAATAATAATATGTCTACCAACTCCCAGTACGGTTCACAGTTGCCATATGCATATTATAGGCAGCCTTCCAGAAATGATTCTGAAATAATGTCCATGGAAACTAGGTCTGATTACTGTCTTTCAACAGCTGATTGCAACTACAACCCACACCCAAGGGGATGGAGACGCCAAACATGAATGTTAGAAAAACTGATCATGTGCCGTCTACAATAGTCATTGTTAAAATGTTCCTTTGTAGGGCATTTCACTTTTCCAGTAGATTTTGATTCACTTTTGGTCTTGGCCTGTTCTCAGAAGTCATTTATTTGAGTGTGTGTGTGTGTGTGTGTGTGTGTGCACACGTGAGGGATCTCTTTCTTATCTGCTCATGATAGAGAATTTCTTTGAGGAAAAAATTCATTTTCTGCATTGATGTGTTGGCACTTATATCTAATTCATAATTTTAATTCCATTTATTCCATTAATATGAGGTAGCCTAGGCAATTAATACTGCTCATTTAAAGTGAAATTAAGTATTTTCTTCTAAGTGTCTTAGTCCAGGAAGGAATTAAAGAAATATGATGTGCTAATTGTCATTAGCAATAACAGCAAGGAATAGAACGTGGGAGAAGTTTTCCATGAAAGCATGCCATTGAATGATAATTATATAAAAAATGATTTCCTTGGTATTATTTTAAGCATTTCTCTGAAACATTATCAAAAATCCAATGAAATTCAGTTTTTTAGAATTGAAAATACAGGTGTTCTCAGAAAGAAATATTCGGCAGAAAGATAATTATACAATTCAGAAGGACTTTTGAGGCAAATTGTGTAATGTATGGGGAATAGAAAGATTTAGGTATAGAATATATTTTTAATCTATTTAAAGCCACCAGCCTGAGACAGGAATAGATTCTGGGTTCAGGTATTTTCATTTGTCAAATGAGAAGATCAGATTATTTAATCTCTTAGATCCTCAACAGCTCTGATATTCTGAGATTCTCTCATTGGTAGAAAGACCTTTGGTGCATTATTCATTTTTGTTGCTCATCATATAAATGCAGGATTAATTTAGGAGTGGGTTAGGTCATCAGTGTCACTACATGTATAATTAAAGGTCCAAAAGGAATTGTTGGGAGACAGGTTTTGTGCTATGTGTTACATGAAGGGAGGGTTGATGTGGAGAAAAATAAAACTGTTAATGGATTTAAGGAAGTGGTAGATGAATGTGTCTGTTATTATGCAACTCTAAGTCATGACCATTTATTTAGTTACAGAAAACAAAGCCATCATTAGGATGTTCAAAGGAAGCTGAACAGATGCTTGGTCAATTTCATGACCCATGCCTTGTTAGCACGACCATGAGACAATCAAACATCTGCTCCTTACTACCCTACCCACAAAGTACTCAGTACAAGAAAATTCAAAGCATTTAACATCACAAATAAGAACTGAGAGCATCTTTAAAAATTTTTTTTGAGTATTCAAAACTTTCTTAGATATTTAAATGTGACTCTTTTGCTCTGTTTTACTCTGTAACTCTTGAATTTATCATTATAATGGTATCTTTCGCAGAATAAAACTTAAAAAAGAAAAAAAATTCCAGGGTCTCAATGATCCCTTATCTTGGAAGTAGAAGATCAAAAATGTGAAGAAATCCCAAGAAGTTCTCTTATTGATGGACCCAACCAGTTACTAATATTTAGTTATAAAAAAAGGATAGATACCTCTAAAGTTACATTGTTAAATTCCCTTAAATTTATATACTGTTAATTCTCCCAAATTATAAAATATAATCATTGACTCCAAACACTTTCTATGGAATCTTAAAAAATAATGTCTTGTATATTGATTAGTACATCAGCAAATTCTCAGGAATCCCCTACATTAAAGTCTTATGTGCTTCAAACTTTACTATATTGCCTAAATCATTCTAGATGCCAGTGTCTTAAGATAAGGGTGATTTAGCAGGAAAGACTGCCAGACAGGACCAGATCCTATTTTGTGGCTTTCTTTGATAAATGCTAGTAGTGGTTTTCCTTACTCCTAGGATTTAATATACTCCAACTCCAGAAATTGATATATATTAGATTATTCACTAAAACTTTCACTAGACTCAAAATTTAAAAAGCAGACATTGTAAACTTAAATATTATAATAATCAAATAGCCATCTCCTTCTTTGCATTACTAGATCAAAATTATCATTCGTGTGAAGTTATCTGAATTGATTCTAGACATCAAGAGAAAGACAATACATGGCAGGAAAGTTGTACATTTTTCACCCACGAAGAAATGAACATCTCGCAGTTTTATTAGAAAAGTCATACATTGCAGATATAATTTGAAAAGCAGGAGTGCCGATGTCAATAATCACAAAACGTACTGAGGATATAGAATCTCCAGTTTACTTAAAAATGAGCAAAGTTAGATTGCTCGCATTCAAGCTACTGTTTGAGACAGACTTGTCACGCTGAGATCTGATTCCTATGGGTGAGAATACCTTATATCTGTAAGATAAAATCAGCATTTTTAGAAGGACTGTTGCTTGTAAATATATACCACATTTGTGAAGACTTTTTTCTACTAGTAGCAATCACATAGGTAGACAGAGTTCCTGTTTTACAGTGGATTAAAAAGCATGCCCTAAAATGTTACAGTATGCCAGTCACAGGGACACTAATTTGTCACCTTCCCTCCATCTTGAGTTTAAATATCACATCATTACATGTGTGTGAAGTGCCCCCTACTAAAATGATGTAGAGTTTGTATTTTAAGTTTTATAAATGCACGGATTCTAGTCCATTTATTTCTGAATATGTCTTTTTTATGTTTTGGCACCATCACTCACATTGGAAAGGGCCACCTTATTAGGGCTCAAGCATATATAAGTATTAATGAATTGGAACTTTGGATAAAAGATTGTATTAGATAGGCTCAGTTATTATAATTAGAGAGGAGTTGTAGAAATGTTTGTTTTTTAAGAGAAAGTAGATTTTCACATTTGATTTCTGTTCAAAGTAGAAGTATTTACTCTGGCCACACTTTTCAATTAAAAATGACTATGTTCTCCTGCTAGTTAGGTTCACATTTCTGACTGTGTTTATCCCAAAAGACTGTATTTGAAAGATGCATACTAAAAACCAAATTTGTATTAGTAATAAAAAGTAACTTGGAAATCAACTTAAAGAGTGTTTTCATTTTTCCTTGTAAAATATTATTTTGAATTAGTTTTCACCCCCAAAGAACTGGGATTTGATATACTCCAAATCCAGAAGTTGATAAATATTATTATATACATTATATTCTTAAGTATGATATATTAGATTATTAAGCTTATCTATTACATATTTTTGAATTTTAGTTTCTATAATATTAGCTTCCGGACACATCAAAAGAATTTCATGCTGATTGGCAACATTTTAACTGTAACACTTAAAAACTTCAGAAAAAACTAAAAATATGATCATTTTGACATGTAAGTTAAGATGTTTGGGGTCCAAACATAAATTAGTATTTTCCTTCATAGTATATTGGAAATTACTCCTAAGCCTAAGAACAACCAATGGCAATAAGACTTGATAACATGTTGGTTGTAATTCTGAAGCTGCTGGGGACTGATTCAGAGAATCTGTCATGTTTGTGTTTCCAAAAATGACTTTGGCTTCTCCTGCACGATATTAAAACTATCAGCTGGAACTCAAGCTCCCTGGTCAGTTAGCATATAGCATATGCTGGTATCATATAGCATAGCATATAGTTAGCATATAGCATATGCTGGTATCATATAGCATAGCTTTGTGACTGTTATGCCCATTTAACGGGTCCGTGATTAAAGCAGCGAGACTGATAGAAAACGAAGGTCAAGCAAAGCTTTATTTCGCGCCAAGCATCAAGAATCAGACCGACCGTCAAACAGACAGGTCGGGGACGCCCCTACAGAGAGGATGACCCCTCCCTGCTCTCCAGACTAACTTTTATAGCGCAAAGGCCTTATGGTTGGGCCTGGCCACACACAGGTGGCTAATTGAATTACAATTCACCCCATAGTAGCCATGGAAACTAGCCCATCACCTTGGTAGCTAGGAGACAGTATGCGCCCCCCACTGATCAGGTGTCTCCACCTGGCCTGACCCACCCTTGTACCTGGGCTTTGTTACCTGGGACTGGTTTCCAGGACTTGTTTTTAAGTCCCCTGGGGGAAGGGGAGCAAGGACAGTTTAAGGGTTAAACAACAAAGTTATTGTTTAACTTCAATGGAAGTCTCCGGCTAAAATAAAAATATAAAATAGGTCCTTACAGTGACACCGGTTTTTGTTTTGCTTTGTTTCATAAATTCTGAATAGAATGGTTATTTTTGGTATTCTGAAAAAATATATATACATATTTTTTAAAGGGCCAGCACTGGAAACATATTTCAAAAATGAGGACTTTTTTAAAGATTAAGATGACCTAAGAGTACTAACACTATACTGTCTTAAGATGCTAACGCCCTGGAAGAATCCCATTTTCTCTGAGGAATTCCTAGTGCTTAGTAGACTGTAAATTTCAAAACATACTGAGAAGTAGGTAATGTCATTTCCACATGGAGCGGACAGACAGCCTGAGGCAAGGGGAGTTCAATTCCCTGGCTCCTCACTGGGAAGAACACGACAAGCTGCTTCAAAACTAGCCAGTTTCCTCCGGTCTACTTACTACCAAAAGTACTTAATACAAACTACTCCCTTTTCCTCAGAGGTTCTGGAAAACAACACAATTTGTGACTTCTCAAATTTAATAGGACAGTATTTTCCGTGAAGGGGCATTTCGTTATTTACAGCTTTATAAAATGTGACAGTTTATGTTTCTAGGAAGGATCTGGCAATCTAGCTATAAAAATCAAGTAATTATAAAAAAGGGCGTTTAAAGAGGAAATGCCTCCAATGAATCTTGCTGTGGTATTTGTTGGGTCCATGGTCAAAGGAACGAGACCGATACAAAGCGAAGGTCAAGCAAAGCTTTGTTTAGCGCCAAGCATCGAGAATCAAACCAACCGTTTGGGGCCGTCTCTTGCAAAGAGGCGACCCCTCTCTGCCTTACAGACTAGCTTTTAAGGGCAAAGGCCGTATGGTTGGGCCTGGCCACGCACAGGTGGCCAATGAGATTGTAACACACAGAGAAAGCTGCACAGGCATGCTAGGTCACACATGTGTGGCCAATTGAATAACAATTTACCCTAGTAGATATTTGAACTAGCCTATCACCTTGGTCAGAATTGGCTCCCAAAAAGCGGGACCCACACTCCTTGGTAGCTAAGGAGACAGTATGCACGCCCCACTGATTGGATGTCTCCCCCTGGCCTGACCCGCCCTTGTATTTGGGCTTTGTTACCTGGGACTGGTTTCCGGACTTGCTTTTAAGTAGGGTCCCGGGGGAGGGGGGGCGGGGCAGGGGCAGTTTAAGTTTTACTGCATAAATAACAAAATCACTGTTTAACCGGATGGAGCTGCTCTGGCTACATAGGCCCTTACAGTATTTTTTTCTCTCTAAAGTTGTACTGAAGCTTTGTTATATTGTAACTTCTTTCTCCTTTACTTTTATGTCACCAGTGTTCATGAATTTTCCTCTATTCCCACCTTCCCCAAGAGGAAAAAGCTTCATTCCCGTTTTCAAGGATTTTAAGATTTATATTTCTTTTTCTTATGTCAAGTTTTTATTTAAATTCTAGTTAGTGAATATATATATGGTAAAATTCATGTGTAGAATTTAATGATTC
Source organism: Martes martes (assembly GCF_963455335.1). NCBI lineage: Eukaryota > Metazoa > Chordata > Mammalia > Carnivora > Mustelidae > Martes > Martes martes. The sequence continues at coordinate 117,402,630 of NC_137889.1, forward strand.
ATCACTTACATATAACATCCAGGGCTAATCACATCACGATTTATATTTCTTACTTAAGAGTCTGAAAAAGCTTTTATAAAGCATGACTGCCGAGCCATGATGATTTGAATATGTGTGAGGTTTGCCCTAAATTACCAAAGAAATTATAATGGGGTATGTTGTAAGAACCAAGGGCAGGCCACCCTCATGGTGGGCCACTTTGGCATGAAGATTATTTTGAGTTAAAAGCAAACAAAACCCAGCAGATTCAGAAAAAGTTCTTCACCTCCTCTTCAACTGCCTAAAGATAATTGAGGTAGAGGGCCCACTCCAGGAAGAGATTGATCACCACAGTTAACTACATTATAATATGAACCGAGTAGGTGGTAAACAAGGAGGAATTTAGCAAATGTCCCATTGTTTCTGTGTGGCCCAGTGAACATTTATTTACCAAACGTTTACTCTTTTTCATTTTCCTGTGAATTTCATTCCTTCCCTTAGAAGTCCCAAACCCTGGGGCACCTGGGTAGCTCCGTGGGTTAAAGCCTCTGCCTTTGGCTCAGGTCATGATCCTGGGATCAAGCCCTGAATCAGGCTCTCTGCTAAGCAGGGAGCCTGCTTCCTTTCCTCTCTCTGCCTGCTTGTGATCTCTGTCTGTCAAATAAATACAATCTTAAAAAAAAAAAAAGAAGAAGAAGAAGAAGAAGAAGTCCCAAACCCCTAACCCCATCTCCTAAAGTAGGAATGACAAAATATTTCGTTTTACCTGTCTTTGGAATTTCATGCTTGTGTGAATTTCTCTCATGTATGAAATTAAATTTGATTTTCTCCTACTAATAGGTCTCACGTCATTTTGATTCTTAGTCCAACTAGGACTTTGAAGGGCAGAAAAACTTTTTTCCTCCTTGACAGTATAGACAAAGGCAAAATCTTATCCAAGCTCAAATTGCCTTTGAAGAATCCTGTCTACATTTCTATGAACATTAAGAAGTAGAGATAGGACCCTCCTTAGCCTTTCTTCAACACCGCCTTTTCTAGAAAAAATTATTTATTTAGACAATTGAGCTATAGGTGTATTCTGCAGGGATATTTCCTCAACAAGGTGTAGTGCATGTGTTGGAAAGTAAAAAGCCATCCTTAGACTAGGGAAGGGACACTGCACTGTCCCTAATACCACTTCTATGAAGCAAGCATTTCCAACGCAGTGTAGAAAACCAAACCAGGGCTGCGTGGGCGGCTCAGGCAGTTAAGTGTCTGCCTTTGGCTCAGGTCATGATCCCAGAGTCCTGGGATGGAGCTGCGCATTGGGCTACTTGCTCAGTGCAGTCTGCTTCTCCTTCTCCTTTTGTTATTCTCTCTGCTTGTGCTCTCTACCTTGTCTATGTCTCTGTCAAATAAATAAATAAAATGTTAAAAAAAAAAAAAAAAGAAAGAAAAAGAGAACCAAAACAGAAGTCAGCAGAACCTTTGCAGCTCCTGGGGTTAACCCGGGACCTATCAGGACTAACCTCATTTCAAGAGATTGGCTTGGTTGTTTTTCCTGTTGATCTACATGATATTCATACCACAGCTTTCTGCCAGACCAATACACAAGACTGTAAGGACCTATTTAGCCAGAGGCTTCCATCAAGGTTAAAACAATAACGTTGTTTAACCCTTAAACTATCCCTGCTCCCCTTCCCCCAGGGGACTTACTTAAAAACAAGTCCCAGAAACCAGCCCCAGGTAACAAAGCCCAGATACAAACGTGGGTCAGGCCGGGTGGAGACATCCGACCAGTGGGGGGTTGCATACTGTCTCCCTAGCTACCAAGGAGTATGGGCCCCGCCCTTTGGGAGCCTTTTGGGTGCCAATTCTAACCAAGGTGATAGTCTAGGTCAAATGTCTACTGTAGGGTAAATTGTAATTCAATTGGTCACCTAGCATCACTGTGCAGCTTTTTCTGTGTGTTACAATTTCATTGGCCACCTGTGCGTGGCCAGGCCCAACCGCATGGCCTTTGCCCTTAAAAGCTAGTCTGTGGAACAGAGAAGGGTCACCCTCTCTTGTAAGAGGTGCGTCCCCGAACGTTCGGTCTGATTCTTGATGCTTGGTGCGGAATAAAGCTTTGCTTGACCTTCGCTTTATATCAGTCTCGCTCCTTTAATTACTGACCCATTTTGGGGGGTACCTAACAAAGACAAAGAATAATATTTTTAAAATTAAAAAAAGGGGTAGAGGGTTGCATATTTCCTCATAACTTGGTATTATTTGGGCCCTTATGTCATTTAAATGTCTCTTTATCCTTGAATTCAGATGATCTCTCTCTGGTTTCTAATTACAACAACTACAGCTCTGATCATTAGCAATACAAAGTGCCTATAAGTTATTAAAGTTGATAATTACCGGAGGGCTGGGAAGAGGAAAAAGAACCTGATTTTGGGATAAAACAGCCAAACTTCAGTTCTCAGCTAAGCCAAGCTCCATGTCCAGCATGAATTTGAAATAGAAAATAACCAAAAAAGAGGGGATAGGTTTCATGTCTTGTAATATTCTCCAGTGGCAGTGTCTGAAAATCCTTCCTTGTGGAGACTCAACTGGTTCTTCTACAATATGTTTGAATAAGCAAAGTATTTGGGTTTCTAATTTGTATAAAAGGGAAGACATTAAGAAAAAAAAAAGAAAAGAAATACCGTTCCAGTTCTAAAATGTTATCATGGAGAAAAAAATCAGAGGTAGGAATGCATTCCATACATATTTTGGCTGAGGAACTTTCAGAAGAATTGGTTACACATTTTTATTTCACCATTACCCTGCTATAAAATTATTCTTGAAACAAAGCACATTAAAAGAGGTCCATTCCAAGATCAAAAAAAGGGATATGTGTGTGAATTTTATCCATAAGTATAAAACAGATATTTTTACTCCCATGAAGACATTGACATTTAAAAAATTTTTTTTAAATTTTTTTTTTAAATTATTTATTTGACAGAGATCACAAGTAGGCAGAGAGGCAGGCAGAGAGAGAGAGAGAGGAGGAAGCAGGATCCCTGCTGAGCAGAGAGCCCGATTCAGGGCTTGATCCCAGGACCCTGAGATCATGACCTGAGCAGAAGGCAGAGGCTTAACCCCCTGAGCCACCCAGGCTCCCCGACATTGACATTTATGGCACAAATATTTCCATAAAACATGTGCGTTGCATTCATTTTAAGAAATCTCTCTTTAGGGGGCACCTCAGTGGCTCAATCAGTTAAGCTTCATATGACTCTGGCTCAGGTCATGGTCTTAGGGTCCTGGGATCAAATCTGATGACTGTTAGTCTCCCCACTCAGTGGGGAGTCTGCTTGTCCCTCTCCCTCTCCCTTCTGCCCTCCCCCCCCAACTTGTGCTCTCTCTCTCAAATAAATAAATAAAATCTTTAAAAAAAAAAAAAGAGAACTCTCCCTTTAGGCATTTGATTACCCATTTTCCCTTAGTTATTATTATTTGAAGTTAGCAATGACAACATTGGGGCTTTCATGAAGACATCAGAATTAAAGTCAGCAGGTAATGCTTGTTCTGATTTTTAATTTCTCTGACAAGGGGAAACATTAAATTTTATCAGTGTGAGCAGCTAGTAGATTTAATTAACATTGAATGGCATTTCAGTTCCTGCCCTGGACTTTTTTTCTTGGCACAATGAATATACCTAGAATTCTATTTAAAGTGACAGCAAACTCAAATACTCTCCCTAAGTGGAGAGCTAATGTAAATAGGCTCCCCATAGTCTATAGCTATAGACTCTTAGCAGTTTGACAATAAAGTCCTAGAATGGAGAGTGGTATGTCCCGATCGGTAGACCCTTAGTAATTCTTCTAGAATGTACTACTTTTGACAGGGGCACATACAGCCCTTCTATTGGCAGCTCCAGAAATTACTATTAAGGGGAGATGGATTCATTCATTTATCAACGAATCAGTAATCTTTTATCCTTTATCACTGTGTCATACCCGTGTTTGATGTGGGATATATAAGTGACTAAAACATGGCCTCTGTTGCCAGGAAGCTGATAGTTCTAAGGGAGGGGATAGTGTAAGGAGACAAGAACAACAATAGGATTATACAGAGTATTATGAGAAGAACAAAAATAATTCAACCCTAAGTGTGGGAGGGTCCTCCCAGAAGGCTGTCTGGAAGAGCTTATGGCAGACTTGAATCTTAAGGCTGAGTAGGAGTAACTGAGTACAGCCAAGGGAGAGGCCATTTCGGACAAAGGGGTATGCCCTGGCGGTTCTGTGTTATCTATCCCTGGATAATAAGGTGAAGAATCAGAAAGCAGGGTGTTTTATCCTACCGGGAAGGTTAAACTTTCTTTGGTAAAAGGCCACTTGGTAATACTTTGGGCTTACAGAACCATACAATTTCAACTTAACTCTGCAAAAGCAGCCGTGGCTAATATGAAATGAATGAGCGTGGCTTAATAAAACGTTATTTATGGACATTGTCATTGGACTTCGATATAATTTTCACCAGTCATGAAATATTCTTAAATTTTTTTTTTCAAGTAGTCAAAAATAGAAGAACTGTTTGTAATTCACTGTCTGTACGAAAATAGGTGTCAGGCCAAATTTAGGCCCTCTGCGGTCGTTTGCTGATTCCTGCTGTAGGGCAACAATGGGGCACTATTGAAGGATTTTAAACAAGGAACTGGCATGATCTAGCCTTCTTGGTAGGAAGTTTATTCTGGCAGCAGTGGGGAAGATAGAGTTGAGAGGGCAGGACAAGGGTAAAGGAGGACACAGAGCTAGCTGTCCAATCTTCCTGTGTGAAAAGGCAGGCATGGTTTGCCTGCTGGAACACACTATAATAAATCATCAACTCTAAACCACCCCGAAGAGTCCCTTCCCTCCCTTATTACTACCTGTCCTTCTCTTTGTCACTGTGCCTCCTCCTCCCACCCATGTCCCAAGCACACATTGTGGCTGCCAGCTGGCCTCCTCCTTCAAATTCTCCCAACCAAGCAGACAAGAGGGAACTGTGTTGAAAGAGTCATTTCCAGCAACCCACTTCCCTAATTTCTGGGAAGATGGTGGTGGCTGAGTGAGTGCTAGGATGGCCCAATTCCTGCAAGCCATCAATATGTGTTACAGATGTGGTTACAATCTTTACAACAGTTGTTTTTTTATTGACAGCCATAACGGCCTTTTGTTTGTTTGTTTGTATTTGACAGATGAACTGATGCCATCTCAGAAAACCAAAATGATTAGCTTCTTTTCCTGTAGCATAATTGAAGATTTTATCCTTTGCTAAATAATCTGGATTTCAAAGCATTTAAAATCAAACCTGTCATAAAAATGTCTTGAAATGAAAAATAATTTTCAAGAGATTAAGAACTAAATAAAATAGGAATATTTTAGGGAGGTTTTCAAAATTCACTGTTCTTTCAACCTCCAAAGGTTGAAAGAGCCATAGGACCAAAGAAAAAGGCTGGTAAATCCAGCTTGACAAGAAATGGTTTATAAAGGGAATTTATGGACAGAAACTTGTCTTGGGTGGCTTGCAAGACCAGTAGATCTCCACAATCTCAGATCTCAGCAAATCCACTCCCATAAGACACAATTGTATAGCCCTGGAGGCTGGGGGGTATGTCCTGGTAGACCACCTGGGAGGAGATGTTTGAGAAGAGTCATGTGTCATAGTCACATCTCCAGAGCACACTGAGGACGTTATACCCCAAGGATGTACTTAAGGCTATGGTTAAATAAAAAGCATGTGTGTGGTTGGTGGGGGAGGAGGGCTGTGCTCAAAGCTTCAGGTCATCAGGTAGTCTTCATGGCAGATTTTCCAACATGGCATCAGTCTGGTTCATACACTCACAGACCATTAAAATTGGAAGGGGACCTGGTGACTGTGTAATGAAATACAGGAGGGACTTTAAAAAAGCCAAAACAAGTGCCAGGTTCTCTTTTCCTTCAATGCTGTGTTCTTTCTTCAAAGAACTGATTACAGAGCTTTTTTAACCCAATATCTGCTAGATTTAAGATGGCAATATTATCCTACCTTTGGTGCAATGCCATTTTCAAGCATTAATGTTGCTGTATTATTAATTTCATTTTAAGGTCTTAAGGCACTTGATGTTTATAGACTTGAGCCGATGTTATGTTGTTCCAGACATGGCCCATGTCAACATCCCCCACTCCCTTCCTGTTTTACAGACAGAGGTGATGTCATTGACAATTGATGGGATAGTTTTATGTGGCACTATGTCATTATCTCTGTTCTGAAATCCATCCAAAATGTAGAACCATAAAGTGAAGAAGAACATAGTAATGGAAGATGTATAATAATATGTACTTCTAAAAGAGTAAAGCGGAATAAGTCAGAGTTGACTACAATAGTAACTCATTCTAACTAAAGCAGCTATGTAATCTGCAAATTGCCAGGCTATTATACCCACACAAATAGTTCAAGCTCAAGAATGATGTGAAAATCTTTTAACAGGATAATAATGTGAAAAAATTATGACAAATAGAAATTTGTAAAAATTTAGTGATTGTTGATTTTCAAAAACAGAAAAAAAATCTTAGAATATCATGAAAACCAACATTAATTTTTTTATATTTTTAAAATTTTTTAAAAACTTTTTAAAAAAAGATTTTATTTATTTATTTGACAGAGAGAGATCACAAGTAGGCAGAGAGGCAGGCAGAGAGAGAGAGGGAAGCAGGCTCCCCACTGAGCAGAGAGCCTGATGCGGGACTCGATCCCAGGACCCTGAGATCATGACCTGAGCTGAAGGCAGAGGCTTAATCCACTGAGCCACCCTGGCACCCAAAACCAACAATTCTTAAAAAATAAAAACAAAAAAATAAAAAAACAGGCAATTCTGCTAATCTTCTAATTAATTCTAATAACTATTAGAATTATTCTTCTAATTAATTCTAATAATTCTAATTAATTCTTCTAATCTAATTCTTCTAATCTTCTGACCTACTATGACTTCATCATATACATCTCTCCAAATGAAGCTTCCTAAATATAACAAGGTAAAGATTTGTGTAGGAGACTTAATTGTTGCTAATCTACTTTCATAGAATTATCACAAATCTTATTTACATAATCAAGGAAAAACTTAAGTAGGGATTTATTTGAAATAATTTACCCGAACTGGTATTCTCATTTACTGCATTTATCCAGTCACTAATCAGAAATGTATTACATGCTTTTTAGGTAGTAAGCAGTCTACTAGTAGTAAGAATGATGATGATGATGATAATGGTGATGATGGTGGTGATAGCCACTTTTTGTAGGTACTCACAGCATACCAAAACACTACACTAAATACTTCAACTCTATTGTCTCATTTAATTTTCTCACCTTTTTTGCAGTCGGTACTGTTATTATTCCCCATTTCAGAGATGAAGAAACTGAGACATAGAATGCATAAATAACAGACAGTCACACCATTAGAAAGTATAGATCTGGGATGTGAATTGACTTGTTCTACAGTCCATTCTATATATACTTGTCTGTATACACGTGATAAAAAAGATATAGATGGCATGGTATCTCCATGTTTGGGAAACTAGACAGATACATTTACAACAAAAGAAACATTGTATGGCCACAATCGCCAAACTGTGGAAAGAACCAAGATGCCCTTCAAGGGACGAATGGATAAGGAAGATGTGGTCCATATACACTATGGAGTATTATGCCTCCATCAGAAATGATGAATACCCAACTTTTGTATCAACGTGGACGGGACTGGAAGAGATTATGCTGAGTGAAACAAGTTAAGCGGAGAGTGTCAATTATCATATGGTTTCACTTATTTGTGGAGCATAACAAATAACATGGAGGACATGGGGAGATGCAGAGGAGAAGGGAGTTGGGGGAAATTGGAGCGGGGGACGAACCCTGAGAGACTATGGACTCTGAATTCAAACAATCTGAGGGTTTTGAAGGGGCGGGGGATGGGAGATTGGGTGAGCCTGGTGGTGGGTATTAAGGAGGGCACGTATTGCATGGAGCACTGGGTGTGGTGCATAAACAATGAATTCTGGTACACTGAAAATAAATTTAAAAAATTAAAAATTAAAAAAAAAAGAAGTGGACGTATTGGTAAAAAGAAATGGTCACCTCAGTGGAGTTTTAAGTCTATGGAAGCTGGAATCAGAATGGGTCACTTGACACAGAGTTCAATGCATCAGCTACATTAGAAAACAAACAGACCAAACATATGGTTGTAGATGTGTTTTATATTTTGACTTTTATTAAAATTATTTTTGAGCAAAAAAAAAAAAAAGAAAAAAGAAACATTGTAAGGCATGTATGGGATCATCATGCTGAAAGTGATCATAGAGATTATCTAGCCAAACTGTCATTTTCTAGGAAGGAAACTGAGACCTAGCTAGGACAAAATGGCCAAGGTCCCCCAATGCAGTATAGAAGTACTTGTTCCTGTGCCACTCTCCAAGTCTAGGTCCTCATCCCCTGTCACCTGAACTATTAAAATAATGTCAGACCACGTTTCTCCGCCTCCAGTTCCATCTTTTTTCTACCCAATTATATTTCTAAAACTCGTGTCTGTTAATGTTGAATGACTTAAACTCTTCAAAAATACTTTTCCCTACCTTCTCCCTGAAGGCCCAGCTCTGCCTTATCAAGCACCAATCTATCCTTCCAGCTCCACTTCCCACCACCACTCCAGCTGCTCAGCAATTCATTCCCACAGCCTGGCTGGTCATGATCCTTTCCTTATGTGTCTGAGCATGCCCTTCCCTTTGTCTAAAATACCCATCTTTCCTAGCCTATAAACCTGTTCATCCTTCAAGAAGCAGCTCAGATATCACTCATTTAAGCATTTCATTCTCCAAATTACTAGTCACTCCCCCTCTGCATTTCCATAATCCTTCACTCATACTCAATATTAGAGAAAATGACTGGGGCGCCTGGGTGCCTCATTCGTTAAGCATCTGCCTCATCTGCCTTTGGCTCAGGTCATGATCTTGCCGTCCTGGGATGGGGGGGGGGCGCTGCATCAGGCTCCCTGCTCTGCGGGAAGCCTACTTCTCCCTCTCCTACTACCCCTGCTTGTGTTATCTTTCTCACTGTCTCTCTCTCTGTCAAACAAATAAATAAAATCTTAAAAAAAAAAAAAAAGGAAGAAGAAGAAGAAAGAACAAAGAGAAAATGACTTGCTCACCTTTTAGCCTAACACCTAGTGCATTTAAAAATGAGTAACATGGACTGAAGGTCAAGGATAAAAGCAGGAAGCCCAGCCAGCGAGCTCTTACAGAAGTCCAGGCAAACAGTGGTTAAAGTGGAGTCACTGGAGATGGAAAAAAACACAGACCGATTCTAATTTTATTTGGGAGATAGGCTCACCACGTCTTGGAAACATCTTGGATGTGGGCAGTAAAAGAAAGGGAGGTGTTACAGTTTATTTTTAGATTTTATGGTTTGAACCATTGCATGGATGGCATTATGTTTTACTGAGATGGAGAAGATTAAAGGGGGAAATTTAGGAGGGAAAATTAAAAGTTCTGTATTTGGACATATTGAAACGATATTAAGTCTGGACATTTTAAGCTTTCCTGTGGAAAACTGTTCTTAAAGTAAGAGACAATAATAAAGTAAAAGAGACAATAATAATAGCTAAGAGCCATTGGGATTGCTCAACATGTCCCAGACTTGGTTTACATATTACGTTATATAGTCTCCGTGATCACCTACAAGGAAGTTACTACAGCGACTTGCATTTTATAGACAACAAAAGCAAAGTATAGAAAGGTCGAGTTACCTCCTCAAGATCTCACATTTGTAAGTCGGAGATTCAGGATTTAAATCCAGGAAGTCTGACTTCAGAGCCTGGCCTTTTATTCTCTGCATCCAAAAAAAAAAAAAAAAAAAAAAAAAACCAACCAAATGACCCAGAGCCATGAAATTGTACTTATTTCTGAGTAAGACCAACAGGAAGCAAACACAACTCTCCACATATTACATGAGAAGATTTATTAAACACCTATTTTAAGAAATGACAGTTCTGTTGCTGAAGCAAAATAACCTTTCTTATCATGGATGCCCTTATAGAAATGACATTACGGTGTAGGACCCAGCAGCGATCAGCAATGACTTCTCCCAGGGGAGTTAACCGGGTCCCCATCTAGCTCTCTTGCCCGGAGGCAATCACCTGCAGACGCCCTCTGACATCCATAGTTGTCACTTGAGAAACTATTTATCGACCATCTGTAATGAGTCAGGGACTAGAGTAACTATGGGACTATGACTCTGACTTCATAGAGCTTCTGACTGGAGAGGGAGGCAAAAACGAGTCAGTCAGTCAACCCACGAATTAAAATAAACTGTGATAACAGGCAGGAGCATCTAGTCCTCTGGACGAAATTAGATTTAAGGGTAAACTTGAAAATGGAGGTAGAATTAAACCAGGAAGCAGCTCAAAATTTCTTAGCCTGAGAAGAGAAACAGCAGGTAGGGCACTGTGGAAATGGTGCAGGAGTATTTGTCCCATTGGCACAGGTAGCAGGTTTGCAAAACTTGTAACGCAGCAGATGGGGAAGTGGCCTATGCCTGTTGTGAACGTCCGTGCTCCATCCCAGGCTGCCCGTTCTTCTGTCTCCCTGAAGGTCCTCTCCTGGTGATCCAATGGACAACAACCTAAATCATTAGCACTTACACACGGGGGACAGTCCATATCCAAACCTGACTTGAATGATCTCTTTGGTTCCATCCTTGAGTCTATTTGCTCATTAGAGTTCACTGTTTGAGGGATTCCAGGACACCCCTGATTAAACACTTGCAGAAGAGGCCTCACTCCCTTCCTGCTCAGAGTCTGCTTCCTCTCCTCCCTCCCTGGTGCCACCAGCCACCCATCCGACTGCTTAAGGTGGGACTGGACGCACTGCCCTCGTTTTTTTCCTCACCTGAACCTTCATGTGACACCTCAATCATGAAACTCTGTGAAACCCCCCTCTTCACAGTGTTTCTCATTATCCATCTGGCCCTCCCTGGAGCCCGTCGCAGCATCTGCTCAGACCCTCGTGACCTTATACTTTGATGACTGCGGTAGGGTCCTAAGGTCTTGCTGCCTACATCCTCAATCTGTTCTTCATTCAAGCGTCAAAAGAATAGTACAAAAATGCATATCGTGTTACTGCTTTAAAGTCATCAATGGCCCCTCTGGTTCTCAGGCTAAAGTCCAAACTCCTGTGTATCCCTCCAGTATTTCCTACTTTCCTGCCTTTCAACCCTTCCTCTTGCTAACAGTCCCTCTTCCTGCACTCACACTCCCGCCGTACCAGACTACTTACAATTCCTTCAACTCCGTATGTGGCTTCAAAGCTCCCTGCTTCGGCTCACGCTGCTCTCGGCTTGAAGTGCCTTTACTCATCTTTCCAGTCTCAATTCACAGACCGACCTGTCTCTGAAGCTTTTTGGGATCACTGTGCCTCTGCCCCAAATAGAACTGACCTTTTCCTTCCTTCTGTTCCCACTGCTTCCAGGGCAGACCGTTTCCAGCGCACTTTTGTTCTGGTGGTCCCGTCAGTCTGGCACGATGCCTCATCCCATCGCTCTGGCATGATTGTTTCCTCAGCACGAACACAATTCATTGACCAACACTTATTATCCACCACGAGTAGGGCTGTGGCCAAATGTTGGAGAAGTGGAAAAGGCAAATAAAACAATCTTTGCCTTCATAATTTATTTATGACCATAAATTAAGACCTTTCAGTCCCAAAGCTCTCCCAGGATTTACCTCGAAGCTAATATAGTTTTAGCTAGTTTAGGATAGCTTAAGGGACCTGATTTATAGAAGTCTCTTTTATCCTGTACTAATTTTATTTTTTAAAATTCAGGTCATTTTTTCTTCAAGGAGTCCCCGAATTGTATGCATTTCAGGCCCCCCACAATCTGTAGCCATCCCTGGTTCCAGGACTGTGGTCAGAAATTTTTGTAAACAAAGCTTAAAGAAAAGTCAGTAGTGATTTGGGGAGGGTTGGTGGATGGTGGAACAGGTTTCCTCCTGGGCTGGCCCTGAGTGTTGAGTGGGAGTGACTCAAAGCCTCCCCCTCAGAGTCCCTTAGAGTGAAGCAGGATGGTGACCGACCTCTGACAGCATCTTCTACAGTCTCCCTCCTCTTCTACCTCCCACAATCCATAAAAGAGGAGTGAATTAGAGAACAAGGGGAAAAAAGAAATATAACAGGGCACCTGGGTGGCTCAGTTGGTTGTGTCTGCCTTCGGCTCAGGTCATGATCTCAGGGTCCTAGGATCCAGTTCCACATCGGGCTTCCTGCTCAGCGGAGAGTCTACTTCTCCCTCTGCCTCTCTTCCCCACTTGTGTTCTCTCTCTGTCTCAAAAATAAATAAAATCTTTAAAAAAAGGAAAGAAAAAAAATAAATACTTCAAAAATAGGAGAAAACCATGGTTCTGAGCTACTAACAGAAAAGGTATCACTCCAGCTTACTCAATGTTACCTGGTTTATAAGGATCCTGTGGCATGACTATCATTTCAGAATAAAACATGTTTGTTGTGGCTGGGAAGCGAAGGGACGAGGGAAGTTGGAGGCAAGAGGGAAAGAGAGGAAGGACATGTGACAAAGGCGAAGAACGTGACTAATGAGTCCCATTCTTCCTTGTGCCACTTGTGGCTTCCCTGAGCATGGAGAAAGGAATAATGGGCTGGGACCCGTCATACACATTCCTTCTCCCTACCCCACCTCTCCTTCAGCATTTCCTGCAGATGCAAGTCAGGCTCTGGCACAATAGCTCCGTGTGGCAATAGGAGAGTAAGACATGGACTGGTAGTTGGGGGTGGGGATCTGAGTCCAGCTCTTGGTCTGGCTTGAGCAGGATTCACACTGTGAGGCCCAAGCAGAGAGAGGACTATGGGGCCACCATGGCTCTCATTCTGTAATTCATATTAATGTTTTTAAGTGACACGTAAGTTACCCGTATGCTGAAATTATGCTATTTTTCTAGATTCTGTGATCTTCACGTTTTGGACATGCTGAGTACAGCCAAACTTTCTCCCTCCCTGTTATGTGTTGGTTTTGCCTATTCTAACACCATCCTGGGCCTTACTGATGGTGTGACCTTGGGAGAGTCCCTCACCACTCTGCATCTGGTTACTCATCTATGAAGTTGGTATGTCATGTTCCTTTAATTCCTGAGTCCCTTGGAGTTCTCTTTAATCTTTCAAAAAAAAAAAAAAAAGTTAAAATACTTCTGCTCTGGCTTGTGTGTCCTAATGACTTGCACAGAGTAGAGAATTCTAGTCTGGATGAGAGAGGACATCCTGTGTATGCAGTGATACATCTGATTTTACTCATTCTACAAATATTTACTGAATACCTACCATTTAACAGCTGTTGAGTGTACAGTGATGAGCAAAGCAGATAGACTCCTTACCTTGTCCAGTTTACTTCCACGGTGGTGGAGCCTGAGATCAGCCCACATGTCTGGTTTCTAGAACCTCCCCTCTCAATCACAATCTAGCATGCTGGTGAGGAACATGACTCTGCAGTCACACAGCCTGGGTTCAAATCCCAGTTCTGTCACTTCCTTGCTTGGGGACCTTGAGCAAGTTTCCTACGTTCTCTGTCCTGTGATTTCCTGTCTTTAAAACCAGGCTCACAAGAGCAAGTCCTCATGCCCATGGTGTGTCTCCCAACATGTCTGGGTTATTGGTGTGACTATTGTGACGGGCTTGTGCACCTGCTCAGGAGAAGAGATGGTGGGCTCAGAGAGACTGCTGCAAGCTTGCTACACAGCTCATGCCTAGACTTTGGCCCAAGAGCAAAGGAAGATTCTCTCCCCAGTTTGTGTCTTACAATGGCATGTGGGTTAAGCCATACTACCCTAATGCCATTCTGAGTTTTTTTAGAGAAAGCAGCCTTTTTAGTTTTTACTCAGGGCCCATTCTGTCTTCCCCACCCTCTTCTCTCTGGTTGAGAAAGTATCCTTAGGGGCTTAAATTAGGCGATCGTATGCAAATTAACCCAAATTTCCTCTGTTCCCTTGTCTTTCTCTTTGAGTTCCCCAACCTCCTCCTCCACCAAAAAATTAATGAATCCACTTCACAAAAAAAAATATTGTTGAGAACTGTGGAATTTATACAAGATTTTATGGGGGAAAAAAGGAGGGAAGTGATAGCACATACTCTACTGCTGACTGCTTGAAAATTCCCAATTGACATTTTTCCATTTCTCTTCTCCAGATTGCCCTTTCTGACCAAGTTACTAGCAAAAGTTCCCCTCCCGGCAGGGCCCAGCATCATCGTGCCTCTCTTCCATTACCAGTACCCTTCCTCCTTGGAAGATGGTGGTCATTATAAACATCAACAAAAATTCCTATTACACAAAAAACAGATGCGACTTCATATTCAAAACACCCACTGGCCCATTATGACCAAAGCTTTGTCACTGGGTGCCATTTGTCTACCATCTGCTTTTATGTGGCGAAAGGGAAGAATGACCAGTCCTTCAGAATTAATCCTGCACCAAAAGGCTTCTCAGCCTCTCATGAAATAGCCTCCAGACAGGCCAGCTCTCCTTCCACCAGAGATGACTAGTGGGGACTAAGTTTAACCGTCACTGAAACAAAAATGCTGGTTACCAGGTTATATTTTCTTCCCATCTTATCCCTCCAAAGCAACTTTACTGTTTACAACTCAAGTTTTGCCAAGTGCATTTAATTTTCATCACTGTCCTTCAGGTTTCAAACTGTTGTGATCATTCTTTTCAGCCTCCCACCCTCAACAAAACTTTCTGCTTCCCACCTGTTTTCTTTAGCAGCACAACATGACTTTACCTATCACTCAACATAGTTCATTTACGGTTCCTATTTTGCATGTCCTCTAGTAGAATGTAAGTTCTGTGAGAACAGGGATTGGGGCTGCTGCCTCCCCAGCACCCCACACAGTTGTTGACCCAGTTAGGAGCTCAATATCTATTCGTTGAATTAAGGAATGAATGATCAACAAAGGCTTTAGTACTGACTCTCCTCATTATAAAGTAACAGATGTCATGGACTTCATGGCCAGTCTCAGGTGTCAGAAAACTGGAATGCCAGATCCGTTAGGGTTAAGGATCCAGTCACTGTGCTTTTATAAAGTTCATCCAAGTCATGGTTAACTTCAGAATTCTCTTTTTCCCAGTGACTCTGCCTGGGAGCCATAGAAGATGTCACTGTGAATTTACTCCATTCTTTCTCTTGTTCTTCATAACCATAAAGCAAACCCCCCTACGTATAAGCTCTGGAGGCAAATGGACATGGGTGTGAAACTCACTTTCACCACTTACTAGCCTTATGATCTTGAAAAATTAATGTCTTTCAGTTTCATTTTTCTTTTTCTTTTTTTTTTTTTTTAAGATTTCATTTCTTTACTTGACAGACATAGATCACAAGTAGGCAGAGAGGCAGGCAGAGAGAGAGAGGGGAGGAAGCAGGCTCCCTGCTGAGCAGAGAGCCCGATGCGGGGCTCGATCCCAGGACCCCGGGATCATGACCTGAGCCGAAGGCAGAGGCTTTAACCCACCGAGCCACCCAGGCGCCCCTCAGTTTCATTTTTCTTACTATAAGATGAGGATATCTATATCCACATCATCAGACTGTCAGATAATTAAGTGGGACAACTAAGCTCTCCTGGTTCATAGCAGAGCTTTGGTAAATAGGAAACCTGTTAAACTTCCCTACTCACCCGTTTCCCATAAGTCACATTATTACTCTACCCGAGAAGTTCAAAAGCCTCAAAATGCTCACCACTGGATTTTTCTGTACCTTTTGCAATTTGCAATTTATGATTCTCTGCTGCCCCATCCCTTACCCCAACATTCCCCATCCCCAGAGCTGCTATTAGACTTTTTTTTTTTAATCTTAGCATTTCATTGTGATATATTTAGGTATAGATATCATTTTATTGTGCCTATTTGGACTTCTTCAGTTTTCTTGATATCTTTTACCGGGTCTCAGTCATTATCTTTACAGAAAAAAACTGCTGTCCCGTTCGCTCTCTTGTCCTTCTGGGATGCTGACTAGATTTACTTTGGATTCAACCTCCATTTCTCTCATCCTCTCCTTTTTACCTTCCTTCTCATTTACTCACTGAACTGACAATATCTTCAGGTCTAGAGTATTAATTCTCTCGTGAACTGTGTCTAACCCGCTATCGAACCCATGCATTTAGTTCTTCACTTCACTCATATGTTTTATTTTTGTAGGCTCTGGTTGACTTGATTCTGTTTTAATTGTGCTTGCTTTTTACTTCTAATTTAAAAACTCTTCTTTTTTATGCCTTAAAATCTATAATTCATACTTCTTTTAACATAGGTGTCTATTAACTGCAAAATGTTCACCGACGTCTTGTCTGTCAGCTCTCACGCTTGGTGTTTTGTTTCCTTATGTGTTTTGTTGTTTTTTAATGAGAAGCTCCTATCCCTTAGGCCTTTATCAGTGGAGACTCTTTAAGGTGTGTCTGAAAGAGACTCCCACCTGTTTCTGCCAAGTGCCTTAGCACTACTAGTCTTGGATCACTTGAAACTAACTTAAGAAGTTTCAGGCCACCACTGGTAGTGGGAGTTCTGTCTTCAAACATATGAAAAAACATATGAAGGTTAGTTTATGGTTAGAAATTCTTGGGAGACTTTTAAAAAATTCGGCTTATCATCAAGGCTTAATACAGGTAGTTTTTCTTGAAATACCTAGGGAGGGGTGTGTGTGGTACATGCAAGTTTATTTCTGGTTCGCCCTTTTAATTAGAGTACAATCCTTTGGTGTTCCAGTTTTATGGAGGAGACTAAGCTTCCCATGTTAGGCAAGCCCTGGGCTTCCTTTCCCATCCCCATAACACTGCAAAGAATCAAAAATTAACCCTGAGGTTCATCCAGGTCAGGAAAAGCCCTCAAATGATGTCCTTTGCTCACCTCTCTGGATTCATTCCCATCTTCATATAATTCACAGCCCAAGTATTCCAGCTTGTGAATACAATCAAGGCTTTTTGTCAACTGACTTGTGAGTTGTTTTTAGCAACAGGCTCAGTCTGGGCACCCAAAACACCAGGTTGCCCTTCACAGTTTGTGCAGTCTAATATTGAATAAGGTCACCTGATCATCCTGCTTGGTGATCAGCCTAATACAGCATCACAGTGTTTAAATCTTTACGCTGAGATTTACATTTCAATGAATCAGGTGCGTTGTCTTTTTCTACTCTTTTCGCCTGAAGCAACAAAACATGGTTGTAGAAGAAACAGAGAAGAAGAAGATACAGTTAAAAAAGAGCCTGGATTTTGGAGCCCTTAAAGGAGTCCAAGCCAGGGCTTAGACTGTTTTCATTGCCTTGCCCTATTTAAGATTCCAGAGGGTTGGCCTTCACATTAGCAAAGTTGATTGTTTACAAATGTTTGAACATTTTCTCACTGACCCCATGATCGGGTGTGCCTTTGGAAGAACAGAAGACGAAAAAGCTAAATAAATTAAAATTTATCCTCATTTTGAAGGAAATATTGAAAATAGGTAATTAAAAATGGAAGTAGGAATATATACCTGGATTCCGGTTTGTGAATTTTTTTTTTTTTTCCACAACACAAAGCCTTTCCAGAGGCCCTAAAATAGAGGGTGAGACTACTAATCTGGAAGGGAAAAAAGGATCACCTAATTCAACCCTCTTCCATTACTGATGAGGAAACCAAATCCCAGAGAAGTTATGTGACCTGTTTAACATCACACAATAGAAACTATTTCAGGACTGGGTCTCCTGATTCCCAGGAACTGATTCAACTCTATCATGCTGTCATATACTATGTAGTTTCTGTTTTACCAGAAAATGAGAAACATGCACAATAAATTTGTTGGATTTTATAGATCTAGTTTATTTTGCTCACCTCATAACAGAGATATGTGAAAAACAAACAAAAACAATCTAATGGAATTCAAATATTCAATGAAAAACAACAGCTTAAAAAACCTTTCCACTGCATGGGATAGGCTAATCTTTTTATTTTCCAGTATCTTAGTTGTCCTTGCTAGTTCAGTATGTAGAAAACTAGAATACATCAACGTTACTTGGAGATGCCATCATTATTAAAGATAAAACTCTTATTATTTACATATGTTACATTTTGAAATAAACAGAAATTCATTTACATATTTAGAAATAAGTATCTTTCATCAGGCTTCTCTGGCATTATCACAATTTATAAGACATATAAATTATAGCCAAGAAACTAGAGCTACAGGTGAGATTGAATGTGAACTGGAGACCTGCCCAGAGTAAATCTCAAACTCAATTAAATAAATGAGGTCAGAGGTTGACACAGAGAGAAGGATCAAGTATTGTCATCACTACTCATGATAAGACAGCAGCAAATCACCTTGACTGACACACCATGAAAGTGTCTTGGGCATTAGAACCCCATCACAGCAATGATCATGTCAGGACAGCTCTGATGCATCAGATTTGATGCATCTACTCATAACACATGAATGATTGCATATTGAGAGTCACATTTTTACCTTTATAAGATGTTATGCAATTGTGAATTTCCCTCTAAGGGAACAATAATAACATACACTTGACATTATTTTTGGACACATTAGCATTTTAACTTCCTATTTCAAAAACACAATCCAAGATTCTAATAGATAACCCAGGCTCTTTGCTGCCAGTACATTCCAGTCTCCACAGGTTCACAGAATTTTTAGTCACCTAAGAGTAATCAGATCCAGCAGAGATTTTTGTTTGTTTTCTTTTGTTTTAAGAATAGACATAGAAAGTTCATTTATTTAGTACTGGTTTTATTCCACATCTGCAAGAAATCAAAGTTAGTATGGAAAGTATCTCCGGCATGGATAAGTTGTGAAATCAAAAGAACTGCATGTATCAGGAGTGTTTACTTTTTGGATAAAGCCTCATGAGCAAAAACCCAAGACAGGGTAAGCATAATACACATTAATAATAACAAGTAAAACGTTCAGTCAACAAAATATAAATGGGGATTGATTACAGAAATTAAACTCCAGAGGATATGAGATAAATAAATGGTAAAGAATGCCAACATTATTAGCAAACGTTACCAAGAGTATCGAGCAGTATACTAGGTAACTATTTGTGAAGAACAACTAATAAAAGAAATACCATTTCTTGCTGACAGAGTTTCTGCTCCAAAATGAACACAATGATACAGATGCTAGGAAAGAAACAGTGGACACATTTTTAATAGTATTGCCAAAGAAAAAATTCCTTTAAGCTAACCTTTATTTCCAAAATTTGTTGAGCTATTTTTAGGACTTTTCCTCCAAATGGAAATTTGATGAATATGAAGAAAAAGGTTAATGGAAGAAACAAATCAAAGGACTGAGTTTATGGAAAACGGAGGAAGGATAATAAAAAACAGAAGACTGAATCAGAGAGGGTGAAGGATAAGATGGTGCCATAGAGGATCTATCCACTCATTCTCTCTTCCACAAATATTTATTGGGACTCTTGTTACGTGCCAGCCATTCTTCTAGGCACTGGGGTTAAGACAGGGAACAAAACAAAATACTTTCTTTTGTGGGATTTATATTCCCACAACCACAGAGGTTGGCTAACATCTTCTATAAAGTTCCAGATAACACATATTTTAGGCTTTGTGGGCCTCATAGTCTCTGTCACAGCTACTCAACTCATATGTGGGAAAGCTGTCACTGAAAGACATACAAGTGGCCATGTTTGTGTTCCAAAAAAATTTTATTTATTCAAACAGATGGCAGGCTGATTTGGCCCTCAAGCCATAGTTCGCCAACCTCTGTTCTAAGTGGAAGGAAATAGATAAATGTAGAATATCATCTCAGGTCATTATAAATGCCTTGAAGAAAAGTAGAACAGGCCAAGGGGATAGAAGGTAATGGTGAGGAGGAGCTACTATTCTAGATGGTTAGAAAAAGTCTTTCCCGGGGCGCCTGGGTGGCTCAGTGGGTTAAGCCTCTGCCTTCGGCTCAGGTCATGATCTCGGGGTCCTGGAATCAAGCCCCGCATCAGGCTCTCTGCTCAGCAGGGAGCTTGCTTCCTCCTCTCTGCCTGCCTATCTGCCTACCTCTCTGCCTACCTATGATCTCTCTCTCTGTCAAATAAATAAAAAGTAAAAAAATTAAAAAGTCTTTCTCATGACAACAAAGCAGAGAACCTGAATGAAGCGAGGCTGTTGGACAGGATGGGATCCAGGGCTCGAGTGGAGGGCTTGACTCTAAACAAGAGTGTGGACAAAGAATCTCTTATAATAGGAAAGAAGGCAAAATTAAACATTGCAGAAGCAGTAAGTTGGCATATATGGTTGGGGGAATACTGGTGTTTTTTCTGATCACTGATGGAAGGTGGTGAGTAGGGTCACACTTAGCACACTTAACCACCTCTTATTTTTGTTCTCTACCTGCTGAAGACAGTAAGTTCAGTAACCATTGAGGGTAAGTAAGAAATTTACAGGAGGACATTTTATAGCATTTTTAAAGGAGCAGAGGAATGACTAGTGGATTGTGCAACAGCTTTGAGAAATACCATGTGACCTGGAAGCAGGAGTCAGAGGGAGCATGTATGCTGGTGTGTAGTGAGTGTTATCACCCAAGGAAGGTAGGAAGTGATCAGATGAGTTTTAGAAACGTTCTTAGAAGTTTAAATTTTATTTCATCAGCAATATTGTCACTCCATGGGGACCCTGCAGTGTTCTGTGAAAGGGGAAGTAAAAGGTGATACTTCAGGAAAGGGAAACTGTCTATCAATGTCTGCAGTCCTAAGAGAAACCAACAAAGAGGCCTGCCCTTCCAGCTCCACTGGTGTCCTCTCTGGCTTGCCCCACAAAAGATTTCAAAGTATAAGCCAACAAAGCAAATTTTATGCGATCAAAGCTCATGAGAAAAATTGCGATAAAGATAACTGCTATACAGGGAATGATATGATAATAGAGAATTGGGAACAGACAGAGAAAAATCAACTGGATGATTAAGAATGATCAGTACACACACAGAATTAATTTCTAAGCTCTAAAGCACTAGGAATAAAATCTCATTTCATGATGAATGAATTCTAAAAATCACTCATGCCCAGACAACAGTGATACTTGTGTGAGTCAGCACTAACAGTGTCCTTCCTGAAACATTACATCATAGCAGGTAGATATCCAGTGGGAGAAAACTATGTTTCTAAATAAGAGGGCAATGGGTCATGCTGCCTCATTCCTTATGCTTACTTATAGCTTGATTCAAGACTGCCTGAAGTTTAAAACCTTTGTTCTTCGGGAGCAATCTACTCTTCAGGCAAAGTTTCCAAAGAAATTAACAACTGACAAAGAACCTTCACTTTTAGATTTGACATCTCATAATAAAACCAAGAGGTTCATATGCCAACCATATGAAATAAACCCTAATTCAAGGTGATGTCATTTCAGAGAGCAGCAGTGATGGTCAGAACAAGCCTATTTGCCCTGCATGAAAAGCCCATGGGTTTGAAGGTGGCACATTGGCAAAAAGGCAGATAAGCATCTAACACTTATAACCAGGAAGTTTCTTATTCTCTTTTGGCTGACTCTGTTGTAATCTTGAGTAAGTCACTTAGGTTCCAAACACTCAACTTCTTTCTATCTAGAAACAATGATCTGATACAAAGAAATCCTAAAAATATGAGACAAAACAATTTCTTATTTATAATTACCAGCAGCTAAGAGTAGTGGATGACTACTACTAAGGAAGAAAAAGAAAAAAAGAAACTATCCATAAGGCGAAAGTAGTTCACTCATTATCGGAGTATCTCTACCACCACGTTACAAATATGTCCTCTAGAAATGTTCTTTTTGAGCTATTCTAACACAGGCACTGTAATAGTTAATTCAAGAGGTGAGGTTCAATGATGTCCACACAAACAGTTTTTCAAACTGTGGCTCTTTGTCTAGGTGGGAGTAAGTGTGCCAGGGTCTGTTTTTGAACTATTACAGTATATTCATGAATTTAAATCCTAATCTGCTAGCTTAATTAAAGAACTCTCACCAAATACAACGTAAGTTCGGAGCTCTAGTTCAGGAAGAATTCCCTCACTTACTAAGATGCAAATTAATGATGAGGAAGAATTAAGGCTCCAGGCAGGTCTCCTTTCCACAATATTTCAGAATGTCAATTTTTAAATTTGTTTTATGTTATTTTTAATAAGTCCCCCAAAAAGGAAAGAGTGTAATGTAGGGGTTAAGTATGTAGTCTTGGTTGTTTACTAGCTGTAGGTGAGGGAAGGCTACTTAATTGCTAGTCCCAGACTTCTCATTTGCAAAATGGGGGTAGTTATGCCTAATCCATGCATATTGCTGCGAAGTTTTAACAAGTAAAATACATGTATAAAAATTACATATATATAATATAAATACATATATAGCAATTAATGCAAGATTAAACTAGTTTTTTAAAAATATCTGATGTATAATTCAACTTGGTTTTTATAAGTGAGGAAAGCGTGGAGCCATGTAATGTAGTAGTTGAGAGTAATTTTATTGTTGACTTTTCAGCTACTCAGAGCTTTTAACAAATTCTTTAGGAAGAAGTGATTTCCTAAATTCTTCAAAATCATCCACCAAATTTAAAGTAGGTATCACACTTAGTGTTTTTCCTCTCTACACCAAATTCTATATCTTACCTCTATGTATTATTTCAGATCCCCCAAATATTAAAATTTCCAGTTATTCTGGAGAGATTCTTTGTGCATCAGACATCAAAATGTCGGTCATCGTTCTGGCAGATCATATCTTGGAATGTAAGAGTGTAGCAAAGCAGGACCGCTATAGGAAAAATGGGAATTTAAAAAAACAGAGAGACTAATCCTTACCTTCTTTAACCTCAGAGTCTAAACAATCAAGCCTTGTAATTACATGGCACATTATACTTTGTCCAGTAGGAATGTAACAAACGGCACTTGTAACAAACAGTTTTCTGGGAGCCAATGGCAGGCCTCCCTGATCATCTCATTTCCTTGGCCAGGACTTGAGACATCAGGTGACTTGGCAATGAAAAAGAAATCACATTCATATTCATGGTAAGTCCATAAACCAGGATGACGAGTAACTTGGAAACTCAAGCAAGGGTCTGCCTCCCTTTTATTGTTTTCGCCTCTGACTTCTATTGCGTTTTATTACCTCTACTGATGGCAGTAGAAGCCGTGAGTGTGGTAAGGAAAAAAGAGACAGCAAAAACTGACTTGGCACTGAGTCCTGTCACACAGCATTGCAGGTCAGTGAGAACACGAGCAGAATTTGACTTGACCTTCTGTAACTCTCCACTGTAGTCTTTTTTTTTTTTTTTTTCCTCTGCTGTAATCTTGGTCACTCTCTTAATTGAATTATGGATCTCAGGTTGGTTTTGTCTTTCATATTCTTCATTGAATATTTCTGTTTCAGTATTTATCGTTGTTACTATAGTCATTGCTATCATGCCAATTAGTTCCATGAAAATGGCCCTATCCAAATGGCCAAGGACAACTAAGCAGAGCCATTCTCTTGTCATAAGTGATATATCCTATGAATATATTAATTTATGACTATCGAGAACATGATGTGGTCCTTTTACATGAATTTCTTCACCTCTAACTTGAATTAAATTTAAAAAGACTTATCGATCATGGAGAGTTATTATAAAGGATATAGGAACTATGAGGGTTGAAAAAATCATTTAATTGAGTGTCCTACTTCTATGCCAAAAAAATCTTATAATTTGTTAATGATAAAGTCTATATTAGTTATATATATAATGCATGCATTATATGTATATAAATGCACATGTTTTTTTGTGTAAATCTATATTTATGTTATTTGAAAATAAGAATCTGGGTCAAGGATTCCTTGACATCCAAATAGTCAAGATTTTCCATAAAACAAGTGAAAGGGAGGGGCGCCCGGGTGGCTCAGTTGGTTAAGCAGCTGCCTTCGGCTCAGGTCCAGTCCCAGGGTCTTGGGATCTCGCCCTACATCAGACTCCCTGCTCAGTGTAGAGTCTGCTCCTCCTCCTCCCTCTGCCACTCCCTCCCTGCTCATTCTTTCTCTCTCAAATAAATAAATGAAATCTTTATTTTTTTAAAAAAAGCGAGTGGAATGGATTAGAAAAAAGATTTCAAATGCTGTTGGCATATGCAATGGTCACATACATAATGAATTCACAAGAGTGAAGAACTGCTTCCGGTCATTCAGAAGGAACAGCCATCTTATCCTAGTGAATATGGTGAGCAAAAGCTATAGTTACACCAAATGATCTGGCTTTCGTTCTGAAACTAATTCTTCTGGGAGACCATCACAATCCACATTTGACTTAAAAAAATCCCCTCACATTTCATTTTTTTAGCTTTTATCATTGAAACGGGGAAAATGGGATTAGAGACCTAATAGCAAAGAATTCCAGGCAGTTTTAAATGTGCAAAATCTGAACAACATCCTTCAGCCCAGAACTTAGCTTTTCCTGCGTCCCCCTGGCTGTTTAGCTTTTCTTACCAGAAATACCACTCTGGAATGTTCAGGAAGCATAAATCATTAAGAGCCAAGAGAGAAAGTCAGAAACTTGTACCTGGCACAACTTTTCTATCTAGTCTTGTCAATATAAACAAATGTCAATTCCAGAAGGACCTGAGAACCCCAGAACAGAGGCATGATAGATATTATAGTTTGGTGGAAATAGCGTGGAGATGGCTGTAAGAAAACCCATTACGATTCTGGTTCTGCCTCTTCATAGTTGTGTGAGTCAGGACCCTTGTGGGAAGTTGCAAAAACCCAACTAGAACTAGCTTAGTCAAAGGAAAAGGAGGTATTTATTGGCTCAGGAAACCAGACAGGCAGCAGGTTAAAAACACAGTTGTCATGAGGGAGAACTGGATCAGGGACATGAGTCCTGCCAGGTCAGCTTCCTTCACTTGGACCGGCACTCTCAATGTGCCTACGATGACAACTTTCAGCGGCTTCTTCTGGCTCCCTTAGGAACAGCTTCCCAGCCAGAGAAGAGGATTTCTCTCCACATCACCTCCCTCATTTTCCTCCATCCCTCTCTCCATCCAGGTTTTAAAAAAAAATGTGAGGAAAGATTCTAATTGTCTAGACTCCCTTCATGTATTCATGAGCTGGGATAGGAGGGTTATTATTAGTCTAGTTTAGGTCAAGTGACTACTCCAAGGTCAGTTAGTGTTGCCCAGGGGACTGAGGTCACAAGATGAGGCAGCTCCCAGACAGAACACACATCAGAGGTGAGGGTAGAGAAGCAGTTTTCCATAAGAAAGAAGCTAGCACAGACACCAACTCTGCGAGTGAGGCTGCCCCAGTGGCCTGACTCTACCCCAGTAACTCCTGGGTCTTAGGCCAAGCTCTTTAACCTCCTTACTTTCTCAAAGTATAAAGTGGGTAAAATTATAATACCTAACTCACAGAATTGTTGTGTGGAATTATTAAATTAATATATGATAAAGTATCTTGAAAAACATAAAACAACTTAGAAATACATTTTGTTTTTTTCCTCAGAACTAGTAGATTTCTGGAATCTGGTACCAATGAACAAAGGACAGTCTTTCCCTCAGCCCCATTTTTTACATCAGATTCTTTGGGAAATAGCTAAATAACTATCAGGTTATTTGTAGCGTGTACACCGTATCTAATGTAAAAAAGGCACATTAGCCAGAACTAGGTCCAGTAATTTAAAACGTAAGCCTGAAGGAGGAAAAGTTTATTTTATTTCATCAGAAAAATACAGCTGGTTTTGTTCTATAACCTAATACCTAACTTATGGATTAGTACGAAGAAATATGTTTTCTGGTAAATATAGCCGAATATGTGTCTTGAATAAGAAAATAAACTTTCTCAGAACTCCTTGCTCCAAGCATTCTGAACCTTTTTTTTTTTTTTTTGGTACTGATTAATATCACATGAGAGGCAATACAAATTTCATGCTACCTAAAAGGAAACCAAGGTAGGAATATTTAATAGTTCCCCCACAATGGTTAGTAACATTACTCAAGTGATGACACCAAACATAAATTCCTTGTCTTCCACTCCAGATTTCAGGATTTTCACCTATCTTCAATCCACTGTCTTTGATTTTTGACTTTGGAATGTATACATATGGTACTTGGTTAAACACATAAGGTAAGGATGTGACTTGAAATGAGCGTGAGGCTTCCCTGGGCTAGAAGCTTCTGTTGTATTTTCCTGGCAATAACTTTTCTCTGGCGGGAAAGGTAAAGGAATTTAGGGAAAGGGGTGAATTTCTCCATGTCAGTTCTGCCTGAATCCACGTAGACCCATTCTTACAAAAAATGATTCTGCCTCATCTTTGACGTGTTAGACAAATCTCACTCCCTCTGGGAATATGTCTCTGAGCTCTCAAGACTGGGTCAGATGACCCTTCTTTGGGTCCTAGAGAACACTGTGCTTGTTTCTTGTATCATGTATATCTCTTTCGGTCTCAAAACGCCAAAAAATTTGAATCAAACCAGCTTATACTAGAAAAAGTCTTCCACAATGTATATATCTTCAGTGCCTAGTAAAGTATGTGGCATTTATTCATTCAAATATTTATTAAGCATCCATAACACGCTAGACTTTATTTTAGGAATTGTGGAGCTAATGTTTGAAACATTAACGAGTCCCATCTGCAGTTGGGACTAAGAATCAATCTTGCACCATAAACCTGGGCCTTCCATGCCCATCAAGATACAATTATTTCCCTTAATTATCACTGTTTTGGTCCAGCCATTTTAACTGTGCTTCTCCTTAGTTTTCTACTGGTTTCCGAAGTCCCATGCCGTGGCTAGAACTCTCCACTCAGCAAGAAATGCGCCCGGTTATTTACCGCACAAACTTTATGAGCTCTCTGAATCATGATGCATCTGTCCTTTTAACTTCAAACACAGCCACTGCCCATTCTCTACAGTGGCTATTTCAACTTTTATTATTCTTAAACCTCTTCAGTAACCGCTGCTACCTCTCTCTCTCTCTCAGCAGATGATCACACCTCTTATCTCAGGAGACATTTGATAAAACATCTGGAAATTTATATCTCTACATCTTCAAAATTACCTTCACCCATTGTTTCCTTCTTTCCTGCTTTCATTAGGGAAAAACCTCCCTTCTCCTGGGGAAAACACAACAAAAACCAAACAAACAAAAAACCCCCAAGCTCCTCAAGCTAATATCTGGTTCTCATTCTTGTTTTGTGTCTCTTTGACTTTGAAGCAAAATTTTTGTTTGAATGTGTAAATTTCCTTATAAATCAGACCTATTGACTTTTCCATACAGAGCCTCAAAATCCTTTAGTGTAGCTGAAAAGGTAGCAAAGCAATATACTCAGTAAGGGTTTTAATAAACTTGGTTTTCTTTTGTTTTGTTTTGTTTTTTACCCTCAGCACTCTTGGCAATTTGGATGGGATAACTTGGGTGGAGGTGTCCTGTGGATTACAGGATGATCAGCCAAATCTCTGGCCTCTATTCACTAAACACCAGTAGCACCCCATGTCCTGACAATTAAATATCTCCATACATTGTCAAATGCTCCCTGGGGAGGCAAAATTACCCATTGAAAACTAGTAGTATATGCAATCAGAAAAAAATTGTAGGATTTGAAAGCAAGATCAAGAGTTTTATGTTTCTGGGTTCAGATTCAGTCTGAATTATGTTTCAGTTTGAACACCATTAACCACACAGATTTCAGGGTTATTGTAGAGCTGACCCTTGAGCAACACAGGTTTGGACTGTGCACGTCCACTTATATGCAGATTTTTTACAGTACAGTGGTATAAATGTATTTTCTTTTCCTTGTGATTTTCCTAATAACTTTCTTTTCTCTAGCTGACTTTAAGAATACAGCATACAATGCATATAACATACAAAGTATGTATTGACTGTTTATGTTATTGGTAAGGCTTCTGGTCAACAGTAAGCTATTAACAATTAAGCTCTGAGGGAGTCAAAAATTATATAGAGATTTTTGACAGCATGGGGTTTAGTGCCCCTAACTCCCATGATATTCAAAGGCCAACTGTATTGTGAAATTGTGGTAAAGAATTAAATAATTCAAAATTCAGCTAGGGTTCCAAGATAAAGTTATGAATCACAATGAAATAACAGATCAAGAGTAGAAAGATTTAAAAAATAATAAAAGTAGAAAGATCTTCATTTTGAAAGATGTATAATAAAGAAGAATTTTATCTTCTGTTTGTTCTTTCTGTAGGAAGCTTTGTTGCATGAAAAGGAAAACTGCAAAAATCTATGAAGTGACTCAGTATTCACAAAATCCTCCTTGAGAATGTCTATAAATAGCTCGCCAAAGAAGCCTTTCTGAATTACACAGTTACAATAAAAACTATTACTTCCTCTTCTGATTTGTAGAAAATAAGACACAGATTAAGAAGATAAGAACTCTTCCAAACAGTATGATGAAACAGTACACATTTATTATAATTTACAATGTTTCATTACTTAGTTGCCCTGTTTAATTCTCATACATATATTGTTACTTGCATCAACAGATGAGATACGTTCATAGTCACTTTTATTAAAAATCTGGTCAAGGGTCATTGAATATACATAGGAAATAATGCCCTATACTAATTTTATTTCCATGAGAAAATTCAATTTGTCATTTATTATTTCATTTTCTTTTTTCAGAAAGGGAAACTTGACAGGAACAGAGTATGTTGTGGTTAAGTGTAAGGGCTAGAGGCAAATTGTGGGGGCTTGGATGCCAGGCTCCCTCACTCGCTAATGTGTGATATTAGGATAATAACTTATCTTCTCTGTGTCTGCACCATAGAATTCAATGTAATAATGCATGTGGGGAGTTCAGTGCTAGTATGTCCATAGCTATCATAGCTATCATTGTCACCATGAGTAACCATCCCTGTTCCATGGCCACAGAATGAAGGCTAACCAATGTGCCAGTCAAGAACAGGGCTTACAGGACCTTACAAGAACAGGACCAGGACAAACCTTGTGCCAAAAGTGATAATCAACTAATGATGACTTTTCTTCCTAATGCACATCTGGATTCACTGGTATCTGCTTCTGGTATGATTCTAAAAATCTCTCAGGAGCTTGCTGCTGGTTGACTATTAACCTGATCATCAAGAAAGGAATTATCTAGGATTTAGCACATTCTTCAAATTACAAAATCTAATTTTCTTTCTTAAAAAGGTAAGATATAAGAATATATCTTATGCATTGCAAAAAAATAAAAGCAGAGAAAATATATGGAAGTAGTGATTTCATTGATTTATTTTAAAATTGTTAAATGTCTACTATGTACAAGGAATAATTTTGCTGGGTGTTATAGAACAATACAAGATGAATATAATATGATGGCTATTATCAAGCAGTAGAGACAAATATAAAACATACATATTAGATAGCAGATTCCATATCAGAAGCATGAGTTAAATGCTGTAAGAACATAGAGGAGAAAAACAAAATTAAATAAAATATAAGAAAATGGAAAGTTTCCTTGGCTTCTAGGAAGACATATATAAGACTATTTATAGAAGGGCAGGGACAAGGAAGGGTGGATTTTCCATTACCAGCAGCTGTACTATCTCATCTTCCCCACCTGTTAACAACCACAGTTTTGGTACAGGAGATAGAGTAAAGAGAAAAAATAGCCATCAGAATAAGACAGATTGCATGCTGAGAAGTATATGTGAAAAAGAGGATTGTCCCATTCATGACACAAAGTGAGGGAATTTATGGAGAGATTATATACATGGACACTAGAGTGCCAACTTAAAAATCCACTGTCACAAGGCAACTGGGTGGCTCATGGGTTAAGTGCTCGACTCTTGATTTTGGCTCAGGTCATGATCTCAGGGTGGTGAGATGGAACCCCTTCTAGGGCTCAGCTTGTTCCTTTCCCACCCCTGTCATGCGCCAGCCCAGCCTGTGTGCACATGTGCTCTCTTTCATGTAAATAAATAAATAAATAAATGAAATCTTAAAAAAAAAAAAGCCACTATTACCTTTTATTTCCATGTGTGTAATGCCTAGCATTGTTTACATGACTGAATGTGGCTCCATACTCAGGGCCCAAGGCTTTATTTCCTGTAAAACCATTCTGATTCTCAGTATACCAGGAATAACTTTGGCATAATTGAAACAAACAAATAAGTAGATCAACTTTATGTGACTTCATTAACCAGCCTTTCCTTCATTATCTGGTCTGCTTCACCATAGACAAAATTTAATTCAAGGATGATGAGCAGCAAATGTTTCCACCACATGGCTGCTAGCCAGAAGGCTTGTTCTTAAATTGTTTGAGAGCATAGTGATTAGACGTTTTCTGTAGGAAGAGTAAGACAACAGAAAAAAGTTGTCCTGATTTTTTAGCTATGCCACCACCTCCCTCTCTACCCTCGTTCATTCCCTTAATATGTTTTCCTATATATCTCATTTGTAAATTTCCTCCTATAGTTATTTCTTAGATTTGTAACAAACTCGGGGCATTTCTATTGTTCTTGCTCTCAGAGTAAGTTTCAGAAAATCACTATGCCTGGAAGGAAACATGGTTTACTGAACTGAAGTAGCAACTTGGAAAGGATGGCTCTAGAATGTTCTAAACATATGATTTTATTAATGCAAAATGTATAGCAGAGCAAAGTGATGAACTGCCAAAAGGTATTGTGAATTTTAAAAACAAATGAAAAATCAGAAGGGATAAACTGTACTAATCTATAATACAATCACAACTAATTATTTCAAAACTCCTTTCAGTGAATAATAACATTGAGAGATTGGTTTTTAGAATGACCTTAAATAAGATCAAATAAAATTTTTGATTCTTCTCAGCAACACTTTAAATTTATTTAAGAAAATGTATTTAAAAGAGCAATGGACAATGAAGATAGTCTAATTTCCAAAATATTCATTTTGAGAAACTGTCATTTCTAAAACTGGATTGGTAAGACTGGATCTTGTAGTTCTGATAGGTAGATGGATATATAGATGATAAATATATAGATAAATGAATAAAATGATTTAGCTATTCTTCACTTGAAATTTAGATTTGGTATTAAATACTGTACCAATAGTAGATGTTTACTTTACTTTGCACTTTTCTATGATTCAGCAAAACACCCATTTCAAAAAACGTCACATTTTACTCCACGCTTCCTCTACCCTGCAAAGGTGCCTGGGGATTACTGTTTATGAAAGTGGGAAGATGGCTTGAAAGGAAAAGGACTGGATAAATGTAAATTCTTGCCCGATCTTTACTATTTGCCATGCAACCTTCGGTAACTCATTTAATCTTGTTGAACCTCATTTCTCATTTGAAAATGGGGACAAAAGGATTGTTCTCTGCTTTACCCATAGGGGTGTTAGGAATGTCAAATGACATGTAAAATACTTTTATAAAAATTGTAATGAATTTGTATGTCTTTTAACTAAAGATATGTAATGAGGCAAACTCTTTATAGGTATAAAAATATACCTATAATCCAAAAAATGCATCTATAACACTTATCATGATTTTTCATTAATTCTTTTAAAGTAATTAATATACACCAGAGTATCAGGATTAAGTTCATAAAGTTTTGAGTCAGACTGCTACTTACTAGAACAAATTGCTTTATCTATTTCTCAATTTTTTAATCAATAAAATGGTATGCAGTAATAGTACCTACCTCATCTTCAGAGCTGTTGTGCACATTAAATTCATTAAAATATGCAAAGAACCTAGAACAATGACTCCTATGCAATAGATACTCATAAATATTAGTTCTAAGAATAAGAATCTGAAAAGATATGTGAGTCAGCTGGCAATTTTATCATTACCAGAGACAGGTATTTAAATAATAAATCCCTGGGTAGCTCAGTCGGTTAAGTGTCTGCCTTTGGCTCAGGTCATGATCTCAAGGTCCTGGGATCGAATTCCTCACCAAGCTCCTTGCTCAGCAGGGAGCCTGCTTCTCTCTCTGCCTACCACGCCCTCTGCTTGTGTTGTCTCTCTCTTACACACACAAGTAAAGAAATAAAAGTCTTTTAAAAAGGTAAATAAATAATCAGACCATATGATTCATTTATTCTTTCAGAAAAAAAAAAAAAACCACTTTAAACATTTATCCAACTGTCTCTCTTAAAATCCAATTCAAATGAGAATCTCTTGCATCTAAGAACACAACATCAAGACCCTGTCTTGAGAAACAACTACAAGTTTGTTCTTTGTCTTATCTTCTATTTCTGAACAGCTAAAAACTAAATTTCAAAAACTTGACTGGATCGCAGTCTCACAATCATCCCCTCGATTGCATATAAGCATCAGATCTTATAGATTTTTTATAGATTTTTTTTACCTCTTCATTTCTTTCATGAGGTCTATATTCATATATACATCTGCCTACTAAATTTTCCAACTGGATATCCCACATGTATCTTAATCTCACCATAATTTCCCACCAGTCTCTTAATCATATATATCCTATTATGGTGAATAACTCCATTATCCCATCATTTGAGGAAAAAAAGTAATCTGATAGACTTCATAAGTTTTTTCTGCTCCTTTGACCATCTACCCACCAAACACGCATCATGAACAACACCCCCCACCAATCCACACAGTATTTAACCAATCAAATCACTACTGCTTCTTAATTATCACCTAAACTATCACAAGTGCCTCTTTACTGATTTTCTTGCCTGCCTCTAATTTTATCCCACAGTCCATATCACCTCAACCTAACTTTTGTACTGCGGCCTGAATGGCATTTGTGGGATGAACATTTGCGTCTTTTTCCTGCTTCCATTTCCATAATGCAGTATAAGATCAATTCTGAACACTTTTGCAAAAACACTTTTGCCCATTCACTCAGATTCATCTTCCAGTGCTATTCCCATGGTCTGGAGTATCTCTTCTCTGGGACTCCCACAGATCTTAAAAGCTTCACTTGAAATGCTGCCTCCTTCAGGAAGACTTCCTGTCTCTTGACGGCACACTTAGATGCTAGTGCTCCCACGCTTTCAGTTAATTTGTCAACATCTCTCTATTATAACAATTACCTTAGACCTATATAATTGTTTGTTCACACATCTATCTTCTCACTACTATTCTGGGAGGCAAACTGATATATACATTTTTTAAAAAATTATAACACTTAAAAAAATGTGATACATTCTCATTGTAGGCACCTTCGAAAATTCAATAATGTGTAACAAAAACAAAATTGTTTCTATTTCTTCCACAAAGAAAATGCCATTATTTTAAAAATAGCTCTTCTATTCATCTACATATACACACACATTCACATGCACACACCCACACTACATATTTTTTATTTGTCTTAGAACAGTCATAGTTTGGTTTGTTTTGTTTATTTTCCTAGCAGCTAGCACAGGGCCTACCACATAAATAGTCAACAAATATTTACTGAGTAAATGAATAATCTCAAATCTATGCCCCACTTCTCCCTGTCCTTGGCTGCTGCCTTATAGTCATTCTTCTGAACTACTCTAATAATCTGTAATTGGTCTCACTGCCACCAATTTCTTTCCCCTTGGATTCACCCTCCATGTTGTTGCCATGATTATATTATCAAAAGAAAATCTTGCTAAGTTGTTGTCACGTTTATGAATCTTTTGGTGACTTTTGTTGCCTATGAAATAACATGCAATTCCTTATCATTCAAGACTTTTCACAATTTAGTTCTACTATACTTTTCTGACCCATCTTCTTTCACTTCTGCCTCTTATATTGGGGATCAGCCTGGTCACACTAGACCATTCACAGTCCTCAAAGGCGTGCCATGGAGTCTCACTCGACTCACGCCACTCCTTCTGACCAAAATATCCTGCCCCAGTCTTTCTCATCAAGCAAATATTTGATGTATCCTTCAAGGGCAAATACATATATATATATATACATATATATATATATATATATCTTCTACAAAGTCTTTTTCAACATTTCCTCCATTTTCAGCCAAGTGATTAATTCTTTCAGCTGTTTCCAGAGAAGTTTGTCCCAAAAGCTAAAACTCAAGTTTTGTAAAACTGCATTCTCTGACCCCCACAAATGGAGGCTCAGATTTCGTAGGAGTGCAGTGGAGACAGGAATCTGTTGTTTTAAAAACATGCTACATCCCAACATAAACAATGCCAGACTGAACTCTGGGTTGCTGAGCACAAAACATTCTTCTTAAAGCATGACTCAGGATCATGCTGGAAACAGCCAGAAGTAGAGCATGTGGGGACCCATGTTTTCAGGCATTAATAAAACCAATCATTGTTTTTCACAGGTTTTATGTGTATGAGTCTTTGGGAAGCAAAATCAGCTTCTGTTATTTCAAGCTGTTCAAAATACCAGGGAAACAGAGGGATTGAAAACATAAAGTAAAACAAAACTTTATGTTTTACATAAAGTAAAACAAAGGCAAAAACTATTAAATATACACAAAAAGAAAAAAAGAAAAGGACGTGAAGTTATGTAAGCTGTCTCTATAATACTGTACTCACTCATAGGGGAAAAAAGTGAAGAGGAGAAGCACAATGAGACTAGTTATAAAAAAAAATGATTTGTGTCTAAGGGGCCATCAAGGGTCTTGGTTTGTTCATTCAGCAAAACTATTATTCTAGATTGGCATTACTGGCTCTGAACAACTCACTTATCCCCAAATTCTTGGGATTTTCCTCAATCAAAAAAATACACAACTCCTTTTGAAGATTTCAGTTCCAAGTAACTCTGTAAAACCCACCCTCCCTTCTCTTGGCCGCAATATGCTCATTCACTGAACAAGTGCCTGGAGGAAAAAAATGCATTAACAGTTAATCACTTCTGAAGTTAACTTTAGAAAAAGAGTTTTTAGAGGCAGAAAGACTGTTAGAGATTTTCTAGGCCATACTTTTTAAACTTTTCCACGATAGAGTGGAAACTCTATAATACCAACAGAAAATGGTATTTGTGTGGCACACCGGGATAAAGAGCTGAGACTGTTGGAGGCTACAGACGACTGGCAAGGGGCTCCTGCTGCCGGTGGGTGGGTGTCAGAAGCTTAGTATCTCCCAGAATCTCTGTAATCCATACCACTCAAGAAGATATACTAGATAAACCAATGCATCTTAAAGAGGAGAGAACTCAAGCCCCAAAGTGTGGCTTGACACCAAAGAGGTTAACAAAGTCACTTGGTGGGAGAGTGAGCACTGGGTTTTCACACGTCTCATATGAACAGTAGTTCCAGTCTATATGCCACTCAGAATTTACCAGTTCTGATCATTGGTGGAGGAGTCATTTGAAGGGACCCACCAATTCACTGAGGCACCCCGATAGATGGCAAAAATGATGATCTCTCCCACAAATATCTTACTGATTTCAATCGTATTTAATGCTACTTAAAAAAAATAGCAAAGACATTCATTCATAATTCTCTTAATTCATTGAAAAAGTGCTAGATAAAATCCTAACAGCACTTTGTAAGTAAATGGAAGAGGCTGCCAGGAATTAAGCAGGAAAATGAGTTTAGTTAAGTAAGTGAGAAGCAGTTGGGTGTCCTGGGAGAACCTGTATATCCAGGATGCCTAGAACTTTGCATCTTCCCAGGGCAGAAAGCTCCATTAGTGACCCTCCAGCATGAAAGCCATGCTCAGGAAAAGCGAGGTATGTAAGAAAAGAGTTCACTAGAAATAATTGAATAAATAGCCCTTCACAGAGGCAAGCAGCAAAGAAAACTGTCTAAAAGACATTTAAATATGGGGCCAAAGCTCTCCTGAGAATTTGTAGCCACTGGAAGTTTCAGCCATGCATTTGGGATCAAAATTTACACAGTTCACATGATATGGAAAATTGTAAGCTAAAAATTTTCATGTCTGGACCCATTTAAACTAAACCCAGGTCTGTAATGTCCTCATACATGTGCCAGAAAGAAACACAGATCCTCCCTGGAGGAATGAATTCGAAAAGTCCAAAGGATTGTGTTTTATTGTGAAGAAAGTTTGCAATAAGAGAAAAATCACAAAACACATGAGAAAAAACTAAGCCACCACAAACACTGTCATAGAAATTATAAACCATAGGAACTTGGATACTGGAAATATACAAATACAGAGAATATATTAGAAAATAAATTTATAGGGGCACTTGGGTTGCTCAGTTGGTTAAGCATCTGCCCTCGGCTCAGGTCATGATCTTAGGGTCCTGGGATTGAGCCCCACATTGAGCTCCCAGCTCAGCGGGGAACCTGCTTCTCTCTCTCCCTCTTCTTCTGCCTGCTGCTCCACCTGCTCGTGCTCTCCCCTCCCCCGTCAAATAAACAAATAAAATGATTAAAAAAAAGAAAATAAATTTATATGTTTAAAGAAGTTTTAAAAGGGGGGGGAGGTAAAAACCTCACTAATAAGCAAGAGATTAGGTAGATTTGGGAAAAGAGATCTAGCAATAAGAGTATAATAATTAAAAGTAAATATTCAATGTAGGGATTAAAAGCAGCAGATAGATACCATGGGGGACAGAATTAATAAAATGGAAAATTCTTATACAAAAAGAGAAATTACACAGAATAAAGCAATAGAGATTTAAAAATGGGAAATAATTTTTAAAAGATTTGAAGACACAAAGAAAACAGAGGAAGTCCAACATATATTAAAGAGGAAGTCCAAAAATATATCTAGTTAGAGTTCCAGGACAACAAGGCAAGTTCAACCAAAAGAAAGTAATTTAGCTGTAACTAATGTCAGACAAGATTCTTTAAAAAAAAAACAAAAACAAAACGATTTTATTTATTTGACAGAGAGAGTGAGAGAGAGCACAGTCAGGGTGAATGGCAGGAGAAGCAGGCTTCACACTGGGCAGGGAGCTGGATGTGGGGCTCCATCCAAGGACATTAGAATCACGACCTGAGTTGAAAGCAGACCCTTAACAGACTGAGCCACCCCAGTGCCCCCAAAATTATTCTTTGAAGGAAAAAAATACTACTAGTAAAGAAGAAAACTCTATACAAATAACAAGATATAGTCAAAAGAATATCACATTTATAGGTTTATATTATTTGATATTGTAGCCTCAAAATAAATAACATACAAGCAAAAAGAACTACAAAAAGAAATTGACAAATGCAAATATTTGTAGGGAATATCTAACACATAACTTTTAGTCACTAATACTTAGAGCAGCTAAAATCATCAAAGTTGCAACCAATAGATAATAAGTTAAGTCCTGGAGATCTATAAAGCACAGCATACTGAATATACAACAGTACTGTCTTATAATTGCCAAACTTGCTAAGAGACTAGATCTTAATTATTCCCACCACAAAAAAGAAATGATAATTATGTGACATGTTAAAGATGCTAACTATCACTGCCATTGGGCAATCATATTATAACAAATGTAATAAATCAACACATACACCTTAAATCTGCACAAGGTTATATGTCAAATGTATTTCAATAAAAAATAAAATGGTGGGAATAAAAAAAGAAAAACCAATATTGCAAATAATTTGAACAATAAGATTATCAAGTTTGATTTCATTAATATATATAGAAGTCTACAACCAGTAATTGGAAAGAATTGGTATCATACAGAACACATTTTTCTGACCATTAGAAATCATGACAAGGATTCTGATCTTCCTCTCAGTCCTCATAATAGAGTTAAACCCCAGTTTTAGAATCTCTTTTATATTTAGAAGACTTAGTTCTGTCCTATGGAATGTAGAAAGAAGCGATGCATGTACTTTCAGGTCCGAACACAAAATATCCTGAGCAATTCTACACATTCTTGCTTCTCCTTCATCTAAAACATACAAAGCTACACGTTGAGAATGCTGGCAATTTGAAAAAGGGAAAAAGCTTATTCTCTGTGTCATACATAGAAATGTTCAGGATGGATTTCGAATGACTAAGAAATAAACTTGTACTGTGTTAGGCCCTTTGAAATTTGAAATTGTTTGTTGTAGCTGACAGCTTATCATAAGAACACAGAAATGAAAAATAAAATGAGAGCTAAAAATAATTCTCTCTGTTCATAAAGTTCTAAACACTATTATGGTAACTCAAGAGTTAAAGAGAAAAAAAAAGAATTAAAGAGAAGAGTGTAATAAAGATTTTTTAAATACTGGAATTAAATAATAAATAAACCCAAAGAGAGTTGGAAGAGGAAAATCATATGGAAAGAATGGAAACAGAAACAAGCATGTGAGGGAAGAGAACAAGATAAAATGTTGGTCTCTGAAAAGACTAATAAAATTAACGAACCCCTAGAAAAGTTGATTCAAGTAAAAAGGTAAAGTAAAAAATCAACAATATTAGGACTGAAAAGAGGAATACTGCAGATGTAGCAGAAAGTTTAAAAATAAAAGAATACATGAAGTATTAAAAGATAAGAGACACTGACTGTCTTTTGTTCTGGACTAACTTGTCAGGGATGTTTGTATAGTGAATAGCCTTGGAAGATACAGTGTCTCTTTCTGGAGCAAAAAGCAGTCAACACTTACTGCCAATTAAAAAAGGCTCAAGTTCCCTAGGCTTAAGGTTTCTCCTAAAATGCAAGCCAGTGCATATGCAGGCATCCATCTGAGCCCAGTTGGACTTGGAAACAAGAACTGATGCAAACATGAAGCCCATGCTGCTTGCTGTGCCTTAAGTAAAGTACGTTATCTCTGACTCAGGAGTTAGTATCTTCTGCACGTGTTGTAGAGGATGCAAAATGTGATAAAACTCTTAATGGCTGCTAGTTGGAGGATAAATTAGTATAATCATTATAAGCTCAAAAAAAAAATCATTATAAGCTCCGAATTTAACTCCTAGCTTTATTCTCCAGAAAAACTCTTGCATAAGTGCCCCCAAGAGACATGTACGAGTATTTGTAGCAACACTGCTTTTAATGGAAAACAAACAAATAAGTATCTCTCAATAAGAAATTAGATTAGTAAAAGTGTGGATATTCATACAATGAATACTAAACAGTAATGAAAAATATTCACTTGCAACTATAACAAAACATGGATGAATCTTGGAATTTTTTTCAGTGAAAAGGAAGTAGCAGAAGAATATAGATAATTTCTTGATATTTTATAAAGTTCAAAAACAACCCAAAGCAAACTACGTAGTTTAACAATATATACATGCTCATTGGAAAACCTGCGAAGACGACCTAGGACATGACTTCAAGTATTTATTACTATGAGTACTTCTGGGAAGGGACAGGGAAGCAGGGAGAAGATAGAAGGGACAGATACGGGCTTCAATAGCATTGATAGCATTCTATTTCTTAAGTTGGGCAATATATTCCCAGGTATTCATTTTAAAATTGTGCTTCATAACTTACATATAATATACATATATTAGTAATAAAACTAGGGGAAATAGACATTAAAAGAAAAAGTGTTTCTAAATACACAGACTCATATGCATAAATATATTAAGTAAATGTGTATTTACTTTAAAAATCGTCTATTTTTTTTCCTCCAATTCTTAAGAAGTGAAATAATTTCCCATTGTGTATTGCCTAAAGGAAATAGTTAAATTTGCCTGGGCCTTTCTTCACACAGAGACACTTCAACTGCTGTAGCTCACTATGGGATGGGCCATTGAATTACACAGTTGAGCCTTGAACAACATGGGAATTAGGGGTACCAACCCCATTCCGCACAGTCAAAAATCTGCATATAATTTGGACTCCCCCAAAACTTAACTACTAATAGCCTACTGTTGACCAGAAGCCTTACTGATAACATACACGATTGATTAATGTGTGCTTTGTGTGTTATGTGTATTATAGAAGGTAGTCTTATATTAAAGTAAGCTAGAGAAAAGAAAATGTTATTAAGAAAAACACAAGGGAGAGAAAATGATGTACTTACAGTACTGCACTGTATTTATGAGAAAAAAAATCTGCGCATAATTGGACCCGTGTTGTTCAAGGCTCAACTGTGTAAGGTAAGACTTAGCAGTGTTATCCACATTCAAAGTCGTTCCAATTCATGACCACTTTGTAAATTTTCTGCACATAGGAAGGAGAATCTGTCCCCAAATCAGCTAAATTGGTTATTCAAGTCTCTTTCTCTTGCTAACGGCTTTATTCCTAAAGCATCAAGTTTTTACAGCAACAAGTACATGTAAGACAACAAGCATCTCTAGGA
This sequence comes from Martes martes, assembly GCF_963455335.1. NCBI lineage: Eukaryota > Metazoa > Chordata > Mammalia > Carnivora > Mustelidae > Martes > Martes martes. The sequence goes on from NC_137889.1 coordinate 117,442,678, forward strand.
GTAAAAGACATGTCTACCTTAAAGATTTTAAATTTAATGGGGAGTTATGAATTGTGATGGTTTGACTCCTCATTACTATTGAGGCAGTGTAAAGCGCATCTGTTGTGAAGCCAAGCAACCTGGGTTTGAGTCTTCGCAACAATGCTTCTGAGCTAGGGTAGGTTACTTCGTCTTCCATGTGTCTGTTCTTTATCTGTAAAGAAGCGGTGATGATAAGAGAACTTATCTAGGGTGTTGTGAAGATTAAATGAGTTAATTTATGTAAAACACCTAGAACAGTCTCCGATATACTACAAGGGGTATAGAAATGATAACCGTTATAAATGGTGATCATAGGGTGGGGGAGGGTTGACAATGCTTCCTTTTACATATGCATCACCTGGAAACTTCTGGTTATTGCTCCAGCAGTCCCAGAGCCCGAGCATTCTAATCAATTCAACTAAGTAATGTTCAACTTGGAAATTGTAAGAATAAATTGAGGAGAGTTTTTTCATATTATATCCTCACTCACTAATTGATCCAATGATAATCCACTTGTGGGTTACACAAATCCCCGTTTTGTGGCATTTACACAAATATGGTAGATCACGATCAGTATTATGGAGAAAGTTTTATCAGGGAGGTTGGGGAATTCTGGAGGGAGGAGGTATTGTATTTTTCTAAGAAGGTGGCATTGAGTAAAGAGCTGAAGTGGTGTGGGAGAGAGCCACACAGATATCTGGAAGAGAGTGGAACAGCAGAAGGAACAGCCTAGAATATTTGAACAAAACAAAGAAACTTGGAGGTCTATAGCAGCAAGTGCAAGAGAGAGAACAGATGTGGTCAGAGAGTTATCAGATGGTAAAAATGTGGAGGATATTTTTAGGCTATTCTTGGGGCTGGACTTTACTCTAAGATATGAATCCATGAGTTTGAGAAGAGGAGTTAAATATGATTTTTAAAATGTTCTCGCTACCTTTTGAAAAGGCACTCAATTGAGTGAGATGTAGAAATACATGTAGAAATAGAAGACTGATGTACCTCTGACCAATCTCCTGACTTCTTTTTCCTTACTTTGCCCTAGTCACACTAGCTTCTTCACTTTTCTCAAATATGCCAGACATGTTAACACCTTGGAGTACTTGTTCCTTCTTCCTGGAATGTTCTTCTAATACATCCACATGGATTCCTCTTGCCTTACCTTTGGGTCTTTATTCAAATATCATCTTTTCAATGAGACCTTCTTTGGTCATTCTAAAATCAATCACTCCCCCGCAACAATGCTGCCTACCTTCTCTACTTTATTGTTTTTCTTAATAATTATCATTATCTAGTGTATGGTATATTTTACTTGCTTATCTTGCCCAATGCCTATCTCTCCCACTGGAATGTAAGCTCCATGAAGATGGGAATTTTTAAAATTTGATTTACTACTTAGTGCCTAGAATAGTACTTAATACATGCATTTGCTCAGTCAATATCTGTTGAATGAACAAACTAAGAAGAAACAGGAGGAAGACCAGGAATATATGGTTTTCTGGAATCAAGAGACAAAGCTTTTCGTATTACAACTGCATTGTATGGTGACAGGTGGTAGGTAGTTCACTTGTGAGCACAGCATAAAGTATACAGTTGAAAAGTCACTCTATTGAACACCTGGAACTAATGTAACTAATGTGTCAACGATACTTCAATAAAAAAAGAAAGCCTTTTTAAGACTGAAGATGCATTTTGACTGAAAATCTATGTGTGTAACTGAGATGTATTGAGGTTGTGTTTGCATGGCATGGACAAGATTTCAGCTTCAAGAGTTTTGACACAAAAGAAAGGAGCTAAAGTTCTCCTAACCAGCATCACTTCTTGACCCACTGCTGCATATCATGGAATCAAGAGATAAGAATGAAAGGTTAAGTTAACAGTGGTGAAAGGAGCTAAGATCCATTACATTCCTGCCATGGGCCATGCATTATACTATGCTATCCAACCGATATTTGCCCCCTGACTACGATATACCATTGCTATCTTAAGCGCTGGCGTTACAAAGTGACTTAATCTACTAGGGAATAAAACATCAGAGTCTTGTTAGAACAAAGAGATTGAATACCTAACAGGTGTGTTGTACATTTAAACACAACATAATCCAGAAAAGCAAGTGACCCAAGAGCAAGCACAAACTACTCGGGAAGATCAGAAAAGATTACAAGGAGGTGAAACTACGTGTAGATGGAGGCGATCAGAAAATCAGTGGAAACTCACCAAGAGAGCTCATCAGGTAGAGGGGAAAACCTATTGTTAGCAAAATTTCAGGTTCCCAAACAATGAACATGGGTAGAGGCCTGAGAGTTTACCAATCTCAAGTCAAACATAATTTTAATATAATCTTGTCAATCATATGAAATGAAAAACGGGAGAAGAGCAAGAAGGCTGGGGCTGCAGTTGCCTTATAACCATTGCTGATGCTTGGAAGAGAGAGCAAAGAATGGAACGAGGCCTGCTTGTAGGTCCTATCAACACACTGTGCCTATAGTTACCACCCAGTCTGGTCAGATTTGTGTCTTGAGAGACAACATTCAAGTTATTATGCCCTCTTTTCCTTTGGGTGAGAGGGCTGGGGTTGAGGTAGACTTCCTGTCCCCAGCCTAAAAGTGATTTAAGTGCTTGATTAGATTGTAAGGGGAAAACAAAAAAAAGAGGATTCTATGGTGATTCCAGGCTTGGTTTGCAGTGTAGGTAGTTATGTCAACATTCTCTATACGTCTATCTGGGGAATTCAGGATGAGGGGCTCATTTGAGAGGAAAGGGGATGAGCCTAGTTTGGGATGTGTTAATGTTATGCCCTTTGGAGGACACAAAAATGGGGGTTCTGATTGCAATTTGGAAAAACAGGTGAAAAGGCGGGGAGATAGGTCAGGATCAGCCACTTATGACTGTCTTAAACGTAATTTCATGAACTGATGGGGCATAGACTTACTAAGACTAACGCAGTTGGGAAGCTGCCTTGTCTGGACCTGCTCAGAACCTGGTCCCTTGCAAATTTATCTTGGTAATGGCATGCTGGAGATCCTCCTGATGGCACCACCTGGCCCTGACCCCAAACCTCACTGCACACTTCCTTTTAAACGTTGCATGTCACATACTTCTTTCCTCCTCCCGGGATTTCTCTCCAATGATCAACCATCATAGACCTACAACTACCATGAAGTGCAACACTCCAAATCTCAAATTATCAACATTCTTATTGCTTCACAAATGAGTACTTCTTTCTCTTTTATTTCCAAACATGTTCAAATTTCTTCTTTCAAAACATGCACGCACACACACTCATACACACATGCAACTTGTTTTCCTTTTAGCTACTGAACTCTTTCTCCCCTTTAGTTCATGGCCAGTCCTTTCAAATAAATAGTTTCCATTTCAGCTGACACTTCCTAACCACTCATTATTGTCTTAAATCCTCTCTATTTGGATTCTGTGACTACCACATTAAAAAGATGATTCTATTTGCCAAAGACCGACTTCTTGCCAAATCCAATGACCTTTATCATATGTCATACTCTGCAAAAATTGACAGTGCCTGGAAATTCTCTTTTCTTTTGAACTTTGGTCTCCTGGCTCTTATCTAATTTCTTTAAATTTTTTCTTATTCTTTTTTTTTTAACTCTCTTACACATTCAACAAACATTTACAAGGCACTGAATTTTTTGATTTTAAAATGTGTCATAGTTTAATGAGAAAAAGTAGGAGCGTTGGATTTAGGCAAACTCATGGGAAACCAGCAAATTAGTGGACATTTGGATGGTGAGCAGATTCAGAACATGGAGAGTTATTCCTATTCATTTATTAATGCCCTTAAGTTGTGATACACTGACAAATCACTTTCACATAAGATATCTACTTACCAAATACACCAGAACCTTCACTGTTCGTTTCTGGATAATTTATTCCTTAACAATCCCTCTTCTGATCTACACATGCTTCATTTCTGTGTATTAATACCAGGGCTCAAGTCACATCCATCTTTCTTGGTTAAGGAGCCGTTCTGCTTTTTTTTCTGTGTGACCTTTATCATGTGATTTAACCTCTCTGCGTCTCGCTGGCAAATGGGAACTAAGCTATTGTTATTGAAGATGACTTCAGATATTTTGCTTGTCATCCTTTCACATGTTTATGCTACAGGTAAATTTTGATGATAATGATAATGATGGTTATCATTTATTACACACTTAATATGAGCCAGGCATTGTGATAAGCACCATGCCATTGACCTGCTCTATGACACTGATGCTATAGACGTCCTTAACTTATGTACAGTCAATACTGCTGATACACTAGCCTGTGACACATAGCTGTGAAATCCAGATTCCGTCACAAAAAAAATGTGGACTATACATTCTTTAAAAAACTTCACGTTTTCTTTAATCAACTTTTATTTAATTAGGTCATGCTAAATTTGTATATAAAAGCAAGGGTACATTTTCTTGCAGGTGAGAAAACTGTCAAAGAAAATACTTCCATAGACTGTAGGAAAAATACAGGCTGGCTAGCATCATGAAAGGAAATGTGACAAAGTTCTGGATAAATGCTGGAATTATGCAAGCAGGGGAAAAAAATGATTTGCGGGTTTGCTTTGGCAACTTATTTCTTAATATTCCTGTATATGAAACTTTCTTTCTTTCCAAGTTCCCAACACTATTGCGTGAACTGTCCTTGACAAGCTGGTCATCGGGTTCTGTTTAACTCTCCTTTTCACCCCAGTTTACCTTAAGGCTTAATTTAAGAGCTTAGGAGGAATTGCTGAAGCAAGAGGAATAAATTTGCAGAGGAAGACAGGTAAACCCTGGGTTTGCCTATAAATGGATTATTTTGATAGAGTTGGATTTGATTCTTATTTTTGGCCCTGAAGGTGGTAAATGTGTTTATATGTGTGGTACACCGGCCAGGAAAGGAAGGAGAGGTCTGCAAGCAAATGGCACATGTTTCCATTTGTTTATGTTCAGCACTTTAATAACTTTAGTATTTGCACAGCTGAAGGAAAAGAAAGCACCCTGAGAATAGACACCAGGAGGAACTCTAGAAGCTTGCAAACGAGAAAAACACGAGTTGGAAAAAAGCCACTAATGTTATAAGTAAAAAGGACCCTAGCCAAAATAAAGCACGTGTTGGGATGCTCCATTCTAAAGGGACTTGATAAGCAACACATTGAAATAATTATTCTGATGGTTCTCAACTCTGCTTCTTTATTTTTGTTACAAAGATATCAATGCAGAGATATTTGGAGATTGAGAAGACACATATTTCTGCATAGTATAGTGAAAATACAAAAGTCTTGGGGCACCTGGGTGGCTCAGTGGGTTAAAGCCTCTGCCTTTGGCTCAGGTCATGATCCCAGAGTCCTGGGATCGAGCCCTACATTGGGCTCTCTGCTCAGCAGGGAGTCTGCTTCCTCCTCTCTCTCTGCCTGTCTCTCTGACTACTTGCGATCTCTGTCAAATAAATAAATAAAATCTTTTAAAAAAATACAAAAGTCTTTGGATCAGACAAACCAAATGGTTAATTCCATTTCTATAATTTACAAAGATGATGATGCGTGCGGGTTTTACTTTATCTCTCAGAAGGTCAGTTTCCTCCTCTGTAATGCAAGAGCAAGACTAAAAATGTATGATGAAGTAAAAAGTTGCTTTATTTTTTAAGAAAATGCTCTTTATCTACCTTAGACATTATGTTTTTGCAGTTTCATACGGTTTTACTTCTTCCTCTCTCTTCCACTTACTTTAGCTTTTAGACCACACGCACTGCATATATGTGTTCACATGATGCTGTTTAATACATATGATACACACATTTGGGGACTTGATTTCTCCTTCCAGATTAAGGTGAAACATTTCACCCTCGATTTATAGGCAGAGCGGGTTACGAAAGCGTATACTGATGCATGCCCCCGCCTGGCATACATGAACTACGAGGTGGCTGTAACAGTTCCTCTTACCCCTGCAGGTGCCCTGAGGCCTTTGCTATGGTGAGATCAGTTGCAAACTCACCCATTTGTCTGCTACTGTCTCACTTTGGCCAGTGGGATGGTCAGCAAACACTGCTTGTAACTACTCTGGCCTTGTCTGGGTAATGAGATTGATTTTAAGCTGGGTCTTCCTCGACGTAGAAAAATAAGAACCATGGAAGACATGGCAAGCCAATTAACCATAAGGAGAATGGATAGGCCTTTCACACACACCAAAACCCATGAGTCCTTAGACAGCCTCACCGGCTGTAAGCTTCTACACCCTTGTTATCCTTTCTCTCCTCCCAGGGTTAGCTCCATATATGACACCTGAAGGTGGTAAACAACTGATCATCTTAACAGGTTTGTCATTTAACATTAGCCTGGGAGCTTCCCTGTTTGGGTTATGTGTGCATCTTTCCAGAACTGAGCCTCAATAATGGTGATATGTTGTCTGCCCATCTAGTAGACAGCCAGTTCCCACATCCTGGGCACCCCCCATCCCCCGGATCCTGCCCTAATCTCTAACTGCCCACAGTCACCTAATATAGACTGCAAATGGGACAAGGAGAAACACAGAATTTAAAAACAAGTACTCAGTCAGAGGAAGATCAATGTAGACCTTGTTTACCACTTGGCTAAAGGGCTCATGTTTACTATACTGGCTAAATAAGGTTAACTTTCATGGTCTTCATGGTGTGGATTTTTGTTAGGTGGTATACTGGCAGTGAAATTCACCTTATTTAATCTCTTTTTTTTTTCCTGTAGCAAGTGGTGAAAGGAGTTGGAAACACACTGTGGCAGCCCCAGCAATGAAAATGGTTTGGTTACAGGGACACTGACAAGTTCTGCCATAAGCTTCTTCCTCACTAGCCTCCCAAGGCACTGAGTCCTACCATTAGAATCCCATTATTTTGTCTGCAAGAAAAGAGCTCATCTTTCATTGTTAGCACCATTTCATTTCAAATACTTAGGGTGAGGACGCCTGGGTGTTTCAGTCAGTTAAGCCTCTGCTTTCCGCTCCATTCATGATCCTGGGGTTCTGGGATTGAGTCCCGCATAGGGCTCCTTGTTCATCAGGGAACCTGCTTCTCCCTCTGCCTGCCATTCCTTTTCTGGTACAGAGTGTGTGTGTGTGGTGGGGATGCGGCTGTCCTGGGTCTTGGGGAGGGGAGAAGGGGTGCTGAGGACAAAGGAAGATTGTAATATGATAAATGTAAAGAAAGTTTCATCTAGAGCCAGACCTCTGTGCAGATGAAATAGAAATATATTAACTGTGACTCGATTTAAAGTTTAAATGCATTGCCTTTCAGAATGGACCATCTGAAAATACTTTATAAAAACCAGTAATGTTCTTTCCTAAAATTTAGCCTTGTCATGGGGCACATGGATACAACACTGCCTGAAAGTTACAATACCAATGATTTGTTCTTTCTTCTTTTCAGAACAAACAATAACTCAGAAACCAGAAAATAACCAAAGATATGTATGAATGAGCTTAAAAAATAAGGCAAACAATTTTAAGTATAACTGAAAAACAAAAACAAGTAAGGTGTCATATTCTTTAAAACTTTTCCTATTATTTAAAATACCGCCTTTCATTTCAGGGACTCCTGAGTGGCGCAGTTGGCTACACGTCTGACTCTAGGTTTCAGCTCAGGTTGTGATCTCAGGGTCATGAGCGCAAGCCCTGCATCGAGCCCTGCATCAGGCTCCACTGTCAGTGTGGAGTCTGCATGGGTTTCTCTCTCCTTTCCCCCTCCCCCCCTCAAATAAATAAATTAATTTTTAAAAATATCCCTTCAAAAAAATTTAAAAACAATAAAAAATTTAAAAAATCTCCTTTCATTTTAGAAATCAGAGTTAACATAACAATTATTATCTGCTGAGGACGCCAGTTCAGCCTATAGAACTACATAACACAAAATTGGAAACATATGAAGGTTATACATAGGAAAACTGGGATTTTCTGAATATATTCTTATTTTTTCCTGAATAATGCAGTTGATTGTTCTAGTGCTTTCGTATTGCAGGAATAATAACAGTAAATGAAAAAATTAACATTCATTAAGCTTTTATTAAGTATCAGAAATTTCTAAAATTATTACATGTAAAATATCCATGACATGATGTGGTAGAAACTATAATCTCCATTTTATAGGTAAGAAAACTAAAGTTCAGGAGACTTAACTAAGAGCATACTACAGTAAATGCTAGAGCCAGGAATTTAAGAGTAATTGGAGAATCTTAGGAGGATATTTAAATTCATTTGACTTTGGTAAAATGGTTTCCCATTGGTACCTAATTCACATCTTAATGCAAACAATAGCTTAGAAGCAATTGTAATAGTTTAGCTTAAACCCACTACTACCTTGAACCATGATCAGGCAGTCCTATGATCAGGCACCAAAAGTATAACCTATTTCGATTCAAAACAATTTCTCCCAGAAGTGGCTATCATATTCTCTTATTAAAGTCACTCTTCATTTATTAGAATCCTATTTTTCCCCCATGTGTTTGACATAATAGGAAGAGAATTCCAAAATCTTACCAAATCTTCAGTGCATTCCACAATTAATCTCCAACCCACTCACTTATTCACTCGTTCAATGACTATTGAGTGCCCACCACATAATAGTCACAATTCTTGATGCCCAAGCCTTTATGGAGTTCCTTGTATTTTGGTAGGAAAAAGAGACACTAGATAGATAAAATAATGTTGATATGTTCTTGTGTCAAAATCTGGGAGCTGTCACACAGTAATCATTTATCTCCTTTGTCAGTAAGTTTACCTCTGAATTTTAGCTGGGCACACAGCCACACAGAATAAAATCTACATTTCCCGACCTCTCTTAAGCTCTGTATGGCTATTCGACTAAGTTCTGGACAAAGGGATATAAGCAAAAGAGATCTGAACAATGTCAGAACATCTTTTGAAGAAGAGACAGTGTGCCTTTCTCATTACTTTTTCCTTTTCTGCTAACTAAAATATGAATGCGCTGGCTAGAGCTGGAGTAGCCATGTAGGCCCAATGGGACTGCATTTTAGGGATAATGGAGCAAAAAATTAGAAGGTAATTGAGCCCCTGATGATTATGTCAATCACACTAGTCCTAGATTATTTACCTCTGGACTAAGTTTATATGTGGGAAAAACAAACTTCTGTCTTTTTAAAATTTCTGTTTTGGGGTTTTTCTTCCTTCCATTTGACTTTAATCTTAAATGAAAAATATAAATAAAAATGAAGCAAAATTAGTGACCAGAGAATGGCACCATGTGATATTTTAGACAAGGTGACTGGGGAAGTGCTTTAAAAGGAATCAGTAGTTGAATGGAGTCTTGATTGCATGAGAGAGTGAGCCGAATGGGTAGAAGAAGACCAAGCAGGAAATAGTAAAAGCAAAAGCCCAGAAAGGAGAACATACTTCCTCAGTGTTCAAAGACCAGCAAGGAAGCCAACAAGGCCCACCATCCAAACCTGTTATTCTGTCATTCTCCCAAACAAGAATCCTTGACTTCAGACCTTGCAAAGATTAGTCAACTTTGTAGGCACTGTTCTTTATAGGGTCTCTTCAAAAAGTATGACCCAGTTATAAGCTTTTATAAGCTTTTACTCAAATAGCTTCATGGCTCAATCTTTAACACTATTTCCAAGTGTTCCCCCATTTTGCCATTCAAATATTACCCATTTTTCTGAATCTAGCATAAGTTCTCTCACTCCCACACAAGGAATGGTTCTACCAATCCACTCCATATTGCTTTCTTCATTCTTGAAGCTCTGTAGATATTATTGCTCATACTTTCTTTTTAATGGTTAATGACCTGTCATTCTGGTCTAATTCATGTATGTCTCTTGCCACCTCAATAAGATGTAGCATAAGATCCACATCTTAAAAAGTTTTAAAAATCCCTTTTGGCTACCATCTCCTCAAAGAGAAGGTACTCCATAAAAACTTTCTGTATGTTCATTCAACCATCTCACAAACTAGAAACACAATGGAGAGAACCTAATCTTTCTCTGTTCCTCCCTTTCGCCAGGAAGATATGAGTAGCTGAAGTATTTGGTGCTATATATAGTCAGTTGATGTCAGCTGGATGCCAGTCTCTTCAGAAAGGCTCAGTCCCTAGTTTGAGTCAGAGCTAGGGACCATGCCGTCCCAGGCTCAGGGATAAAAACCATCGGGCCCCATTGCATCCATATTCCATCTCCACTCTTCCCTCTACAAATTGGGACTCATCCCTGCTGAAAAGCACGGTCTAAGAGCAAGGTGAGTATATTGTTTCCTAAAATGTTTTATTAGTCAGTTGTCCAGGGAGGTTCAGAGTTATGACTCATAAATGGGCATTCTTGCTTTAAAGGGCAGCTGTTGATGCTAATATTAAAATGTCACCACCAAAGAGTTCTGGTTTAATCTAGTGTCCTTTCTTCATTCTTACAGTTTGCTAGAACTGATGTACCGTGATGCTGATACAAATGAAGTCCAACAGGAGACAAAGACAGATTAAAATACACTGTGGAAAAGAAAGAGGGAGGGGAAAGGAGGCAGCTCTTTCATTGTTTCTCATTGCCTGGTGACCATTGTACAAGTGTATAGATAAGACAGGGCCTGAAACTCTGAGTATTATCTTCTGTTCACTGTGACACTGCCTGTCAATGAATAACATGCTCTGTCACCAGACAGAGAATGCATATTAAAGTTACTCAGTAGAAAGCAATAATAAATGCTCTCTTTCAAAAGGATGATTATAAAACACTCCAAATGAGTTCTTCACATTGCCTCAATAACATTCCTTTATTTTCTACAGGGAACAAAAAAAAACCATGCTTTCACATAATACCATGGTGAAGCAGAGAAAGCAGCAAGCATCAGCCATCATGAAGGAAATCCATGGAAATGGTATCAATAAAAATCCTTTTTTAGCATTACTATAGCTCAGCATTAACAAAGATCCTTCCTCGTGTTATTTAATACTCTATAGTTTACTTCCTTTAAATTCTTGCTATTCTGTCATAACAAACCTGGAGCTCTAAGGGTGTAGAAAAGCCTATGGTAACTAATCCTTTTGTAGTCATCCTTTCTCATCTGAAAGCTATTTTCAGATGAACAACTGCTCTAAAGGAATGAAGCAATCAGACAGCTGATGTACATTCTGCTTGGCTTGCCTTTCACATTTCACATTATAAGTTAATATCACTCTCAATTCCTTTTTGGGACAGGTCTCATACTTGTCTTCATGGTCCAACCCACATGGCATATCTTGATTTCTTTTACCTTATATTACATAAACATTAAATTATATTCTATCATCCTTTTTGTACAAAAGCTGTTATATTGGAATTCATATTGTGAATTTATTTAACCCTGAAAGCAGTCTTCATATTTAGTAATTGGTTTACTAAGATATTTTCGGTAGAAATCTACTTTTATTTATAATCTCTAGGGAAATATAAAGTTTATGTAGTCTCAAAGCATATACTCAAAAAAATTTAATAGATCCAAGTAGATATTCCACTCTCCTTTTCCTTAAGTTCTAGCAAATAACTCTAAAAAGCAATGCTTTATAAACTGCATTTTCATTGTTATAAAGGAAAGTCAACTTTATGAGCAAAGGATAGCATCAATTTTAAAAGTAAATGGGTAGACTATCCAGATGCTTCTAAGGGCTGATTTGAGCCATTCCAGATATACCTGTGGAGTTTTCAGAATGCCTCCTTATTTCCCCTCCATTGACAAGGAATGTAACCTTTCACCTGAACACTATTGAGACCTAGAGGCATGAGATCTGGTGGGGGCAGCCAGGAACAGGGGTAAGTATAGTGTTTTCATATTTCACCTTCCATAAAGCACCCTGCATAGAACCAATCAAAGATTGTTTTAGATATTCCCCATACAATGTAGTTATATCTAAAGAGTCCTGTTGTTAAGTTTCGTTTTCTATTTTCTGCAATATAAAATTAGCATACTGGATTCAATTTAGTTTCCATGTTTTATCATAATGTCAGACAAGCCCGAAATAAAGTGAGAATAATTCTGATCAGATTCTAGAACTAAACTTGTACCTGTTCAAAGTTAAAAAAATTCACACTTCTTTTAAATGTTTATGCTTCTTTGTAGTTCCTGCATCAGGTAGTTTGCTTGAAATTGTTTTTATAGTTTTCCTGATCAACAAGGAAAAACTAGATGAACACCTGAGTTTGAGAATAAATTATTTACCTTAAAACTGGACTTGAGATAAGTTATTTTCTAATGCATTCTAACCATTAATCAATTGATCCATTTAATGTATTCCCAGTTTAAATCATGTGTTGGATTCTACTCTATGTTAGCCCTGACATAGACCTACAAGGGTAAGAATATCTTTTTCTTTTTCTTATAACATAACTTTTATGTTTATGAAATATAAAGAAAAAATACAATTCTATCTCAAAGGGGAAAAAGCTCTCCAAACTATTATCTTACCACCAGTAGGTCCTGGCCATGTAAAGTCTGCTGAAGCCTCCCTCCCAAGTCACGGGTAGATTTCCAACCCCTTTAAGTGGAGTCACATGCTCTGCCTGTGTTTGGAGGTCAAGTATCCCGATAATGCAGGATGATCGCAGACTTTCTTAACTCATCGCAGATAAAATAGCTATAGTACTTTATGAAACTGCTTAAATAATTTCCCTCTCTTTTTTACTCTGACATCTTATATGGAGTTTTACTTGGATATGACATGGTGTCTAGAGATCCAGAGCTAGGGAATTGTCGTGGATGCAGAGATGAGACAGACTGCAAAAATACCTTTGCAGGAATAATCCTCCAATCTTTCAAATATTACACAGCAGAAAAAATCTGGATAATTTAAGATAGAGCATGCAACTCTTTCGATCTTAATTATAACAGTAAATCAAACGTGGGTTGGATTTTCCTTTATAAAACTGAACAGAGAAGGATGTTTTCAAAGTCCTTCTCTCACCTCATCTCCTTGTGCATCAGGATCTTTTTTCTTTTGTATGTTGTAACTCCTTTATTTCTTATATCACTTTTCAAAAATGTTTAACCTGGGGAAGAATGAAACATGACAATGAGCTGACTAAATGGATTATCTTTTAACATGAACTGCAAGTTCACTCCTTATCGTCTGGGAGAGACACTATAGCTGGTGAACCTCTGAGATCAATTGGTAGGAAAATGTAAGAATCAAAAAAGGAGAGTTTTACATCAGAGCACTCATTCCATCTGAAGGAGACATAACTGCAAAGATTTAATGAAAAATCCTACCCATCTAGACTAAAATACACAGAACTGGATAGAATGAGTAAAAATGTAGATAACTTCCAGCCTCTATTAACTATATCTCAAATTGTTACTCGTTATGGATCCATTATGTTTGTCATGTCAGATTATGTCCCAGCGACAAATATATCACACTCTCAACAAATAATTAAAAGAAAGTATCCCCTGACACTAAGGCTCTATACTTTCATATCGTTATGTCATTATATCATGATCATCATGATGCTCAGCCTCAATATCAGAAGCAGTAGAGCTGATGGTAGTAGTCTTGTGTTACTGCTGTGAAACAAAACTTCTGGGGTTTACACAGAAGTAAGAGAACCATGTTGCTACCATCTAACAAGTGCTGTTCTAAAAGAAAGGCAAAAATACACAAATATTTTGCAATTATCCGTGCAGGAATTAGTTGTGGGGGCAAGAATAGTTGGCTTATCAAAGTTTCATGCCCACCAGCCCTGTGCCATTTACTCCTAATTAGTACATATTCTCTGCTATTAGTCATGTTCCTCTCTCACTCAGTAACTCTTTCAGACTTGAATACTGGAGGAGGAGGGAAAGAGATAGGAAGCATAAAATGATAGGGGGTGATATGTTGACAGAAAAAGGAGGGGGAGTAAGATTAGAAGAAGGCGATGCTCTCTAGAGCAACTGGCATCTGTCCAGAAGTGGTGGGGAGAAACCAGAGAGGGAGATGAATTATGAGAAACTATGGACCTGGGACAATCTGGGGGTTTCAGAGGGGAGGCGGGTGAGGGGAAGGGGTAGCAGGGTGACAGTTATTGAGGAGGGCACGTGCTGTGATGAGCACTGGGTGTTATACTTAACTACTGAATCACTGAACTGCATCAAGGACTAATGATGTACTCTACAATGGCTAACTAAACATAATAATAATAAAAAAAGAAGTAGTGGGGAAAAGGAATTGGAATGAAAATACCTACAAGAAGAACTGGGCATATGTTGTCCCCCCGGGCTTACACACAGATATAATTGACAGTTTAGAAGAACTTCAGAAACAGAGAAGACCACAGTGTCTCAGAAGACTGCTTCAGTCACCCTACATTTTTTTCACTGGGTCTCTGTGAGGGCTGTTTCGGTATGTTTTTTGTTTATGTTTTTAATTTTTCGCTGCATGACTGGTGAACAGCTTTTCCCAGCACACAGAAGAGGACTGAGCAGCCTGTTTCTGTGACTTCAGGAAAAGAGTTTAGCTTTGTGGTCTGAAAACAGGAAGCCTGGGTTCTAAATGGAGTGCTGTTGTTGATCTGGTACCAGGAGCCCTGGGTTCCAGACCAGACATCAGATGCCTCATCTGAACATGAGGAGGTTGGATCTGCTGATACGTTTAATTCTAAAATTCCATGATTCTGATTTACTGAGCTGTGTGCGTTAGTCAAACATCAGCATATTTGAGTTTCTCCAATAACAAAGACACTGATAATATTGACATAAAGTGCAAGGGTATTTTGAAAAGTATAGAGTATAAAATCTAGAAATTCAGATGGAAGATTTGTGAAGATTCCTTTTGCTTTTCCTGCATCAGCATATCTTAAACTGTAATTTTAAAATCAAGGTATCAATGTTAAAATTAGGACGCTTAGAAGGTCTTAAATATCACAGATCCAATATGAAAAGTTGGGGGAGAAAAAGAACTTAACCAAATGCTTCAGTGTACAAGTTTATTAGTTTTCCTTCGTTTAACTTTTCATATTAGTATTCCATAACCCCAAGAAAAAAGCGTGGTGTTTTTTAGAAATTGGTATGCAGTAACATCTTGTGAATTCAGAGATTTTCTGAGCATGCTATAGGTTTCTAAACTTCTAATAAGGTCCTTCAGAAAAGTAGCAGCAGAGAGGTAGGCTAAATTCTAGTTACCACCCAAGCAGAAATCACAGTATTTAAGTCCAGCCATACTATTCTATCATCCTTGTTTCTTTGTTGTCTCTAATATGCTGTACATGTGCATTGCATAAACAGTACTAGATGATTGTGTAATTCAAATTGTGTAATTCAATGTATTGGTAATCTCATTTCTTAAATGTTTATAAAATTATAGTTATTAAATGATAATATTTTAATAGTAAGTTTTTGAAAACTTTATAAAATATCTGTAGAATTCAAACCAAGGGAAAGAGATATAAAATAGGAAGTTAAAGAATCTCAGATGGATTTTAAAATCAATTTTTTAATGCAAAGAAAATTATTAATGACCTTATTATCAATTGTAGTCTTTCCAGGTATTATTCAAAAATCACAGTCTGGACTATTATCTTTCATGTAATATGTATATATGTATGTTACATTTTGAAATAAAGCATATTTTATGCACTATTATTCAATCCACTTAGGCCAACTATCTGCAAACAGGCAGAAAGAGACTTGTGGAAGTACCGCGAAAATCGTTGGTCTCAAGCTTCTAAGAAAATCGATAGGACTACCCTAGAGCAAGTCAGTTTAAGTTAACTCCCCTCAACTGGTTTTGCCCATTTTACCAGAATTGTAGCTGCCAGGGAATCATGGGGAAAGAGATTTTTTTTTTAAAAGATCTTTTGTCTTACTACAATTATGTGTAAATGAGTATCTTTACAGACTATGGATTAGATTCACTGATCTAAATAAATATGTAGCTTTTGGTAGGATCAAAATTTCCCATGAAATGTGTAGAGCTACCTGTACACTCATAAATCATTTGACCAAGTTTCAGAACGTTAATGTATGAAATAAATGTGAAAAAAATAATGTTTCCTTTTAGAGCAACTTAAGTCCAATAGTTGTTCATAAGACTATGCATTAATATAAGCTTTGAAAAAGGAACTGATCACATTTTTGAAGATCACATATTGTCTCAGTAAAATGTAATTTTCCATTTGGTTTCTAATACTCATCATAATGGGCCTCCACAATATGAAAAGTAGAGGGAAAGTATACTCAAAAATCAATATTTGAACTTTTTAATATAAGATTTTAAATCTTAGTTTAACTATAAAAGTATTGTACATTTGAGGATACTACTGAGGAAGAATATTGGTTAACAATTATTTAATATTTCTAGTACATTAAGAATTGTGGGGTTTTTTTTGTAGAAATTAATCTGGTTATGGCCATCAAGACCCTTAGATTATATGTCTATATCAATTTATAATTACATATTCAACAGTTCATGAATAATCATTGATTCTTGAAATAGTAGCAAAATATAACATATCAAGTCCTATAAAATCTTTAAAGAACAAAGGGAAAATTCTGGATTACTATAAGTGACATCACTAGGAAAGTATGCTTAGAAATACTATTTTCAATAGATGATCTAATGCCACAAAGAAACCTTCTAATCCATCAAGCAAGGAAATGTATCCTGAATAAGTTATATCAGATTAAAAACACTGTTGAGAACCTACAGAGGGGTTTGCAATAAAGGGCAGGGAACAGCTGAACTTGGATTCTATGTGCTCATTTTTTTTTTTTTTTTTTTTTTAAATATTTTATTTATTTGACAGACAGAAATCACAAGTAGGCAGAGAAGCAGGCAGAGAGAGAGAGGAGGAAGCAGGCTCCCTGCTGAGCAGAGAGCCGGATGCGGGGCTCAATCCCAGGACCCTGAGATCATGACCTGAGCCGAAGGCAGAGGCTTTAACCCACTGAGCCACCCAGGCGCCCCTCTATGTGCTCATTTGACAGTATCTTCACTCTGAAAGTTTAAGTAATGAAAGTATTCTTAACATTAGATCCCCCTCACAGATGGTCTGGAACTCCTGTTCCAGTTATAAATTGAACTATTGGAAGGGAAGGGAAGAAAACCTTAGAGAATTTATATATTTCTTCGCTGTTTGTTTGTTTATGCAAAATAGGTTGAATTAACATATTCCTGTGTCTAGTACCTTGCTAGTAAACAGTGGGTTCTTGGGGGTGGGGAAATGCCTTGGTTTCTAGAGTTTGCCAATTTCTATGGTATAAATACACCCACCACAGCTGATTTCAAGCTATCATCAAAAAGGTACTGAATGGAGATTCAGGAAAATATATATAGTAATATATATATAGTAATACATTACACAGTATTTCCACCATACACATACAAACAGATATAAATAACATCAGGAGCATAGATAATAGCAAAATGCAGTAAAAAGACTTGAAAGTGGTATTTTTGAGTATTTATTGCTTTGTTTTTAAACACTTTATCTAATTATTAAACTTAAATAATTTAATTTTAATTAGGGCTATGTTTACTGAAGTTAACTACTGGCTCACAGAATTCTTGAAAATTTATCAGTCGACTCTTGTGAGCTAGTAGAAGCTTGCTCTAGTGCTGACTTATCATCCAGTATTTCTGGCCCCAGAGATTCTGAATTCTGTCAGATGGCCACTCAAAGCTAGTTAACTCACTGTCTATCACAGAGCAGGAGGGAGAAAATGTAGGCTCAGAGGAAGAGGAATGGAGTATGCAGAAAAAAGAGGTTGAGTGTCCATTATTTTATGCACCCTCTCTTTTTCCCTTTTTGTCTCTCACTTCTTCTCTCTCATGATACAAATTTACTAATAATAACAGATTGTGCCTGCTGATTATTTCTTGGTATCCCTGACATCAAGGGTAGGTAAGTTCCTATGGCTCTTACTGAACATCTATTCCTTGAAGCAACTTGAGTGATGGGTTCTAGTGCTTTGCTAAAAAGGAGTGAATGTTTCTTATGAAACCTGATGAGTCCATGACCAACAGTATATCCATTTTTGTTATAGTTCTTCTCTCTGCTTTCTTTCCTCTTTGAGGCCCCCACTTGCAGGGTTTTAAGCTGGTCTTCACTCTTCCTTACGACTCTAATCTTAATACACTTTTTCAACCTACACCAGTAACATGAAGATCTGGAGAGAATAACTATATCTGCATGCTTTTAGTTGAATACAAGAGAAAGTCAGAAGCCAACTAGCTTAAGCAATAAAGGGAATTTATGACTCATACATCTGAAAAGTTCAGAGCTTCCTCTAGTCACTCAAGTATGCCACCAAGGATTCTCTGGTTTCTCTGTCTCTGTTTTGATTTCCTTGGGGTAAGCTTCACCCCAAGCCTGGCTCTATCATTCTACCAAGTACCTGCCAACAGTTTCCTGGGCAATATACTTCCATGCTTACATGCAGCAGTATAAAGAAAACATCTGTGGCACAACATTCACAGAGAAAAGTCCTGAGAGTCACTCTCACTGACCTGGATCAGGTCTCGTACTTGTTTCTGAATCAATCACAAAGCTGATCAAGTCTGGTCAAACACACCCCAGAAGACTACTGTAAATCACATGGAGCAGCGGGATGGAACCTACTTAAGTCATGTGGTTATTTCAGAAACTTTGGTGGAATCAGTGAATATCAGGAGGCCATTAGGAAGAGGGCCATGAGATAAAAACATTTTCTCAAACATGTTTGGTGTCACAGAATTAAACTTATGCTATAGCTTGAAACTTAGAAGATAGAAAAATTAATATAATAATATGCTATTCCTTTTTCTAACCCTCTTTTCATTTAACTCTTTGTAATGACTCAAACCAGTAACAGAAATGGGGAGGAAGAAAAAAGTTGCATTTCTGTTGCGGTTTCTTTATGAAAAAACTTTGTAGCATTAATTACAAGGAGAAAGATTCCATAACTATGAAGATTGTCATCTCTGCATTTTCTAGTGGCTGCCTGTTTTGGGGCATTTTTCATTTCCTGAAAATGTCGCATTAGAAAAGTTTTTCAGGAAAAACATAAATGTGTTTAAAAACATTATTTGTAATATATTACATTATATAGAATATGTATATCTAGAAAAGTTCAATGGGAGAAAAATCTGCAGATTTTGATTTTGTGTGTGTGTTACTATTTCATTCTCTCACTCTCATTGCTGACTGAATTGTTTTGATAAGCATTTAAAGGAGATTCCCCATTCCCATAACTGCACTAAGTCTAAGCAATACTGTTTCTTCTATCCTTTGTATCTAAAAGGAACTTGCTATTTTTATTACAGAATCAAAAAGTTGGGCACCTAGGTGGCCCAGTTGGTTAAGCCACTGCCTTTGGTTCGGGTTATGATCCCGGGGCCCTGGGATTGAGCCCCACGTGGGGATCCTGTCAATGGGGAGTTTGCTTCTCTCCTTCTCTCTCTTATTCTCTCTCTCAAATAAACAAATACAATCTTTACAAAAAAAAGGATCAAAAAGTTGAAAGAGCCCATCCTGTAACTCTCTCCAGAATACTGAGGTATATATTCATAGATATGTTGAAAATAACCTAGCTTCTCCTTCCATTTTCCAGGAACACAGTAAAAAAGATTCCAAACACTTGCAAATAAACGAAGGTGAATATTCCCTGTAGAACTCAGCAGGGTTGACAAGAAAATCCCAGGCAACTGTTACAAAACACCCTCATTTACTTTGCTCTCTTCCTCCAATCCTTTTTCCGCAAGTAATCTCTGCCTCCCTGGGGATTGTAAAGCATGTAAGGCATAGATTTTTTTTTTCCCCATACAGGAGATCAGACAAAGCTGCTCTGCATTGCTTTGGGGGGTGGGGGGGCTATGATTTTTTTCATTAAAGTTTTTTTTTAAATAATGCACTTAACTTTTTAGAGCAGTTTCAGGTTTACAGAAAAACTAAGCAGAAAATAGCACGTTTCCATATACCCCTTCTCTTCCCAACATATAGTTTCCCCTATTATTGACATCTTGCCTTAGTGTGATATACTGGTTATGGCTGATGAACCAATACTGATACACTATTAAAAACTAAAGTCCAGGGGCACCTGCATGGCTTAGTTGGTTAAGCATCCAACTCTTGGTTTCAGCTGGGGTCATGATCTTGGGGTCCTGGGGTCAAGCCCTGAGTTGGGCTCCACACTCTGTGCCAACTCTGCTGGAGATTGTCTCTCTCTCCCTCTCTCTCTACTCCTCATGCACACATACACTCTCTCTCTCTCTAAAATAAGTAAATAAAATCTTTAAAAAAAATAGCTGAAGTCCATAGTTTACATTAGGGGTCATTCTTTGTGTTATAGTGTTTTATGGGCTTTCATGAATGCATAATGTCATATGTCTGCCATTATAATACCATAGGGAATAGTCTCACTGCCCTAGAAATCCCTTGTACTCTACTTGTTTATCCCTACTTCTTCCCTCCCTACCCCAAGCCCTTGGCAACCACTGATTCTTTGACTGTCTTCTGGAATTTTGTCTTTTCCAGATTATCATGACGTTGGAACCATACAGTGTGTAGTCTTTACTGACTAGCTTCATTCACTTAGCAATTTACAATAAGGATTATTCATGTCTTTTTATGGCTTGGTAGGTTTTTTTTTTTTTTTTGGAGGTAATTGTAGTTCATATGCAATTCTAAGAAATAATACAGAGCTGTCCCATCATATACCTTTTCCTAATTTTCCCCAAGGTAATGTCTTGCAAAGCTATAGTATACTATCACAATCAGAATATTGTCATTAATACGGTCAAGAGGCTCCTGCCAATTACTACTCTGCTCTTTATTTCTATTTTTTTCATTTCAAGTATGTTATATAAATGATTTATATATACAGTGTGTACCCTTGGGGATTGGCTTTTTTCACTCAGTGTAGTTCTCTGGAGATAGATCCAGGAGA
Organism: Martes martes; assembly: GCF_963455335.1. NCBI lineage: Eukaryota > Metazoa > Chordata > Mammalia > Carnivora > Mustelidae > Martes > Martes martes. Next base: position 117,463,545 of record NC_137889.1, read on the forward strand.
TGCATGTTTCAAGTTTTTCCCTTTTTATTGGTGAATACCATGGTATGGATAGACCACAGTGTTTTTAACCATTTATCCCCTGAAGTACATCTGGATTATTTCTGTTTTGTTTTTAATTGAGAAAAAAACTGCTATGAACATTTGTACATAGCTTTTTGCATGAACATGAGCTTTCATTTTACTGGGATAAATGCCCAGTATTACTACTAATTCTATGGTAGGTTTTTAACAGAAATTACTAAGTTACTTTCCAGAGTGGTTATACCATTCTACATTTCCAACAGCAATGTATGAGTCATCTAGCTTCTCCACACCCTCCCCAGCATTAGGAGAAATCAGTATTTTTCATTTTAGTCATTCTGATAGTGACAGCGCATTATGATCTTCATTTGCATTTCCTTAATTTGAATTGACTGATGATGTTGAACATCTTTGTCTATGCTTATTTGCCATCTGTATATCCTCTTTGGTGAAATGTCTCTTCATGTCTTTGGCCCATGTTCTAATCGGATTGTTTGCATTTTTACTGGTGAGTTTTGGGAGTTCTTTATATATTCTAGCTTGTTCTCAAATATGGTTTCCCACTCTGTAGCTTGTCTTTTTATTCATGTAAAGGTCTTTCTCAGAGCAAAAGTTTTTAATTTTGATGAAGTTCAATTTATCAGTTTTTCCTCTAATGAATTGTGTCTGTGGTGTCAAGTTTAATCGTGTTTTGCCCCACCCTCAATCCCAAAGGTATGATCATGTAATTTTTCTTCTCTAGCCTATTAATATGGGAGAATATATTGATTTTTGAATATTAAAGCAATCAGTATCCCTGGAATAAATTCTACTTATTCATGGTATAGAATTCTTTTTATATATTGTTGAATTTTAATTATTAATATGTTATTAAGGATTTTTGCTTCTATATGTATGAGGAATATTGGTCTGTAGCTTCCATTTTTGTGTCTTCTCAGTTTTGGTATCAGGGTAATATTATCTTAATAAATAAACTGGGAATGGTTCTCTCATCTTCATTTTCAGGCAGAGATTATGAATTGGGTGTTAATTCTTGAAATGTTTGGTAGAATTCTCCAGTGAAATTATCTAGCTCTGAAGATTTCTTTTTTGGGAGATTTTAAAATTATAAATTAGATTATATTTATAGGATTAATCAACTTCTCTACTTCATACTGGTGAGGTGTGACATTTTATGTTTTTCAAAAATTGGTGACTTTTTTTAAGTTTTCAAATTTATGTGAATTAATGTATAATGTGGTTCATAGTATTCTCTTATTATCCATTTGCTATCTAGAGTGTCTGTTGCTCCTGTAGTTCCTTCCTTCATGCCTATCATTGGTAATTTGTGTCTTTTATATTTTTGTCTGTGTCAGTCTAGCTAGAGATTTGTCAATGCTATTTATCATTCAAAACTCAACTCCATGTTTAACTAGTTTTTAATTTCTGCTGTCATCTTTATTATTTCCTTCCTTCTGCTTGCTTTGAGTTTATTTTGCTCTTCTTTCTCTACGTCTTTTTTTTTTTTTTTTTTGAGAAAGAGAGAGAATGTATGCATACATGCATGTAAGTCAGGGGTGCATGATGAAGGGGAGAGGAAGAGGGAGAGAGAGAATCTTAAGCAGGCTCCATGCTCAGTGCGGAGCCCCCCTTGGGCTTGATCTGAGGATGCTGGGGTCTTGACCTGAGCTGAAACCAAGAGTTGGACACTTAACTGACTGAGCTACCCAGGTACCCCCTTTTTCTAGGTTTTTAAGGTAGAAGCTTAGATTATTCATTCGAGACTTTTTCTTTTTCTTAATGTATGCATTTAGTGCTATAAATGTCCCTCTCAGCACTGCATTAACTATATCTCATAAATGTTGACATGCTTTGTTTTTTTTTTCATTCAAATCAATGATTTTTTTCTTATTTCCCTTGAGACTTCCTCTTTGACCCGTGGATTATTTAGAAGTATGTTGTTTAGTTTCCAAATGTTTAGAGATTTTCCTACTATCTTTCTGTTACTGATTTCTAATGTGAGTCCACTGTAACCAGAAATCACATTCTGCACAAGTTTAACTCTTTTAAATTTGTTGAGGTTTATTTTATGGCCCAGGATATGGTCTACCTTCATATATGTTCCATGATCACATATGGGCATTCTGTTGTTGTTCAGTAGAATCTAATTCTGTAAATGTCAATTAGATCTTCCTGGTTAATGGTATTATTGAGTTCTTTTGTAATGTTGCTGATTTTCTCTCTGAAATTCTATCCTTTTTTGAGAGAGGGATGTTGAAGTCTCCAACTATAACTGCGGATTTGTTTGTTTCTCCTTTCTTTGTTGTTGCTATTGTTGCTTGGTGCATACACATTTAGAATTTTTAGGTCTTCTTGGTGGATTGATCTTTTAATCATTATATGATGCTTTTTCTGTCTCTGGTAATTGTCTTTGCTTTGAAGTCTACTTTATTTGGTATTAATATGACCACTCCTGATCTCCACTGATTGACATTTGCTTGATATATCTTTTTCCATCCTGTTACTTTCTTTCTTTCTTTTTTTAAATATTTATTTATTTATTTGAGAGGGAGGGAGGGAGAGATAGTGTGTGCAAGTGGGGGGAGGGGCAGAGAGAGGGCAAGAGAGACTCTCAAGCAGATTCCCCACTAAGCACAGAGCCTGACACAGGGCCTAATCTCATGACCCTAAGATCATGACCTGACTCAAAATCAGGAGTTCGATGCTTAAGTGACTGAGCCACGCAGGTGGCCATCCAGCCTGTTACTTTCAACTTGCCTATATTGTTTAACTTACTTATTTGAAGAGAGTTTCTTGTAGACAGCATATAGTTGGATCACTTTTTTTAATCCAATCTGCAGTCTTTGTCCTTTCATTGATATATTTAGAACATTTATATTTAATGTGATTATTGATGTGTTAGGGCTTAACTCTATCATTTTATTTTTTGTTTTCTGTTTGTTGTCACTGTTTTACATTTCTATTTCTTTTTTCCTATTTTTCTATGGCTTGCTTCAACATTTTTAAGATTTCTGTGTCTCTTTATCTACAGTGATTTCAAGTCTATCTGTAATAGCTTTTTTAGTAGTTGCTCTAAGAATTGCATTACATATGCATAACTTATCAAAGTCTACTGATGACAGAATCCCTGGGTGCCTCAGTTAAGTGTCTGCCTTTGGCTCAGGTCATGACTCCAAGGTTTTGGGATTGAGTCCAGCATCGGAGTCCTTGCTCAGTGAGGAGACTGCTTCTCCTTCTGCCTGCCTCTCCCCCTGCTTGTGCTCTCTCTCACCTCTCTGATAAAAGAATAAATAAAATCTTTAAAAATAAATAAATAAATAAACAAAGTCTACTGATGTCATCACCTTATCAATTCAAGCGAAGTACAGAAAACTTACCTTCATGTCCCTTTATCCTCCTCTATTTATAACATAATTGTCTTAATTATTTCTTCTATATATATTTATAATTATATCAGTTTTTGCTTCTAACATCAAACATAATTTAGAAACCTAAAGAGGAAGAGAAGATTATTGTACTTACCCACACTGTTGCTCATTGTAGTCTTTCTTTACTCTATATTTTGTTTCCTTCTGTTTAAAGAACTCCCCTTAGTTTTTTTCCTATGGTCTGAATGTTTGTGTCCCCATCAAATTTATATACTGAAGTCCCAATGCTCCTGTGATTATTAGGAGATGGAATCTTTGGAGGTGATTAAGTCTTGACAGTGGAGTCCTTGTGAAAGAGATAATGCCCTTATAAAATAGGTCCAAGAGAGCTACCTGTCCCTTCCACCATGTGAGAACACAGCAAGAAATCATCAATGTGGAACCCAGAAGGGGGCTTTCACCAGAACCTCAACCATGCTGGCAACTAGATCTCAGACTACCAGCCTCCAGAACTGTGAGAAAGAAATTTCTGTTGTTTAGAAGCCACTGGTCTTTGGTGTTTTGTTATAGCTGTCCAAACCATTGTTTTAGAATAGATCCCCAGGAAACAAATTCTCCTAGTTTCCATTCATCTGAAGATGTCTCAAATTCCCCTTCATTTCTAAAGGATATTTTCACTGGGTATCAGATTCTGGGTTGACAGTTTTTTTCTTTCCATAATTTTGTGCCACTTTCTCCTGGTTTTCATGGTTTCTGGTGATAAATTCACTGTAATTCTCATTTTTTCCCCTTCCCTATAGGTAAGTTGTCATTTTTCTCCAGCTGCTTTCAAGGGCTTTTTGTCTTTAATTTTTAGAAGTTTATAATATGTCTTGGGACATTCTATAGATTTATCTTGTATAAGACACTCTTAGCTTCTTGAATCTGTAGATTTATCTTTCTTGCCTAATCTGGGAGTTTTTAACCATTATTTCTTTTATTTTTAAGAGATTTTATTTATTTATTTGAGAAAAAGAGAGCGCATGAGAAGGGGGAGGGTCAGAGAGAGAAGCAGACTCCCCGCCAAGTGGGGAGCCTGATGTGGGGCTTGATCCTGGGACTCTAGGATCATGACCTGAGCCAAAGGCAGATGTTTAACTGACTGAGCCACCCAGTTACTCCAACCATTATTTCTTTGAGTACTTTTCTAGCCCCACTTCCTTCTCCTCTCCTGGAACTTCAGTGACACAAATGCTGTACCTTTTGTTCTAGTCCCACTAACCCCTAAGGTTTTCTTCTTCTTCTTCTTCTTCTTCTTTTTTTTTCAGTTTATTTTTTCCTCTGTTGTTCTTACTGAGTTATTTCTATTATTCTATCTCCCAGTTCACAGATTTTTTTTTTCCTTTCTCCCCTCTATTCTGCTACTGACTCCGTCCATTAAACTTTTACTTTGTTTATGTATTCTCAGTCCTAAATTTTCCATTAGGTCTTTGTAGCTTTTATTTCTCTGCCATGACTTTTTATTTCTTTGCTGAAGCTTTCTATTTTTTCATTTCTTTCTAGGAGCTTTGTAATTGCTCTTTGAATCATTTTTATCATGGCTGCTTTGAAATCTTGGTTGTGTAATTTTAATATCCCAGTCATCTCACGTTGGCATCCTTTTTCATTTGGTTTGAGATCTTCCTGGTTCCTGGTATGAAAAGATTTTTTATGAGCTTGGAAATTTTCATATTATGTTCTAAGACTCTTGTTCTTATTTAAGCCTTCTTTTTCATCTACCCTGGTCTGACACTGCTTCAGCCAGGGAAGAACAGTGCCACCTCATCACTATCAGGTGGAAGCAGAAGTGCAGGCTCCCCACTTGGCCTCATTGAAACTTGAGGAGAAGAGCTCTTAACTACTGATAGGAGGGGGTGGTAGTTTGAAATCCCCACATGGTCTCCACTAACATGCAGAGAGGGAGGGTTGTTACTGGCTGACATGGAGGAAAGTCCCAGCTTCTTCCTTGGCTTTTCTGATACCACCCCTTTGGGAATATTGGGGCACCTTCTTACAGACTCAGAAGAGTAAAATTCTGAGCTCCTCACCTGGACTTTGTTGCTATGGATAGGGCCCAAGGTTTTTCTTTGGTATCTTGCTGAAGTAGAGTGGCTATTGTCTAAGTTTTCTGTTTTTCTAGGCTGCTCCTTTCCTAGTCCTTTAGCTAAAGAGAATAGTCTTTTGTTAGGGCTTTTTTTCGTCAGCACTTGTTGGTGTGTCTGGGATGCTATCATTTTAGCTCCAAGTCTGGGATTTATAAGCTAAAAGAAGACCCAGAGAACTCACCACCACATTGTTCCTTGAGTCCTGAGTCTCGTAGTAATTGTCTTCTTCTCTTCACCTTTCAGTCTTCTTATGTTTTATACATAATGTCCAGGATTTATCGTTGTATTTCGTAGAATTATAGGGAACATCTTCTTTATTTAAGGCATGGGGGACACAAAGACTAAAACATTAAAAAATCCTAACTATTAAACAAGTAAAATGGAATCAAGTAATTGTGATTCAGTGCTATGGGGATATGAAAAAGGCATGTATAATTATGAATAGATATTTAGTGAAGAGATTCACAGAAATAGCATAAGCTAGGTTGGGAATGATTTGTTCATTCAATAGTTACCACCTGCCTACTTTATACTAGGTTCCTTGATGATGGCTGTAGAATGAATGGTATTTTGACAGAGATAGGGAAATGGAGTGGCACAGATGGCAGGGTGGGCACTCAAGCAATAAGAACAGCTGAAACACACATACAAATTTGGGGTGCCAAACAGAACTTATTAAAACTATAAGCAGTGCTATTTGAAAACTCATTAAATTTGGAAACACTAAATTATACTAATAGTGTTATTAGCTAACTTTCATTTACTCTTTCTATGTGCCAGATACCATAGATAAGTGATTTATATGAAGCATTTTATTTAATGCTCATATCAAGCATATTCAGTAGGTATTATCCAAACTTTAGAGATGAGGAGGAGCCTCAGGCTTAGAAAAATAAGTAACATATCTATAATCATACAGTTAGAAAGTAAGGGAGCTAGGATTCAACCTAAAGCAGTCTGAGTAAAGAGTCTCTATCTTACCCACTACACTAGCATATAGCAGGCAATAAATTATGGAACTTAGCAAAGCCTTTAAAGACGCTTACCTTGGGGTTTTCATGCACATGAATGTTATTTTACAGATGTAGATGCCATGCACCTGGGCAAAAAAGTCAGCATCCCCAGAGACATCATGTTGGAAGAATTATCCCATCTCAGTAACCGTGGCGCCAGACTATTTAAGATGCGACAAAGAAGATCTGATAAATACACATTTGAAAACTTCCAGTATGAATCTAAAGCACAAATAAATGTAGGTATAACTTGATTATGTGGTGTCCAAATAAAGAGATAGCATTTCTAAGTGTATTTGTATCACTAGATTCCCAAACAATTATTCTACATATTTATTCAACGTATTTTTTCTGTGGATTTTTTAGACCATTTTTATGATAATGAATAATTTAGATGAATAAACAAAAGAAGTATTATATATAAGTATCTTTTTAGTTCGGTAGGGACATGGCAAACCTGTAAATTTGGCACGAAAAGCTGGTGTGTTCTGCTAAGAGGAGGGAGAGGGAGTGGAGATTGGCGGAACTAAAAGTTTCCATGGTCTTATCTGTACTAGTTAAATGTTTGGGATGGAAACACTTCCAAAGCACACAGCACTCCACAAAGTAAGCATAAGCATTTTGCTGGCTGAATACATCCTGGCACTGAAACATGCCTGAGAGCTACAGACATAGTTGAGCTTCTCTCCCTCAAAGCATTTATTCCACATCATGTAAGGAAGTCTGATACCTATTAATAACAAAACCAAGGTGGACAAAACTCTTTAGACCAAAGTTTTCCTCAGCTGAAAAATAATAAACAAATGAACAGACAAATTAATTACATTATATTTTACATACTGCATTTATACTATGTTCTTTTAAACTGTCATGTAGAGAGATTGTCGAGGAAGAAGTTCATAGCAGGAAAACAACTAATTTGGGGGGATTGGCTTTAAAAATAAAATACCAAGCATGAAGAATCAAAAGGGAATAAAGAATTGGTTCTAAATTTGAAGAGGTGGTGGAGACTATAACAAATTTAAATTTTATTTACTGAGGGTTTCTTCCTACAGCTACGGGAAGTCTATAACTTTACTTGTGAATTTAAACCCTAGCATTTGCTAGCTGCCATCACTAATCAGTTGTTTTGAATGGACATCTCACTTCTTTACAACAAACAGACTAGTTTCACTGAGATCTTTTATAGTTAGTTATAGAACTAACATCCACATCCAGAAACACTAAAATGTTAGTTATTCAAAATGTCTGTTTCTCTGGTTAACAATAAATGTGGAACAACTTAAATGAAATAATTTATTTTGTACATTAACAAGCCTCATCCAACATGCATAAAGAGTAGTTATAACTATGAATTCAGTTAGACCTCAAATCTTACTGAACCATAGTATTTACATTTGTGAGGGATGATTTTTCACTTGAAGTCATGGATAAATATAATGTTATGTTATGCTATAATTATGTCTAATATCTAGTTATCAAAAATGTCTGTAGCTAATACAGTGTGAGACTAAAATAATCCCTATCTCAGCTGATGGAGTCTAATTATATAATCATATTCTTTTAATAATGACAACAGCTTTAAGGAGTAGTATAAAATAAGGTGGCTTAAGGTAATTCTTTGAGAAGTCATCTACAAGTCTAGACATCTGAATAAATGAGTAAATCCAGTTTTCATAACTTATACTTACATCTCTAAGTCTATGCTTTAACTACAGTTCTGGAGCAAGGGACAATGAGTGTTTAAATGTAATTATAAACACAACATATTCCCTCATCTCCAGTATCTTAGTTTATTTTCATTAACCTGTGGCCAAATGTTCTAATTATACATAAAATCTAAGAACATGCCTTGATAGTTTTTCAGTATTCCTAGAAAGTTGGACACTAAATAAATAAAATAGTCCAAAACAGGCATATTGGAATAAACAATTAAATGCTGATAAGTAACTTAGAGCTATAAACAATAATAATGTATGCCATGAACTTGTATGTCATTGAGTTACATAACATACTCTGAAGTCTGATAAAATCTACTCTCTCTTTAGAAATGAGGAATGTAGTGTTCAAGGAAGTATATTCATTTATCTTAAGCAACACTATAATAAAGAAGATTGAAACCCAACTCTCAGAATTCTAGAATTCTTGGTACTGACACTTATCATGGTATAATCAAAGGAAACTGGGTTGGAAACCAGGAGACCAGGGTTCTGTCCCAGCCATCCCACAAGCCATGCAATTTGGAGTCGATTTAAAAGTTTCTTTGCTTTCCTGGACCTGTTTTCTCATTTAGAAAATGAGTGAATGGACTCAAATGTTCTCTAAAGTGTCTTCTTTAATGATCTATATTTAATTCTAAAATTGACCTGTATGATAAATTATTGAGGAAAATAGTGAGCCACATTATATAATGATATATTTGCTTTATCAAGGCATTAGATCGCAACTTGGAGCAAGCCTTGTTAATATGAGAGGAATTTTTAAAACAATAATAGGTTCAGATCTACTTCCATTCCTTTATTTACACTTTTGGAAAATATTTATTGAATGCCTACTGTGTTCTAGATAGGATGCTGGGAGCTCAATGACAAATAAATACAGCTTTTGTGTAGTGAAAGGGAAACAAAATAACATTGAAAGATAGAAAACAACTATTACTCATAGTCTACTTCTTGAATCATCTTTATATAATTTATTGACTATATTTTCTGAAATGAACTTTTACTGTTTCCCTTAAGCTATACTGTCAAAATAATTATTTAACTCTATATACGTGTCTTATTTTATTATAATGTTTAGGACATCATTAGATGAAAATATAAACCAACTCCCTGGTAATTTAATGCCATTTGTTCAAATATTAAGTATCATCTTAAAAATTAAAAAAATAGGTCAGCTTTGGTCACACTCTGCTGTTGAGAAACTGGCAAATTCAAGCCACACAAACTTTATGACATAAATAATAACAGGAAATGTGCTTTCTTAACAAGAAATGAAGATCCTCTGCTTGCTACACAAGCCAATTTTGAACCCTTAGTTCATGATTGATCAAATTCTTTTTTTTTTTTTTTTTAAATAGTCTCCATGCCCAATGTGGAACCTAATGTAGGACTTGAACTCACGACCCTGAGATCAAGACCTGGGCTGAGATCAAGAGTTGGACACTTAACTGACTGAGCCACACAGGTGCTCCAACTCATGAAATTCTTGTACCAATAGACAAAAAAATAAAATGGATGAAGAAAATGAGAATTTAAGGAAAAATAAAATAGAAGAATGATTCATGATAATTAAAATTATCTTCTACAAATCACTATAAAATGATATTGAGGAAAACAATCTACATTTTATAGTAAAGATTACATACGTATTTGGTAATCATGGACTTTTTGAAATCTGTTGAGATCTTATATAATACTGGGGAAAGAGGAAGTATACTATAAAAAGTAATTCTGAAATAACACTAAACTAAATATACTGAGATTCTCAAAATATATTTATTTGGTGCAAAAAATAACTTCTATGTATTTGGTACAAATTATAGAACAGGTTTAAAAAAATCCTTTTATTTCTATTGATATTTCAATAGAAATCATGTGATAGACCTTATCTATAACTTCTATGTTTATAACCTATAAGATGCTGCATTAGTTTTATTTTGTTTAGGGTCAACTTAATTGAAATAAAAAGAAATACATTTTCATTTATCTCTTCAACTTTTCATGAAGGGAATCACATATGATGGAACTCTATAATTTAAGGCTTATATCATAACTAAAGTAAGTTGTTACCCAACTATTATTAGGCTTTGTTTGTATACTTAACAATGACAATAGAAATACTAGGTGTCTCCTGATAATTAATGACTAGCTAGAAACAGTTGATTGTCCTGTTCACTAATTCCCAGGAAAGAGTCTCTAATGAAAGTCAGTATTACAATTCTTAAAATACCATAGATAGAATGATTTGTAAGTTTAGTTGAAATGCATTTCACGGAACTTAGAAAAAGAACCCTAAATGCATGATAGTCCTATATTTATCTCAACTGGCTTTTTGTTTATAATTAACATTTTAAGAGGTGGTATAAGTTCAGAGTGAGAAAAAATACTAATCTGGTCAAATAAGTTTAACACTTAAGAAAATAACTACATTCAAAATGCTAAATACTAATATTTCTGAGTACAGCATTACACCAGTCTTTAGAAATTATTCTTTATTGTCTAAGGAATAAAATATCAACTCTTCTGCCTAGTAATCAAACCCTGTGCTCACCTAACAAACCTTACCTCTCATGTCTTTGCACCTTTCCACAAGCCAACTCAACATTGCTTACATGTGCTCTATTCATTTCCACAGCAGCTTTACCCATGGTGCTGCAGAGAATAAGGTGAATTTTGTAAAAATCACCTGGCGAGAGTCTGTTGGTTGGGTTAAGCCTGAAAATGAGGATGAAGTTTATTTTGGTATTAAATACAAAATTATTTTTCACCATATCATTGTAAATGAATGCAGAAGTGATAAAGCATCTCCAATTATTTTTTGCTTATGTCACACAGAAAAAAGTCAAAGCTGGTTTTTATTTGCTGTTCTCTTCACTAAGTTTTTCTTTTTAGGGTTAAAAAATTGACTTTATATACTTCTTAGATAGATTAGCTTTTTTTTTTTTCCCCTAAAGATTTTGTTTATTTATTTGACAGAGAGAGACACAGTGAGAGAGGGAACACAAGCAGGGGGCTGGGAGAGGGAGAAGCAGGCTTCCCCGCAGAGCAGGGAGCCTGATGTGGGGCTCAATCCCAAGACCTTAGGATCATGACCTGAGCCAAAGGCAGACCCTTAACGACGAGCCACCCAGGCGCTCCAGTTGGCTTCTTTTCTAAGACACATATTTTGGGATGCCTGGGTGGTTCATTTGGTTAAGCCTTAGGCTGAGGTCCTGATTCCAGGGTCCTGGGATGGAGCCCCATGTAGGGCTCTCTACTCAGCAGGGAGCCTACTTCCCCCTCTCCCTCTGCCTGCTGCTTCCCCTGCTTGTGCTCTTTTTCTTTCTCTCTCTTTCTCTGTGTCAAGAATTTAAAATCTTTTAAAAAATAAAATAAAATGCACATATTTCTCAGATATAATTAAAACAATTCTTTATTATAGAGATAAGGCCTAGTCATGCTTCTAAAAACATTACCTATTAAAATGTCTTTTTTCTCTGTTAAAATGAAGATTGACTGTTTTTAGAAGTGCTATATTAATGTCATAGAATAAATCCTAAATTATAATCATAAAACAAATTCACCTAAAACTTAAAAGACAAACATCTCTTTAAAGCATTTTGTTTCCTAGAAATCCCAAATTCTTCCTTTTACAGATCTATGCAGCTTCAAGTTTATTTTTTTATTCAGCTGGTGTTCAAATCTCAGATTAAATTTTAAATTAAAAGTAAATATAAACACTATAAATAAAGATAGTAATGTAACAATGACCAAGCCAAATGTTTGGCCAGTATGCTCTATAATACTAGATTATTAAAAACTTAAAAATTAAATAGATTCACCTTTATGGGGACTTTGTGAATAGTACATTAATTAATTGATACAAAGCCCTAGATACTGCCTGGCACATAGTAAGTTTCAATTGATTATTATTAACTGGAATGTTATCATAAAACATATCTTAAGTTAGTATCAGTAAAAGTTCTCATTCAATAGCTCCAATTACATATAAGCTATTGAGACCCCAAGAAACAAGGCAGTGGCACTGTACTTAAATTTTAAATATACCAGTGGAGTTTTGCACATAGGGTATCTCCATATCAGTGTGTCTAATATTTTTGAGTTTTCAGCAGAGTTTATTTTTGATCACATACAGCACAACATTGGCATGCAGAATGGGAAACTGGATGGAAGCAACTTGGAAGGTGGCTCACAACAAGCCCCATTTACCCCTCCCAACACTCCGGATCCACGAAGTCCCCCAAATCCAGAAAACATTGCACCAGGTAACTATTTCCTTAGAAACAATAAATAAACAATAAGTAAAATAAACAGGATGAAATTGCTGTGCACTTAAATATATGACTCAGGTCATCTAGATGCTTTAGTAAATGGTATCTAAATGACATGGCTTTACTCATTACATATCTATTTTGTGGTTAAGTTCAAGATAAATATAAAGATTCAGATCTAAGGAGTTGTGTAAACCATCTACTATGTTCTTTCAGATGGTTCTTTGTATTTGTTATATTAAAAATTGAGTCACTTATAATTACATTGAAATTCTATTTGTATAGGACTATAATTTATGAAGTGCTAATCTTGTCTTCTTTAATTTCAAAATAACTCTGATATATTTATTACAGTCCTCATTTTACAAATTAAGAAACCGAGGTCACAAATGGTTATAAACTCATTGATTGATCAAGAATTAAATCCAGTTACCAAATTTACAGATGCCTTGTGAAATTGACCTTGTGGAGGTTACTATCATTATTCTCTGCTTCCTTAAAGGACGTTAAATGCAATTTTTCAAGATTGCCTATTTGTTTATTATCTTAAAAGAGAAATAAATCCTTATCTAATGAGTATATGTTACTCAGAAATATTGTTAGATTTTGAAATATTAAATGTCACAAGAATTATCTACTTAGACAACACCTTTTCAAAATAAATGACAGCAAGTACCTTCAAGTATTCCTTCAAGAGTACTGTACAAAGTAGATTTTTTAAAGGCTTGAAATTAGCAATATCTATGTCATATTTTTGTAAAATAAACAATAAATTTAGCAAGAGCAATTCGAGTTCTTCTCAAATAGCCAGTTTTTGAAAATATGTAAGTAAAGCAACTGTACCATATTGAATCTCACTTAAAAATAAATTAACTCAGTCATTGATGTGCTTAGATTTATTAGGACATTCTCACTGAACACCATGAGAAAAAGTACTGATAGACAAAATAGCCCTGAAGGAGACCAAGTACACACTTAGAATGCATAGAACTCTTAAGTGAAACATCATAATAAAGTTCTCAAATAGCTTTCACGTAGCCTTGTGTGTGTGTGTGTGTGTGTGTGTGTGTGTGTGTGTGTGTGTGTCAGAAAAGCAGGTAACAGATTCTACATATACAGTGTTAAGCACACAGGAGAAAAACAAGCCTAAGGATCAGACAGACCTGGGTTCAACCTTCTGGCTCCATCCATCCCTGCCCATTTTACTACTGTGTTGGGAAAGAAAGTAACTCTCTTTGAGTCTCCATTGTCTTCATCAGTAAAAGAAGCAAAACAAATCTCACTGCACAGGGTTCTGAGAATTAAGTGTGATAAGCATAATTCCAACCATATAATAAAGTATAGTAGTCCTCCTTATCCACAGGGCATACACCCAAGACCCCAGTGGCTTCCTGAAACTGTGGGTAGTATCGAATCCTATATATACAAAGTTTTTTCCATACATACATACTTAAAATAAGGTTGCATTTATAAATTAGGGACAGTAAAAGGTTAACAAACAATAACAACATAGAACAATTATAACAATACACTGTAGTAAAACTTACGTGAATGTGGTCTCTCTCTCTTTCAAAATCTCTTATTGTACTATACTCACCTTTCTGTGATGATGTGAGATGAAGTGAGGCGAATGATGTAGGCACTGCGACACAGCGTTAGGCTACTAGTGACTCTGACCATGAGTCAGAAGAAAGAGCAGCTGCTTTGGGACAGGACCAGACAGAACCAGGATAACTGCCCTTAACTGAAACTGCAGAAAGCGAAACCAAGGATCAGAGGGATTCTACTGTACTTAGCTAAAGTTAATTCTTTCCCTATCAACTTTATATCCTTAAAACAGAAAAGAACACATACATACCCTTTTAGCTCCCACCACTATTTGACAACCTTCTGATTTCTAATGTTTGTTTGTTTTCTTAAATAGTAAAGAGAAGACATATAGAAATGTTTGTGTTGGTTCAGTCTGGTACTCTCAACACTGTGTTAGAACTTTTGTTGTATGGTCATCATTGTAAACCATATCATGGCAAAAGGAATAAAAAAAATTCATCTCTACCCTCAAGGAATTCACCCTTGAGACAGTACAGAAGTTCATGTTACATTTGTTGTCTCACTTTCTCTCTGCATATATAATTTAATATCATATGCATTTTATTTACTGTCAGGAATATATATATATACACATATGTGTAAATATTTATACATATATAAATAGAACATTTAAAAGTATAAACTCATACAGTTCTTTAAATCTAAATATCCAGTTATTAAATATTAGGAAATGTCTATGTAACACAGACTAAGAAAAGGGGGAGTGTGGAGATTATCAGGTAGTTTATCCTGAAACAGAGTAACGGACCCTTCCTTCTTGGTTGGTAAGTTGAAAAGTATAGAAAACTGAGGAAGCAAACTTAAGCTTATCCTAATTTAGCAAGAATTATTATTGGTTAACATGCTATGTATCCAAAAGCTTTTTGAAAAGTTTCTTCAAACATGAATCAATAAGAGTATTATGATGCCATAATATTGCAGGAATTAAGTTCTTTGAATTTAAATCAGTTGTGTTAAGGACAATATTTATGTTATCATGTAGCATTCTTGAAATGTAATGTATCTGAGAGCTTAAACATATTACATTCTTTCCTGTACATAATTCAGCATATCAAAAAAGAGTTATTAGTTAATTCTATCTATAAAAAGAAATTAGAAAACCAGGAATATTTTAAAAATGTGAAAAGATTAGACCCCTTATCTTTCAATGTAGTAGGTTATTATGAAACTCTTATGAAAGTGATTATAAACATGAGAATATTCTAAGCAAACTTGGTTAGGAATAAAAAATACTAGATAGAAGATTTACTAGAATTATAGTTATGTGATCATTATGTTTATGGGTGAAAAAAAACTGAGAAAAAATATATAAAGGTAAAATAATTGTATTAGGGTAGTGGGATTTCAAGGAATTTTTTAAAAATATAGAATTCTAAAATTTCCAGTTTCTAGATGGCTGATATCTGATAACTTTTAGGAAAGAAATGGGAAATAAAATGTGCTAGTTATGATAATGGAGTTCTGTATATCATACAAATGGAAAGCACAAGAAAAGTAACTCTGCTTTCCTGGGGGAGATAGGGAAGGCTAAATAGAAGAGGTAACCTCAAGCTAAGGCTTAAGGTAAGAATTTCCAGGTAGCAATAATTAGAAAGAGCATTCCAGGCACAGGGAACTAATGGAGCAAGTAGAGAACCATAAGGGGACACAATATGTGTCAAGCAGATCCAAGTTCTGGAGCATAAAAATGGGAGAGGAGAATGGCAGGAGATGAGGCTGCGCTGAGTAATCTAGGTTTTTGTCATGGGTAGCCATCATAGCACCCTGGGAAAGGAAGGTCAGTGACATGATCCAGTTTTCCAGTTGGAAAGGTCACTCAGGCAGCACTGTGGAGAGTCTGGGGAGGAGTTGGAGACTAAAGAATGAGTATGAAGACTATCGTGAAAGCCCAGGTAAGGGGTGGTTAAGGCCTGAACCAAGGCGGTAGTAAAGGAAATGAAGAAAGAAGAAGGAATTTTCCAGAGCAAGTTTTCCCAGTGTTCTGTTTGCAAATCCCTTGCTTAAGATCTATAAGCCATACCTGAGACTTACTGAAGCCAAATCTCTGGAAGGAAGAACCCATTTGGTCCAAAGTGACTCAGAAATGAAGTTGAGAGTCACTATTTTAGCAATTCTTTTTTTTTTTTTTTTTTTTTTAAGATTTTGTTTGTTTATGACAGAGAGAGATAGTGAGAGAGGTAATACAAGCATGCAGGAGCTGGAGAGGGAGAAACAGGCTGCCTGCTGAGCAGGGAGCCCCATATGGGGCTCGATCCTGGGACACTGGGATCATGACCTGAGCTGAAGGCAGATGCTCAATGACTGAGCCACCCAGGTGCCCCTATTTTAGCAATTCTTAAGAAGTACAGCTGTACTTAGTGATCTGCCGTGGGAAAGAGAGGAAGTTTAGGATAATGCTTCTATTTTGGACATCTGAGGGTAGTGTTGGTATTCACCAAGGATAACTAATATAAAGGAAGAACTAAGAGGAAAATGGCTACATATAGGTCTAGACAGAGTATTAAGGGTGTCAGGGGATATTCGTTTGGACAAATATAATGGGAGGTTGAACAGAAGGGCCTGGAGATTTAAAAAAAAAAAAAAGAATCATCAATATGTAGGTCACAATTGTAACCAGGAATATAAATGGAATTTTCTGGGGAGAATGTATAGTATAAGAAAAGAGCTTTGGGTAGCTAAGTGGCAAGCATCAAAAGAGACTACCGTGAGATACTGGAGGTAACCAAAAGAAAAATTAAATCACTGCAAACAAGTAACTGCCTAGAGGTGGTATTATCAGCAAGATATTTTGGAGGAGATCAACTCTTCAGTGTAAAGAAAGGATAGGCATGATTGTACAGGAGAAAGCAGAAAACATTTTAGAGAAGAGAAGGAGCCTCAGAAAAACCTAAAAGTAAGAGTGAACAAATGGTAAAGGGTTTTGACATCGTGGAAAAAAGAATTAGGCAAAGGACACAATAAGGTTGTACGGTGGTGTAGATGGAGAGTACCCAGCTGCCTTTGAATCCTTGAAGAATGTCACTTTGATCCAGGTGAAAGCGGTTTAAAGTTGATGCCAGAAATTTGTGTCGTTTTTAAATGGCACTTATAAAAAATTTCCAGCTCCCAGAAGAAGTTGAGGAGGTGAGACCAAGCAGAAAAGTTAGGTAAGAAATCTTTAGGAACAAAGTAAGCATGGGATGGGCACACCAGGGAATAAGATTGGGGCCTGATTAAGGCAATGGAAACAAGTTACTTCACCATTTTGAAGTTTAAGTGGTTTGCAGATCACTTAGCAATTTAAGATAGACAAGACCTAAAAATTACCTCTACCGGATCAGCCCCCAGAGGAGGGAGATTTTGTCTTCCCTGATCCTTCCCCAGCACCTAGACCACAGTAGACACTCAATATACATTTTTAAGTTAATTCATTCACTTTGATATCTAAAGCCTACTATAAATTAATGTAAGGGCGGGGTGCCTGGGTGGCTCAGTGGGTTAAAGCCTCTGCCTTCGCCGCGGGTCGTGATTCCAGGGTCCTGGGATCTAGCCCTGCATCAGGCTCTCTGCTCCGCAGGGAGCCTGCTTCCTCCTCTCTCTCTGCCTGTCTTTCTGCCTACTTATGATCTCTGTCTGTCAAATAAATAAATAAAATCTTAAAAAAAATTTAATGTAAGGGAACAATTTTTCACAATTAAATGAATAGTTGCACTGAACAAATACATACTAGGATAATCAAGGAAGAAATATTTGTATGATTTGGTATAATTAAACATAAGGAAAAGTGGTTTCTTTTGAAATTCCAGAAGTTTAAAGGGGTTAAAAATGTCTTATAGTCTCAGACTACTCTTTTCTAATAGAGCATAAAAAGGATGCATTCTTCCTAAGTTCACCCCCACTTGAAAAATTAAACATGGTAAAATGTTAGGTGGAGTTCAGTAACTCCTAGGCGCTCTGTATTTATTTATTCTTGCTATATTTTTCCAAAGGATATTCTGGACCACTGAAGGAAATTCCTCCTGAAAAGTTCAACACCACAGCTGTCCCTAAGTACTATCAGTCGCCCTGGGAACAGGCCATTAGTGGTGATCCGGAGCTTTTAGAGGCTTTATACCCTAAATTTTTCAAGCCTGAAGGAAAGATAGAACTGCCTGATTACAGAAGCTTTAACAGGTAATCCAATTATCCTGGGTGATACTGTTGGCATCTAATACCGAGGGTTTTATATCATAGTATGGAGAACTGAATTCTCTGGAAGAAAAAGAAATTTTAATAATAGATTCAAAATAGTCATACAGGATAACTCCTAAGCCTAGGCAAGGACTGATTTTTACAATATTACGTATTTACAATATGGCAAGACTTGGGTTTTTTTTAGTACAAAAATGAAGGAAATGTTTCAGAAACTATCACTGTTAAAACGTCAAGATTATTTCCCACATTATTAAACTTTTTAAAAAATTGTTATTAAAAAGTTTTATTAAGAAGTTTTTAAAAAATTAGTAATAATTTCTCATTCAAAGGTTGATATTAGCTTTTATGTGTTGATTCAAATGAGAGTGCTGTTCAAGAATTTCAGAAATAATTTATATATACGACTATGAGAGTTACTGTGTAACTTTAGGCTCCAACTTATATTTTTTAAACCAGATTAAAGTTCATTTAAGGAATTGTGGCCCAAGACTCCAGCATATGTATCACCAAAACTTACGCTACTAAAAATATTGCCAAATATCTGCAGGATAGTATTCACAATAGATATCTAGCTCTCCCTATTATCCAATTTTGATAATTCATAATAATTAATTAATGGGTATTTTAGATATATCTTTTAATGGTCTCCTAGTTCATTCTTTGATCATTTGGTTTTCATTTTTACAGTAAAGTATTTTTAGTGTGGGGGGTGCCTTGGTGACTCAGACTGTTGAATGTCCAACCCTTTACTTCAACTCAGGGCATGATCTCAGGGTGGTGAGATCAAGCCCCACGTCAGGCTGGTGCTGAGCATGGATCCTGCTTAAGATTCTCCCTCTCTCTCTCTCTTTCCCTCTGAACCTTCCTGTCCCTCTCTACCACCCTCGCTCACATACATACTCCCTCTCAAATAAATAAATAAATAAATAAACAAATAGAAGTATCTCTAGTATGCTGTTTTGCACCCACAGAAAAGTATTCCTAATATAGGCTGCTTAATGACTATTCACTTGAAAATTAATAAATTAAGGAGTAAGTCTTTGATTCACAAAAGAATACCACAAAGTCTGCATTTAAATAGTGATCTTCTTTAGTACTTTTAAAATTATTACACTATTAGAATGTTAGTTTTCACACCCTACTATTGTAGTGGTATTAATATTATGCCTCTTATTAGTAATAGAGCTACTAGGATTGCTCCTAATACTATTACTAATTGGTAATGCTAATAGTATTAGTACTACATCTACTGCATAAATGAGGTATACCACAGAATTTAAGGAAGGATTGAGGAGTGTCTGGGAAAGGAGACTGGATGGCCACTGTAATCAACGATAGAACTTTCTTCCAAAATGAGAGTGTAGAAAATTACAAAAAGTAAGACACTAAGGGAAAATGGAAAATAATGGAATACTTGAGGCTTGTTTCTGAGATTAGTGCTTTAGAGATGTTGTGTGACTTCTTGCGTAGCTTGTGGCTTTCCTATCCCATGCCTGCTGAGCAGCTTGCTTCCAGTTTTACAAACACACTGATATATTTGGGTTGGCTATAAAGAGATGCCTATTGTTTGTATAAACACCAAATGAGTGCTATTTCAGTGAGAGAGAGAAAAAGAGAAGTTAACCTGTTAATAATTCTCCTTTCCTTGAAAAAATTTTCTTTTTATATACACATCAATATATAAATAAAAACTCCAGAACTTAATGTTAATATTACAGCCTATTCTTAGATTCTTTTTTATGAACACAGTTTGGTATAAGTCAATGTACATTTCATTATTATTTTAATGTTTACAAATGTCTTTTCATACAGATATGCCAATATTTTAGTCATTGTCACTGATTTTATGAGACAGTAAATAAGCACTGATCAATTTTTAAAGAAAATTTGAGTATGGTTGACACATGATATTACATGAGTTCTGGGTGTACAACACAGTGCTTCCGCTGTGCCCACCACAAGTGTAGCTACCATCTATCACCATACAGTGCTATTATAAAACTATCGACTATATTCCTTATGCTGTACTTTTAGTCACATGACATTCATCCTATAACTGGAAGACTGTATCTCCTGCACTCCTTCATCCATTTTGCCCATGCTCCCAACGCCCCTCCCCACCTGGCAACCATCAGTTTGTTCTCTGTATTTGTAAGTCTGATTCTGCTTTTTTGTTGTTGTTCATTCGTTTTGTCTTGTTTTTAGATTCCACATATAAGTGAAAGCATATGGTATTTTTCTCTGATTGATTTCACTTAGCATAAGTGAAATATAAGTGAAATTCACTTTAGGTCCACCCATGTTGTTGCAAATGACAAGATCTCATCCCTTTTTTACGGCTAAGTAGTAGTCTATTGTGTATATTCCAGTGGAATATATACCACATCTTCTTTACCCAATCATCTACTGAGGGACACTTGGGCTGCTTCCATATCTTGGCTATTGTAAATAATGCTGCAATATTCTTAGATTCTTTATTATTGTTAAATAACAGATGAAACAAAATATGATACATAGATTATCCCAAACAGGTAGCTTTAAGAGCCTTTTTGCCCTTAAAGTATACGTATCTGGCTACACAAAATTTGAGGCCTTGTCTGTTGCATACATTGCTCTAAAAGCCTACTTAATGAACATTTAAACAGTATAACCATATTTTTGCCTTGAATGCTTGCTAAATAAATGAGCCTATAAAAAATTACATGGGTAGGAAATGGAAATCTGTTTCTAGCTACAGAAGTCTAGTTTATATTAGAACAACTTCAAAAAAATAACTAGAAAATCTAGTTATTATAAAGTGTTTGAAAACCTATCAAGGAAGTAAGGACTTACGGGCCAAACTAGACATGAGGTAAATTTAGAGAAGTAAACTCACATTTGGTACCACTTTTCCCCGTTAAGGATTTTGCTGATTTATTGGCCACAACTAATAAGTAGAGAAAGTAAGCAAACTTTTCAATAATCTTGAATCTGGGAAGGCCAAAAATAGGAAGATAGGGTCTGCTAAGAGGAGAGGTTTTAGTTGGGATTCTTACAGGCTATCCCCCTGAAATAAAGGTGAACAAATAAAAGACCAGCTTTCATGAAAATAAATACTGGTCCTAATCAACACAATCCTAGGTTGGATTAAAAATCACCTCCTTCATGTCAAACTGCCTGCTGTGGCCAAAAGTAAATCAGCATCTTGCATCCAATGGGTAACCATATATTCCTGAACTCCCATGAGTGGGTGCGAGGCCTGTGCAGTTGCATGGGGTGTCCATGCTTTGAAGGGTCATGCTTGGTTTTTCAATGCTTTTTTGTCTTTAACATGAAATTCTTAACAATTTTTTAACAAGAGCCCCAAGTTTTCATTTGGGGCCTACAAATTACACAGTTGGTCTTAATCCAAGGCTCCAAGCTTAGGAAGTGGTTATTGACCAATCAGGTGGACTAAGGTGCTTTTTACCCTAAGCTTCTCCGCATGCAGGACACTCTTACAACTATCTTATTAACTGATATGTTTTTTAATCTTCATGCTTTACTCTTTACTTGTCCATAAGATCTATTGCAATCTTTCCATCTTTGAATTCTTAGCACATAGTAAGGTGTTTAGACATAATAAGCCATCAGTAATTTGCTGCATGAATAAATGACTTAATCAACAAATAAACAAACTATTGATATACAATGGCCATCTTCTAAAATGATAAAACACTGTCTTGGACATCTTGCACATCCAAGGATAAGTATTATTTATGTACTGAATCAACTCTGAGTCATAAAGACTCTTCAATTCACTAAATCAAATGACAAAATGCGAGACATTGAATCAGCTAGTTGCATCATGAATGGGACAGCAACCTGGTTTGACATCACTTAGACACAACCCAAGCAGGGTGACATTCCTAAACACACTGTTCTACTTAGCAAATGATCTCAGAAGGCCCCATATACCCCAAGAATTATCTCATGAGGGTGTGGTATGGAGTAGTGACTAAAAAAATAGGACTCATGGGAGACTGGGTTTAAATCCTTGTTCTACAACTTAATAGGTGGGGGACTTTGGGCAAGTCATTCAACTTAGCTGTGTCTCTGTCATCTATTAAATAGGGATATAAGTAGAACCAATTCATAAGGTTGTGAGAATTTAATGAAAAAAACAAACAAACAAACAAACAAACAGGCAAAGCCTTTGTCTTCAAAGTTTGATCCACAGGCCAGTAGCACTGGCATTACCTGGGAATTGGTTAGAAATGTGGATTCTCAGGACACACACTAGACTGATTGAATTAGTGTCTGCTCTTTAACGAGACCCCAATGTGACTCCTTTATCAATAGAGTTTGAGAACCAGGTAAAAAAGGGTCTGATGTATTAGTACCTAGTTGATAAATAATAGCTGTAATCATTACTATGCCTTCTGGAGCTTAATAATGACGAAGGGCCTGAAATGATAATCTAAGTTCTTTGAGTTCTTTTCTAAACTGACCTCTTTTACCTCCAGAGTATGGTTTTAGGCCCTGAATGTGAAAATTTATACTGATACCATTGCTAAGTACTACCTTGGACTGAAGTTACTGCACCAATCCGAGACCTGTTATTATCGATATCTACCATAGCAATTTGGGGGAAATATCATCAGGTCAGTCATCCTGAAAACAGATGCAACAGAAAATAAAATATGCTGCTTATCAAAGAGGAGCAAGTTAGTGGAAGATAAGAAAATGATGGGAAACAAGACAGAGATTCTATACCATGGACCATCTGTTCAGCCATTGTTGAGATCCTCTATCCACTCTATGGATGTTCCCTTCACAGAGGATTTTAGCGTCTGGCTCACTGTCTTCCTCCCCAGGACTATTCCACTCATACTTCTTGGTAGCTTCACAATCCATATATGATTTATTGAACTCTCCACCCTTTCAAGTCTTTAACTGTCTCATTTTAAGGATAGCTTTCTGAATCCCACCTCAACCACCCTTCGCTTTTCTTAAAGTTTGTCATTACCATTACCCGTGCTGCCTTCAGAATCATTTCAAGCACCCTCTTCTCTATCACATTGTATCTTTACCTTTCATTTATTCTTTTATTCAGTAAAACTTCAGCTCCACGTGTTAAAGCCATCCCACATTTCAAAGTCCATCAATCACTGTATCCTTACTTAATCAGACTTCATGGTCTCTCATTATTGTCACACAGAAATTAAGATATTCAAGAAAGATCACGGAGTGACTGAGCTACAGAGAAAATCAGATCTCTTCCAGGCTTTAAAATAATCTCCACAACATTAGACAATCTGATAGTCTTCCCAGTTCCATTGTTCAAATTTTTATGAGAATCTTCTAGATATAATTCACTATACAAGTTTATTGTAATGAGTTACAAAGATATATCAGAGAGAATTCCTGTCCTCTTGGAGTACAGTTTAGCACAAAAATTAGGCAGATATATCAATGGGTGTAATGGAAAATAGGAAATGGGGTTACGGGGGAGGTAAAAACAGAATCCATGGAAACTTAGAGGAGAAAGAGCTACTTCTGGCTGTGGGAGATCAAGGAAAGCTTCAAGAAGAAAGCTACATATGTTACTTAAATAACAAACTTAGAACTTAAAGAACTTAAAGTTGACTTGGAAGTGCAAATTAGAAAAAGTTAAAACCTAAAGGAGATATAGAAATGTGGTAATAAGTGTCAGAGTACTTAACAGAGAAAAAAAGAGTATGACTAAAAGTAGGAGAGCATAAGGGAGAAGAGTAAGCAGTGCATTAAATTTGGCCGGAACAAAAGGGACATAAAAAGAGAACAGGACAAACGGACATGATTGACCTTTCCACTGGGATGTCAAAATCATTTCCCACCCATACATCAAACCTGTTCCTTTCTATATCTTCCACCAGCCAGTTGCTAAAATCTGTATATACAACGAATCCTTGATTTCTATATTTCCTCAATAATTTTTATCCATTTTATCAGAAAGTCCTGTTGACTCTACTCCCCAACCCCATCCTGAAACCATCCACTTCTTTCCATCTTCATGGAAAATACCTGAAATTCAAGCCACCATCATTTCTTACTTGAATTGCCACAATATCTTCTCTCCTTCCACTCTTGACCTCTTACAATCTATTCATAGAGCAACAGCAGTCAGAGTAACCTTTACAAAAATTTAATTAAATTACACTACTCCCCTACTTAACATTTTACACTGTTGCCCTTCACACTTAGTATGAAATTCACATTCCTTACTTGGACAAAGTCCCATACAATCCACCTCTTTGTCCTCTCTTTACCTACTTGTCTACCAACACTGGCCTTCTTTCTTTTCCTGACCATATCAACAATACCTCTGCCTTAGATTCTGTGCATTACTTACTCCCTAGGCCTGAGATGCTAACATGGCTAGCTTCCTACCATTGGATGACAGTTTAAATGTCACCTCTTCAGAGAAGTCTTCCCCAACTAGCTAGCTGGTTATTCATCTATGCCCTAGTAAATTACACTATTTTAATTTCCTGCATAGCTCTCATTACTATCAGATGTTCTCTCTCTCTCTCTCTATATATATATATATTAATTGTCTGTCTTCTTCATTAGAGTATAAGAGCTTGGGGTGCCTGGTGGCTTGGTTGGCTAGGTGTCTGACTCTTTATTTTCAGCTCAGGTCATCTCAGGGTGGTGACATGGAGCCCCACATCAGTGTGGAGTCTGCTTAAGATTCTCTCCCTCTCCTTTTGCTCCTCCCCCACCCCATGCATGCATGTTTTTCACTCTTTAAAAAAAAAAAAAGAATAAGAGAGCTCGAACTTTGAGCTCACTGTTCACGGTTCTATCACTTAGAAATGCCTGCTGCTGAATGAATAAATAAATTAAATAAATTACATTAAATAAATTAATAAATTAATGGCTAAATCAAAGAAAGCTAGAATGTTATGTGGGGCCTTGAATGCCAAACAAGTTGGACTTTATTCAAAAGAAAAATAGAATTTTTTCTTTTGAAAAAGACACACTTCTTGCCTTCAAAGAGCTTACAATTCACAAATTATACCAACCCATATTATGAAAAAACAAACTCAGACCAAATCATATTATGGGGGAAAAAAAAGCTAACAAGCCAAAGTACCATATCATAAGCACCAAATGACTGACACAAAACAATGCGTGCTATAAGAATTTGGCTAACGAACAGTGTGCCAGCTGGGATAATTGAGAGAAAGTTAGAACTTAAAGGCCACAAGATATACACATGTGGAGAGAGGGCAGGGAGGAAATACTGAAGCAGGGAAACATTGTTAGCAAAGACACAAAGGCAAGAAATGTTTTCAATGAGCTCAGAGTATAGAATAGATTAGTTTAGTCCCAAACTGAGAGTACATACAAAGGGACTTTATACTGATGTATTAAAAATATGTTTTATCATAAAAACATTGTTCTAAAATAAAAGTGCTTGCCTCAGAGATAAAAAACTGAAAATTGTTCTAAGAATATAAAAACATTCCCATAGAATTATGAATTAAATTGTTTTCTATTTTCTGGCAAGTGAATTTGAAAATTAATTAATATATTTTTTTTCTTTTCACTTCCCACAGAGTTGCCACCCCATTTGGAGGTTTTGAAAAAGCATCAAAAATGGTTAAATTCAAGGTTCCAGATTTTGAGCTACTACTTCTAACAGATCCCAGGTTTATGGCTTTTGCCAATCCTCTTTCTGGTAGACGGTCCTTTAATAGGACTCCAAAGGGATGGATATCAGAGAATATTCCTATAGTGATAACAACTGAACCTACAGAGGATACCAATGTACCAGAAACAGAAGACCTATGAAAAAAAGTTGTATGTGCCACAAAACCCTCTAAATATAAATGTTGCTGTTTCATTATTCTACTTACTGGCAAAATCACTTATACTCTTCATTAGTAACAATAATTTAATAGCAATTTAGCAATTTTCCTTTTATTGCATTTAAATTAAATCTCAGATCAAATACTAATAAACAATTTGAAATCTTGTTTTAAAAACTTTCAACTCACATGTCTTTATTCATAATTTTGTTTTCACCCAGTCTAAACAATACAGACTTGTCACTGAGAAAGTCCAGAAGAGTAACTGACAACAAAAGGTTGCATCTTCTTTTCCTTTAATATGAGCTGTTTTTGAATAAGTTTTTCAAGTGGGATCTAGAATTAAAGTGCAGTGAAAGATATTTAGACACATTTGGAGTTTTCTTTAAGGGATGAAAGCTACGGAAGCCGATGTACAAACATTATGGATGGAGAAAAGTGTTGGAAAGCATTCTTTTCTGGTGACCACGATAAAACAGTATGTCTGGATAAAGCCTTTTCATTAGTCATTATTAGAATTTCTAAACTGCTTTGTATTTTTTGACCAGCTTTGAGTCACTAGGTAACTATTCCAGATGACATTTTCCAAAGTTCAGTTGGGTGACTATATTCATTTAGTATTAAGTCAACCACACAAAGAGACAATGATACAACAAACATCATACTCATCTTAATGGCCCAGGGTATACCTGGAATTCAAGCTCCATAAATCCCAAAGCTGTGTGTTGATTAGGTTTGACTTTATGTATGTATTTTTAGAGGAGTAATAACAAATGAAATATATAATAATATAGGTAAAAATATAAATATGTATGCATGAGAGAGATGTATAATTTGAATTAACAGGGTTTTTTTCCTGAATCTTTAAATTCTAGTCCTTAAATACTAGGGAGTATATGCTATAAAATGTAAAAAAACAAGAAATGAAAGAGCACAAAACATCTGAAAGCAAGGCAGCACATATCAATCATGAGATTTGCAAACATATTGATATGCAAGGCTCAAGCTAATATAAAGCTATAGATCTGCCTTAAAATATGATAGAGGGAGTAGATAGCATAGAGCTGATAAGAAATAAGTATCAATTTTTCCCATTTCAATTCAGTTAAGAGTTCTGTGATAGAAGGTTATGCCAGAGAAGGAATGTCTCAGCCATAGAAAACTATGCCCAGACTTAAGTTTAGGGAGAGAGGATAGTAAAGAAAATGCCACATAACAACATTGCATATTTACAAAAGAATCTGTGTATGCAGTGCTGGAATTGGTGGTTCTAATCATTCGCTAGTCTTGTAAGCACAGAATTAAAAAAAAAATGTTAATAAAAAAGTGCAATCCCCCCCCCCAAAAAAGTGCAATCCCTACAAAGTAGCAATATCAAAATATTGTATTAATACATACTGAAATTAAAGAAAATTTATATATTTTTAAATATATCTTTAAGATAATTTAGTTTAAGTTTTGGTGTTTATCTGTTTTAAAATAACAACATTGGCATATGCGATGACCTAGATACAAGGCTCTCATCATGACACTTTTTGGTCCATTTATAGTGTTTTAAAAAATAAAAAATTAGTCATATTCTATTATACATTGTGATGATATCATTTGGTTTTTACTAGCAGTTTGAAATGAGTTACTATTTCTCATTAAATTGAAATTTTATTGCATGATTTCAATGAGCTCCAAATAATTTAACTGTGTGCTCAATGTCACCATTCTGTCAACCACCAAAAGGGGGCCCGGCGATTAAATGCGCTAGCTAAAAGAACAATGCTCCCCCCTCTGCAACTACCATAAGGGAATATTTAAAAAGGGAAAATCTTCAGTTGCCTTTTTTTTTTAAAGATTGGAGAGAAAATGATGGAATAACTCTTTGTTCACTATTATATTTCTCCCTTTCCTGGAAATGTGTATTAATTCTAGCTCAGCTGTCTGACACGTTTAGAAATGCCAAAATTTCACACTTGGGTTGTTACATAATTGAGAATTTGAAAGGAACTTTGAATAGGTTTCCATTGACCTGAAAAGCAGCTAAATCTTTCAGAGTCTGAAGAAATATGATAGTCTATTTTGAACAGCAGAAAGACTGTGGCATCTTTTCCAGTCACATTTGTATACATGAAAAATGGAATAAACGAGAATGAACATTTAAAAAAAAAGTAAAAGAATAAAAATAACTTTCATTGATGGACTACTAAATGCCAGGCAGTGTACTCATGGTTTTCTAAAGACTCCTTAACATATATTTGTCATTTTTCAATTGAATAATTATCCTGCGAGGAAGGTATAAGAAATAATCTCAATTTTATATAACAAAATCGAGCCTTGGAGAACTAAGGTGATTTACTTAATTCTAGCACAAAGGTTTGGTAAGTCTGGCTCTAAAAATATATGCTCTTGTCATTGTTTATCTTCTCTTTCAGAATAAAATTCAGCCTTAAGCTATTTTTTTACATTAGACAAAATAATAATAAATCTCCTTTATCTTAACTTGCGGCAAATACAGCTATAAACTAGACAATTTCAGAGTTATCCTCCAAAGTCACTCAGGCACTCATGATCAGAGAAGGCTGTGCTGCTAAGATGTGTTGAACATGAACTCAAAACCAGCAATATGCATGTTTAATATTGAAATTTGAGGACCATGAAGGCAAACTCTGATTAAATTTGCTCATTTCTGCTCAGCGTCATGCATCCTTTTGATCTGTGTAATCTTCCTTTCCTTTCCCCTGTAGAGGCAAAGGAGGAAAGAAGAGGAAAGAAAGAAAAAGAATGCATGACACTAAAAAACCTTAAGGTTGAAAGAAACCATCTAGTGTGATAATACACCAAAGCCATTCCTTTAAAGGAAAATATTTTCTACTTCTCAAAACTTTAGATTGAACTCTCTCCCTTTCCATTATACTGTTCGACAGACTTCCGGGTTATGAAATTATATCTCCTATTTTATGTAAGCCAATTTCCTAATGATCAGCTGGCCAATTGTTCTCTAGATAATAACTAGAGCTATGGTTAAAAAGACCATTCTTGGCTTTTAACTCTACTCCCTTCAATCATTTCTCAAAGTTAGGATTTTCCATTTCTTAACTCACTATTCAAAAGCACTTGATAATTAAAAATAACTAATTACTGGTCATTACAGAATCAAGGCAAATATAAACAATAATTTTGAGTCTAAGTGACCACTTATTGAATTCATTTAAACTTTTACATTTTCTAAATAGATTCATTTATAAATGTTTTAGCAGCTTGGAAATGGAGGGGGGCAATTATTCTTGCAAAGGCTAATGTGGAGCAAAATGTCCAGTCATGAGTATGAAAAGAACATCCTGAACTTTCCAACTCAGGGCACAGCTGTACCAGCAGCCTTATTAATTCTGGAATTTCCTCACTCTGCTGCTTATGCAAGATAAAACTTACATGACATCATTGCAGTTTCTCAGCCTCAACTGCTTTTTATTAAGCTTAGGAAAGTATTGCTTTGAATGCTGCTTTTCTTATGAAAAATACTTTCGACTTCCACATGCTCTATTCTGTAGGAAGAAGGGCAGTTCGCTTTCTATGAAAGGTGGAAGAATGCCAGCTTTTGCCCAAAGAACAAGCAAGGGGAATCTACTGATCAAAGCACTTCACCAACATATCAAAGAGTCTTTGGGAAATTATAATACTTTAAAAAGTCAGACTTTCCAGAACTAAGGAAAAAAAATAAGTAAAATTGTGTAAAGATTTCCAGGGCTGAAGCTGGAGTGTTTATTAGATAAAGAACAGGGTGTGTCTCTATTTGAATTCCTTAGATAGAAGGGCTGAATTTTAACTCAGGACAGAAATTTTTTTCCGCTTTCTCAATAAATGTGAGATCAACAGGAAGATTTGGTATGTATGGGCAGACATGGGCGAAATCAGAATTTTAAGAGGTTATAGCTCAGAACCAAAAAGAATGTGCTTATTTTTCTGTACTGTGTTACCTTTTGAAACACATTTCAGTGACAGCTGAAGGGGATGGAGATGTGTCAGGAAATAGGACTGGAAAAAGTCAGAAGGGAAAAAGATAAATTCAATGCCATACCCTATTTTAAAACTGCTGATTGAAGAACTAATATAGAAGCTGCCAGCACTAGCAAAATAAATACAAATGAAAGGGGCAAAAAAGCAATGCCAGAATGAAAAAGGAATGCCAGAATGAAGCAGGCTGAAAAGAAATACAGGCTAGCCTGGACAAGAATTAATTGTGTTATTTCGTGCTTTCTGTAGGTTTTTCTTCATACCTTTTGAAGTAGTTCAGATTCTACACGTACACAACTGTCTAATGTGAATTGTCCCCAAACAGATACTCTCAGCACATCTTCTGTATCATTACTTACTTACGGATAACGTAAAAGCTGTTGTTTGGAAGGTGCCAGCTGGCTGCTGGTCTACTACAAATCAGCGATGTAATCTCAAGCAATTCACTTCACTCTGTCAGTCTTCTCCAATTCTTTATGTGGCTCAAGTGCTACCTCCGCCTGAGACCTTCCCTGACCACCCTTATTTCAGAATATATATTTCTAACACATTATTGTGGGTTTGTTTTTTTTTTTAAGATTTTATTTATTTATTTGAGAGAGAGAGTGCACACACAAGCGGGGGTAAGGGGGAGAATCCCAAGTAGGCTCCACACCCAGCATGGAGTCCAAGGCAAGGCTTGATCTCACAACCCTGAGAGCATGACCCCAGCTGAAATCAAGAGTCAGACACTTAACCAACTGAGCCACCCAGGTGTCCAGTTGTTGTGCTTTTTTAAAACTCACACTTATTCCCTAACACAATGTGTTAGTCTGGGTCCTCTGAGAAGCAGATGTCCAGATGGGGTTAAATCTGAAAATATTAGGAAAAATGTCCTCAAAAGTGAAAAAGGTGAAGGAATCTAGAGGTCTAGGAAAGCCATGAGACTTCAAACAGAAGTGCACTACTTGTTCCACACTACCATGCAGTCGAGGGAAGATGCAGTGCAGCTGTTGGAGGATCCTTGAGCCAAAGTCACCTGTAGGAGGGGCCCTGTGCTTCCCTGAAATGGTTCCGCCTTCGTGTCCCTGTCATGATCAGTCACTGGCTGGGAGTAGACTGTGGAAGGCAGCCTAGGCCTGAATGAAGTGATGGAGGTCACAGTGCACCAGCACTGGGGCCCTTGGTCACTAATGTTGTTGGAGATCTGCAAGGAGCATTCTTAGGGCCCACCAAAATAATACACGTACTTGTTCCTTCCTTGTTCATCTAGCCCACCAGAATGAATGTTCTCTCAGGGCAGAAACTTTGCCTTTTTTTATTAATTGCTCTATCCTCTGTGCCTGGTACACAGTAAAGAACAATAAAAATGTGTTAGATGAATAAATGTATCTGAATTATGGCGATAATATTAGTTGCCATCTTAAAAATAATTGCATTATAAAGTATACTACCCCATACACAGTAAGTCCTCAATAAATGTTATTGTTATGAATATAATAAAAATATATCAACATCATGCAGTAAGATATCAAAGATACATAGAACTAAGCTAGATTAGAGGTTATATTGAAAATTCTTTGGGATAAATACACTTTGCTCTGATTTGGAACAAATATATGTTAGAGCAAGGAATTTATTAAATATAGACATAGAAAAACTAAACTGACTACCTTTTTAGGATAAGCATTAGCATTAACTTCGTGCTCCAGACTCAAAACTGCAGTTAGGATAGCCTTTTTAGGATCTTGTTAGAATAGTCTTATTTCCTGTGAGTTTTCCCATATTTTGTATGTCATTTAAGACTTTTTTCTCATAGTACTTGGGCTCTATTTAATGTCACACCCCGGAATGAGAGCCAGCTTGGAACCCACAGTCAGAACAGAGCCACATGGCTCATGACTTACCAGGACCTACGTTCTCGCAGCCCACCTTGTGCTGACATAAGCCAAGGGGCCTGCATAATGAGGGTGTGGGACTTAGAGGTTTTCACAGATAACTTACAGGTTTCTAGAGCCATCCTAAAATGAGCTCCCAAACCAGGCATTTCTTGTAGAAACTCAGACACCAAGTGGGTGGGTCAGCTGGGCTCTGGTCTTCTGGTCTTCTCTGGTTTCAATCTAAGCTTGTTCCAAATCCTCTCCAGGGCCATTCTCCCCATGAAGAAGGTGATGGCAAAATTAGGCCGTGCCACTCTCTGTTATATCTATTATAAAACACGTGCTTCTGAAAATTTTTACTCGAAAATTCCTTGTAAAAGTCAGCCATTTCTTCAGCATGCAGTGTCTCTTTTTTGCTCTGATTCCGCTTCAGTTCCCAGGCCTTTAGCTTTTAGTCTTGAGTGAATAAATTCTTCTTTTTTCTTATGAAAAGCCAAATTCTGTTTCGCACAGAACTGTTGGGTTACATCCTTCTGTTTTTTGTCTTGGTTCTCTTAGCTTTTATTCCAATGGTGATTCAATTTTCAGGGACGTCCAAGGGAACAAATCAAAGGTTTGCATTTTTATCTGGGATTCCTATCCAATCATGGCAAGATGTTCTTGGCAGAATCTTGAAACCCTGCTGTGTGTCATGCTTGCCTTCAGGGGTGGAGGGGTAAGCTGACAGCTGGGACCAGTGAAGTTGCTGAAGAAAGGAGGGAGAAAAGTCCTCTTTGGGGCAGCAAGGCCGCCATGCCCTGGGGCAGCCTGTTGCTTAGGAATTTTTAAAAATCAACATGGTAGATACTTTCCTTGATCAGTGTACCTACCTCTTCAGAAAACCCATCACACAATCAGAACGGAGTTTCCATGGAACTGATCGCTACATAATCCTTTCTCCCCCCCCCCCCCAAATAAAACAATTTTTCATTTAAATTCCTGTTTGGAATGTTTCAAATCAAGGAGCATAATGGCCCTGGGGCACCTGGCTGGTTCAGTCCTGGAGCCAGCAACTCTTGATCTTAGGGTTGTGAGTTTGAGCCCCACGTTGGTATAGAGATTATGAAAAAAAAAAAAAAAGCTATATTGCCCCTAGATTCTAATGTTTTGGTACAATTATCTCTAGAGTATGGTGAATAAAAACAATCACTCCTATACCCTTTCAGGGCAGGGTGGGGAGGGGGGAGGGTGAGGGGTGAAGGGTGTCCTGCCTTGCTTAAAGAAAGTAGGCATCTGGAGTTCATACCCAGGGGAAGGAGTTGATCCCTCCATGAGCTGATGCTAAAATAATGAAAAATTCACCTAAATGTAATCTACCTGAAATAACCTTTTCTTCTTTTCCACCTTACCCGGTAAAAGCAGGCAGGAATACCTTCCAATTTCCACTCTCAAGCTTAATTTTAAAATTCACTTTCTAATATCCATTTTACCTTAATTCTACCATGTGAAAAATTGAGGCTAATGAAGATTCTACAACAGAGCTGATTTGCCTTAGGTCCCAGGCTTCCTTTACAAGGCTCTGTTCTGGGCCATGCAGCATTCCAGGCTTGGCACCTGTTTTGGAACATAAAGTCAAACGTGAACACGGGCCACACTTATTTAAAAAAAATATTCTTGGGGGGCCTGGGTGGCTCAGCGGGTTAAGCCTGTGCCTTCAGATCAAGTCATGTTCTCGGGGTCCTGGGATCCAGCCCTGCATCACATCGCATCGGGGCACTCTGCTCAGCAGGGAGCCTGCTTCCCCCTCTCCCTCTGCCTGCCTCTCTACCTACTTGTGATCTCTCGCTCTATCAAATAAATAAAATTTAAAAAAAAAAAGATTTTCATATGAAATAGAAAAGAATAAAACATGAGAGTGCATCACTCACAGTCATAATATTGTCTTAAGAAACTAATGATTTTGTTTTATACATGTCCATGTGAACTGGATCATAGTGTAAAATATACTGCTTTTTCTGGGTTGCAGTCTACAACGTTTGAAGGCTACTCTTCTACCTACTGCTAGTTGCTGTTTGAAATGGAAAGGTCAGTGCAGTTTTTAGGAACTGAAATGACTTTTCCTCATCGCGTTAAAACTTTTTAAACTAATTCTATAAAGAGAGTTATTCAGAATAAAAAGAATTTGAAACAGTAACAGGACAAAACTTGTAGAAAACGATTTAATCAGAAAACTTTGATTTTAAAATGTACAAAGTCTAGGGTGCCTGGGTGGCTCAGTCCATGGAGTAGTTAAGCTTCTGACTTAAGCTTAGGTCATGATCCCAGGGTCCTGGGATTGAGCCCTGAGTCTGGCTCCAAGGTCAGTGGGAAGTCAGCTTCTCCCTCTCCCTCTGCCCCTCCCCCTGCTCATGCTCTCTCTCTCTCTCAAATAAATAAATAAAATCTTTTAAAAAAATAAAATGTAACAAGTCTTTAACATACATTCCTGGGATATTATTTCCCAAGAATTAGATTGTTTGTTTTCTCCCAGCACAATTTCAGTTTCAGGACTTGTTTTATAGATAAGAGAAAGAAAGACTCAAGAACACTAATAGTCGAGAATTAGAAATAAATTCAGTCCTTTAGAATTTCTGCTTTATATATACCTATAATTCTTTGAAGTATTT
Organism: Martes martes; assembly: GCF_963455335.1. Lineage (NCBI taxonomy): Eukaryota > Metazoa > Chordata > Mammalia > Carnivora > Mustelidae > Martes > Martes martes. The sequence continues at coordinate 117,498,169 of NC_137889.1, forward strand.
CTACCACTAAATATTTTCCAATAGTTTTATTACTCTATTAAAGGTGTTGTATTTCCCTCTTTCCTTTTGACTGTGAAGTGAATTTCAATAAGGAAGTTCAACTTGAAAACACTGGTGCCCTGAATATTTTTGTCATCTTTACAAAGAAAAGTGCTCTCCAGGGCAACTTCCTTTGGGTTTAGTGCTTCAGCCAATATGCTATGAGCAAAAGATATGGTGTTATTCTACTATTGTATTTCTTAAAGAACTACTTTAAAAACAAGTCAATCCAAGATGTAAAGTCATGTGTGTGTGTGTGTGTGTGTGTGTGCGCACGCGCGCGCACGCGTGCATAGCTTAGATTTGTTAGTTTCCCAGGGGTGAGAAAATAAGTTTGATAAATTCCCAAACATCTTAGTATTTTTCATCAAGTCAAAGTACTACTATAGATATCACAATTCAGAAAAAGAAAATCTTTACTTGTGAAATGCTCTTGACGACTTCCTTATGTTCTCCTTTCCTTGTCTTTCAAAAGGGTACAAAGATGCCAAGTATGTTGATCACCAATGCTTGAAAATAGAAGAAATTTCATTGTACTTTAAGAGACAAAAGACTACTATCTCTTATGAAACCTCAGAATATTTCAGGGAAAGCATTTCACACGGCCAATTCCAAGTGTTTCACAAGTGGGTTTCAATTCTGGTTCTACTTAGCATCCAGCACAAACTTGGGTAACTTTACTTCCCTGAACTTGTTTTCTCACCTATACATTGAGAGACTTTAACAAACTAATCTCTAAGATCCTTTCCATCTCTAAGATTTTAAAAAACCTTATATGTAAAACATGTTATAAAACTTGTTTAATAAAAAAAATTGAAGGGAAAGAATATTTACATACAAACCATAATTGGGCTAATTGAAAAAAATCTGTTTTGATGTTTGGGTGTCATATTTTTTCACAAGTTGACGGCAAAAGTGCATCCTGAGCTCAGTTCACAGATGGCATATGAAGCCTGTTACTGCATTTTCCAGAGACATGTTGATAAGTCCATTGTCAGTGAACATAGATAAGAGCCTCCTTAGATGAAGGCCCACACGGGGAAAAACAATTTTAGGTGATGACAGAAAAACGTTTTCCTGTTACCAATAACTTAAATATCATATCCACTTTTGATTTCAGATCAGAGCCAAACAAGTTTAAGCTACAGGTTTGTGCATATTTTTGTTCTTTTGCTCTCATTCTTTACATTCTACTTGTATTTTAATTTCTCATAGCTCTGATTTGTCTTTTTACTTATATTTTGTCACTACTTTATGCTATTTGTTTGAATTCACTTTATTATTATTATTCAGAATTCACTTTAAGTACTTTTTTTAGGATGATGTGAATTATTATGAATGAATGGATTGATTAGCTTAATATTTACTAGGCCTTCAAAAAATTGTTGGGAGAGAACTGAGTATTTTTGGCTTGAAAAAACAAAAATATTTTCCCAGTGAAGTAGTGTCTTATAGAAAAGTAACTATAGATTTCTGTTGTTACAAAGAAAGAAATAAGACCAGTATGTGGAAATTACTGATAGATTTCAATTCATTGTGATGAAAATTTCTTAAGTTAGTTTTAAAAAGGAATAGGCTGTACCACGAACATCAAGTTTTCTACCATGTCACTATATTTGAACAGAACTTGGACACCCACTGGTAGGGATGATCCTTCAGTGAGTGGGAGGCTGGACCAGATGTAATCTAAAGCCTTCCACACCTTTGAGATTGTAATAAAATACATAGTACAGCAAGAAAAACAATATATAGGTTCTTATAGCATCACATTGTCATTGATGACAACTATATTGGTAATCATAACAATAGCACTAATGGCTGTAATAATACATTATAGGACTTCACTTGCTTTTATCTGGGGGCAGTATCAAAAGATATCATATGTAAGTATTATTTCTCATCACAGTTTTACAGACAAGAAAATTAGAATGTTTCAAAGTGAAATAACATACAAGGGTAATGAAATTGCCTAAGCTGACAATAACTCAGCAAAACTTAAGGTCACTGGCTAACCACTAGCTGTGGTTAACTAATAGATGCTGATTATAGTATAGTAAAGGCTTAGAAAGATTGGGATGTATGGCTAGTAAAGTTTTGATTAAGGAAGAGCTGGTTACGATGCTAAGGATATTGAATTTGACCTTCTGGTGTTTAACAAAATGTCATGCTGCAGAGCTTGGAGAAGTCTGGTAAACACTCAACTCCTGAATTTCCTATCTTATAAGAGCATAGCGGACTTTCAGGGATTCTCTTCTCTACCTCACTTCTCCCCTATCTGCATTATTCTTTCAGACCAACTACTCTAAATGGCAACATGCATTGCCATAAGCAGCTCTGAGGTCCCATCTACAGCTTTACAATCAGAGAGAAGATCCAATATGAAACTGCTCTGAAAGGATGCTGATTAGCTTGAGTCACCCATACACCAATCACTGGGCCAGTAAAGGGTGAAATACTCCACTTGGAGTTATGCCCACCCTCTGGCTAAGTTATTTTTAAAACCTGTGGGTGTGTTATTATTAAAAGCAGGAAGACATTCCTACCTACAAAGTTTTCTGGGTGGGATACATAGTACAACGTCAATTTCCCTATTTCCCATCTGTTGGCTTCAGACCGCCTTTTCGATGCTTAACTTGTGACCTATTACAAGCCTATAATTTAAAACTCAGTACTTCGATATGCCAAGACCTGGTAGAAAGTTTGAACTTAGAGGATTAAAAAAGTGTTCAGTCAGGGTTTAGTCAAATTCTCAAGCAGGGTGAACTAAAGGGCACTCTTCTGTAATCTCTAAATGAGGAGAGGAGATATTATGAGTCTTTATTATCCACAGTTCAAATTATTTTTCAAGAGTGGAGATAGGGGTTGTCTTGTCAGTTACATTTGCAAATAAATAATTACTGTACAATATAATTGTTATAATAGAAACACGCCCAAAAAAGATGAAGGAAAGGCAAGGCTGTCTTGGAAAATTATGAGAGGTTCCATCAAGGAGGTAAGTTTTCAATTCAACTGAGACCCAAAGGATCCTGAAAGAATGTGGTAGGATCACAGAAGAGCAAGGAGTTCAGTATGGCTAGTGTGGAGTAAATGGGCAAGAATGGCAAAAGATAACAGTCTGAAGCAAGATAATGAAAGGCCTTATTGGTGATGGGAAGCCCCTGAAAAAATCTTTGCAGAGGAATATTATGATCATATTTTCATGTTAGAAAAATTAATAGAACGTAGGTTGGAGTGGAGTGGGAAAGAACAAAAGATATCGCAACTGTCCAAGAGAGATGAGTCAGGAGAGGTGCTAATTACTTGATGGACCGACAGTGAGAGTAAACATTGAAGAGGAGTGGATCTGAGGGAAACTTAAGGAGATGAGTCAATAGAATTAGGATAGAGGAAGTGAAGGAAATGTAATATAGGGGTACTCCTGGATTTCTGTCTTGGGTAACTGGGTACCATTATCTGAAATAGGGAACGAAAATGGGCTAGTTTCCAGATAGGTGGGGAGCGTTATGGTATCGGGAATAGGGAATGTTGAAGATAGCAGGATCAATTTAGCACCTATTTAAGATAACTGTGGGCTATTCAAATGAAGACATTGTTGCTTTAAAGTCTAACCTGAAGATATACATGTGGGAGTCCTTGGTGCACTGGGACACCTGGTAGCTAAGTCCCCGATGGAAAAGAGATTGTTCAAGGATACAAGAAGAGGAATGTCAGACAACAAAAGAAAATGGAGAGCTTATGAACACAGAGGGCCTTAAAAAAATATTTAAAGTGTACCAGAGATGTAGTTGCAGAACCAAGAAATAGTGGTACTAGGGAAACCAAAAGGAGAGTTAATAGTGTTGGTTTTTTTAAAAAATTTTATTTATTTGACAGAGATGAGAAGTAGGCAGAGAGAGAGCGTGGGGGAAGCAGGCTCCCTGCTGAGCAGAGAGCCCAAGAGGGCTCATCTCAGGACTCTGAGATCACCTGAGCTAAAAAGGCAGAGGCTTACCCCTCTGAGCCACCCAGGCGTCCCCAGTGTTGCTGTTTTTTAATGCAGGTTTTTTTTTCCCCCTCTTCCTCCAGAAGTTTGAAATTTCTTGAAGGAAGGAACTATGTTTTAACTTTCACTATATTTTCTTTAGTGCTTTATTCAGTGAAGGGAATATAGTGAGTGCTCAATAAATTCATTCATTCAGTCTCAAGCAAAATGCGCCTATACCAATGTAAAATGTTTCTTCATTCTAATTCTTCAAATAAACTTTTAGTTGCCTATGAGTTTACTTACATCAACTTTCATAACCTGTATGGTCTACCTGCCTCAGCTTTGAAATGAGTTTCAAAATTCTATTACTTATTGAGAAGGATCTTTGATACTAAAGATGGCAGCGGGTTTTTCTAAACTTCTATTTAAAAAATATATATATATTACCAAAGTTTAGCCCAATTTCGAAGCAGTAGCTTGTAACTTAAAGCTTGTTCTGAAGCAGAGTAAGGAGACAGCCAAATTCTTCTTCTTACCACAATTAACTATTAACCGAGTCAACACGTTTATCCAGGCTTTCGCTTTATTTATAGTCACGACACAACCAGTTGGGCAATATACATTCATGCCAATGGAAGCCATTTAACTGTAAACAAACGACAATGATTCACAGAAAGCTAAAAGAAATTGCATACCCACATGCGATTTTGAAGCCAAGCTGTACAGGTTGTTTTTTTCTCCGGTAATTACTTAACCCAGTCCTTCATGGGTCCGCGTTCCTGAGAAAATACCGAATATACTGACCAAGAGCACCGGAATAATCACCTCCACTTAGGAGAACTATCCCCTCGTTCCCTCTACACCACACAAGGAAGGCACACGCACCTTCTCCAAGAGCTTAGTCTTAACACTGCGCTCTTGCCTTAGGGGAACTTCAAGCTCCTGCTCTCGCGGGATCTCGCGCCTTGGAGTAAGTCAACTGGATCGCGCGCCCAATCGAACCCCCGCGGGAATACAGCTCTCCAGGTCCGGAAAGCCGGGAAATCGCGTGTGGGGCGGGGTTAGCTCGACGAGCGTGAAGGCGGGGCCTTTCCCGAGGAGGCGGGGCGGGTGCGAGGCAGGGAGTGGGGCGGGTCTCCGGACCTGTTGATCGCAGGTGTCACTGCCCTGACTGGCCCTTGGGTGTTGGGGCGTGTGCGCATGCTCCGTGCGCAGGGTCGAGCTCTGGGCGGCGAGACCAGACGCCTCTGCTTCAGTTCCCGGTGAACCTCGGCTGCGTTGGCAGCTGTTAAAGTGTCAGACGGGTGTTGGCGCGAGGCAGAGCCGGGCCAGCGGGAGGTAGTCCTGTGGAAGTGGAAGGCCCGTATTTCTTTATCTGGACCACACTCTCCCTCTCGTTAGGAAGGCGAAGCTCAAGGTAAGTCTCCGAAACTAGTCCCTGGATAGAGATCCAGGGACCTGCGACCCCCGCCCCGGGCCTGAGTGGGAGACCCTTTCCAGTGCCAGACCTTGTTTCTCCCGTAGCAGCCCTGCGACATCCTCCGTCCCGGGTCCGCGGACTCTGCCGGGATTCAGGCACCCGAGGTCACGCAGCCTTCCCGCCTCCTTCCCGCCGGGTCCCGGCCGGGAGGAGATGCGTCTGGCCAGGCTGGAGGCGCGCGGGAGGCGGGAGGAGGTGCTGTATTTCCCGAGTCGTGGTTGTTCACTGCTGTTGTGTTTGAGGGCAGACACGAGGCAGAACCTGGGAGTCCAGCTGGGTCGCTTAGTGCTTTGGGATTATGAATATCACGCTTCCTTGGCTCCTGCCCCTCACCTGCGGAGCAGCCACTGCCTCGCCCCAGCAGCAGCTTTTCAGAGGGGTCCGGATGGTTATGTTGCGCTCCTTGGAGAAGAGAGATGACTGAATTCGTTAGAATATTTGGGCTGGTGGCTTCTGGGTGGTAGTAGTAATTTATAAAGTTAATGTTTAGCTTTTAAACGGCGACTTATGGGGCGTTTATCAAACTACTTTCAAACATCGTTGGAGAACAGGAAGTACTTGTACAGGTGTACTAGGGAGGCTTTCTAAAGCCTGCAATCTGAGCGTGTTCTGAGGTTTTGTTATCCTGCCACAGGGTTTTCTCTGTCAGTGCAAAGTCTGATTAATGCTTGCAAAATGTACAGCAAGGCTTTATTTGTTAGACAGCAGAGTATGCCAGAATGTTTCCTTATCTGGAAAAATATATGTATTTTTGCAAGGGATTTTCAAGCTATTTGTGAGGGATGTTTAGATTAGGGTCTGATTCGCTTTTAATTCTGTTCTTTAAAGAAAAGCCTTGCTAATTCTCAGTGTCTAAAAGAAGTAGCAAGTGCTAACACAAAATGCTGATTGAATATACTTTTGGCTAAATTGATACCTTTAAGTTTAATTTCCTATTTTCAGTTTCCTGATGATGGGCCTAGGCAAAGCTCTTTCATCTTGTGAAAGAGAAATTTAAAAAAAAAACCCTTATTTTGCAAAAGTCATTTAGGATTTATCTGCCATTGTCATAAGAATTCCAAATAGACAGAATCACTGTTGGTACAAGTTAATTATAGTCAAACAAAAACACAGTTTTTGTTTTTGTTTTACATTTTAGAGGCTTTTAAAATAAGCTTTTGGACAGTATGCCTAGGTTCATGATTAGTGATGATAACCCATGAAAGTGATTTATTTAAATTTGTTCATAAATTAAAGTCATTGGTAGTTATGTGTATTTTTTTTCCTACAGTGTAAAAATAAGTGACCAAGAACAGACCTTTTTTTCTCTATTAATTTAAAAACTTTTTTATAAATGCATAGTGTTCATGGGAACTTGATATTAGTTTTTTAAGAGATTGCTGTTTTACTGTGAGGGGGTACCCTTTTCCGCCTAGTGTGTTCTCCTTGAAAAAGGAAATCTCTTTTCAAAAACTTATAATTTTAGTACGTACTGTGGTTCAAGATCTTTTATATTATTTAGTGTCAAATGTTTCTTTTAAACTATAGTGTCAAGAAATATGATTTTGAAATTATGGTTTAGAAGCTTGTTTTAGTGAAACGGAGAGTTAAAAATGGAAATTTTTATTTATTTTAAGGTGATGTACACATCAAAAAGTCAAAATCAGTGTTGTTTTTCCTGTTGAAACTGTTTGGAATTCACTCACCTACCATGCTAGGGAGGATGTTGCTTTACCCTACAATTTTCCAAAAGTATGTTTGAAATCTATGAAGTTGTATATTAAGCTACCCTGCAAAGACCTTTACTTATTACAATACTTAGCAGATCTTGTTATTTGACAGCTTTAACTATAAGCTGTTTCTTAATTATAGACCCCAAAGACAACCTACAGCAAGGTTGTTTATGTAGTGCATTTGAAAGTATTTTGAATAGAGAGTGTGCTAGGATACTAGGACCCCCCAAATTGTCAAGCCTACTGGTTCTCTTGAGCTCTTGGATTAAGGGAAGAAGTGTACTAATTTATGTCATCTTTGGCGAACTAGCTAGAGATTGGTGAGAATACAAATGTATATTATTATTAATTTTGTATAGATGTAAAATATTCATATTTGTAATTCATCAAAAAATACAATATTATGCAACATAAACCATATTTCAGTATCTTAGCTATTATTTCAGTCACCTGAGTTGTGGCATTTTTTTAATCAGTTTGGTATTTTTGAATACATTTTGTAAATGTAACTTCTATTTACTTCTATTTGGTAAATATTGACCTGCAAAAAGCAGTTTGAAGAAATACTGTTCCTTTGGAATTTGGAAACCTTTTTCCTTAACTTTTTGTGATTTTTTGATTAAGCAGATTTACTCAATGAACATTTATCTATTGTTATGCTAGAGATTATAAAATTAATAAGACAACATTAAAGTTGTCAAAAATTTGAGTTCTCCCTTTTCAGAGCCTTATCTCTGGCTATTCCCAATCCTCCCCCAACTGAACTGAGTTTCCAAAGATAAAATAGTTTTTGGGTTTTTTTTCCCCCTTATATCCTTGCCTTTGCAAGGTGCTGCTTCTCCTCTTTCAACTTCCCAGTCACCCATACCATACCTGTGAAGTATTTTCTAATCCATCAAAAGACAGTAGATTATCACTTCATTTTTGTGTTACCACTGTATTTTGATCTATATCATACAAAGATCTATACTGTGTTGCTGTAGAGGGAAGACAGACTAAGGGAATCTGGAGATGATGGTATGTGTACTGCCATCTTAAGTGTAAAGAAGAGTACTGTATGCACAGTGCAAAGGATGGTAGGCAGAGGAGCTTACTAGGGGACCCAGAGACAGGATGAGAGCAATGTCCAGGTACGTTTTGGGTGTTCTAGTTATTTTTTATGGCTGGGTAGATCGTGTTATTTATGAATCAAAATTGTGGTTAAGGAAGTTTGTAGTTACTTTTCTGAAGAATGGTATGTAGGTTGAATTTTTCTAAATTAAATCTCTGTTGCTTACATTGTTATTGCAGAGTTGCTTTCCATTGATTTCTGATGCATTGCTTCTAACGTTTTACCTCAGTTTCTCCTTCTCTAGTCTAAAAGCTTGTAGATGAATGCTTAAAATAATACTGTGATGAAACCACTTGTAAAGTGAAGAATTTCCCAACATTTTCTTGTAAATTAGAACTTTTCATGTTAAATTTTCTTAGAAGTAGGCTATCTCTGTAAATGAAATCGCTTATTTTCTAAGAATGAATTTTTTTTTAAAATTCTTTTTTTTTTTTAAGATTTTATTTATTTGCCAGAGAGAGAGTACACACAAGCAGGCAGAGAGACAGGCAGAGGCAGAGAGAGAAGCAGGCTCCCTGACGAGCAAGGAGCCCGATGCGGGACTCGATCCCAGGACCCTGGGATCATGACCTGACCTGAAGGCAGCGGCTTAACCAACTGAGCCACCCAGGCGTCCCCTAAGAATGACTTATTAACAGATATTACAATTCAGAAATTGTTACTTTATTGTACAAAATATCTGATATAACTAAGGCTATAGTCAAGATTGATAAATCAGTTTAAGGAAATGGAGAAAGATAGCAAAATGAGATATAAAATAGTAGGATACAACTTTTACTTTCTTTCAAATGTTTATATTATTAAAAATAATTTTACTTTGAAGGTAGTGTTGTTTCTGTCATTATAATTAGCTTACATTTACTGAATGCCTGCTATATTTTGGACATATAAAATACGTATATTTTATGCATGGTTTATGATAATTATGACTTTTTTAAAAAAGATTTTATTTATTTATTCATGAGAGACAGAGAGAGAGAGAAAGAGAGGCAGAGGGAGAAGCAGGAGCAGGGAGCCCGATGCAGGACCCTGGGATTACGACTTGAGCCAGAGGCAGGTGCTTAACCAAAGGCAGACGCTTAACCAACTGAGCCACCCAGGCACCCAGACTATGATCTTTTTATATAATTGTGATTATAGATTATGTAACTGATATGATTTTAATGGTTGAATAGTTGAGTGATGTTCTGTGCTACTGGGAACTTTATCAGAGGTGGAGGAAATGATTGTGGGGTACACGAGGTCAGTATCAGACCATGGATTCCATCCTTGTCAAGAACGTACCAGGGCATTCTTTGTCCACCAGGTGTTTTATGCCTTGGCATCTTCGAAACTTCTTTGCCTGCATAATAAACTCTTGCTTCTCTCATGGTAGTCTTCCTTGTTTTTAGGCAAGCAGGCTCTTGGAACCCTAAAAGATTTGCCTTCTATAATATATGCTGTATAGGCCTGAAATAATCCTACCTCCTTGACCTAGCGGCCAGATGGTGGGAAATTGTCCTGAACTCTGATGGCTTAGGTCATCTTTGTTAGGAATACTCATTTGTTCATCAAAGTTTCACTTTATTTACTGAGCTTCCTTCAATTAGTATTTGATGAGTACTTACCATGTATTGGGTACTGATTTACATGCCTGGGATTCACTTTATATTCTAAGATGATTGGGAGTAGAAACAATAATAATCCTAATACGTCAGTTATACAGCATATAAGATGGTGGTGAATGCCAAGGAGAAAAGAAAAGATAGAGCATGGTAAGGGGGATTTGGAGTGTGGAGTGGAGGTTTTGATGGGTTGCAATTTTAAGTCCGTAAAGGCCTCATTTAGAAGGTGATTTTAGAAGAAGGCAATCATGAAGGGAGCCAGGGAGAAGCCATGTGTGCATCAAGGGGAAGTGTATTCCAGGCAGAAGAATAGCCAGAGTAAGGGCTTTAAAGCAGGTGTTTGCATGGTATATTCAGAAATAAGAAGGAGGCTGAAACAGCAGCAATAGAGAAAGTGAAGGGAAAGTAGTTAGAGATGAAGGTGAGGGGATGGGTAGGGGTGACATAGTAAGAAATTTGTATTTGGTCTCTGGCTCCATTTCCTGACATACAGCTCCTAAAACCCTTGGAGCATCTCTGGAACTGATTTTTTTTTTTTTTTTTTTTTGCATGCTAACGAGGTGACTGCTGGTTGGGGGCTCCTGGATAGCCTTACAGTTGGGGACTGGTTGCCAGGGGAACCAACTCTGTGATTAGAGGAATTGAACTCTCAGTTTGTGTACCTTCCTCCACCTCCAGGGAGGGGAGTGTGGTGGAGGTTGACCTAATCACTAATGGCTAATAATTTAATCAGTTGTGCCTACATAATGAAGGCTCCATGAAGAATCCTAACTGGGGGCACCTGGGTGGCTTAGTCAGTTAAGCCTCTGCCTTCCGCCCAAGTCATGATGCCAGGGTCCTGGGATTAAGCGCCACATCTGACTGACTGCTCAGCAGGGAGCCAGCTTCTTCCTCTTCTCTCCCTGCCTGCAGCTCCCCCTGCTTGTAGGAGCTCTCTTTCTCCTTCTCTGTCAAATAAATAAATATAATCTTAAAAAAAAATCTTAACTGAAGGGTTTTGGAGAGCTTTTGGATTACTGAACATGCGGAGATGCTGAGAGGGTGGTATGTCGGGAGAGGGCATGGACACTCCATGCTCCTTCCCACGTACTTTGCCTATACATCTCTTCCATCTGGCTGTTTTTGCCAGTCTACTTAGTAAGCTGAGTTCTGCGAGCTGTACTAGCAAATTAATCAAATTAATCATCCTTGAAAAAGATTGTGGAGACCCCCCAAATTATAGGCGATTGACCAGAAGTATGAGTGACAACTTGGGACACGTGATCAGTGTCTGAAGTGGGAGGGATGGCCTTGTGGGACTGAGCCCTTGACTTGGGATCTGACACTAACTTCAGGTAGATAGTGTCAAAACTGAGTTAAATTGTAGGGCACCCTGTTGATGTCCACTGAGAATTGAAGAATGGCTTGTGGAAAAGCACATCTGGTCTCAAGTGCTGTGAGAGTATAGAAGAAAATGGTTTTTACTTTAGCAGGTAGTGCAGGGCCTTGCAGGCTATTATAAAGGTGTTTTGGGGTATACTCTGAATGTAATAAAGATCCATTGAAAGGTTATAAGAAGAGGGGTGACATTGTGATTTTATTTTAGAAGGATCTTTTTGTCTGTTCTTGAGGATAGATTTTGAAAGGTAGGGGCAGAAGCTAGGAGACAATTAGGAGGCTATTCTAGCAATCCAGGCAAGTTTTGAAGATGGGTAATACAAGAATAGAAGTGGAGGTGGTGAGAATTGGTCACATTCTAACAGATATGTGAGAAAGAAGAGTTAAAGATCATTCCAAGTATTTGTTCTGAGCAACTGGAAAGATGATGTTACCATCAACGGAGATGGGGAAGGAAAGTATAGATAAAACAGGAGTTCACTTTTAGGTTTTGTCAAGGCAGAGAAATGTTATGTTATGCCTACTTAAGTATAATTCTTTTCTGGAGATGGTATCCTAAAGCAGATTGCTATAATCCATTGTCTTTACTGTTCATAGTCTATATTCTGGATACACATGAACTCATGTCTTTCTCTAGTTAGCTACCGGTGGGAACTAGTGAGTAGGAAAAAGCCATAAGAGATAAACATAGTTCTTTTCTGGACAAAAAGAAATAGAGCAAAAAAGTGCAGAACATTGAAAATTATTTAAAATTTGCTGTTTTTATTGGTGGCGGTACAATATTTTCTTGTTACTTTAATCTCATTTTCTTTGTTTTATAAATTTTCTAGTACACTCTTCTCTAGTACTTCCATTTGTAGAGTAACAGTGGTTTTGTATGTCGAAGGACATTTATTCTTCAATTATATCTTCTTTCATCCTTTAACTTATAAAAATGAAGATACTTCTATAATGAATTAGATTTTTAATTGTGTCAACTTGCTGTGCATCTTTACCTTCTTATCTAGTTATTGAAAATGAAACCTTAAATACTTTTACTAGTTAGATGAACTGTTGTAATATATCTGTAAAAAGTCTTCAGTGTATCCTTGAGCTGCTATATTTCTTATTAGTGAAAAGATGTTAAAATGAAATTTTACTTTACAGTTTGATGGCTCAGCCGGAGTATATTTCCATAGTTTTATTAGCAGCAGTTCTATACTTATGTAGCATTATGAGTATTTCTAATTTTCTTGATGTACTACTTCTGTGTTGTTTTAAAAGTCTATATAATATTCTGTTTTACAACCAAAACAAACCCCGATAAATATAAAAGAACAAAGGAGTCTCATGGCTTTATCAGCTATTATATTAGTTTTCTGGGGCTGCTATAACAAAGTACAACCAACTGGATGGCATAAAACAATAGAAATTTATTCTCTCACAGGTCTGGGAGCTTAGAAGTCCAAAATCAAGGTTTGGCAGAGTTGATTTTTTTTTTTAAGATTTTATTTATTTATTTGACAGAGATCACAAGTAGGCAGAGAGGCAGGCAGAGAGAGAGAGAGGAGGAAGCAGGCTCCCTGCTGAGGAGAGAGCCCGATGCGGGGCTCGATCCCAGGACCCCGGGATCATGAGCCGAAGGCAGAGGCTTTAACCCACTGAGCCACCCAGGCGCCCCCAGAATTGATTTCTTTAAGGGACTCTGAGCAGAAGCCTTCCTTTCCCCTTTCTAGTGATGGCTGTCAATTCTTGGTGTTCCCTGACTTGTAGCTGTATCACTCCAATCCTTAAGTAGTATTCTCTCTGTGTCATTAAATAGTATTCTGTGTGTGTGTGTGTGTGTGTGTGTGTCTGTCTGTGTCTTCTTCTAATGATAACTGCTAGTCTTACTGGATTAGGGCCTGCCCTAATGACCTCATCTTAACCTAATTACATTTGCAAAAGCCCTATTTCCAAATGTTCACAGCACTGGAGGTTAGGATTTTAATATACCATTTGGTGGACATAATTCAACTTGTTTTATAGCTTAATGTTCACTTTTAAATTGAAGAAAAGGGAACACTTCCAAACTTATTTTATGAGGCTATTTTTATTCTGATACCAAAGATAAATAAGGAGATTCTAAGAAAAGAAGATACAGGCCAATATCCCTGATGAATATAGATGGAAAAATTCTCAAAAAAATATTAGCAAACCAAATTCAGTAGCATATTGAAAGGATCGTAACACCATGATCATGGGGGATTTATCCCTGGCATGCAAGGATGGTTCAATATTTGCAAATCAATATATATCATTTCCACATTAAGAGAAGGAAAGATTAGATATAAAAGAAGCATTTAACAAAATTCAGTGTTCTTTCAATATAAAAATTCTCAGTGAAGTGGTATAGAGGGAATGTGTCTCAATATAATAAAAGCCATATATGAGAAGCCCACAGCTAACATCATTTTCAACTATGAATGTCAAAAGCTTTTCCTCTAGGATCAGAAGTAGAATGGGTACCCATTCTCACCACACCTGTGAAAGTCCTAGACAGTGCAAATAGTCAAGAAAAATAAATGGCTGGGTCCCTGGGTGGCTCAGTGGGTTAAACCTCTGCCTTCGTCTCAGGTCATGGTCTTAGGGTCCTGGGATCGAGCCCAGTGTCAGGCTCTCTGCTCAGCAGGGAGCCTGCTTCCCCCTCTCTCTCTGCCTGCCTCTATGCCCACTTGTGATCTCTCTGTCAAATAAATAAATAAAATCTTAAAAAAAAATGGTATCCAAATAGGAAAGGAAGAAGTAAAACTATTGCTATTTGCAGATGACATTATATTATATGTGGAAAACCTAAAGACTCCACCAACACCTGTTAGAACTAATAACTCGAATTCAGTAAAATTGCAGGATACAAAATCAACATACAGAGATCAGTTGCATTTTTATTCAGTCAATTTATTCAGTCAAATTATCTGACCCTAAAATTGCTACATCAAATTTCTTTTGGCTTATACTTTTCTGGCATATCATTTTAATTTTATAGTTGTGTGTATATACACATATATAACATATAATGCATAAATGTAACTAAATATAATACGTCAATTTAACTAATATACATACTATAGTTTTTTTTAGTACAGGCCTTTTTTTTTTTTTCCACTTTAATTTTCAAGCTTGGTTGTCCATCCCCCCCTTTTTTTTTAATTTTAATAAACATATAATGTATTTTTATCCCCAGGGGTACAGGTCTGTGAATCGCCAGGTTTACACATTTCACAGCACTCATCATAGTCCCCATTTTAACAAGATATATGTACACCCCTTGCTCAGATGTTCATTGAAAGCATATAGATTTTTCACATATATTATTTTACTGAATTAGGATTATATTACATTTCTGCATTTTGCCTTTGTCACTCAAAAATACCCTGTTATATAATTATGTCCCTACTTATGGACATTCATTTTGTTTCTTTCCTTATTTATTGCACCTACCAACTATATCTCAGTAAAGTAGTACTTTTGGGGGGAGGCATAGGTTCTCAGTATTGAGGTTTTTATATTAAATTGTGTTTTTAATTTTAATAGTTGTTGCCAGGTTGATATAATATTCCTACAAGTTTATTATAGTATAATTACATTTTTTATTAGTCAACAATAAGAGAAAGTACCTCTTTCCATTTATCTCCACCAACAGTGTTTCTTTAAAGTTTTTGCCAGCTGATGGAAACAAACAAATTACATCTTAATTACTCTCATGATACCTCTGTTGAGGTCTCCAAGATTCCTGACATTCCTAGGTTTGGTGATTTTGTAGAATTTTGAGCACTCAGCATATATTCATACTTATTGCTCTGCTTTATTAATTATAACAAAAGGAAATAAAGCTAAATCAGGACTTCACCCCAAACTACTAGAACTCATACAGCAATTCAGTAACGTGGCAGGATACAAAGTCAATGTACAGAAATCAGTGGCTTTCTTATACACTAACAATGAAAATACAAAAAGGGAAATTAGAGAATCGATTCCATTTACTATAGCACCAAGAACCATAAGATACCTGGGAATAAACCTAACCAAAGAGGTAAAGGATCTGTACTCGAGGAACTACAGAACACTCATGAAAGAAATTGAAGAAGACACAAAAAGATGGAAGACCATTGCATGCTCTTGGATTGGAAGAATACACATTGTCAAAATGTCTGTAATGCCTAGAGCAATATATACTTTTAATGCCATTCTGATCAAAATTCCACTGGTATTTTTCAAAGAGCTGAAGCAAATAATCCTAAAATGTGTATGGAATCAGAAGAGACCCCGAATTGCTAAGAAAATGTCGAAAAAGAAAAACAAAACTGGCGGCATCACGTTACCTGATTTTACTACAAAGCTGTGATCACCAAGACAGCATGGTACTAGCATAAAAACAGACACATAGACCAGTGGAACAGAATAGAGAGCCCAGATATGGACCCTCAACTCTATGGTCAAATAATCTTCAACAAAGCAGGAAAAAATATACAGTGGAAAAATGACAAGTCTCTTCAATAAATGGTGCTGGGAAAATTGGACAGCCATATGTAGAAGAATGAAACTCGACCATTCTCTTACACCGTACACAAAGATAAACTCAAAATGGATAAAAGACCTCAACGTGAGACAGGAATCCATCAGAATCCTAGAGGAGAACATAGGCAGTAACCTCTTTGATATCAGCCACAGCAACTTCTTTCAAGATATGTCTCCAAAGGCAAAGGAAACAAAAGCAAAAATGAACTTTTGGGACTTCATCAAGATCAAAAGGTTCTGCACAGCAAAGGAAACAGTCAACAAAACAAAGAGGCAACCCACAGAATGGGAGAAGATATTTGCAAATGACAGTACAGACAAAAGGTTGATATCCAGGATCTATAAAGAACTTCTCAAACTCAACACACACAAAACAGATAATCATATCAAAAAATGGGCAGAAGATATGAACAGACACTTCTCCAATGAAGACATACAAATGGCTATCAGACACATGAAAAAATGTTCATCATCACTAGCCACTAGGGAGATTCAAATTAAAACCACATTGAGGGGCGCCTGGGTGGCTCAGTGGGTTAAAGCCTCTGCCTTCGGCTCAGGTCATGATCTCAGGGTCCTGGGATCGAGCCCCGCATCGGGCTCTCTGCTCCGCAGGGAGCCTGCTTCCTCCTCTCTCTCTGCCTGCCTCTCTGCCTAGTTGTGATTTCTCTCTGTCAAATACATAAAATATTAAAAAACAAAACAAAACACATTGAGATACCACCTTACACCAGTTAGAATGGCCAAAATTAGCAAGACAGGAAACAACGTGTGTTGGAGAGGATGTGGAGAAAGGGGAACCCTCTTACACTGTTGGTGGGAATGCAAGTTGGTGCAGCCACTTTGGAGAACAGTGTGGAGATTCCTCAAGAAACTAAAAATAGAGCTTCCCTATGACCCTGCAATTACACTACTGGGTATTTACCCCAAAGATACAGACGTAGTGAAAAGAAGGGCCATCTGTACCCCAATGTTTATAGCAGCAATGGCCACGGTCGCCAAACTGTGGAAAGAACCAAGATGCCCTTCAACGGACCAATGGATAAGGAAGATGTGGTCCGTATACACTATGGAGTATTATGCCTCCATCAGAAAGGATGAATACCCAACTTTCGTAGCAACATGGACGGGACTGGAAGAGATTATGCTGAGTGAAATAATTCAAAACAGAGATTCAATTATCATATGGTTTCACTTATTTGTGGAGCATAGCAAATAACATGGAAGACAAGGGGAGATGGAGAGGAGAAGGGAGTTGAGGGAAATTGGAAGGGGAGTTGAACCATGAAAGACTATGGACTCTGAAAAACAACCTGAGGGTTTTGAAGGAGTGGGGGTGGGAGGTTGGGTGAGCCAGGTGGTGGGTATTAAGGAGGACACATATTGCATGGAGCACTGGGTGTAGTGCAAAAACAATGAATACTGTTATGCTGAAAAGAAATTAAAAAAAAAAAAAAAGCTAAATCAGCAAATGGATAAGGATCATGGGATGAAGTGTGGTAGAAATTAGGCAAAATCTCATGATTTTCTTCCAATGGAGTCACATGAAACACATGAATTCCTTCAGCAACAAATTGTGGTATCATATATAAAATGCAGTCTACCAGAAACCTGTTTAGAGATTCAGTCTGTAGAATTTTTTATTGGGAAGGGGCCACATAGTTGTCTTCTATCTCAAATGTTATCAGCATTCCAGACTTCCAGAAGGAAAGCAGGTATTCAGGATAAACCGCATTGTCTGCACAGTTTCGGTATAGTGACCAGCTCTCACTAGTTACTCTCACTAGTTACCAGCTCTCACTAGTTCTCCTCCCAGAAATTTAAATTCTAAAAGCCTAAAACCTTGCAAGCAGTCTTTCTAAGGATAGCAGTCTCTGGCCTGCTATGCTGTCCTTTCTTTTTCCTTGTTTTTTAAGTAGCTTTATTGTAATATAATTCACATGTCATACAATTCACTCATTGAAAGAGTACAGTTCAGTGGTTTTTAGTATATTTACAGGAAGGTGAACCTATCACCACAGTTTTAGAGCATTTTCATCACCTCAGAAAGGATCCTTGTACCCTTTTGCTTTCACTCTTCCCTTCTCATCTCTATAGCCCCACTTCTCCAGTCCAAGCAACCACTTATCTCCTAGCTGTCTGTAGATTTCTCTGTTCTGGACACTTTGTATGAATGGAGTTGTAACATGTGGTCCTTCCTGAATGACTTCTTTCACTTAGCAGAATGTTTTCAGTGTTCATCCATATTGTAGCATGTAAAAGTACTTCTTTTCTTTTTATGGCTGAATAATATTCCATTGTGTGAGTATGTATACACACATACTCATACTGTATGTTGTTTATCCATTCATTAGTTGATGAACATTTGGGTTGTTTCCACCTTTCAGCTTTTAGAAACATTACTGTGTTAGCTATTTTCTCCATAATCTCCCAAGTATTTATTGAAAGAATAAATATAGAATCACATTTGCATTCCTGGAATAAACCCTACTTGATTATTATTCTTTTGAATAGTGCACATTATTCTTTTGACACATTGATAGATTATATCTGCTAGTGCTTTATTTACAAGTTTTGTATCCAAGTCACATTAGTCTGAGGTTTATCTTGTTTTGATATTAAGGCTATGTTTGCTTCATGAAATGATTTGAGATACTTTTTTTTTTTAAAAATTTCTAAAAATATATTTTTTATTTACTCTAATAAACCCAAACTCTTTTCCTTTCAACATGTATTCAACATAAAAATTTTATTTTGCTTTGTTTTGTTTTCTTTTTTTTTTTAATTTTTTATTTCTTTTCAGCGTAACAGTATTTGTTGTTTTTTCACCACACCCAGTACTCCCTGCAATCCGTGCCCTCCCTAATACCCACCACCTGGTTCCTCCGACGTACCCCCCCCCCCCCCCCCCCGCCTTCAGAACCCTCAGGTTGTTTTTCAGAGTCCATAGTCTCTCATGGTTCACCTCCCCTTCCAATTTCCCTCAACTCCCTTCTCCTCTCCATCTCCCCTTGTCTTCCATGTTATTTGTTATGCTCCACAAATAAGTAAAACCATATGATAATTGACTCTCTCTGCTTGACTTATTTCACTCAGCATAATCTCTTCCAGTCCCATCTATGTTGCTACAAAAGTTGGGTATTCGTCCTTTCTGATGGAGGCATAATACTCCATAGTGCATATGGACCACATCTTCCTTATCCATTGGTCCGTTGAAGGGCATCTTGGTTCTTTCCACAGTTTGGCGACTGTGGCCATTGCTGCTATAAACATTGGGGTACAGATGGCCCTTCTTTTCACTACGTCTGTATCTTTGGGGTAAATACCCAGTAGTGCATTTGCAGGGTGATTTGAGATACTTTGTATATTATTTTCCCTCTGGTCTGCAATAATATGTTAGAATTAACAGTTCTTTAACTTTTAGATAAAATTGAACTTTGAATCCATCTGATTCAGAAGGCTTTTTCAATGGGAAAACTTTTGTTTCCATATTATTCTAGATTTTGAAAATGTTTTCTACTTTTTCTTGGGTTAATTTTGTTAATTTGTATTTTGCTGGGAAATTACTTGTTCCTTTAGGTTTTAAAAGTTATTGCCCAAAGACTGAAGACATAAGTTGCTTATATATCTGTGGTCATTTCTCATTTATCAATCTCTTTGGTGTTAATATACCTCTTTTCCTTTCTTTCTTTAATCAGGCTTATGAAGATTTTATGTTATATTAGTTTTTACAAAAGTTTACTTTTGAATTTCTTTTTTCTTTCTGTTTGCCTATAAGTGGGCTTGAAAATCTCTTTTTCTCTCTCTCTTTTCAGTGTAAGTCTTCATTATTTTCACCCTATTTCCTTCCCCACATCATGTTTGGATTTTTTGAGTTACCTGTTTTGTCTCTGAGTTTTTTGGGCTTTAGTTCTGGAAAAATCTTAGTCATTTCTGAAAGTATTTACTCAATTTACTTTATCCTCTTTCTGGGAATCCTTTTAGATAGTATTGATTTCATCCCTGCCTTTTAGCTTTTTCAGAAATGTTTATATTTTCCACTTCTTTATTCCTTTTTTAGTTCTTTGTGTGTGCTTTTTTAGTGCTTTAGTGCTTTGTAGGAAAATTTCCTGACCTGAACTTACTACTCAGTATGGATTTTGCTTCTATTAATTTTGCTAGTTAGCTCATTCTTCTACAAAATTTCAGTTGTAAGTTTATTTTAAATCTGTGTTCCCTTTGGTCTGTTTTTTGTGTTATAGAATGTTCAGTTTGTTGCCTTTATTTCACCTTGCTGGGCCTCCTCAGGTGCCTGGTCCTCTTTTTCTTCAAGTACCAAGTTACAAACTAATCATACTTACATGAGAAGTGTGAAAGCACTAGCCTGTCATTTGTGTTTCTTCAGATGATTTCTGAGAGTAGAGGTGGGATGTGAGTAGAGGGGCTTGATTTGGAGTGATGCAGCTTGAGCATTGGTTCCCAAAAGAAATTTCTGTTTCTGTGCCTAGTGGCATGATCTTCCCCAGATCCTGCTGTCCTCTGTTCTATTTCAGAAGTAGGGGTGAGGGCAGAACACACATGGGCCTAGCACATACTTGTTACCATTCCCAAATTGGTTGTGATCTAGGGCTTTTCTGCTGTTACAATCTCTCTTACCCTCCAGATGGCAGTAGGGTGGTAGCTGAACTTTCCTGTTTTGTTGCATTGTGTGAGGTGGGAATTCTCCGCCAGTGAGGAATGGAAAAGGTCTTAACTAGAAAGATCTTTCCAGTCTGTAACACTTGGCCCTCTCTATATCTTAGCTACTGTTTCCCTCCCACTTTAGAAGCCAGTTACTTTTGATGTCCTTAAGGTTTCTTTGTGTAATCTCCAGACTTGGGCTGCAGGTAGGGAACCAGAAGTATATACTAATTTGATGTCTTGCACAAGAATAGAAGCCAGAGTATTTTTAAATTATCTGTTTCTGTCTTTGCCTTTCACTAAACTAAGCTCAAGTAAAGGTAGAGATTGTTTCATATACCTTAGGACAGTTTATGGTACAAACTGGGTGCCTAGTAAGTGATGAAAGAATATAATTTCAAAAGGATTCTTTCATCAAAAATACAAATTTACTACCAATATAGAGCTCTCTTAATGTTGTAAAATTATACATTTATTAACAGCTTAGTTTGTATGAAAGGTTTGGGAATCATTTGGATCACTTTAGAGAAAGTTGCAGCCCACAGAGTTAAAATAAAAAGAAAACAACTAACATAGTATAGTGTTTTAGAATTCCTGAAACATTTAACCTATGTTAATCGGGGCTGTTATTGTTGTCCCCATTTTTTAGATGAAGAAGCCAGGGAGGACAAGGATTTATCTAAGACTAAATAGCTAATAAGTGATGAGCTAGTATATGGGGCTGCAAACAAGTCCTGACTTTAATTCTTTAGATAAGATGCTTTATCCCTCAGTGCTTTCCTGTTTTAGTGGGTATTTGACCAATGGTATTGTTTTGATCCATGCCATTCTGTCTTATCTTTTTGTGCTGTGAAAATGGAGCTCATGACTTTAAAAGAGTTTAAAGCTGAAGTCCTTAACAGAGGTTTTTCAGTACCCCCACATGATCTGTTTCCCATCCCTCCTTTTCAGCTTCTCTTTGTTTATATTTCTCATGCCACATTGGCCTGCTTACTGTTTTTCCAGCATGCCAAGCGTTCTATTCACTCTTCTAGAAGAAACACCTTCTCCCAGGTGACATCTTCACCTCCTTCAAATATTTGTGCAGAGTTAACCTGTTCAATTAGATTTCTCATGACTATCCTATTTAAAAGTGCAGTCTCTCTCATATTATATACATTTCCCATCCTCTTTTCTTGCATTGTTTTCCTGTTAGCACTCAGCACTTAACTCTTCCAGTACAAGTTATGATTTGTTATTTATTGTATTAATGTTTGCCTTTCCACATTATTAAATTAGTCCAGTGCCTGGCACAGTAACTGGTTCAATAAACGTTTGTTCAGTGAATGGACATAAGAAGGAAATTTAATTGGTTTAACAAGACCTTTTAGTAATACTTGTTTTTAATGAAGTTTAAAGTCCTTTTACTCAGGATCATGCATTCATGAATAGCATAGAAATTTATTTCACTAAGTTTACTAAGATTTGTTTATCAATTTAAGTTTTCTTCTGAGTTTTAATGTATACCAATTTATGTAAAATCTACAGAATTTCTTGGAAAAATAATGATTCTGTGCAAGACAGGTAACAACATAGAGTATCTGTGTATTTGTTTTAATAAACAAAGCAATTTAGTGTTGACAACAAAGTTAGTATTTTTGAAAATACCAGCTGAGATCCAATTTAATTACAGTTTCCTTTAGAATATTTTCCTTATGAAACCAGTGACCACTGAAATCTTCAAGCACATAGTGATTGATGTCACACTGATACTTTAAAAAATTGTTAATGAAGAATAATGTTTTCTTTTTTATATTTTAGAACATTATTAATTATAATCCTTTTATGGTTATATATTCAGTATTTGTCTTCAAATAGTA
The DNA here is from genome assembly GCF_963455335.1 of Martes martes. Lineage (NCBI taxonomy): Eukaryota > Metazoa > Chordata > Mammalia > Carnivora > Mustelidae > Martes > Martes martes. The sequence goes on from NC_137889.1 coordinate 117,520,510, forward strand.
AAACAGGAATTTTCTTGTTTAGCTATTCTTGATTAGCTTTTGCTTTTATTTAAACATTTATTTTCTTTCTTGTAGATTTGCTTTGAGGTCACATTGATAAGAAATATGGAGCCACCTTTGATAACTTCACTTGTGAAAGAGAGAGTCTTCTTTTTTACTAAAAAAACATAAAGAAAACCAAAGGCCAAAGGAATCATGCCAGATGGGAACTCAACATCTTTTTCTATCATCTGTTTTTTAAACCATGAAGATAAATGGCTTGTGCTTTAAAGAATATTATTCGTTCATCGACATTGTTTTTAGCAGTTTAAAAAAAATCTCTTTTTACCTTAACTATACAACTCTCTTATAAAATTTAATGCATATAAAAATCTTTAAGATTTCTTTTTTAGAACTTCGGTGTTTATATACCCTATTTTTGCTTGACAAAGTCATCAGAAATATACAGCATCAGGAAAGATATGGTACTTGGAAACTTATATTTCTGTAATTGACTACAGTGAATTTAAGTGGACAATTCAAGACATCATCCCATTTATCATCAGAAATATCACATAAACATATAATTCTTGGCTTTAATGTAAACAATTTTCTTGAAAATGGCATGGGTAAAATTCTTACGGAAATCTGGTGGCAATCTTGGAAAAGTTTATCAACCTGGAAGTATGCTCTCCCTTGCCCCTACCAAAGGCTTGTTAAATGAACCAGGACAAAACAGCTGCTTTCTTAATAGTGCTGTACAGGTGAGACCATAATTTCTTGTTAAATTTACAAAAGTGCTTTTCAGGAAATACTTTGTTTAATGTTTCTTAAAGTGTAAGAATAAAGTTTTTGTTGCCTGAAATGACTTTTTAATATTACTTTTAATGGTATCAAAGATAATTTGACTTAGAATTTTGTTTTTTTATTATAAACAGAAATAGATATTATTTATTTAATATAAATGGGAATGGTTTTGCAACAGAATAATGTATTACTGTGATATAAAATATTTTGATTTAAAAATGTTTACTTAGTAAATTAAAATTACGTATCTAAAATACATAAAATAATTTCTTTGAGTCAGCTAATCTACCCCTCACTACTCCCTCCCCACACACACTTTTTTTTTAAAAAGGAATCCAGTAGAATCCCTGTAGATAGCTTGGGTTGAAATGAGAATGCGGTTTTAATTCTCAGGACTCAAACTTCCTTCAGCCTCCACTCTGACCTTAAATTGCTTCTCTGGAATCATTTGGACATCATTGTTAGTGGAATTGAAGATTGATCCATTTTGCTCCAGTCCTTGTTGAAATTCTTTTAATTAACAAGTATGTGCTAACCTGCTTTTCTTCTTTATTTTTTTTTTTAAAGATTTTATTTATTTATTTGACAGACAGATCACAAGCAGGCAGAGGCAGGCAGAGAGAGAAGGGAGGAAGCAGGCTCCCCGCTGAGCAGAGAGCCCGATGCGGGGCTCGATCCCAGGACGCTGGGATCATGACCCGAGCCGAAGGCAGAGGCTTTAACCCACTGAGCCACCCAGGCGCCCCTGCTTTTCTTCTTTAGATAAATATCCTTTCTTATGTAAGATGTAGTTTTTATTCAGTAGTTCCAGATTTTGTAGGATCTTATGTCTTTCTGACCATTGACTGTATAGTATTAAAGATGAGGAAGATTTAGAATATTGGAATGTTATTCTATTGACTGTAAAATATACCTTAAAAGAATTTATTTAAAATAAATCACTTCTCACATATTTTTCCATTGTTTTTTTTTCTCCTGAAAACAGTAGAAAGAGAAATATTGAACATATATTTCACTAGATATGAACATATCTAGAATGTGTCACATGATTAGACATCTGACTCAGATTTGTTTTCTCAATTGTTCTCTGTCTGAGACAGATGTTAAACTTGAAAGTTCTGTAATTTGCTCAGGGAAAGAGATCTAATTGGCATTCTAATATGCATTGGGACCCTTAAATGGCAGACACTCTTTTGCCTGGGCCAAAAGATCTTACTGGCATTAAGTGCTATGAAAATTGCAGGAAAATATTTATTGAACAGCACTGAATATAGGGAAATAGTTTATACCAAAAGACTTAGAAGTAAATGCTTTTGTTTAAATCAGGCTGTGAGAAAGGGTTTCTATCACTTTAAATCTTTTTCTGTTAACCCTTTTCCAGTTCTTTTTTTATGTTTATGTATTTCCCTCTATTCTGTAGCTCCTAAATGCTGTGTGTAGTTAGTGAGATGAAAAGCATGTTATAACAAAATTCTGAGTAAGGACACTTATATAGTAAAGAAAATGGAGAAGTATTCCAATGATTATATATTTTATATATATATAATATATATAATGTATATAATAATATCATTCCAATGATTGTATATATAATACATATTTTTTTAATGAATAGTCCAGTGATCTTTACTATGAAGGTTATTACATTTCTGCTGCTCTTCACTCCTTTATGTAGATTCAGCATTTCATCTGATACTATGTATTCTCCTTCAAGGACCTCTTTTAACATTTCTTGTAGGTCAGGTCTGTCGTTGGTGAGTTCTTTCAGCTTTAGTGTTTCTGGAAAAAAATCTGTTTCACTTTTGTTTTTGAAAGATATTTTTCCTAGTTAAAGAAGTCTAAGTTGGCAGTTTTTCCCTTTCAGTACTTTAGAGATTTTGGTTCTTTGACTTCTACCTTACATTATTTCTAGTGAAAAACTATTGTCATTCTTTGTCTTCTGTATGTAATGTGTCCTTTTTTTCTGGCTCCTTTTAAGATTTCTCTTTTTCACTACTTTAAAGCAATTTGATATTGATGTGCCTTGACATAGTTTTCTTCATGTTCCTTGTGTTTGGGTTTATTGAGCATCTTATTTAGATCTGTGGATTTATAATTTTAATCGAATTTGGAAAGTCTTTGATCATTATTTCTTCAAATTTTTTTGTCTCTTCCTCTGAGGGACTGCAATTACATATAGTTGTTTATCTTGGGTTGTCCCACAGCTCACTGATACTCCCTTAATTTTCATTCTCAGTCTTTTTTTCTTTCTCTCTGTTTCATTTTTTATGGTTTCTATTACACTGTTTTCAATTTCATTAATCTTTTCCTTTGCAACGTCTAATCTGCTCTTAATCCCACCCAGTATATTTTAAATTCAGACATTGTATTTTCAACCTCTAGAAGTTTGAACTGGGTCTCTTAAAAATCTCTTTCAACTCTTTACTTAACATGTTCATTCTCTTCTATAGCATCTTGAACATATGAAATACAGTTATAATAATCTTTTTAATGTACCCGTCTACTAATTCTGTCATTCTGCACACTCTGGGTTTTGACTGATTTTTTTCCTCCTCATTTGGGAATATATTTCCTTGTTTATTTTAATGCCTGGTAATTTTTGATTGGGTGTCAGATATTTTGAGTCTTATTTTATTGGGTGATAGATATTTTTTATGCCTTGGAATGTTCTTGAACTTTGTTCTGGGATACAGTTGCTTTATTTAGAAGCTGTTTGATCATTTTACTTTTAAGCTTTGTTAGGCAGTCCCAGAGTTTTGTTTATTCCAGGATTAATCAGAATAGATTAATCTGGGTAAGACCCTTCCTTCTTTAGCTAATGCTCTGTAGATTATGAAGCATTCTACATTGACTATTAGCAACACTATCCTCGGCAGGTAAGAGCTCTGGGCACTATCCTGTCTAATTTTGGGGAGGTATTTCTTTTCTCAGCCTCAGGTAGTTTCCTCACAGTTATTTGCCTGAATACTCAAGGGGGAGCCTCTGTAGAGCTGTGGTGTTTACCCTGTGTGCAGCTCTCTCCTCTGCTGTACTCTGCCCTGCCAACTCTAGCTACTTTAGCATCTCTGAACTTCGACCTCTATCTCTTCAGCTCAGGAGATCTCTTGGCCCAAATAGTAAAATGTCTGCCATAAACTAATTTGCAAAGCCAGTCTTCACTAACAAGACAGGTACTCAAATACAGATTTTCTGATAGAAAAAGCCTGACTTCATTTTTTAAAATGCAGTCTGTAAATATTATTATACATTTTGATGAATAGTTTTTAAAATTGCTGAGAAATAAATTGTGGACTATGTCTTATAAGAAATTATTAAAAATGGACATTATTAAAATGTACTGTTTTCAGTAATTGCTGCACTAATTTACATTCCTACCAACAGTGCCTGAGGATTCTCCTTTCTCCACATCCTCACCAATACTTACTGTTTCTCTTCTTTTTTAACAGTAGCCAATCTGATAGGTGTGAAGTCATATCTTACTGTCGTTTTGATTTGCATTTCCCTGTTAAACATATTTTCAGGTCTCTGTTGGCTGCATTTCTTTGGAAATGTCTATTGGAAAAATGTCTATTCAAGTCCCCTGCCCATTTTTTAATCAGGTTGTTGATGATGTTGTTGATATTAAGTTCGATAAGTTCTTTATATATTATGGATAGCAGCCCCTTACTGTATGTTTGAGTTGCAAATATCTTCTCCCAGTAAGCAGGTTGCCTTTTTGTTTTGTTGATGGTTTCCTTAGCGTGCAGAAGCTTTTAGTGTAATATAATCCCATTTGTTTATATTTACTTTTTTGCCCTTAGCAGAAGAGACTGGTCAAAACAAACAAACTATATATATATATCTAAGACTGATGTCAGAGAGCTCACTGTGTTTCTTTTCTTCTAGAAATTTTATGGTTTCAGGTTTTACATTCAAGTCTCTAATCCATTTTGAAGTTTTTTTGTATGTCATGTAAATGTGGTTCAGTTTCATTCTTTCCCGTGTAGCTGTCCAGTTTTCCTAACACCATTTATTGAAGAGACTCCGATATTTTCTTCATTGTATAGTCTTGGCTTCCTTTGTCACACGTTAATTGACCATATATGCATGTGTTTATTTTTGGGCTCTCTATACTGTTCCATTGACTTATGCGTCTTGTTTTCCTGCCAGTACCATACCATTTTGGTTACTATAGCTTTGTAGTGTAGTTTGAAATCAGGAGGCATGATGCCTCTAGCTGTGTTCTTCCTTCTCAAGATTACTTTGGCTATTTGGGTACTTTTGTGGTTCTATACAAATTTTGGGTTTATTTTTACTTCTGTGAAAAATGTCATTGCTATTTTGATGAGCATTGCATTGAATCTGTAGATTGCTTTGGATAGTATGGATATTTTAACAGTATTAATTCTTCCAGTCCATGAACATGGACTATCTTTCCATTTGTATCTTTTTTTATTTCTTTCAACAATGTCTTACAGTTTTCAGAGTATAGTCAGAGCTTATTTTATTGTGCTTTACCTTATTATACTTTGTAGATACTGCATTTTTTACCAATTAAAGGTTTTTCACAACCCTACATCAAACATGTCAATGGACACCATTTTTCCAATAGCATTTGCTCACTTGGTGGCTTTGTCATATTTTTGTAATTCTTGCAGTATTTCAAACTCTTTTATTATTACTATATTTGTTATGGTAATCTGTGGTCACTGATCTTGATATTACTATTATAATTGTTTTGGAGTACCACAAACTACTCCTATATAAAATGGCAAACTTAATTGATAAATGGTATATGTGTTCTAAGTGCTCCATTGACCAGCTGTTCCCTCATCTCTCTTCATCTCCTTGGGCCTCCCTATTCCCTGAGACACAACAATATTGAAATTAGGCCAATTAATAACCCAATGCTCTCTAAGTGTTCAAATGAAAGGAGGAGTTCATGTCTTCTTTATTTATATTTTTTAAAAAGTATGTATGTATGTATGTATTATTTGAGAGAGAGAGCACACACCCATGAGCACGAGTGGGAGAAGGGTAGAGGGAGAAAAAGAGGGTGAGAATTTCAAACAGACTCTGGACTGAGCATGGAGCCTAACGTGGGGCTTCATCTCACACAACCCTGAGATCATGAACTGAGCCGAAGTTGAGTTGAATGCCCAACCAACTCAGCCACCCAGGCGCCCCTGTCCTCTCACTTTAAAGCAAAAGGCTAGAAATGATTAAACTAAGTGAAGAAGGCATATCAAAAATTGAGATAGACTGAAAGTGAGGCTTCTTGTGCCAAACAGTTATCCAAGTTGTGAATACAAAGAAAAAGTTCTTAAAGGAAATGAAAAGTGCTACTCCAGTGAAAACACAAATGATAAGAAAGTGAAACAGCCTTCTTCCTGTTATGGAAGAAGTTTTAGTGGTCTGGATAGAAGATCAAACCAGCCATGACATTCCCTTAAGTCAAAGCCTAATCCAGAGCAAGGCCCTCACTCTTTTCAATTCTGTGAGGGCTGAGAGAGGTAAGGAAGCTGCAGAAGAGAGGTTCGAAGCTAGCAGAGGCTAGTTCATGAGATTTAAGGAAAGAAGACATCTCTGTAACAGAAAGTGCAAGGCGAAGCAGGAAGTGCTGATATAGAAGCTGCAAAAAGCCATCCAGAAGATCTAGCTAAGATAATTCATGAAGCTAGGTACACTGAACAACAGATTTTTCAATGCAGACAAAACAGCCTTCTATTGAAAGATGATACCATTTAGGACTTTCATAGCTAGAGAGGAGAAGTCAATGCCTGGCTTCAGATATCCAAAGGACAGGCTGGCTCTCTTGTTAAGGTCTAATATGAGTGGTGACTTTAAATTGAAGCCAGTACTTATTTGCCATTTTGAAATTTCTAGGGCCCTTAAAAATTATGCTTAATCTACTCTGTCCATGCCCTATAAATGTAACAACAAAGCCTGGATGACAGCACATTGTTTACAACATGGTTTACTGAATCATCCTGCTGATGAGATATACTGTTCAGAAAAAAGAATCCTCTCAGAATATTACTGCTCATTGACAATGTACCTGGTCACCCAACAGTTCTGATGGAGATGGACAATGAAAGTGATGTTGTTTTTATGCCTGTTAACGTTTTACCCATTCTGCAGCTCATGGATCAAGGAGTAATTTTCACGTTCAAGTCTTGTTATTTAAGAAATTACATATAGCTGTAGTTTTCATAAGACTGTAGCTTCCATAAGTAGTGATGTCTCTGATGGATCTGGACAGAGAAAATTGAAAACATTCTTGAAGACTGAATCTAGATGTTACTAGAACACTCATGATTCATGGGAAGAGGTCAAATATCAACATTGATAGGAGTTTGGAAGAAATCAGTTCCAAACTTGGATGACTTTGAGGGGTTTAAGACTTCAGTAGAGGGAGTAACTGCAGATACGGTGGAAAAAGTGTGAAAACTGGAATTAGAAGTAGAGCCTGAAGATGTGACTGAATTGCTGCAATCTTATGATGAAACTTTAATGGGTAAAACATCTTAATGGATGAGCCAAGAAAGTGGTTTCTTGAGATGGAATCTACCCTTGTGAAGATGCTGTGTACATTGTTGAAATGACAACAAAGGATTTAGAATATTACAAAAACTTAGTTGATAATGCAGCTGCAGAGTTTGAGAGGATTGAGTCCAATTTTGAAAGTTCTGTGGGTAAAATTCTATCAAACAGCATTGCATGCTATGTAAAAGTTGTTGGTGAAAGGAAGAATGAATTGATGTGGCAAACTTCATTATTGTCTTATTTCAAGAAATTATGACAGCCACTCCAGCTTTCCACAACTACCACCCTGATCAGTCAGCAAGCTATCAATATCAAGGCAGAACTCTCTGCCAACAGAATGATTACAACTCTCTGAAAGCTCAGGTGATGGTTAACATTTTTAGCAATAAAATATTTTTAAATTAAGGTATGTACATTGTTTTCTAGACACAATACTATTGCACGGTTAATAGACAACAGTATAGTGTAAACATAACTTTATATGCACTGGGAAACTAAAAAGTTTATGTGACTGACTTATTGCAATATTAGCTTTATTAGAGTGGCCTGAAGTTAAACCTGCAATATCTCAGAGGTATGCCTGTACGGGTCTTTCACCTCCTTTGTTGAGTTTATTCCTAGGTATTTTATTCTTTTTGATTTAATTGTAAATGGGATTATTTTCTTAATTTCTCTTTCTGATACCTCATTATTAGTATAAAACACAACTGATTTCTGTGTGTTAATTTTGTATTCTGCAACTACAGAATTCATCCTGATAGTTTTGTGGTGGAGTCTTTAGGGTTTTCTATATACAGTTATCACGTTATCTGCAAATAGTGACAGTTTTACTTTTTTCCACTTAGATACCTTTTATTTCTTTTGCTTGCCTAATCGCTGTGACTAGCACTTGAATAACAGTTATGAGAGTGAGTACTTTTGTTTCTGATTTTAGAGGAAAAGCTTTCAGCCTTTCACTGTTGAGTATAATATTAGCTGTGGGTTTATTGTGACCTTTATTATGTTGAGTATGTTTCTTTTATAATCACTTTATTGAGAGTTTTTATCATAAATGATGTTGAATTTTTGTCAAATGCTGATTCTGTATAAAGATCATTAAAGATCATTATATGATTTTTATTCTTTGTTTTGTAATGTGGTGTAATATGGTAATTGATTTACAGATGTTGAGCCACCTGGCATCCCTGGAACAAATCTCACTTGATAATGGCATCTGATCCTCTTCATGTACTGTTGAATTTCATTTGCTAATATTTTGTTGAGGATTTTTATATCTATGTTCATTGGGGATATTGGCCTGTTATATTCTTTCTTTCTTTCTCCCTCCCTCCCTCCCTCCCTCCCTCCCTCTCTCTCCTCTCTTCTCCTCTCTTTTCCTTTCCTTTCCTGTTTTGATATCAGGGTAATGTTGGCCCTGTAAAATGAGTTTGAAAGTGTTCCTCTTTAATTTTTTGGAGTAATTTGAGAAGGATAATTACCAACTCTTTAAATGATTAGTAGAATTCACCTGTGAAACTGTCTGATCCTGGACTTTTGTTTGGGGGAAGTTTTTAAATTACTGATTCAATTTTATTACTTGTAATCATTCTGTTCAGATTTCCTATTTCTTTGTGATTTGGTCTTAGAAAGTTGTGTTTTTTTCTAGGAATTTATCCATTTCTTCTAGGTTTTTCAGTTTGTTGGCCTATCATTTATAGTAGTCTCTTAAGATTCTTTGTATTTATATGGTGTCAGTTGTAACATCTCCTGCATTTCTGGTTTTGTCTATTTGGGTTGTCTCTTTTTTTCCTGATGAGTCTGGTGAGATAGTTTATTGGTGAGAAGTTTATTGATTTTATCTTTTAAAAGAACCAGCTTCTAGTTTCACTATTATTTTCTAATTTTCTTTTTTTTAAGTCTGTCATTTCTTTCTACTCTGATCTTTATTATTTCCTTCCTTCTACTAACTTTGGGCTTCGTTCTTCTTTTCTAGAGTCTTTACATGTAAAGTTAGTTTATTTGGACTTTTTTTGTTTCTTGTGGTAGGCCTATATTGCCATGAACTTTCTTCTCAGAACTGCTTTTGCTGCATCCTGTAGATTTTGGAAAGTTGTATTTCCATTTTCATTTATCCCAAGGGTTCCCCCACACACACCTTCACATTTCTAAGCACTTTTTTCCCCTTGTCTTTTTATTATTCAAGTGCATAACATGCAGTGTTATATTAGTTTCAGGTGTACAATATAGTGATTCAACGGTTCTGCACATTTCTCAGTGTTCATCAGGATAAGAGTACTCTTCCCCTTTATCTATTTCTCCCATCCCCCAGACTATTTAAGAGTCCTTTTTTTTTTTTTAATTTTTTTTAGTTTGGCTCTTTTTTTCCTTGTTTGTGCATTTTTGTTTCCTAAATTCCATATATGAGTAAAATCATATGATATTTGTCTTTCTTTGACTGACTTATTTCACTTAGCATTATGTCCTCTAGTCCATCCATGTTGGTACAAATGGCAAGATTTTACTCAACTTTTTTCTTCGATTTGTCTACCCATTGGTTGTTTATAATCAATATTTTAAAATGAAGTAGGATAAAGATTAACAATTAGAATAACTTTTGATATGGATTTGTTAAAAGAGAGGATAAACTATTATACTAAATAATGTATAGAAAAGTTACATAAAATATTTTTTCTGTAGTTTGGATCCAGTTTATAAGTTTATAACTTAAACATTTTGCAAATTCAGAAAACATTCCAGTTACATATGAAGAGATACTTCACTGGCCCTATAAACAGATTATGGAGGGTATTCTCTTTTAAATACTCTCTTTTAAATATTAAATTAAATTCTCTTTTAAATATTTATTTAATTTAAATTAAATTCTCTTTTAAATATTAAATTAAATTTTAAATATTAATTTTAAAATATTCTGAATATTTTAGAATTTTATCTGACATAACTATAATTAAGTAGTTATGACGTTTGATGTGGTTTTAAATTCTCTAAGTTAAAAGCAAAGTTATAATCTTTAATAACTAGCATTTAGTGTGTTCTTACTTGTGTTGGTACTTACCTGAACACTATATGTTCTCTCTAATCTAATTCTTACAATAGTCCTAAGGGGTAAATACTACTTTAATCTTCATTTTACTGATGAGAAAATTGAATCTCAGATAATATTTTGCTCAAGTCAACCCAAGAGCTGATAAGCAGTAAATCCAGAATGAATACCCAGGCAGTCGGCCTTCAAATGTTGTATTACTAAGCACAGTGCTATGCTACTTCCCAAGTTTGTGCTGTCCTGGTCTTCATCTTAACAGATGAATAAATTCCAGTGTCACATATTTTATAGTATGATCAGATATGTATGATATGCAAGAGAATTATTAGACATTTTCAAGTGTTTTGCAAAAACACTGAATTATTTGTAATAGATAGATGGATCCTGTTAGTTTTCTTTAAGGAAAAGCAGCTCTCAAAGGGAAATTCTGAAATGGCCTTAGTTATTGAGTAATTGAAAATATAGGATATCTGTTAAAATCATTTGTTTTTCTTAATCTTTGTTTCTAGTTGGGAGAAATGAGAGATCATGAATAGATTTTCTAAGTTACATTATTTGAGGAAATGACTGAAAGATATAGGGAGACTTGGAAGTCTGTTTGTTATAATAGTAATTACGGCAATAAATAGCAGCTGGCGTTCATTGCATTCTAGTTATGTACTGGGCATGCCTCTAAGCATTTTATATAGTAGTACATATTGTTTCATCCTTACAAGAACACCATGAGGCAGGCAGAATTATCCTCACTTTATAGTTTTCAGATTTTTTTAGATTTTAAATACTGGACTGATTTTATTTAAACACTTAGTGTTTTTTGTTTGCTTTTTTCTTTTAGTAGCAAATGATGAATGGATAATTGCAGCAAATTATATTCATATTATTCCTTAACTGATGCATTTTACTGTACTGTCCCCCTGTTACCACACAGCTGGCCGCCTTGTCATTCAATACACAAGGCCACAAGCCTCTGCTCACCCTTTTTTCTGGCTGTAACTTACTGACCCTTATTTGATACACCCTGGCTTTCAACTCCAATTATATTTCCTTCCTAAAGTTCAGTCTGTTCCAAGTATTACAATCACTTCCTCTTTCATGTCACCGCCAAGACCTAAATTCAGTGTCCCATGTTTCCTGTTCATATAAAATCCTTAACTGAGGAATTAGTTTTTTCTTAACTCTCTACCTGTCAGTTTTTACATGTGAATCAATAGGAATACCTTCTAAATCTCTCCTTTATGTATTCATTGCATGTGTATAGCAGTTTCATAGTTGCTGTTTCAGTGCTTATATATGTCTGATTGTGCACCAGAGATTAAAAGAAGTTGTTAGCCTTCTGCAGTCTAAATCAAATCTGTCTTTTATCATAGGGAGAAAAATCTTACTGTATTTCTTTCTTCACTGTTTCTTTCTTATAATTTTTTAGGTTTTATGGCAATTGGATATATTCCGAAGGAGCTTGCGGGTTCTAACTGGACATGTTTGTCAGGGAGATGCCTGCATATTTTGTGCATTGAAGGTAACCTTTTAATATTATGGAAAATTGCTATTAATTGTTTTGCCAAAAATTTAATTTTATTTGATAGTTTATTTGGTCAGTTTACTTGAAATTAAAGTTCATTGTCAAGTGACTTAGAGCTTTGAAGGTGAATTCTTAAAGTTGATTTATTCAAGTGTATGGATTTTTTCCCCACTCTTATGTAAAGAAAGTTAAAATTAATATTCTAAGTAGTATAAAAATGTTAAGAATATTACATTTTTCATAATTTTGGAACAATTCTTTTTTCATTTTATGAAATGGATTTTGAACTACTACTGAATTTTGTGCACTGCTTTGGTTACTGATGATACAGCAGTGAACAAGGTGATAAAAACTGTTCTCATGGAGCTTATATTCTTATGGGGAGGAGAAAACAAGTAAGCAAAATATAAAGTGTGTTAGATGGTAGTAACTACAAAGGGGGAAAAATAAATCAGGGAAAGGGAATAATAGAGTGTGTTGAATAGTCAGGAAAGCCTCACTGGGAAAGTTAAACCATTACCTGAAAAGATGATGGAGTGAAGCATTCCAGGCAAGCAGGGAAACAGTAACTGCAAAGACCCCGAGGTGGATGTACGTGACATATTCAAGGAAACCTGGGTGTCAGAAGCTTTGTGAGTAAGGGGAAGACTGATAAGAGGTGAGCTCAGAAGTAAGGTGAGTTGTGGTTATTTTAAAACCTGTCTGCAGGGGTTTGTGGGTGATTGAGTTGGTTAAGTGTCAGACTCTTACTTTTGGCTGGTGTCATGATCTCAGTGTCATGACATCGAGGAGCTTCACCTTGGGCTCCGTGCTCAGCAGGCTGCTGCTTGAGGTTTTGTTCTCTTCCATTCTCCCTCCCCACCCTTCCCATGAGCTCAAAATAAATAAATAAATAAATAGATAAAATCTTTAAAAATAAAATAAAACATGTCTGCACATTCTTTGCAGTTTTATTTTGTTTTGTTTTTTAAGAAAGAGCATGAGCAGGAGAGGGGCAGAGAGAGAGAGGGAGACCGAATTCTAGACAGGCTCTCATGCCCAGGATGGGGCCCGACATGGGGCTTGATTTCAGAGCCCTGAGCTCATGACTTGAGCTGAAATCTAGAGTTGGACACCTAACCAACTGAGCAACCCACATGCCCCTCTTCTGCACCCTTTCTATCAAAAAGCGGAGTCTATTCTTTGAATATCGACTGGCCTTAAGGATTCATTCCCACCAAATAGAATGGCAGAAATGACACTGCAGACATCTGAGGTTAGGTTAGATTTGAAAAGGTGATAAAATTTCCATCTGGCTCTGTCTGTTGGGCTGTCATTCTTGGGAGTGAGCTGTCATGAAGTGAGGAAGCCAGGTTAGCCCCAACTAAACCAGAAGTCTAAGTGGACAGGCAGTGTTAACAACCAGCATCAACTGTTCAGTGTAAGTGAGCAACCTTCAGATTGTTCTAGGTCCCAGTGTCGAGTTGTATTTACCAAAATTAATGGAGCAGAGTTGAGTTGTCCTTACCAAAATTAATGATTTGTAATCATAGTAAATGTTATTTTTAGTAACTAAGTTTTACGGTGGTTTGTTATGGAGCAATAAATAACTGGAACAGGAGTCCATATTGTGTAGTTCCTTCTAGACCTTTGTTAGGACCTTGGCTTTTTCTCCTGAGTAATTTAGGAAGTCTCTGGATTGTTTCGAGTGGAAGAGTGATATAATCTGTTTTAACTAGATAGAATGTTTGGACTAGATCTCTTTGGCTACTTGGATGGGAATAAATAGAAGAGAGGCAAAGGTAGAAACAGGGAGTCATGAATGTATTAGCATCTCATTTATGTCATTGAAATTTGCCCAAGAATTTAAAATTTTATTAGCATGTTTCAGAGATAAATATTTCATTCTTTTACATTCTTGAATACTCACACACGCATATACATGCAAGAAAATAAAGTGCCATTTTCCTGCTTTATTTTGATTTATACTCCTGAATATAAATCACCAAAGAAGGCAAGTTTATATTCTCTTTTTTAGAAACTGGCAAAATAGGGTTATTGTTAGGGGATGAAGAATGAACTTAGATCAGATTACAGTATCACATTTTATTTACACCACAGTCAATTTTGAGTATTTTGTCCAATTGTAAAATGAGTATAGTTAAAATTTCTAGCCTGAATCTTTCATAGCCTTACACAATCACCTGCCTGCCTCCCCACTAGCCCAAAACTCACTCTCTCTCTCTCTCTCTCACTGTCTCAGATACTGCACTTTAGCCAGACTGGCTGCCTCTTGCAGTTTCTCAGAGCTGGCTTCCATCTCTGACTATTTTCTTTATTATTCCTTTTGTCTACAGTGCTTTTCTTCTAGATGTTTTTGTGGCTAAGACCCTGTTTCCTTTATGCCAGTCTTCAAATGAGGACATCAGTAAGGCCTTCCCTGACTACCCTAGGTAATAGTTAACCTCCTTCTTACTCTCAGTATCTCTATTTCTAATACCTTATTTTTCTCTCTTGTATTTTATTTCTTTATTTTTCTCTGTTTTATCACATACTGACATACTATATAATTACTTACTTTCTCCTTACTATAACTAGACTCTGTGCCCCATGAGGGGGCAGGGTTTTTCTGTTTTCTAGTGAAGGTGCCTCACATATACTAAACAGTCAGAAAACAGATAACAAATGAGTGACATTCAGGCGTAGGATTAATATTTCAAGCATTATCTTGAAAAGCTAATTACCTGAATAACCAGTGACATCTGAAAATTTTTATTTTTTCATTTTGTAATTATAATTAGAAAATTATAGATCTGGATATCTAATACCATTTAGCATCATTATTCTTCAATTTTTTATTTATTTATAAAGTACATATTTTGGAAGTAGTGAAACAGATTTTTAAAATGTTTTCCTACCCTACCATATATTGATCTGAGGAAAAAAAAATGTTTTTGAGGTAACATACCCCTTAGGCTAATTAAGAATTTAATAAGGCCAATCCTTGTTTAGTAGGTTGTGACTGAAAACCTATTTCCCCTCCACTTTCCCCCACATAAGATGGTTGTCATAAAATTGGAACTTATTAAAAAGTTTATCTTATTTGAACTCAATAAGGAAAATGAAAAACCAGATTAACACCTATAATCATATGTTCTTGAGTGTTTCCAGTATTTCTTAGGCTTGGGTTAGAAATGCTCAAAGTGAGGAAAACTGATAATTTGAAAAAAAATTTTTCTTTAAAAATTAAAAGTCAGGGATGCCTGGGTGGCTCATCTTTTCTGACTTCATGCAAATTGTAGAGTGTCAGTTTTTAGAGGCAAATTTAAATAGTGGGAAATTTTCATTGTATTGAAGTTATTTGATGTTTGTTTATTTTTAAACCAGGGTTTGTCATTTTCTGGGGTTTATTTAGGAAGAAAAAAATTATTAAAGTTCATTTAAGCTACATTTTTTGTTTTTAAGATTTTATTTATTTATTTGAGAGAGAGAGAGAAGGAATCAGGGGAGGGACAGTGGGAGAGGGAGAAGCAGACTCCTGCCTGATGCCAGGCTCAGTCCCAGAACCGTGAGATCATGACCTGAGCTTAGGGCAGGCAGGCAGATGCTTAACCAACTGAGCCATTCAGGTGCCCCCAGCTACTTTTCTTAAAAGACTAGTGAGTTCCTACTAATTTTTATGTGATTATGTATTTATTTTTGGTTAACATAATTTTAATTCCTTATAGCATACTTTTAGACTTACAGCAACTTATCTCAGAACTCTTCTTTAAACAGTTTAGATCAGAATAAGCTGGGGAACAGTTAAAAATTGTCCTCACTTCAGCATACTCAATTAGAAACCTCGAGGATGGGAACTGAGAATTCTGTGCACACTAACATTTGATTTCGAGACTGGGGCAACCATTTCTGTACATTACTGAGACAAATAATCTTTATATGGAATTTTAGAGCAAAAGACTACTAGTTTCTGGGTATAGCTGTGAGTTTCACTGTGTTATTATGAAGTTACTGACATGTTTCTTTAGTGGTTGGCTTTTACACTTACTGATGTACTTGTTGGTCCCCAGAATATATTTGCACAGTTTCAACATAGTCGAGAAAAAGCACTTCCCTCGGATAACATAAGGCACGCTCTAGCAGAGAGCTTCAAAGATGAGCAGCGATTTCAGTTGGGCCTTATGGATGATGCTGCAGAGTGCTTTGTAAGTATTTTGGATAATCCTTAAATCAGGACAGTAGCTTGTTTTCCTTAAATGATACGAATTTTAAGGTTAATGAAACATAAATTTCTAACAATGGAAACAAATCATAACTGCTCACTGGATCCATGTCTTACCTGCCCTTCAGAGCTCAGTTTAAATCTCATGACTTTTGATTTTGGTTATTTGTGCTGCTGTCATTTTTATTGGCTATTAGACTCCTGGAATATTTTAAAATTTATTTATTAGAAAAAAACATTTATTAAACATGAATTATGTCACTTAAGTCAGTATTCTGCCTCCACAGTGTTGATATATGCAATAATGCATTCCCAGCAGTAGCATTTCTCATTACATACAATGATTCTCTTTGGGAGAGAAGAGGATCTTGGTGGGCAGCTATCAGGGGCAGTCATTCTGCTATCATTAACTGGGGTTGATGTTCCAAGTCTCTGTTTTACCACCATATGGATAAGTAGAGCATTCCTTTGAATAGTAACTAAACCGTATATACCTTCTAAAATATGTGTTGATTATTAAATGTGTCAATGTTGCAGATGTTACTTATATTTAAAGAGGTAAACTTATTTTTCATAGTCTTATATCTATTTAAAAATTCTATACATTCTTTCATCAGAAAATCTTTTAAGGTTTTCCTTGACACGTTGTTTTCCTGAAACCACTTCTTAATAGTTTGGGCCCCTACTCTCAGCATTATTTAAGCCTCCTTTCTTGTATCCTTTCAGCCTATCCCCTACAGTGTTTTTTAGTGGCCAACACTTAGTAAAATTTTCTTCAGATTAATCTTTGCCCTTCAGATATTCTTGTGACTTCAGTCTGGACTCTTCTGACATTTAAGGCCATTTACAGTTAAACTCCAGTTTACCTCTTTATTTCCTCCTGTAATTTTCCCTCCTAATGTAGGTTGTTCTATTCCTGAAGTATGTCTTTTAAATTCACTGGATTTCTTTCTTTTTTTTTTTTTTTAATTTTATTTATTTATTTGACAGACAGAGATCACAAGTAGGCAGAGAGGCAGGCAGAGAGAGAGGGGGAAGCAGACTCCCTGCTGAGCAGAGAACCCGATGCGGGCCTCGATCCCAGGATCCTGAGATCATGACCTGAGCCGAAGGCAGAGGCCCAACCCACTGAGCCACCCAGGCACCCTAAATTCACTGGATTTCTGTAGAATTTACTATCTGTAGAATTCATTTGGCATTTATATGTTATTCTCATTTTTTAAAAGACTTATTTATTTGAGAGAGAGAATGTGTGCATTTGTGTGCTCACACTTGCACACACACACACACACACACACACACAAGTGGGAGGAGAGGCTGAGGCGGGGGTGAGGGGGAGAGAATCCACAAGCAGACTCCCCGCTGAGTGTGGAGCCCGAAACAGGTATTGATACCAGGACCCTGAGATCATGACCTGAGTTGATACCAAGAATCGGCCACCTAACTGACTGAGCTACTCAGGTGCCCCTGTTGTTAATTCCTTAATGATCATCTACTGTTTCCTTGGACAGATGTAAAGCTCTTTGATTAGTGCATTGCTTAGCATACTTTTCATGTTGATTAAAATGTTTCAAAAATAGCACACATAGTCATAAAATATGCTTTTCATATTTCTCATGTTTCTAATTGATCCATCACTTAAAATATAAATATATTTTGTACAATACCAAACTTTGTAGTTTATTTTCATTTAAATGAAATGTACTAATAAGTGATATGATAATTTGTGGACTATCTAGAAATTTAGGCTTAAATAATTGAATGCTTTTAAATTTCCTAGGGCAGAAGACGGGTAAGTTAGCTAATTAAAAGAATCCATTGGAGGGGTGCCTGGGTGACTCAGTCATTAATAAGCTTTTGCCTTCAGCTCAGGTTGTGATCCCAGAGTTCTGGGATTGAGCCTCGTGTTGAGCTCTCTGATCTGTGAAAAGTCTGCTTCTCCCTCTCCCCCTCCCACTCCCCCTGCTTGTGTTCCCTCTCTTGCTGTCTTTCTCTCTGTCAAATAAATAAAAGAAATCTTTAAAAAAAAAAAAAAAAAGAATCCATTGGATAAGCTTTACAATCCAAAAAGAAGGATTACTTGTTAAAGAAATAAATACTCCTTATTGATCTGTATTACAAATTTGAAATTTCATATGAAATTTGTTTGCCAGACAGATTCCTTGCATTAGAATGTTAGTGTAGGTATTGTAAACCTTTATGATTGCTATTTTTAATATGAGTTATAGAGACTATAAAAATGTTCCAAGTAGGATTTTTGGAAGAGTAACTGCTTTTCTTAATGTGAGAATGCTGGAAACATAGGAAACTTATGTTTTCTAATATTAAATTCTAGATGTTAGCCACCATGAATTGATTTTAAAGGATTTTTAAAATATTTATTAAAATAATGTATTATAATGTTTCTTTCATTAAATTTTTTAAGAGCTAATGCTACAAAAGGTGAGTAATTGAACAGCATTTGAAGGGTTGATTAAAGAGGAAAGCTGAAAAGCTGACAGACGTATGTATGGCACTGTTAAATTTTAACACTTTGAAAAAATCTTAAAAAGATTCTTTTTTTTTTTTTTAAAGATTTTATTTATTTATTTGACAGAGAGGGAACACAAGCAGGGGGAATGGGAGAGGGAAAAGCAGACTTCCTGCCGAGCAGGGAGCAGGACCCTGGGATCATGACCTGAGCCAGAGGCATACGCTTAACAACTGAGCCACTCAGGCAGCCCCTTAAAAAGATTCTTAAATTTGTAAAGTTGAAAAGAGTTATATTGTACAGTGTCATCTGTAAGATTCACAACTCATGTGTCGTTTAATTTTTTAAATTAGGAAAATATATTGGAGAGGATTCATTTCCATATAGTGCCAAGCAGAGATGCAGACATGTGTACCTCTAAATCTTGTATCACTCACCAGAAGTTTGCTATGACCCTGTATGAACAGGTGAGATGGCTCAACCACTTCATTAGTTACTCTGTTTGCATACATTTATATATGTATAATATGTAACATATTTAAATATATGTAACATAGTATTATATTTATGTTTTATGGTTGATCAATCAAACATATGTTCTCCCCTGTAGTGTGTGTGTCGCAGCTGTGGAGCATCATCAGATCCTCTACCTTTTACAGAATTTGTGCGGTACATTTCTACAACAGCCCTATGGTGAGAGCCTATTAAAACATGTTTGCCACATTGAGCATTTATTGTATGTGAATATCAGCTCTCTGTCTTAGACCTGAAAATATGCAACCATCAGAGGTGCTGAGTGATGCCCAGCTCAGCTAGCTGTTTCTGATTTGGTCAAAAACATGTACTTGATGAAATTTCCAAATATTAGTCAAAATTTGTATCTCTTTATGTTTATAGCAAGTTTTGGGATTGCAAAGGAGACCTTAAAATGACAAGTTCAGTGGTAAATGGAGCTGCATGTGATTTCTTCATTTTTGCTAAGGTGTTATCTTTGTAGTAACAGTGTTTCCCTTCAGCTCCATGTCCCTTCATGGTGATGGAAGCCAGGGTAAGGAGAAAAGAAAGAAAAAGGTGAAATTAATTCTCCATTAGATTTATTGCATTTAAGGCCTCAACATTAACTGAAATAAAAATTTGCCAGCTTACCTGTCCCCTCCTTCCCTGCTCATGAAACATTAGTGAGTTAGGGATCCAAAAAGATCCCTAGACTTTACATAATAAGAGTAGTTTAAACACTTTCTAACAGGTATTTGAAAATATGAATATTTAATAGGAACATGAATAGAATCATAAATATTTACAGGTATTTTGATATAAAAAACAAAACATGGATCAATAATTATCAGTACATTAGTATAACAGTTACTAAATGGTGCCAATATTTTTATCATTGTGCAAAATAAATATCATGTGCTTATCTGTTTCATTATGTTATTAAACTTCTTGGCTTTTTGGGGTATGACACAATATTTCTTGAAGATTATTGAATAATAGCAATTTGATTATTTGAGTGTGTTTAGTATCTTAATATATCCAGAGTTTGGGAGCATAGTTTTAGGGAAGCATTCCCTAAAATTCAGTCAATTATAGATTCATTTTTTTTCACTTTGTATGAAAAGTAGGATGGTGTTTGTACAAGGATAGGCCACACATTAGAAACTGTAAAATTTTAAGTCTACTCTGAAACTCTTATATAAAATGACAGTGCTCTGATTCAGTATCTTATGTAACAAGAGTTGGAGCTCCATCAGTCTCTCCCTGGTCCACACCACCAATTGCAAGAAACCAGACTTTGAATTCTAATTATGGTTGACCCTTCAATAACACAGGTTTGAACTGCACAGGTCCACTTACATGCAGATTTTTCTCAATAATGTACAGTACTGTAAATGTATTGTCTTTTCCTTAGATTTTCTTTTTTTTTTTTTTAAGATTTATTTATTTATTTTAGAGAGCGTGCATGTGCAAGCAGAGGGAGGGGCAGAGGGAGAGGGAGAGAGAGAATCTCAGGCAGACACCCTACTGTTTGTGGAGCCCAATGCAGGGCTTGATCTCATAACCCTGAGATCAAGACCTGTGCTGAGATCAAATCAGACATTCAATTGACCGAGCCATCCAGGTGCCCCCTTTATAATTTTTTAAAGACATTTCCTTTTCTCCAGCTTTTTTGTAAGAATACAGTATATAATACATATAACACGAAGTGTGTGTTAATTGACTATTATTGGTAAGGCTTCCAGTTAATAGTAGGCTATTAGTAGTTAACTTTGAGGGGGGTATCAGAAGTTATATGTGGATTTTGGATTGTGTGAGGGTTGGTGCCCCTTACCCCATGTTGTTTAAGTGTCAACTGTAATCACCTTTGTATTAGTAATAAGTATTGAATACCAATTACAGAATTCCAGGCTTCACATAAATCATTACTTGTAATGTTAACAAAAACAGCATTTTGAATGTACAATTTGAACAAGCTTATCAGATTTAGTGCTTTCTCATATACTTGTGAAGTGTTTTAGAAGAATAGGTGCTTTTAGTTGTTATCGAATACTGTATATTAAACCATGGAACTGTAAAATATATCTAGCTCTAAGACAGTTAATATTACCAGTAAGCAGAACCAGAGCATCTAGAATGGAAAGTAGTAAGGATACTTGAACTTATATGACATATCTTTTTGGAAATGTTTAAATAGTTGTTTAAAGATACTTTATACCTTGCTATATAAAAATTTGATTCTAAAATAGACTAAACAAAAAGTGGCACAGATATCCTGCCTAGGCTGTAATGAAATGGTTAGCATAAGGCATAAGCCTGGCCTAAATAGTTTTGGTTTTGACTTCTGCATTAATCAGCAAAGGAGCCTTCTGTTAGCTGAAAATGGTAACTTTGTTTCTGAGAACTTTAGGCCAGCGGTGAAGCCTTTCCAACAATTTGTTGTTCTTGTTAGGCCAAAATTTAAACTCAAGTCCCTACTTGTTAAATAATAATGTAAGAGAAACATTTGACTTAGAACAACCTCCAGACAGAACTAGCATCATCTTATTACCTCATTCATGTAGTTCCAAACAATGGTAAAATTTAGTGTTATTTTGTTCTTGACCTAATTTTTTTCATCATAAGTTAACCTGCCAAATTTCATAATTTTTCACTCTATGGAAATTTACTTTATGGTTAATTTTTCAAACAGAATCTGTCTTAAGATATAAAATACCCATATTGATAACTTAATATTCTTCATGCATAATTTGTTAGATCTTTCTAAAGTTCAAAGGACACATTTGACACTGCTCCTTTGTTTTTTAGCAACGAGGTAGAAAGAATGATGGAAAGGCATGAACGTTTTAAGCCTGAAATGTTTGCAGAATTGCTGCAAGCAGCAAATACAACTGATGACTATAGGAAATGTCCTGTAAGTATAATTTGGAGAATATTAATGTGCTTTTGTGTTTATAAATTTGAAAATAGATATTCAGAAATTACCATGTAAATACTAACTGTACATGGGCTTGATTTTAAGAATTTATTTTTTCAGTGTTATTTTAGGCAACTCTTTATACCATGTGAGCTGTTTGAGCACTATTTCTTTAAAAACTCTTCGTGAAGGTTTTAAGTTAGTGTATGCTGATTTTTTTTTTTTTTTCTTTTTGAGAGAAAGAGGGTGCACGTGTGCATGCAAGGAGGGCTGGAGGGGAGGGGTAGAAGGAGAGGGAGAGAGAGAATGTTAAGCGGACTCCCTGCTGAGCGTGGAGCCCTAGGTTGAGGCTTGATCTCAACAACCCTGAGATCATGACCTGAGTTCAAATCAAAAGTCGGGCACTTAACTGACTGAGTCACTCAGGTACCCCCTGATTATTTTTTTTAAGTTCTGAAATCTATCATTTGACTACAGAGAAAGTTTTTTATTTTCATTATAAGCACTACAAATGGTACCATTCTTTTCTAATGTAATATTATTAATGACTTCAGTGTTCTATTTCTCATTTTTTAGATTGAATTCTTATTTTAGCAGATTTAAAAAATACCAAAGGAAAGTACTTTGATTTAAAACAAACTCACTGTTTAATCAATAATTAAGCAAATAGCTGGATAAAAGTGAATTTTAGTATTCTGAACAAAGAATTTTCTGATATATGTGAAGGTTGTTACTGTTTAATACAAACTGTAAGGTATTACTTATGGTATACCTATTTCAGTAATTTCAAAATTTGCCTTTTGTGTTTTTCTTTAGAGTAACTGTGGCCAAAAAATAAAAATTCGCCGTGTTTTAATGAATTGCCCAGAGATTGTTACAATTGGTTTAGTATGGGATTCTGAACATTCTGACTTGACCGAAGATGTTGTTCGGAATCTAGCAACACATCTTTATCTTCCTGGGGTATCTCAGCTGTTTTCATTCTCTTCCTTTCTGTTTTTAAATTATTATAAAACGTATTCATATATTATAACACACTTTGTTTTTCAAAACTAAATTTTCTTTCTAAAGGAAATAACATTCAGATATAATCCTGATAAAATTCATCAAATCGAGCTAACTGGAATGCCTTTCTTGCATAGACTGGGAATGACTTTCAGTTACAAACTGTCTCATGCTCTAGTTTGTATCATTCTAGAATGATGATAATGATGTGTGTGTATGTGAGTGTGGTAATGACAAAATATAAATATTAACCTAGAAAGGTAAAGAGTCAAAAATCATCTACAGCATTGATCTCTATATACTTATTAACATCTTAATATATTTGATTGGTTTATATTACAATTAAACTTTTAGATAATTAACTTTCTGATAATATGTTTAATGTATGTTCAAATATGTGATTCAATGAAAAATGATTAGGAATTGTGTAATTTATCCCGCATTTCCAGTTTATGTATATAAAGTGTCAAGATACTGGGTTACTGAACTAAATTGTAGTGAATTCATTTTATTGGAGGAATGCTAATAGCTATAGTTAATAGTAAGTAATAGTTAATAATAATTCTATTCAGTCCAATCTTAGTGGTACCTTTTGTACTAATATAATAATGGATTAAGGAAGCTTGCATAAGAAATTTTTTCATAGATAGTCAAATACCTGACTCACCAAATTATTGTTCCTCATTTTTAAAAAGATACAGTATTAAATATGCATTTTTATTTTTTTGAACAGCTTTTTTATAGAGTTACTGATGAAAATGCCAAAAATAGTGAACTTCATCTAGTTGGTATGATCTGCTACACCAGCCGACATTATTGTGCCTTTGCTTTTCATACCAAGAGTTCCAAATGGGTATTTTTTGATGATGCAAATGTGAAAGAGGTAAGTTGACACTTTCACTAACTAGGATAATTATTGTGACTTCTTACTTTTTAGGAATAAATGAAATAATAATATATAAAATGTATATTATGTAGTATTATTATGTAAAATAATGATTGTATGTAAACATTTCTTATATAAAATAATAAATGACCTTGATAATAGCATTGTTAAATTCATACTTCCTTTTATTAATTTTTGAAATCTGGTTTATTTAATTTATTTACTTATTTATTTTTAAAGATTTTATTTATTTATTTGACAGACAGAGATCACAGGCAGGCAGAGAGGGTAGGGGGAGCAGGCTCCCTGCCGAGCAGAGAGCCTGATGCGGGGCTCAATCCCAGGACCCTGGGATCATGACCCGAGCCGAAGGCAGAGGCTCTAACCCACTGAGCCACCCAGGCGCCCATGAAATCTGGTTTATTTTAAAGCCAATTTTTAAACCAGTCCATTTCCAGAACAATAAAAAAGTTGACAAATAAATGTTAGAATGTAAATATATAACTGTCAGTGATCCATATGTCTGGTACATTTTGTCTGATACATAGTTGCTCTGTGAATTTCTTTGTGAATGATTCACAATTGCTTTATATAATTAGTGATGAAAATCTGCTTATTTCTTAAATTATTATGATTGCTTTTTTAGACTTTGTATATGGTATTCAGATTTAGGTATGGTTACTTTTTCTATTGGTCAGTAACTTATTCAGACATTATAATATCTAGAAAACTAGTGAATAATAGTTTGTAATAAAGACTGTTTATCAGAACACCTTTGGAACTTTTGAAAAAATGTGTATTTGCCTGGACTCTTAAATTCTCAATTCAGAGGTATATAGGCCAATACCTGATTTTTTTTTTTTTTTAAGTTCTATAGGAGATTAAGATTTTGCCACATATGAAAACTATTGATCTTGTCAATACTATGCCTAGGCTTATTGGCTTTGAGAATCCTATTATTAAGCAGTAAATGGATTTAAAAGTACAAGTTATTTCATTGTTATAAGCAAATGATGTACAATTCCATTTCCTTTCATTTTAATGTATAAAAAAGGGCCATTTATTATCATTATGAATTACTAATTCAGAAGTTCAAATATTCAGTATTTAGTGGATTTCTAATTGTTTCTTTGAAGGATGAACTGCTATGGAAATAGCCCTTCCAGTATTAAAAATTAGGAAACCAAATAGACGAAATAACTTTTTTAGACATTGGCCAGCAGGCAGTTGACAGAAAAAAGGAAACAAACAAGATGAGACCTACGGTTATTCCTGTTTACCACCTACAGGTAGTTTTTACAGTGCAGGGAGGCAGGACTCAGATAAAGCCTAGAAGTCTCACTGAGTTGAGGAGACCGAAATTGGAGTTCAGGGAGGCTAAGATGGCTAAAATTCACTGGAGTGATTACCAGAAAGAACACTGCGCAGAGGAAAGTTCTGGAGATTGGTAGAGGGGTCACCTTTAATCTTTGGCTGAATAGTGATCTGACGTTGTGTTGCCAAACCTGTACAAGGTGGGGGAAAGAAGGTCA
This sequence comes from Martes martes, assembly GCF_963455335.1. Taxonomy (NCBI): domain Eukaryota; kingdom Metazoa; phylum Chordata; class Mammalia; order Carnivora; family Mustelidae; genus Martes; species Martes martes. Next base: position 117,545,886 of record NC_137889.1, read on the forward strand.
GGCAATTTTCAAAATTCATATAGGGCTAGGAATAGTTTGCATCCACACCAGCAAGAATAGAAAGATGTTGCAATGTAAACAGCAACAGGTAGAATCCTCAGAAAAGTATCACCTTAATTGTGGGGCTAAATTATACCTGGACTGAATACTACCCTGTACCTGACATAAAAAGCTTAAAATGAAGCCTTCAAAGCACCAGGATGGTGCTACATAATTTAACAAATGCCAGAATGAAGTACAGTACTTTTTAAAGGAACACAACAAAATTTACCCCAAAATATAAATTTCAGTATGCCATTTGCTGAGGAGGATAAGGGAGAGAAACATACTTGTCACACTGGGAAAACAAATCCCTTTAACATTTGGCTTTGAAAACCAGAAGGGCCAAATTTTGCAAGTTCTAACAACCCGTAGGACTTAATAATAGCAAACTGAATCCAACAATACATTAAAAAGAAAATCAATCACCACAGTCAAGTGGGATTTATTCCTGGGTTTGCAAGGATGATTCAATATTCACAAATCAATCAACATGATACACCACATTAATATAAATGAAAGGATAAGAACCCTTTGATCTTTTCAGTAGATGCAAAAAAAAACATTTAACAAAGTACAGTATCCATTAATGATAAAAGCCCTCAAAAAAATCGGTTTAGAGGGAACATACCTCAACATAGGAAAGGCCATATATAAAAACCCCATAACTAACATCATAATGGGAAAAAAACAGAATTTTTCCTGTATAGTCAGGAACTTAACAGGGATGTCCACTCTCACCACTGTTAATTTAGCATAGTACTGCAGTGCAAGCAATCAGACAATGAAAAGAAGTAAAGCAATCAGACAATGAAAAGAAATAAAGGCATCCAAATTGGTAAGGAAAAAGAAAACTTTATTTGCAGATAACATGATATTCCATATAGAAAACCTGAGAGACTCCACCAAAAAATTGCCTGAACTGATACACAAATTCAGTAAAGTCACAGGATACAAAACATAGAGAAATCTGTAGCGTTTCTATTTACCAATAACGAAGCAGCAGAAAAAGAAATCAAGAAATCAATCCCGTTTATAATTGCATTCAAAACCATAAGATACGTCAGAATAAAAGTAAGCAAAGAGCTGAAAGACCTGTACTCTGAAGACTATAAAACACACATGACAGGAATTAAAGATGACAGAAATGGAAAAACATCCATGCTCATGGAAGGACAAATATTGTTAAAATGTCCTTACTACCCAAAGCAATCTACACATTTAATGTAATCCCTATCAAAATACCACAAGCATTTTTCACAGAGCTGGAACAAACCATCCTAAAATTTGTATGGAACCACAAAAGGCCCCAGATAGCCAAAACAACTTTGAAAAAGATAAGCAAAGCTGGATGCGTCACAATTCTGGACTTCAAGTTATATTACAAAGCTGTGGTAATCAAACAATATGGTACTGGCACAAAAACAGACATAGATCAATGCAACAGGATGGAAACTCAGATGGGAGCTCAGAACTCTATGGTCAATTAATCTTGATAGCAGGAAAGAAAATGTAATGTGAAAAAGACAGTCTCTTCAACAAATGGTGTTGGGAAAACTGGACAGCAACATGCAGAAGAATGAAACTGGACCACTTTCTTATACCATACAAAAAATAAATTAAAAATGGGTTAAAAACATAAATATGAGACTTGAAAGCATAAAAATCCTAAGGGAAAACACAAGCAGTAACCTCTTTGACATTAGCCATAGCAACTTCCTTCTGCATATGTCTCCTGAGGTAAGGGAAACCAAAGCAAAACTCTTGGGACTTCATCAAAATAAAAAGCTTCTGTACAGCAAAGGAAACAGTAAACAAAACTAAAAGGCAGCCTACAGAATGGGAGAAGATATTTGCAAATGACGTATCTGATAATGGGTTAGTATCCAAAAAGTTTACTAGCAAATTCTTTCTCTCTCTCTTCCCCTCTCTCTGGCCCCAACACACAATCCTAATTATGATAAAATCTGAGGTTTATTTATTTTGCTACTTTTTTGTGACCTTTTCTGTTTCCTTTTCTTTTTCTTTTTCTTTTTCTTTTTAACCTGGTCTAACAAGGGATTTTCTGCACTAAAAATAATAAAAGATTTTTAAACACATAGTTTTAGTTAAATTCCTTGGATGAGAGTCTTTTTATACTAATAGTAGGCAGGGGAGAACTTTGTCTCAAATCCCTACCTCTCTGTACACAATCCTTCACCATAACCACCATCATTCTCCACATTACTTTGCATAAAGTAGGAATTGGAGAAAAATTTAATTAATCTCATTTGAATTCATGGTAAACTCCATTATCTATCATGTTCTATAAGTATAGTTGTTAATATATGACAGCATATTACCAGTATTCAAAGAATTTGAGTGCAGTAAAATACACAGAACTAAAACTTTAGTAAATATGAGTTACTTCTATTTGCTTCATTGCTTTGGGTTAATTGAGAAAGACTAGCTACCTCCAAATGTTCATGAACAGGAATGCCAACATATAAAGTTCTGGTTAATATAACACAGATAATGACTTACACTGTGAAATTTGATATAAATATGTTAAAGTTTACTTTAAGATCCTTATCAGTGTTAATGAAATTGGTAGCCACTGCTGACAATAAGAACTTCAAAAAATATCAGAAAATGTTATTGCTTTACAGAAACAACTGTACTTTTAAAGATATTTCACTTAATACAGATAATACAAACTTTGTGCACTGACACTACTTCAAATACAACCAGTTTTTAGTATCTACATGTATTCCAATTGAAAGATGCTCTATAATATTCATTACAATGTATTCAAAAAACCTATTAATGATTTTTTTAAATCACAGCCACAAATAAAGCAAAAACAAAATTTTAAAAGTAAAAAAAAAATGAATTTATAAAACTCACCACCTGAAAAAATGAATAATCCAATTAAAAAAATGGGCAGAAGACATGAGCATTTCTCCAAAGAAGACATACAAATGGTCGGTCAATAGACACATGAAGAGTGGCTCAACATCACTGATAATCAGGGAAATGCAAATCAAAACTACAATGGAGTATCACCTCACACCTGTCAGAATGGCTAAAATCAACAACACAGGAAACAACAGATGTTGGTAAGGATGTGGAAAAAGGGGAACCCTCTTGCACTGTTGGTGGTAATGTAAACTGGTGTACCCACTCTGGAAAACAGTTTGGAGGTTCCTCAAAAAGTTAAAAATTGAACTACCCTATGATCCAGCAATTGTACTACTAGGTATTTAGCCAACGAACACAGAAAAACTAATTCAAAAGGATATGTGCACGGCAGTGTTATCAATAATAGCCAAATTTTGGAAATAGTCCAAATGTTGTCGACCGATGAATGGATAAAGAAGTGGAGTGGATATATGCATGCATGCAATGAAATATTACTCAGCCATAAAAAATGGAATTTTGCCATTTGCAATGAGATGGATGGAGCTAGAGAGTATTAACCTAAGTGAAATAAGTCAGAGAAAGACAAATAGCATACAAAACAAACAAGCAAAGGGAAAAAGAGATAGAGGCAAACCTAGAAACAGACTCTTAACTGTAGAGAATAAACTGATGGTTATAGGAGGGGAGGGGACAAAGGAGTTTACTTGTGATAAGCACTGGGTGTTGTGTAGAAATGCTGAATCACTAAATTATGTACCTGAGGCTAACACTGTATGTTAACTAGCTGGAATTTAAATAAAAACTTAAAAAAAATTAAATTACGTAAACTCTCACACACACACACACACACACACACACACACACACACAGAGTATGCTCACGATACATATGTGACTTGCCTACCATTTTCTTTATGATACTAATCCAGAAATGGAGGTAGAGAAAAGGAGAGAATAAGGACTCCCAGGCAAACTTTGACATGTAAAATTTAACTTGAAGGTCTCCACATCCCTTTTCTTCCTTTTCCCCAACTGTGATGTGTCCCTCTCCCTGAGAGCTCCTGTCCTCTATGACTCCACAACTGTTGATGCTCTGCTCCAGAAAAAGTTGAGTAGGTTTATTTCCAGGGTTGGTTTTGTATTTTTTGGTGTTTTGACTCTACCAAAATTTTTTTTAGCAGCAAGGTCAGGTGAAAGGAAAATAGGTGGGTCCAGGAAGATCTACAGAGAGCTACCAAGGTCACACCATATTGTAGTTGTTCACCTTACTTACCTTTAAAAAAAGTCATGAGAAAAGTAAATCTGACTCTTAATATTAGCAAAGAAACTCAATCGTACTGTCACAAGGACTATGTAGGATGAGGACTTCTCAGGGCTCATTTAGCTGTGAATGACTCCACAACCCAGAGTAACTCCTGGTTTTTGGGTGTATCCACTGCATAATGCCCTGGAGCCTTCTGGGAATACATTAAGGGCAGTCTGGAAAGCTGGCATGACAAGGTGAGACGAGTATTCACAGTATCTTCTTGCCTCACAGTTAGGAGAATCCCCTCATGGGCTTCTCTCCTGTGACATGAAGTGCATTTTGTTTTGCCTCATCAGGACCTGAACCTTTATAATACACATCAGGACTTGAGTAGCCAGAGAAGCTAGCTGAAGGCAAACAGCTACTGATCATAGGAAGAGAGAGAGCAGGCATGGAAAGAAGGAGAAGGGTGAGAGACACCATAGCCTTCCAAGTCTGAGTCTGTAAAACAAGGTCTTTTTGGAGTTTGGGATGAAGGAGAATTTGGGGTCCAGCCATAGGTATGAAAGAAGGAAAGAGATCAAAATGAAAAAAAGAATTGCAAGGTTTTTGTGTGCATGCATTATTAGTTGTAATTGCCTTTTTTTTTTTTTTTTTTGGCGTAACTAAAATAAAGGTTTAGTTTTCTATTAAATAAAAATCCTGGAAATTAAAAAATCTGTGGGCTCAGTGTGGGAGAGGCCAAGAGTGAAGAACCATAGGAAGCTGGGTCCCTGCCCTTAAAAAATGATATTCAGTAAATTATTAGGTATAAAGTCATACAAATTCAACTCACAGTGAGATTCTATATCTCATGTGTAAGAATAGCAAAAATTAAAAAGACTGGCCATACCAAGAGTTGGTGAAGATGTGAAATAGCTAGATCTCTCACAGAAGAGTGATGGAAATACAAAATGAACAGTCACTTTAGAAAACTTTATGAATTTCTTATAACTTAAACATGTACTTACCATAGATACTAGTAATTCCACTCCTGTAAAAACACACAAAACTTGTACTTGAATGTTTATAGTAGTTTTGTTCATAATAACCAAAACTGGAAACAACTCAAATGTTCATCAACAGGTAAATGGATAAACAAAGTGTGGTATAACCATTCAATGGAAAATAATACTCAGCAGTAAAAAGTAATGAACTATTGATACATGCAACATTGTGGAAAAATCTGAAAAGCAATATGGTAAATGAAAGAAGTGAGACATAAGAAACTATGATTCTGCTTATTAAAACTCATGAAAAGGAAAAAACAAAGTGACAGAAAGTAAATCATTGGTTCAGTCACTGCAGAGGGGGAGCTACTTGATTATATGTATATATTTGGCAGAATTCATTGACTGGTATACTATAACTGAATAGTTTTATTCCATGTAAATTCTACTCAATAAAGCTAATGAAAAAAATTGGGTATTCTAAAATAAACACTTTGCTCAAATTATAGTACTTTTATATAACAGTTTATCAGCAAGTTCCACCTTGAATCAGTGTTTAGTAATATTTTGGCACTCCTTTCTATCCACGTAGTTTAAATGGTCAAAATTTGAAGGAAGAGTTGGATATATAGTCACTCTAAGGTTTAGGTTTGTTTTGTTTTCAAATTACTCTAGTTCCTCAAGTATCTTAGATTCCAAGGTAAGAAGGTTAAATAGCTAAATATGTGTGGTTTGAGAAAGCTCCTTAGGACTTTTAAAGATCCCTTCTTTATGCCAAAGCCAGTATAGAATGCTTTGTTTTATATTTGGTTGGTTTTTGTTTTACTTTGTTTTGAATCAATTTTTTAGAGGTATAATTTACAAACATTAAAATGCACCTATACATAGGTATGGACAAATGTGTACACACCTATGTAACCTACACAATTATCACCCAGAAAATTCTGTCATGTCCCTTTACTGCCAGTACCCCCCCACACTACCCTGGGCTCCAGGAAATCACCGATCTCACTATAGGTTAGTCTGGCTCATTCTATAGTTTTGTAAGAATGGTGTCTCACAGTCTCAGTTCTCTGTGTTTGGCTTCCTTTACCAAGCATAATGCCTTTTAAGATTCATTCATGTTCTGTTAATGGTTCATTTTTATTGTTGTGTTCTGTTACATGCCTATATAACAATTTATCCATTTACCTTTTGAATTATGAATAGTTTTTTTTTTTTTTTTTTAAATTTTATTTATTTATTTGACACAGAGAGAGAGATCACAAGTAGGCAGAGAGGCAGACAGAGAGAGAGGGGCAAGCAGGCTCCCTGCTGAGCAGAGAGCCTGATGCGGGGATCGATCCCAGGACCCTGAGATCATGACCTGAGCCGAAGGCAGTGGCTTAACCCACTGAGCCACCCAGGTGCCCCCATGAATAGTTTTTATGTGAACATGATTTTTTTTCCCCCCGCATTGCTCTTAGCTAATACTCAGAAGTGGATACACCTGGATGGCTCAGTCAGTTAAGCATCAGATTCTTGATTTCAGCTCACATCATGATCTCAGGTTCTTGAGATTAAGCCCCTCGTTGCATTCTGTGCCAGATGTGTTACCTGCTTAGGATTCTCTCTCTTCCCCTCTCCCCTTCCCCCCCCCAATTTGAAAAAAAAAAAAAATATATATATATAAAGATACTCAGAAGTGGAACTTCTGGGTTGTATAAGTGTAGTTAAACTTTATAAGGAACTGGCAAAATGATCTTCAAAGTGATTATAACAATTCACATTCCTGTTAGTGTAGGAGAGTTCCAGTTGCTCCACATTCTCAGCAAAGTTTTATGTTGATAGTCTTTAATTTTAGCCCTTATAAAAATGTACAGTGTTATTTCAGTGTGGTTTTAATTTGCATTTTACTTATAATTAACAATGTTTTGAGTACCTTTTTGTGTGCTTATTGGCCATTCTTTCGTTTTTTTATTTTTGGTGAAGTGTATTCAGTTGTTTGCCCATTTTAAATTTGATCATCTTCTTATTAGTGAATTGCAGGAATTCTTCATTCTGCACACCAGTTCTTTACTCGATGTATGTGACTTGTTTTCTTCATTTTCTTAATGATAACCTTTAAACAGCAGAAGTTATTGATTTATTTTTATACGAATCCCATTTTATAACTTTTTTCTTCTGTGGTTTGTTTGATGTCCTATCTTCTTTTGTTTTATTCTTCTAAGAGAGAGAGAGTGTGTGTGTGCATGTTGAAAGGTAGGGGGAGGGGCAGAGGGAAAAGGAGAGAGAATGTCAAGCAAGCTCCACCTCATCACAGAGCCCTGGACCCCATGATCCCCAGGTCATGACCTGAGCCGAAATCAAGAGTCAGATTCTCAACCAGCTGAGCCCCCCAGTCACCCCTGTTTGATGTAGTAAGAAATCTTTACCTCTCCAAGGTTGTTAAGATTTTCTCTTTTGTTTTTTTCTATAAGCTTTAAGTTTTTGTGTGACTCGTTCTGATTTAATTGTTGCGCTTTATGTGTAGTGATGTCAAAGTTCATTTTTTCATATGGCCATCCAGTTGTTCCAGCACCTTGTTGAATAGACTCATAGTTCTCCATTAAATTACCTTTAAATTTTTGTCAAAAGTCAATCAACCTTGTACATAGAAAAGCTTTTTAAAATTTGATAGTCTAAGATGCTGGCGAGGATGAGGAGAAAGGGGAACCCTCCTACACTGTTGGTGGGAATGCAAGCTGGTGCAACCACTCTGGAAAACAGTGTGGAGGTTCCTCAAAAAGTTGAAAATAGAGCTACCCTATGACCCAGCAATTACACTACTGGGTATTTACCCTAAAGATACAAACGTAGTGATCCGAAGGGGCATGTGCACCTGAATGTTTATAGTAGCAATGTCCACAATAGCCAAACTATGGAAAGAACCTAGATGTCCATCAACAGATGAATGGATAAAGAAGATGTGGTAAATATATACAATGGAATACTATGCAGCCATCAAAAGAAATGAAATCCTGCCATTTGCGATGACATGGGTATTATGCATAGCGAAATAAGTCAATTGGAGAAAGACAACTATCATATGATCTCCCTGATATGAGGAAGTGGAGATGCAACATGGGGGGTTTGGGAGGTAGGAAAAGAATAAATGAAACAAGATGGGATCGGGAGGGAGCCAAACCATAAGAGACTCTTAATCTCACAAAACAAACTGAGGGTTGCTGGGGGGAGGGGGGTCGGGAGAGGGTGGCAGGGTTATGGACATTGGGGAGGGTATGTACTATGGTGAGTGCTGTGAAGTGTGTAAACTTGGCAGTTCACAGACCTGTACCCCTGGGGCTAATAATACATTATATGTTTATTAAAAAAAATTAAAAAAAAATAAAATGTATAAACATCAAGCAAAAAAAAATTTGATAGTCTAAATCTTGATACAGCGTGTACAATTTTTCTCAATTTTTAATAATGTTGAAAAGATGTTTATTAGACTAGTTTAAGACAAGAGTAATCCTATAATATGAACATTTAACTGCTAGCATCTGAATTCTTTAAAATTTTTTAATATACAAATTAACTTAGTCTCTGCTATTCAAATATGTAACACATTGATTACAAGATTTTGTCTTGTTTTTATTCATTGTGGTTTTTTTTTGAAGGTTGGGACTAGATGGAAGGATGTGGTCTCCAAATGTATCCGATGTCATTTCCAGCCATTGCTTTTGTTTTACGCAAACCCCGATGGCACAGCAGTTTCTACTGAAGATGCACTTAGGCAGGTCATCAACTGGTCACATTATAAATCCGTTGCAGGAAATATGGGTAATTTTTAAAAGTTCTTTTTAGTGTTCTTTATAGTATCATAGTCATACTAAGTATTAATATAGGGAAGATAAAATTAATTTTGGGAATAATCTCAAAATTTAATTTCAGTAAAGCAGAGTTTGGGAAAATTAGATTATTTTGAGTTAATCTTTATAAAGAAGCCTTTCCTCACCAGTGGCCTCTAAAACACCCTCAGGAACCACCCACTTCTGTGGTAATAGGCACAGAAGGGGATACTTGACTGGCAGCTCTTTCTAGCAGTACAAATTGAGAGTTAAAGTGAGTTCTACACTAAAAAAGTCCAAAGGACATAGGCCATTTTTAATGTATTGAAAAGCAGGTAGAAATCCTTCAAAAATGTCAGTCCTTTGAGTTTATAAGCAGTTATCCACCACATTTAAAAAAATGATTCAGGGGAGCCTGGCTGGCTCAGTCAGTGGAACATGCAACTTGATCTCAGGGTTGTGAGCCCAAGCCCCACATTGGGTGTAGAAATTGCTTTAAAAAAAAAAAAAAAAAAAAAGATTCAGACTTCTTTTCTTTTGGTGGGGAGGAGGATGGGAATAATACATTTTTGTTTATCTTTTAAGGATGTGAAAAGTCCTCAATTTATAAGTCAGATAATTCAAAAGAAAATGGATTTGGTGATCAGGCGAAACAGAGAGAAAATCAGAAACTTCAAACAGATAATATTTCATCATTTAGCCGGAGCCACATTCAAACAAGTGGTGGTAGAGGACCAGGTATGTGTTTAAATTGTCATTTTCACATTGTCCCTGAGTAATTACGCTTCCCCCTTTCCTTTTTACTGAATCTGTAATTTCTGTTAAGTACCATAGAAAAAGAGGGTGCTTAACTAACTTCCCTACAACTAGATAACAAAATTTTGTCTTTTACACATTTCTCTCAGACTTGTAGTTTGATTTGAACTGGACTTGACCACTATTTGGGTTTCTCCATACTCTCAGAGCTGTAGTAGGTTGGAGGCAATCTGGACAGTTACCAAAGAAAGTCATAATATGGCCTTCTTAGGAGTTAATTATTAACTTGGAGGGGAAAAACATGAGTTAATAATTTAGCATATGCTAAATTTAAATTAACCATTAGTGAATGCAACAGTAGTAGTTCAAAGTTATTATAGTTGTAATTTATACCTAACCTCATTTTTATTCAACTCTGTCTTGTTTTTGTCATCCCACAACTTTAATTTTCACAAACCAAGTTCTGTGACTTGGGTCCAAATTGAGACATTGCAGCATGGTGTATATAGTTATGGTTTAGAAATACGTTGAACTCTGAGTAGGTGGATGTCAGGATGATTTTATAAGCAGCTTTAAAATACATTAATGAGGGGTGCTTGGGTGGCTCAGTGGGTTAAGCCTCTGCCTTTGGCTCAGGTCATGGTCTTGGGATCCTGGGATTGAGGCCCACGTCAGGCTCTCTGCTTGGTCAGGAGCCTGTTTCCCCCTCTCTCTCTGCCTGCCTCTCTGCCTACTTGTGATCTCTCTCTCTCTGTCAAATAAATAAATAAAGTAAAATACATGAATGAAGTAATGTCTAAGCATAAAACTAACCCATTTAATCAAGGGTGGTAGGATCAAGAATTAACAGTTGTCATCAATAAAGAACTACAATAAATGCTTTTTAAAGTTCTTAATGGAACTATACCTTTTACCCTCTGTGTTGTCATACTCTTAGATTAAGCTGTTTGTCGAAAGATAACTACTTTTAAGCCCAGACACTGTGTATGTGATAACAAACACAAACATTAGAACCAGGCAACTTGGGTTCGTAATCCAGTTTCTAAATTTACAAGCTTTGTGAACTTGGGCAAATTTTTAACTTTTCTCTGCCTCAGTTTCCTGATCCACAGTGGAGACAATAATTGCCCCTACCTCAAAGAATTAAATGAGTTAAGACTTACAATAGTGTCTGACTTATAATAGTTACACATAGTGACCACTCAGTTACCTTCAGCCTTTATTATTTCAGTGCAAGATCTCTTTTTTCCTTTACCTGGCTTTAGGAGCTATACAAGAAGTTTTAAAAGCCAACATGCATCTCCAGTGTGAGGATAAATCACATTGAGTTTTTTGGTTAAACATAAAAATGAGTTCATAGTATACTTTATATTTTGTTTTAAATATATAGCATCTTAAAATTTTTATAGTTCAGTTTGTACTTTTGAGCAATTTGAAAAGTGATCTATATCATTTATAAGAATGATTTCTTTTACAGTTAAGTTAAGTCACAGTGATCAAAGGGAAAAAATAAAAGACATTTCCAGAGAATGTGCTTTAAAAGCCATTGAACAGAGGAACATACTTTCCTCACAAAGGAAAGATTTGGAGAGGGAACAAAGAAAAGATTTGGGCCGACACAGAGGTAAGTTTAAGAGCTTATAGTATTCATTTGAAAAGGAGTTGCTAAAATCTTACTTTTAAACTAGATTTTATGACTTTAATACAACTTAATATAATTTATTTATATTTGTTATATATATCTGTTTACATGTTATGTTACATATCTCAATATGATGTCTTTAATATACCTATTAAATCTATAAATATGCAATTTTTCTGGTTCTTATTTAATTCTGGCCTGGAATACTTGTGCTTGTTCTGATGGTTTAACTTTCCTTTTAGTTACACATTCAGTTCCCCCATATGGTACATTCAAATAAGAAGGAAGGTTATAAAATTATGTGAGAAAAGCAGCCTCTCACCTTCCCTCTGTTAATAGTGTGCAGTTCATTATGAGCATACCTTACTCTTTATGGCTTTATCCTCTTTTCTTTATGGACATACCATAATTTAAATGATCCTTGCTAGACTTTGAAACCTGATTTAAGATTTTTGCTGCAGTGATATCCTTTTACATGCACCTTTCTGTACTTTTTTTGTGTATAGCCAGAGCATGAAATTATTTCTGGAGAATTGCTGGGTTAAGGAGTGTTTATTCTTAATTTTGATGGCTGTGGCTCACCTGCTCTCCTAAAAGACTGAACCAGTCTGCACTCCCACTGACTGAGTGATTATCTGCTTCTTCACACTCTTAGCAGAAGTTGGCTTAACAAACTTTAAATCTTTACCAGTATAAGAGATGGAAAATACTTTTATTATTATTATAATTTTCATTAATGATGAGTGAGATAGAATACTGTTTGTTTGTTTTTTTAAAGCTTTAATTATGATCTACTTTAGAGGTCATTTTTTTAAATCAGTATATAACTGCTTACCTTACAAATGCCTCTCATAAACATAGAGAATGAGGAAAACACTTTTCAATGTCAAATCACTATGTCATATAATATGAATCTTATAATTACTGTTCACTTATTACTGCTTAACATTTCTTCTCAAACAAGGTATTTGGCTTGTAACTAAAAAATATCTCTGGAGAGTATTCATTTGTATCTTTATTTAATTATTTAAAGATTTGGTTGATGAAGACCTTCCACATTTCAAGTCTGGATCACCTCCTGCCCCAAATGGCTTTGGACAATATGGAAACCCACATCTCTATCATGGTCAAGGAAGAGGACCATGTAAACATGACCGAGTTGCCCATCAGAGTCGAGCTTCTGCACAAACACTGGGTTCAAGTAAATCCCAGATTCTTGCCCCAGGAGAGAAAGTAACTGGCAAAGTTAAGAGTGACAGTGGCACTGGATATGATACAGACAGCAGCCAAGATTCTAGGGATAAAGGAAGCAGCTATAGTGGCAGCAGTAAAAGCCGGACCCGAGGTTGGAAACCTATGAGAGAAACATTAAATGTTGATAGTATTTTTAATGAAAGTGCAAAAAGGCAGCATAGTCCAAGACATAAACCAAGTATCAGTAACAAACCTAAATGTAGCAAAGATCAGAGCTTTAACAATTGGCCAAAAGACAACCTAAAGCAAAAATGTTTAATGACCATATATGAAGATGAAATGAAGCAGGAAATAGGAAGCAGGAGTTCCCTTGAATCTAATGGAAAAGGAGCAGAGAAAAATAAAGGCCTCAAAGAGACTAAAGTTCATGGTGACAATTGGCAGATGCAAAGGACTGAGTCTGGATACGAAAGTAGTGATCACGTCAGTAATGGATCTGCTAATTTGGATTCACCTGTTATCAATGGAAATGGCACAGTAACGGATATCAGTGGTGTTAAAGAAACAGTATCCTGCAGGTAATGTGCATATTAAATGAATGATTTTTCCCCATCATTCTCTCCTGTTATGTGAAGTAATTTCAAAGTCTGGATTCAATTAAGTGTAATGGAAAGAGCTTGACTGCAGAGTGAAGAGACCTGAGATATTGCAGATTATTTGGTATTTCAGGGTTTTTATTTTTAATAGTTATTTCTTGATTCCAAAAATATTTTTTAGGAAATTTTAAAAGTACAGAAATACATTGTTATTGTTGCCACTGATAACTATTAACACATACTACAGGTTTCAAAGCATAGTTTAAATTGGCTGCATCTCAGTCATTAAGCTAATTATTTAATTCTTTGGTCTCTTTAATGTCCATTATCCCATCTCTAACATCTGTAACTCAGAGCTGGAATATTTTCTACTTTCATAGCCAGTTTCATGGAAGAGAGATTTATTTCCTTTAGCAAATATAAAAGAATGCAGCCAAATAACTAAGTCTGTGTTCAATTAATTTTTAATTAATTCTGAATGTATTTGATATTACTGTTAGCAGTACATTTGTCCTTTTCTTTGTAACCTCTAAAACATGTCCACAGCTTAATTGGCTGATTTCTTACATCAGTCTAGTCACAATTTCTGCTTTTAACCCACCTAAGACATCTTAATTTGTTATTAGCTGGCGTTTTGATCACATTTATTATTAAAAAGCCAGATTTGCAAAAATCAAATGTTTGTATTTTATTAAAATAATCGTTGCAATAAGGACTTTGGAAAACTTTTTTGTTTGGCAGGGTAATTTCATAACACATCCAGAAAGGGGTAGCCTAGGGTAGTAGAAAGATCAGGGCTTTGCAACCAGATAGACTTGGATTTTAAGTATTGGGCAAATGAATTTGACTTTGACAACCTTAATCGCCTATTATAAAATGAGGATAATAACTACTTTTAAGTGTTGTTGTGGAGATATAAATTAAATAATGCAGATTAATCCCCTAGAACAACACATGTCGTATAATAATTGTTTAACACATGTTATTTCCTTTCTTCTTCTCAGATTCTAACTAAAATAATAATTCACGATAGCTGATGTATTTGGTGTATGTTTTCTTCTGTGTTCTAGTGACCAGGTGAAGACAAACAACCTAAATATAGAATGTGTCAGCTCCTCCTCCCAACAGAGCAAAAACTACTTTGAAGGTAAAATTTTACTTACATATATTGTAATAGTAGCTGTAAAGAATAAGTTGTAATAAGAGTAAAGAAGCTAAGAACAGTCCTGTTACTGATAAGATAAGAGTAACAAGGATGGAAGTTGATAGAGTTCATGCTTTTAAAGGCTTTGAAAGGATGAGAGTAGCCACTTCAGGCAACTGGCAAAGAGGGGAGTGTGTCAGTCAGGATAGGCTGGGTTCTAGCATACACAGTGGTAATAACTTCAAAATCTGAGGTGTCAACACCTGAGATTTTTGTTGATAGTATATGACCAGTGGAGTTCCTCGTGGAGCCTCTTCTTACTACACTCAGGGCCCCCACGCTAATGAGACTCCATCTCCATAGATGCTTCTCTAAACCTTGCAGTACTGTGGGGAGAGGAGATTGAAGAAGGACACAAGAATCACTTAAAACTTCAACCCAGAAGTGATACATGTACTTCCACTCACATCTCATTGGCCGAGGCAAGTCTTACAGATAAGCCTAATTTCAAAGAGGGTGGAAAAGTACAGTCTTAACCTGTGCCTGGAAGGGGATCTGAAATGTGTTGGACAGTCCTAATGTCTGCCATAAGAGTTCGGGACAGGATAGAAAAATGGATAAGCAACCTGGTGGAAAAGTTCAGTTTGGAAATAGTAAATATATTATTGGGGTGGCATTATTATAGGTGATCCATTACCCACACATAGCATATTTGAATGTGTACAGAATTCAGGCTGCTAATGAGAGGATATACCTGAAGGATTTGGGGGAGAAGGTTGAAGGAAAAGGATGAGGAAGGGGATTATTGAGGTTGCAATCAAAAACAGTGTTTTCAAATGTTGGAATTCAGAGGATTAGAAGAGATAAAAATTTTCACAATAGAAATAGCCATGAAGAACAAATTTTAAAGTTTGTTTTTAATCTTTATCATTCTTAAGGCTTTTGTGGGGATTATTTTAAGGTTACAGACT
The DNA here is from genome assembly GCF_963455335.1 of Martes martes. Classification (NCBI taxonomy): domain Eukaryota; kingdom Metazoa; phylum Chordata; class Mammalia; order Carnivora; family Mustelidae; genus Martes; species Martes martes. The sequence goes on from NC_137889.1 coordinate 117,561,175, forward strand.
TTGAATATGATTAAATGTTAAATTATTTTGTTTTTATCAAGTGGTATAATATCAGAAGGAAACACTTATATTAAGGAAATAACCTTCCTTTCCTATATAAAATGTCTCACCTCTTTTAAAAATCTGATAAGTCTGGTAAGCAAGTATTACAGGAAACAGTAAAGGGCTGGCCAGAAATCAACAGCAGAAGTCGGTGAAATTAAACAATAACTACAAGTTCAGTACTTCTTACAAAATGATGCTTGCTTCCTGATAGTAATAAAAATACAACACCAAAGAGATTTTGATGGTCAAGAATGCATTGCTGTAAGAGCTTTGCAGTGGGTTTCCCCATTTAATATGAAAGAGTGTGTGTGTAACCTCTTTAAAAATATTTTTTTATTGTGGAAAAAAAGATATTTTTTATTGTGATAAAATACACATAACAAAATTTGCCATTCTAACCATTTTTAAGTGACAGGTCAGTGTTGTTAAGAACATTCACATTGTTACAACCATCATTAGCATCCACCTTCAGAACTCTTTCAACTTCTCAGACTGAAATTCTGTGCCATTAAACAGCTCTCTATTTCCCCCTCCCTCCCAGCCTCCAGTAACGACCATTCTACTTTCTGTCTCTATGAATTTGACTACTCTGGATACCTCAGATAAATAGAATCATACAGTACTTGTTTTTTGTGACTGACTTATTTCACTTAATATAATGTCCTCAGGTTCATTCCTGGTGTGGCATGTGTCAGAATTTAATTTCTTTTTAAGGCTGAATAATGTTACATTATATGATATAACACATTTTGTTTATCCATTCATCTACTGATGGACATTTGGGTTGTTTCTGTCTTTTGGCTATAGTGAGTAATGCTCCTATGAACATTGGTATACAAATATCTGAGACTCCTGCTTTCATTTCTTTTTGAGTATATACCCAGAAGTGCAGTTGCAGGATCCTGTGGTAATTATGTGTTTAATTTTTTTGAGGAACCACCACACTGTTTTCTACAGCTGCTGGGTTATTTTACATTCCCATCAGCAGTGCACAAGGGTTCCAACTTCTCCATATTTTCACCAACACTTGCACTTTTCTGGGATTGTGTTTGATGATTATCATCACTAATCACTAATGAGTGTGCAATTGTTTCTTTTTGTGGTTTTGTGTAGCCCACTTATTTAACCGCATAAATTATGTTAAGGGACACCTGGGTGGCTCTGTCGTTAAGCGGCTGCCTTCAGCTCAGGTCATGATCCCAAGGTCCTGGGATGGAACCCCCTTGCATTGGGCTCCCTGCTCAGCGGGGAGCCCGCTTCTCCCTTTCCCACTCCCCCCTGCTTGTGTTTCCTCTCTCACTGTGTCTCTTTCTGTCAAATAAATAAAATCTTTTAAAAAAATTATATTATGTTAAAATTATTTCTTATTTAAAAATGTCAAAGCCTGCCATAGTTCTTTAAGCTGGTCTTTGCTTTGAGAATCTTTGTTAATGTTCCTGCCTTATGGTGTCTCTTTGCATTCCCCTCCCTGACCCTTTGAGAACGTGGTATAGGAATTTTTTTTTTCCCAAGCTAAAAACATACCCTGTGTGGATTTTGTTTTCAGTAAGGCACAATTTAATTCTTTGTGATTTGGTATGATTTTCTTGGGCATGACTTTTCTCCTACTTATTTGTAAAATGGGGGCACACTTATTGGCCTGAAGAATCACTTTCTTTAAGTAGCTAACAGATTTAGAAAGCTAAAGAGCTTTAGAAATTTTTAAAGTTTTCATATTTTGATATTTAAATGAGTTTTAACACAATCCAAACAAGTTTGCTTGATGTCAGAGAACTAAAAATCTATAGTAGTGGCATTGTAATTATTTCATTGGTATTTTTTTCATTGACAAGGATTTTACATAGGTTTCTCTGCCTATGTCATTATGGGTTTGAACGCTGCCTAAAGCCATTATTTGGGAATATTGTTCAAATTTACACAGTGCCATTTAGATTATTTTAGTTCCTCTTTTAAAATGGGTCACTGATCAGGAGAATTTCAGATGCCTTAAATGACATTCAAGACAGAAGACTTTATATGTTCAAAAGTACATGGTTGGGAGAAAGTATCACATATTGTAAGAATACAGGTAGTTTGGTCTATGCAAGGCTGAGAGCGTATATGGAAATTGTAAGATGATAGTTAAGAGAGTGGACAGAAGCCAAATCATGATGAAACTTTTGTGCTATTTTTAAATCCTACAGTAAGTGGAAAGGCACCAGAGGACAAGGAGAGTAATACACTCCAGTTCACATTTTAGAAAGACTGGTGGCAATGTAGAGAGTGAATCTGGGCAGTGAGAGAAACAGTAGTTAGATGACTATTTGAACAGCCTGGAAAGAAAAGGTGAGGACATAAACTAAGGCAGTACCAATATATCACAAAAGAAGATTTGAGAGTTTATAAGAAAGTGTAGACAATGGAGTCAGTTTTTATGACAGATGTACAAAAGGGAGGAAGAGGAGGAAGCTGGGGATAGCTGTTATTTGAGACTTACATAAGTAGATACACAATGTACCAAATCAAAGAATACAGGAAGAAGAAACAATTTTGGGGGGATGAGAGGAAGATGCCAAATTTATTTTTTGATTTATCATCTAGGTGAATAGATTTATTAGGCTGTTAAGAACATATGTCTACAACTCAGGAGAGATGATTCGTTTGGTAACCAGCCACATATATGGGAATTGAATGCCATAGACATGGACTGCATCACTCAGGAGAAAGGGAGACAAAGGAAAAAAATAGACAAAGGAAAAAACGTGGGGTTTACTAAATAAGAGATGAGCTAAGGATAGAGAGAAGGAGCCACTTTGGGAAGTATGGGGAGTAGCTAAAAGGATGAGAAAAAAAAGGAGAGAAGATTAACACAGGGAAACCAGGAAAATGGGGTTTCAAGAAGACAGGTTGCCACAGATTGAGCAGAATATGGATTAAAAATGCAGGTTTGATTAGCAGTTAGTAAGTCATTAGCTTACTATAGAGGAAAAGCTTACGATAGAGGAAAAGCAGTATAAGCAGTATAAGAGGAACATTAGAAATAGGAGCAAGCTTGAGGTAGGACTGAAGTATTTAGAAATAGTAAAGGGCCATGATGTTTGTAACTTAAAGTGGTTCAGAAAAAAATGTTAATGGGTGAATCTGGGTAAAGGATATACAGGTAATTTTTGTAGTAGTTTTAATCTCTTGGTTTTTCTGAACTTTTTGAAATTATTTTCAAATAAAATGTCTTAGGAAATTATAGTACAATGTAAAGTTAATGAAACAGAAGTAAAGAAATGTCTGTTCAAAGAAGCAGTACTTAGAGGACAAAGAAGCAACCAAGAGCTTAGTTTTGCATTTATGTTACAGAGCATAAGGAACTAATGATGCATAAGGGAAGAGAAAGGTACTAAGATAAGAATAGAACAGAACAGTAATTGATGGAGTAAGATCTCTGGAGGTAGAAGGAAAATGAAACAAAGAAGGTAAAGAGGCCAGTTAAAATTTTGTGATTTTTTTCCAAAGTATTCAAATTTTATTAACACTTTTTTTAACTATAAATCAGATCATTGATTACATTATTGCTCTTGTATGTTTAGGCTTTGTAATAGTAGTTTTGCTGTTATATTTTGAAATCCCTCTAAACAACAAGAGTGAAGATTACATTGTCTAGAACAGCAGTTTGGTTTTATTGGTGCCTAAGCCTATTTTAAATATAGATCATCTTTTCAGATGAATCATATATTTTGATTTTTTCACTATTGGGCTTTTTAAAAAAATAAAGTTTCAAAATTAGTATTATTAACTAAAGCTTCTTGCCTTGATGTTAAGGTGTCTTCCGTGCCAAGTGTAAAAATCAGACCATTTTAGATTTGCAAAGAACCTGGAGCCAAAATTCCCAGTAAAGACACATGGATGTTTATGTCAGCAGAAGAGAAAAATAACACATCTATTTTTAAGTTAGTTGGAATTCTGAAGTCAAACCACTTGGTTGAATGCCTGCCATAGTGATATTAAAATTTCAAACATATTTATAAGAGCTCTGCTGCCTCCTGCTGTCTGTTATATGGATACATTAATAATAGTAAGGAGGTTTTTAAGAATTGTTTTTTCTGGTGTTTGTGAATAATAAACCTGGAATTATGGATAAGTTAAGTAAACATTCTGAAGTTAAAATCAAGGTGAGTGGATAATTATAATGTAATTTCAACTTAAAATTTTCAGGCTAAAGAATTATTGAAGTTCTTTTTGACATTACTACCCCACCCCCCATAAAGTAGCTGTTGAAGAGAGGCTGTTTTTTGAGTCTTGGCAGTGGGTTAGGCTTACAAGCAACTAACACTCTTTGGGATAAATTATACTGCCTTTTATTTTTAAGATTTGTATTAGTGTGGCAATTGATAGACTCAAGATAGGTCAAGGGGAAAGGTAAGGATTTATCTTAGCTTATACTAACCTAGTCCTGGTTCTGTGAGTCAGGAACATGGTGGACAGGGTGGGGATGATTTACAAGAAAAAACAGTTATGTTTTCCATGTAATTGTTTATTCATTCTCTAGACTTCCACTGAATATCTTTTATCTAGATATTGTAGTAGGGGGGAAGTAACAAAAAGGGGACATATTGTCCAATAATAAAGAACTTACTGCAGTCTAGTGGATGTAGGAGTGTGAAATCTTAAGCAAGTGAATGCTAGACTTATAGTTCCCCTCATTCTACTATCTTAGGTTTTTATTGGAAGGTAACATTTACTGTGTGAGCAATAATATAGGGTATTAAATTCTCATATATATTATACAAGAAATTCAAGATTTAACTAGCAGAGGCTGTTGATAATCGAATATAGATTTTTCACCAGATAATATTTAGATGTTTTGGTCAACTATATATTCCAGTTGAATTTTGAATGACAGAGTAGTTTTTAAAACATGTACCTAGAAAATCAATTTAGGGATAAAAGCCATCTAAGATAAACTTCTTTGTTATTGTTTAAAAAATAAAGTTGCTGCTTTAATGACTTTTTGTTTTCTTTACATTCTTCAATTCATAGACTTGGAGTACAGTCAGGAGTATGAGAATGAAAGGAAATGAACATGATGAAAATGCCATCTAAAAATAAGGGAGAATACTGAAAACTTACTAGAATTCTATAGAAGTATAGGGAATTAGTTGAATATTTAAGCTAAAGCCATATATTTTTATATCTTCTGTGGGCCTAGTTTCCTCAAGGGGAGATTTGTATGATGATCTTGGATTTTAGTGGCATATGCAAAAGATTTTAGTGGCATTGGCTTTGGAATTAGTCCTGGATTGGTTTAAATGCTGTCAATTACCAGTCATATAGCCTTACTTGGGTCACCTAACTTCCTTGGGTATAAAGAGGGGAACTGTCACAGAACAGTTGTGACTGAGATTTTCTAAGGACTATTTTCAATCAACTGAAGCAATGCTTTGCCCTCAGGGTATTTTTATACTATTAAAGAATATTGAGGACCTCAAAGAGCTTTTGTTTAGATAGGCTATATATGTTAATAATTACTGTATTAGTTTATAAAAAGGAAAATTTACTTATTTAAAGAATGATTTACTTTACTCATGCATGATTTTGTAACATCAGTATATCCTTATTTGGAAAATACTGATTTGCTAAATTATACAAGTCTTCCAAATGTTGATAAATTTCTTTATATTTAAAAAATGCATTTGTTAATATCACCACAAGTATTAGCAGAAAGCTTTTCTTTTTTTTTTTGCTTTTCTAATTCTTGAGAAGCTAAAAACTCATGGTGGTGGATAAAAGTTTCCAAAATTCTTATTTTCATCTAAAAACTTAAATTTTATATAATGGCAATAAATAATGCTAGTTGTTTTCCTTAGAAATGACAGGTTCACTTTTATTTTCAAGAAAAAAAAATTTTTTTAAATATATCTGTATAAATCTTTTTTTTTTTTTTTAAGATTTTATTTATTTACTTGACAGAGATCACAAGTAGGCAGAGAGGCAGGCAGAAAGAGAGGAGGAAGCAGGCTCCCTGCTGAGCAGAGAGCCCGATGTGGGGCTCAATCCCAGGACCCTGGGATCATGACCTGGGCTGAAGGCAGAGGCTTTAACCCACTGAGCCACCCAGGCACCCCAATTTTCAAGAAAATTTCTGCCAGATACCCAAGTCTGAGTAACCAAAGTTTATCTGTTATCTTTCAAGTCAAAAATGATGCTCATTTGTAAAGATTAAATGAAATAATTATTATGAACTCCTTACAACTTGAGTCAGCAATTAATAAATGGTAGCTACTGAGTGATAGTGTTAACATTTTACATGTTAACCATATTACCCTCCCACACATTTAATTCAGTTGATGTTCCTAATGTTCCTGTGAGGAAGGTAAAATAGGTGTCATTATCTCATATGAATGAGGAAACTAGATTCTAAGGGATTGAGAAGTTTGCTTAAAGCTACTAGCCAGTAAGTAGTGAATGCAGACTTCAACCCAAGCCATCTGCCTTCAAATGCAGGATTTCCCTGACATTTTGTCAGCAAAGACTATGTCTTAAGGGGAAACACATAGCTCCCTGCAGTCTAACAGCAATAGTGTTATCTGGGCATAGCTAATGTTTTCAAGTGATAATAGAAGCAGCTATTTATTTTGTATAAAGTATTCAGAAAAGAGCTATTTGAGCTGAATCTTGAAGAATTAATTTTTGTTAGTTGTAAGAGAATAACCTATTTGTAGGAAACCTTACGTAAATTATGGGGAAGTATATGCTCAGTAAATTAGAAAAGATCATTTAAATAATTTTTTTTTTCTCTCTCCTAGCCTCAGCCTTTAAAAAAGAACTCAAGAATTTGGAAGTAGGCTGTAATTCGCATGAGTTCCACCCAGAGTCACATCTACAAATAATAAATCCTTTGATAAAAAGGTAAAGCTATTTAGAAATACTAAAATCTTTTGTATTAAATGCATGTATTATAGGAACTCTGTCAGGGCAAAAATCCATGTTACTACTCTGAAAACAGTGGGTCTACAATGTTATGATGCCTGTATTATTGGGGATCGTTAAAAGGATATAGACCTAAGGATATAAGGCCTACAGAGTACCAGGTACAATACATGATTGTTGTAATCCTCATAGCATTTGTCGGAGGTGGGTGGTATTTCATAAGAGAAAATTTAGGGGCTTTTATTATAAGTAATTTGCCCAAAGCAATGGAGCTGAAATTTAAATACAGCTCCTATCTACCTAGCAAAGCCTCTATTTATCATTTTGCTCTAACTGAATTCCGTGAAGTTTATGTGAGAAAAATAATTTTCATGACAAAAAATAATTTGCAATGTGATATCATTTATCTTCATCTGAGAAATTGTTATCTAAAAAAAAAGGTAATCTTCATTAAATTATTTTTAATTCGTCTACTATCCTTTTAGAGCATTGTATATCAGAGTTGTCTCTATTGGTATAAGCTTTGTAATGTTGGTCAAGAAGGCTTTTAGGGTATTGAAGTGTTTGCTTGTAACATTTTTTTCAAGCCTATGCTACATTTTGTCACAAATAAATGTAATTTCAGTGTAAGTTGAAATGAATTTTTTTAATTATTCTAATTATTAGAAATCTAATTTTGGTAATGACAGGTGTTTCTAGCATTCATGTATCTTGGCATACATTCTGGAGTCAGAGTGTGTAAAATGTTAATGGTTACAAATATCTTCCCATTTTTGTTATGTTACAAAAGTAACATCAGGTGTATATTGAGAAGTTAAACTACAGGACAAAAGTTTGTTTTTCCTACAATTGTGCCTATTTGTATATGGTGTTTTAGCTTTGTCCTTATTTTTATGTTACAGGTCACATACACGTGAAAACAATGGAAAGTTATTCCTTTCTTCAGGTACACAGATACTCCAGGACAATGCAGCAAGAGAGCATATCCACCAGTCAGGTGAACAGAAACTTGAAACCTCAAGTGAATGCAAATTTTCTGAGTGGCTTAATGCAGAAAATTCTGAAAGAACAGGTTTACTTTCTCATGATGATAATTCTGCTCCTGGAAAGAGAATGAACAGTAATGAAGTAGTCTCATCATCTTCATTGTGGTCTTCACACATGAGACCTGTTGGGTTAAAGCCAGAAACTTCTCCCCTCATCCAGCAGCAAACTATGATGGAACAATGTTGTTCTGAGAACTCCCTGTCCAGGGAACATATAATTCAGTCAACCTACAGGTCTCATGATTGTCAGATGTCAAAATTTGTTAGCCATAATCCACCGCCTCCTTTGCCACCAAAGAAATATGCTATAACCAGTGTGCTACAGTCAGAGAAAAACAATCCCACACCTAATGTCAAACTTACAGAGATGTTTAAAGCTAATTCTTCCAGTCTTCCAAAGCACAGTTTAAGTTTGGATTCAGAATCAGGTTCAGAAATGGGTACATATGTGCGTGATGAAAGACTTAAGGAAACATTTCAAGTAAAAGAGGCTCTTGGCAACACACCGAACCACCTATCAAGCTTTTCAACTAAAGATTTTCAGGCAGATTTGGGTACAATTGTTGATGCATTTTGCCAACCAGAAATAGACTCTAGTTCTACCTGTCCAAATGAAACCATTTCATTAACTACCTATTTTTCAGTTGATAGCTGCATGACTGATACATACAGACTGAAATACCACCAGAGACCCAAGCTCCACGTTCCAGAGAGCAGTAGCTTTTGTAATGATAATGCACTATCTCAGAGTGAAAGAGGACTAGCACCTGTGTTACACAACAGTCTTGGTTCAAACTGCCCTTCTGAGCAGAGGTATAAACCTAGTATACACTGTAATAGATAAGTCATGAAACTGGTAACCTTATACTTCTCAGAGGCCATGAAAATATAATAGGAATCGACTGACCAAACCTGGTGATATATGAAACTAAAACCATGGCATTTCTAAAGTTATTAATCACATTAATTTTCTATATATATTTTTTATTTGTGTTGATCAACTTATTGGGTATTTTAGAAATTCCCTTTGAATAGTTTTGGTGTGCCTGCAAAACAGAAAATAGAGGGTATGCAAAAAGTCACTGCTGCAGTTAAATAAAAATGTGATTTGTTCCTTTATATGTGGCTGGTAGACCCATAAGTATTAAACTAACCAGTACTCACATATATAGATGGGTAAGCTATGCTAACTGAAAAATACCAGATGATACATAGTTTGTGGAGTCAAAGCAGTATTTGCTTTATGCAGAAGCACTTTCTAATGGGTAACCAACCAAAAGAGGGCTTCACCCATTTGTTTTTGACTTCTGTGATAGTCTACTACCTATGATCCCTTTAAGTGTCTTAAAAAATATCAACCTATGATATGGTTATCATATGAATTAGAAGCATATATTCATATGGTATCATATGAAATGATAGCATTTGGAGGGGGGAAGCCTTAATGATAAAGCAGTTTTTAAATTCTTAAGGTCAGAAGAGAAGAAACTTAATTTTGCTCCTAGAACTTCAATCTTCATAATGCCTAGTTAACATAAATTAGGCCTGTTATATCATAAACTTACTTCAGCCATGTAAGCTAAAAGTAAGTGAAATCCTTAATGTTAGTATATTTATGTGTTACATTTTTTCTAATTTTATATGAAATGTGAAAGGTTTTATTTTGGTTTCGTTTACTTTGGGCTGCTAATAACCAGTGTTAGGAATTAACTTAGGGCCCACTGGGGATCTCACTGTGACTGCCTAAATTTTCCCTGCTATCATCTTAACCTCTCTTTTTAGGTTGTCAACCCATTTTAATGATTTTCAGATTCTTGAATCCGAGTATTTCTGGGTTCCAGATTCAATTTCTACTTTCATATAGAGGGTTTAGTATTAATAAAATGTATTAATTTGAGCATCCCTTCCATTTTTCTTCTCTAAACAGTCATTTTACCCTACTTTCATGGGGAGGGCTTTTTTTTTTTTCTTTAAATAAAAGAATTTTCCATTATCATGATGACCTTCTAAATGAAATTAAATTACATTAATTGCCTTATTTCATTAGTTGTCATTTTATTTTGTACTAAGTTGGTAAACGTATTGTGGCTAAGTGTTGTATTGTCTATGTAGGAAAATTGAGAACTGCAAAATTAAAAATTTTCTTACATTAATAAATTTTATATATATAACTTAATTCTGTAAACTGATTACTAAATTTAATGTTTGACCAACTCCATAAATTAAAATATTCTAAAATGTAAATGATTAAAAATGAGTATTCCTAGATAACTATAAAATAATTGTTTGTAAAAACCTAATCTAGTCAGTTAAGAAATCTTGGTCAATTATTGTCTTCTACTTAGAGAAGTTTTTACTTGCCTTGTCTAACCATAACAGTACGTGATTATTACTTTATATTCTCTTAACTTAGAAATACTTGAATATGAACTATATTAAACTTTTATCTTTTAAGAAAGCTTATTTTTAACATAACTTTTAGTATGGAAGGCTTGTAAGTACTGTAAAGTTTTTAAAATTGTATTTGAAATATTGTATTTAATTACTGCTTTTATAACATTGTAAAATATTACAAAATGGGTTTCAAGCATTTTTAGTAACTTTGAAAAACATTGTCTAGTTTTTTCCTAAGATTTCTATTTGGTCAAGATGTCCAGTTAAAAATGTATTATTTGACACCTATAAACTAATATCTCATATTTAACAGCAGTCTCATAGATATGTATTTTCAACTCAACATTTGAGTTGCAATATCAAAATAGAAATATCTCATTTTGGCTCTTTTTAAAAGTACTGTCCAGTTGAAACTACCTGAATCATGTAATAGTACTTACAAAACCAGAAACTCTTTTTGTTGATTCAACACTCCAAATACAGATTTGGATACATAATTACTAACTATTCACACGTAAAATAAATTTCTAGAGTACCTAATTTTTATAGGTGTTTTCTTCTTGTTATAAAAGTATGGTAATTTCTGAAATAATGCAACCAATAATTATTGTAATGTTCAAAATACATATCTTCAGACTGTTCTATTTTTCTGTGAAATCAGTTTCTTTCGGTTCAGAATTTTTTTTAAGATAAACTGATTTTTAAGTTAACATGTTTGGACTTTTCTGTGCATTCATGAATTATGGCTTCCTCTCCTCACAGGTTGATTATGTATTTTATGAGAAATGTAAATCAACTTAAAGTTCAAGGGTACTTGGACTATCACTAATCATAAAATGTTATCACTAGAGGCTCCTAAAAGTGTAACTGCAATGAGGCCTAAAGCAGGGCTCCTAAAGGAGTTGGCAAACTTTCCATAAAGAGCCAGATAGTAAATAATTTGGTCTTGGTGGACCACAGGGTCTTTGTAACAAACAGCTACAGTTTTGCCACTGTAGTGAAAGAAGCCATAAATGGTATGTAAATGAATGGCATGTTTGTGTTCTAATAAAACTTTATTGACATTGAAACATGGGTTTCATATAATTTTTACATCATGACATAGTCATTTTTTTTTTCCCAACCATTTTAAAATGTAAAAATCATCCTTAGCTCACAGGCCTCATCAAAAGAGGTAGTAGGCCAGATTTGGCCCATTGGCCACAGTTTGATGATCCTTATCCTAGAACATAATTTACATTAGGTAACCTTAAAGACCTTAAATAAATAATCCTGTAGTCTCTGAATGTATCCCCATGCCATTTAGGGACTAGATACATGGAGATGTTTCTATCCTAAATTTTCAGGTTCACAGACTCCTAAATCCTAAAGACTTTGCCACAATAACTGGTCAGCCAGTTCATTTCAAATGGTTATTAAAAGAATCATTTCATTTATATGAATGAAATTAAGTTTTTGAAATTTACAAAGGAATTTATCAGATTAAAACATTGATGTTATTCTTTGTTTTCATCATAGCAAGTTTGCCAACTTTTCTTGGTGTCCCATTTATCCTTTAGCCTTACCCAGTTAGTTACCCTTTACCCATTTAGCCTTCAAGTGTGGGTGCTGTAAGGACTCACTATACTTGAGATGGCACAGTAGGTATAATTTCTTATTCATCAGCTGTAGAAAAGATTCAGCCCTCCTACTGGAACCATTTTTGTATGCCATTTGTCATAACAGCAAGACCTTGCTACATTCCCTCTGCTAGAAATTTTCAGAATATTCAGTAGTTGTGGTAGTACGCTGATTTCAGGCTCAGAAACATAGTACGGATTATTAAAATTTTGTGTATAACCCAACATTAAGCTACATGAGAACTGGTAATCCTTTCCAAACCCTGCTACTTACCAAGTAATTTGTTTAAACAAATGCAAAATGCAAAATCAGACCAAATTTAGCTACATAATAAACATTTATTGGACAAAATTATTAGCAAGCAGCAGAAAAACAGTTCATACTGTTTGGTATACTCAATAAAATTCCAGTTTTGTGTTTCTTTAGATGCATCAACCTCTGCATAAAAGGTTCTCTCTCAAGTAGATGCAATACCCTGGACGCATAATTGTTACCTCGTAGTTGGCAATAGGCAACTAAAATCTTCCAAAATCAGTCCTGGATTTCATTCTAAAGTCATTCTAAATGAGAGAAGGTACAGAGTTTACCAGATCTATGCCCTATTTCTAAGGGAGGTGAATATCCTCAAAATATTTAGGCAATTCACATGTATCAAATGTCACCAATTTAAACAAGAGCCCATTTCTAACATCCATTACATAAAGGAGTATCTATTATGTAATAGGAATAGCTTCCGAAGGGCTTTTAGTAGCTGCTTTGGAAGTGGGACCTTTCTGATTAAACACTAGCTGATCACTCCTAGAATGTAAATTCTTAGTAACACTGTTAGATAAAAGAATGCAAGCTACATGAAGGCAAAAAATTTTTGTCTTTTTTCCTCACTACTATACTATACCTGGCCCAGAGTAAGTGCTCAAATATTTGTTGAAATGACTTTGCTGAAGTATTTAAGGTACAGACATTATTTAAAAAACAAAACAAAAAGCCCCACATTTTGGCAAGCATTCTTTATACAACCACAATAATAAAAAATGGGTTTCAAACACAGTCCTATTTTAGGGAAGTTCCAAGAACTTAAATGGAAGGAAGGGGACATCCAGGTAAGAGGACATGCACAGTTGGATAGTATATACTTTCTCTGGGACTTTATCAATCTGGTAACTGTTAACAGAGGCCCACTTAATTTAAAAATTAAACTGTTACTTAAAGCCAGTACACTGTGGGCCTGCATTTTCTGTACAGCTCTAACTCCTTTTTTCCTCCCTTGTTTTTAAGTAATTTATTTTTAAATACTTCACCTTAATATTTTACCACATTTTTGCATCATACTAAACCTGGGCTAACCCTTAAACTGTTAAAGGCAAGACATTACCATATTTCTTAATGAATACCCTAAACCTTTACGTATAAATACTTTAATATTCAGTCCCTATAAAGCCATCAGATGTTTGAAAAGCTTTTAAACATGAATCAGAGTAATTTTAAGAACTTAGCTATGAATGGGTGAGATCATTACCCATTTAATATAGTCCCCAAAAGGAGTAACAAGAGTATGTAAAATAGAAGAAAAGTTCCTCAGAGTTTGAAATTCTGTTGCACAACCCTGTCTTCTTTGTTCAAGAAGTTTGCAGTCATTTTCAGAATCCACTCCAGGAGTCAACTTCTTAATCTAGACATCAGGCAAACCATTCTGTAAAAACCAAATATTTGTCAACAATGTTTCCTCCTTCCAGATTTAATACTTTAGACCCATTATCTGAAAATCTAGATTGTCTCAGTCACTTTCCTATTCCTAAATGATTTACGTATTGATGAGAGGAGAAAAAAAGGCCTGGACTATTCCTCCTACTGCTTCCATTTTCTTTCTTCTTCTTGTTGTTCTTTTTTTCATTTTCTATCCAGAGCCGAAAACTCATTTAAAAAAAAAAACAAAAAACTCAAAACACTGTATTTGAGGTATCAGTCTCTACCAAAAAAGGAGGGGAAGTAGAGGAGAGTGAAAACTCCACTACGAATAGTCCGGTAGAGTATTTTATAGAAATATCCACCTCTTCCATTCACCCCACTCAACCCTCTGCCTTCTAATCTGCCACATTATCCAAGAAATCAGTGACAAGGGGGTCTTAGATACAAGGAGGTCATGCCCAAATCTTTGCCAAAATTTTGGGGCGGGGAAAGAAGACATAATTGCCTATCATGGATTGCAAACTCATAAGCATAATGATTGAGAAAAGTTAATTTATGTAGTTAATTTATGGAATCAACAACTCTAAAGTCCAAGAGAGCTCCCTAATGTCCAAATGAGTTGCACTGCTTTTCTTCCACAGGCCTGCCCTTCAGCTCACTGCTTCTTTCCTGAACTTTTCCTATCACCTCAGTCCTTGTCCCTCTTCTTGTTCTGCTCCCCAGCGCCTTCTCTACCTTTCCTCCCCTTATCCTCTTCCAAAAGTGTCTTTGCAGAGTCAGTGGCAATGAAAATGGAGAGCAAGGATTTTGCAAGTGGAACCTACAGAATTTTGTGATTAACAGTTGGATGTTTTGGGATGTGTGGGTGTAAATAAAAGGGGAAAATCAGAGTCCCAGGCTTCTAGAAGGAGTACTGAATGAATAAAGTTAACATTTACTGAAATAGAGACACTGAAAATAAGTACATTTTGGTAAGAAGTTAGTAAGAGTTCAGGCTTGGACCTGTTTGAGATACCTACCTGGCCTACTGGAGGTCAAACTATAGTTATAGTAACAACACCTTTAGTCAAGCGCTTACTGCTGCCAGGCAAAAATGCGAATCGCTTTTAGATAAAATACTCATTTAATCCTCGCTACACCCCTCTGACCTTGTTATTATGGTCCCAAATGGTAAATGGAAAAATAAAGCTCAGAAAAGTTAAATAACTTCTTTAATTTCTTTGTGGTAGTGCAGATACTCAAACCCAGCTCGTTTCATTCCAAAACATAAGAAAAATTATGAAGCCAAGTTTCTTCCACACCTCTTTGAAGACGCTCACTGAGGTGCCAAGGAAGAACACTTTCACTCCAGCCTCAACCCGACCCCGACACCACCCGCCTCTCGACCCCGCCATTAACCAGCTGTATTATTATCCTGGGCATACCATTCTCCCTGGAATTCGGCTACCTTGCGCACCGCCCCCCCGCCCCCCGCGCCCCAAACTGTGGTGGTAAACTCCCTACCAGTTCAACTCTGCGTTCAGAGTACTCACCATGGTAAAAGATACACGAAGATAAACAGCACTACATCGAAGAGGATGAAGAGCCAGAGATCCAACCAGTAGGAATGCTTTGGAAAACGGTCGGCCCGGGATTGAGATCGCACTTCGTGGTTCTGCTGCTGCCTCCCAGCTTCATCCAAGCCTCGCCGCTCCCGGGGACCGTCCCGACCATCTTCCGCAGCTGCGCCCGCCTCCATCTCGCACCAGGTACCCCACCACCGTCGGCGCAGCCACAAAAACAAGTACCCTACTTCCGCGTTCACCTTGCCCTAAACTGGCCCCAGTCTGGCCTCCTACGCATGCGCCTTCCTTATCCCCGGAAACGGGCCCGTGCCTTCTTCTTCTAACGCGCAGGCGCCACTTGAGAGTCAGCTGTCTCCGTGACAGCCGGCAGGCAGCTCGGCCGCCACCCGGAAGCGGAGTAAGCTCGTCCGCCCGCCCGCGGGTTCTGCTGCACCCTTGGGAAAAGCTGGTAAGACAGGTTTCGCTGGAAGGAAAAGGCGCCCGCCTCGCCAGAAGTCACTATCAAGGCCTGTTCCTGTCAGGTGATGGAATTCACCCAGCCACTCCGCGGTCCCCTTTCCTTATCCCTGCTCTTTGGGATCCCTTATACCAAGGGTTTAGGGCCCCCTCTGATGGGTTTTGTTTTGTGTATATAACACGTTACACTTATTTAATCCTGTAAAAGCTATAATGAGACAGACGTCATTATGAGTGTGAGTTTCTTATGGGGCCAGAGAGCAAATCATGAGAATGTTGCATGTACCTCATGGGAATGAATTTAAGAATAACCCAAAGGTTTGGAAGTGTGGTCCCCTATGAGATTAGAGTGCTAGCAGAAAGAAAATGACTGACCATTGTAAGGGAGGGAAAATTCTCTACCTACCCTCTTTGGGTCTCCAACAGGGTCCAAAAATTAAACTGACACAAGACAGATTAACAGGAGAAATGCACACAAGTTTTATTAAATTTTTAAAAAACATGTATGTGAGAACCTTGGCAAGAGAATGAACACTCAAAGAATGACCAGAACAGAACGTTTTATACCTTTTAGACAAAGAATCACATGAGACAAAGGGTTTGGGTCAGGGGTAGCAAACTGTGGAAGAATGACTAGGAAGATAAACATTAGTGTAACAAGGTTGATTTGCACAGATTTCTCAGCCTGATTCCCCATCTCTGGTGATAAGACTGTTTTTCTTCCTCCTGGTAGAGGGAGGGCACCCTTCCCATGAGAGTTTGATCTCCTGTCAGGAAGAATTCAGGAAAGTAGCAGTACCCCTCTTGCACCTGCTGTTTCTCAACCTCCTTTAATTTAATCAGTATGCCAATTTTAGGGTGTGTATTTTGGGGTGACATGCTCTGAACTTCATTTTCTCTGTCTGAAAATTCCTTAGATGTTTCTCATAAAAGCTGCATTGGTGGTTGTGGAAAGAATTGGGTTAGCAACCAAGTGGGGAGGGATCTATCTGCAAAGGGAAAGAAGAGCATAGATTAGAATAAGAATAAATAGGAAATGACAAATCCAAGCACATTTCCTCATACCCCATTAAATCAGTCTCCTGTCCCCGGGAATAGGTCAGTCCAGCAGAATGGCTGTACTCGTTTATCTGATGGAGGGTGTTTATCTTATCTTTCAAAGGATCAGGTTAGACACTATTTGTCCCAAGCAGTTTACACAGAAGAAGCATTCTTCAGCAAAGATTGCATACGCTTCTCCTTTTGGACTGTCCGTGTGTCCAGGGCGAGGTACCTTTGGAGTATAACAGAGCCTAAATTATTAACTTCTGATAGAATGGCTTCCAGTGTTTGTGTGGTGATACTGAACTCTTGTTCCTTTTCTATGGAAAGATTTAGAACTGCCTTTCCAACTTGTAAGTTCCAAAGCCTGGGAGAAGGGAGGTCAATATTCATAAAAACTTAGAATTGTGGTATACAAGCCAGTTTTCTGTAACATCATGTCTAGTATATTTATGAGGCTCTATTTTATGGTCAGAGGAACCCAAGTTTGTAATTTGGCTGGCATTTAAGGTGGAGTACCTGGTTATAGAGAGTGTCAGGAATCTGAGTCCACATCCTCTTGACCATCTAGGTGGAACTCTTTATTACCTTATCATCACATAAGATAAAAAGACCAGTATTGTTCATGGATAAGGTCATAATGAAACTTGTGACTTACTAAGTTGGGGTTTGGCGATCTTGTCACCTGTCATGTTGTCACCTGCCCATTTCCATCTTCCGTGTATCCCTGTCAGTCTATAGGAGCAGAACAGATTGTGAAAGATCAGATAGAAGAGGCCTGCAATTAGGCTTTCGCAGCTGTAAGGCTTGGTTTTGTTACGTGACCAGGTGAGTGCAAATGTTGGGGTTCCCAATGTGTAATTTTTGGCCTTCGGCGGTTCAGCGCTCCCAGGTTACAGAAGGGTGGCTTTGGAGCCTGCTGTGAAATCTGGTGGTTTGGCAGATGTTGATAGCATTAAGAGTCAGTAATGAGACCATTTCTGACCTTCATGAGAGGCTTGAGGTTGCTACCTGTGGAATCAGACCACAAGGTTTGGTTGTAATATTGCCTTATGTCATTTGGGAAAGGTTCAGTACCATCGCGATTTTCAGTGCAAAGGGAAAAAAAAGTATTTCTGATGTCTGAGCAAAGGACAGTCCTTGAGCTTCCACAGAGATTTTTCCATGTACAACTGACTCACAAAAAGAGAAGAATGATAATTTTTTTGGCCATGGGTGCCATAACCTGTCATGCATCCATTATCCAGAGTTGGTCCACCAGTTGGTCTTCTTGGCAGGAATAAAAATTAATTTCAGGTTCTTTTGCATGATCTAGATGTTGACATTACCAAAAACCAAAGTGATTAGTTAATGTGGCCAGGGTTTGGAAAAGTGGTTAAGGGGGTGTCAGGTCTGTGCATAACCTGCTGAGGAAACAGTAAGAGTTAGTAAGTGAGAACCAGTTTGAAGGACAGCCTATAGTAGAGGATCAGAGGGAAAGTATGTTTCCCTCTGAGACAATCAGTCTCCAGTCAGCCTCCTTTTTTTTTTTTTTTTTTTAAGATTTTAAAGTAATATCTACACCCAACTTGGGGCTTGAACACACAACCCCGATATCAAGAGTCGCGTGCTCCATGGGACTGAGCCAGCCAGGCGCCCCTCCAATTAGCCTTTTAATAATTGGCTAAAGATAGGGGAAGCTTTGTTAAAAGGAAGATTTTTTTTTTCTCTTTTTTATTTTCCTCTGGGAGTAGGGAGACCCAGTAGGGGAGAAAATAGGTGGAAGTGAAGTTTCTTGATCTGTGATCTTGAGAAAAGCTTCATGATTTTTTCTGCTTCTAGGACCTGGGAATTTGCCTGGGAAATCCTTACTTTAAGCTCACCTTAGGAATGGTCGTCCAATTGTCCTGGGAGTGCTCATCCTGGTCTAACTTGGCAGGGCTTATATGAATCCAGAAGGATTTTTCTTTTATTTTGATAGCAGTGTGAGTCATTAGTAGTCCTTTATAAAGGTCTTCTCAGTGAGGTGATAATGTGTGTGCTCTTCTAGAAACATCAATGTACATCTAGTCTTCTGGTCAAAAGGGATGGCAAAGCTTGCCAGTCAGCAGAGCCCATGCCATTCTTACCTGTTGTTGATATGCTCCATTTATACTAGTTAGTTCTTGTATATAGCTAGTCATAGTGACATGGAGAACAAAGGCAAAAGAATTGTAGATAAAATTAAATCTTTACAACTTGCAGTCCATTCACAAATTCTTGAGGCAGGCGGAGTAGGATACTCCTCAAGGAACCCACAACTGCCGTAAGGTTAGTGCTTTGCTAGAGGCAAAAAGCAGCCTTAGCTTGACATTTGTCTGACCTCCAGGATCCTGTAAGTCTTCTTTAATATATGACAATCCTTTTGGAAACTTCCTTTATCTCTCCCTTTTCCAACTTGAAGTACATACTCAGTCATTGTTTACAATCACATTGCAGCTCTTGTTTGCCCAGGGGCCCTGTCCCCTGCCATAATAAAAACGTATTTTTGCACTGTCTCAAGAATTATTTTTGACCGTTTGCTCCTCGCCAACATCAAATCAATAGCACATTTTTCACTTGCACCCCTATAATGTTCACTCAATCAAGGAAAAGAAGGTTTAGAGATGCCAGTAGGAATAGGGTGACCAAACATGATTTCAAAAGATGTTATGTTTCCTATTTGGAATATTCCAGATGTTATAAGGTCCAGAGGTTAGTGCTCCTGGACATTAAATCCAGTTTCTTGACAGATTATTTCTAAAGTCCTTTTGATGTTTGGATTTTTATGTTCTGTTTGCCATGAGGATTAGGGATGATACAGAGTGTGAAATTTTAATGAGTACCCCAGAGTTTTGCAAATGGTTAATTTCTGTTATAAAATTAGTTCCTTCATCTGACCCAATCCATAAAGGAATGCCCAAACAAGGAATAATCTCAGTTACTAATTCTTCACCACTGTTGCGGCATTGGTACTTCTGGCTGGGTAACATTCAGTCCACCCACTAAATACACAGATGATAACCAAATAGTGGAATAGCTTGACACTGGAGATAAATCTATAGAATCCATTTTGGAATTCCACAAGGGGCAATGTGGGCCTTGGAGGATTTCCTGAGGTATGTTGGTTTCATCCGGAAACTTGGTGAGATTAATAAGTAATAGTACACTGGGAAATAATTTGGTTAGAAAATTTGTGGATGCCAGGGAAGAATGAATTATCTTTTGCTTCCTTAACTATCTCCCATCTACCCATATGTCCCATCTGATGGGAAATAAATTCAAGCCAAAAGGTCAAAAGAAAGGGGGCCACAGGAAGTCTGTTTGACCCAATGTATAATCTAATTGTTTGTCACCCTTTTGTATACCTTTATCTTTTTCAAGATTGTAGGGTATTTGCCTGAATAGTTAATAATATCAGTCAGGGATAAAGGCAGGTTTATGAATTGGGTGGAAAAAGGGAAGGGGTTCTATTTTGGGCTGCATATTTAGCAGCCTTGTCAGTCCTATTGTTCCCTGGACATATGCCAATTTTAGGGTGTGTATTTTGGGGTGACATCCTCTGAACTCCTTCACTATACTGCCCTAATTTTCCCTTTCAAATTTATAGAATTTGAAAATGAGACACAAAAGGAGTACATAGTCTAAGGTTACTAAAAAAAATTATAAAGCTTAAAATTGATTCCAAATCCAGCATTTTTAATGCTGTTCTATAGATGTTCAACCTTGCTCTAATTTACCTCCAAATCTGTTACCCAATAATAGAGACAAAGACAGTATGCTACCTTAAAGAAAAATACCATTGTCCTTTTGCTTTGTAGATTCTGGGAATGAGAAGACCATTACCTGAAAATTAGCTAGACTGTGTGTTGTAGCCTAGATTATAGGCTGGTAGTAGATTGGAAAAGGCCCTGATGGTAAGTGACATGGAAGCTTTATAAAAATTAGTGGAGACAAGTAAACTATTGCCCATGCAAATGATGGACACATTCTTCTCAGTGGCAAGGTTGAATCAGTTGCTTCTATTTATTCAAATAGGATTGATAAAAATTACTGAAATTATTAGAAATAGCTTGAAATGGTTTTAAATTTGTCCTTGGATGGGGCACCTGGGTGGCTCAGTGGGTTGAGGCCTCTGCCTTCGGCTCAGGTCATGACCTCGGGGGCCTGGGATCAAGCCCCACATCGGGCTCTCTGCTCAGCCAGGAGCCTGCTTCCCTCCCTCTCTCTCTTCCTGCCTCTCTGCCTACTTGTGATCTCTGTCTGTCTAATAAATAAATAAAATCTTTAAAAAAAAATGAATTTGTCCTTGGCAGAGTCACATGCTCATCTGTGAGAGATGTTGGTACTAGAGTCTGACCTCTTGAGTCAAGTAGGTCTGTCACATTTGGGAGAGCAAATAATGCAAACAGGGAGGGGTCACTTGGACTAAATTCATTTGAAAGAGCGTGTCACCTCTTCTGGCTTCACCCTTGTTAAAATTCCAGTAATTCTTGATTATTCCACGTGACAGAAATGAATATGGAGTATGTGGTGGAATTTGCGATGTCCTTAAATTAAAAACAATTTAATTTTAAAGAAAGTACTTTACTGAAATCCAGGTACACTGTTAGTGAGGTAGGAACTCAGCATTTTCCCCACCCCCTTAAACTTTTCTGCCTGATATGTCCAAGTGAAAAAGATGCACCAGAAACCATGAAATGAGTTATTACACTGCAACCATGATCCAGCACATTCAAAATACTGTCAACACAGTTTATTTGACTGGAGCTAGGGTAGTGAAGGTAGGGTATGAGAATGCCTTAACAATCAGATCAAAGCTAGATATTTTTAGGAAGACATTCTAAACTTCTGAAGTTCAAGTGCATTAAGTTCTTAAGAGGGAGGTGATAAATTATGCTTTAACCTAAGGTGATGATGCAGATTTCTTCAGGCAGCTGTCAAATTAGTATGTCCATATAATAAATCATCCATGTGATCATTCTAGGAATTAAACTAATTTTATAAAGTAACCTCTCCAACAGTAAAAACACTTTGCTAATTTTCATCTGAAAACATGGGTTTTTCTTAAGTTATCCCTTTCTTATCTTCATTCCATTTTTGTCTACTTTCCAAATGGAATGAGCATTCCAACAAGTTATTTCTCTGTCTTCTGGGAATTTTATCCATTTGTTTTTTTTTCTTCTCTTCCAACATCATTGCTATACACTTCTATTATATTTTCCTCTGAGAATTGCATCATCATCATAGCTAATTGCTATTTGTTGTAGCTTCCCTTTTATCTTCATCTTGGCCTATAGCAGCTGCCATCCTTGTATCCCGCCATTAATTTACCTCCACCCTACTTAGTCAACCTCCTGTCCAGTAGACTCCCTTTGTTCCAGCCGGATTGCTATCTTCCATCTTTTTCATGGAAACTGTTCTCTTCTTGGGCTTTGGGCTTTGGTGCCTGTTATTCTCATTAACCTGTAATGCTTCCCCACCCATCCTAATCCTACCCATCCTTTTTCAGTTCAGATGTCAACTTCATAAAGTTTCCCTCTGGAATTCACATTGTTCTCTCCATTCTCAGTATTTCTAACATACTAGTTGTGAAAACTTCGCATTTGTCTCTATTTTGTATACCAAGCTTTCTTCTAGGGGAGAGGGTTATCTTCTCAAGATCAAGGCAGTGAAGTATTTACTTCCATACTTTTCTTCTTCTTCTTCTTCTTTTTTTTAAACCTTCCTCTGCATTAGTTATTACTCTCTGCACTGTGTAATAGCCACCTATGGATGAGGCTATCCCCTGGGCTGGTCATTTTTCAAAATTTTCTACCTTCAACTCAAAAAACAGCAGAATTTTCTTGAGATTGTCTGGCACATTGTCTTGTTTTATAGCACAATGTTATGTAAGTTTTCTCCCCTATTAGAGTACTAGGTATCCTTTAGAAGGGAAACTATACTTTTACCATCTTTGTAGCTTCCCCAGTCCCTCAAACAGTACCTTGATCACAGAAACAATAAAATATTTATTCAATTATATTTTGTTGTATTCTGCAACCATTATTAAAATCCTGGTCAAAAAATACTTGTTGAATAACCTCTGGTGTAACATAATATTATAATGATACCACTAAGATATGTTACTACTTACCTACCACTCTCAGTGGGGATACTTTCTGAGGTTTTTTGTTTTGTCTTGTTTTCAAGTACTAGTAATAGGTATGCACTAACCCATTCCCCCCTTTTGAATTTCTTGGCTTTAATTTCAACAAATACTCTTTGAATGCCTCCCGAGTGTCAGGCACTGTCTGAGGAGCCATAGGACGTGGGGCAATAGTCATTCAATTCATTAGAGGCACATTTAACAGAACAATGGGATATTCAAACACTCTGTCCCAGAGCCCCGAGAGGTTCTGCATCATGGTTTTGGTGTTAGGAAGGCTAAGCAGGGTTGGCTGTTGAACAAACTACCTACCCTCTTCTACCTACACACATGTGCACACTTCAATCATAAAAGCTCAGTTTTGTGTATTTAAATTTTAGGGTTTCGTAAAAGATTTCATTTCAAAATAAGGGATTCTGCTGCTTTTTAAAAGTTTAAAAACAACTTCATTAGGGCCAGGCTTAAATTGGTAAGCATAGATGATAAGATGTTGACATCTACAATCTTGAAATCTCATCATGCTAATCAACTGAGTGACCAACCTGTTTTTGTTTTATTGAAAGGTGTTAGAAGGGACAGTCGTTGAGGGTGAAGATTGAGAGGTTAGTCAACACATGAAAAGTCTTCCCTCATAAAGTTATATAATAGGCATCCAAGGGTAGACATGATGACCTTAACATAGGCGTGAATAGAATAACAGTGTTAAGTAAATGGATGCAAAGGTGATAACTGCTGTATGTAAAATGTTAACCAGAATTAGACTTATTTTGTAAATATGAAAAATGTCAGCATATTAACAGCAGTTATCTCTGGAAGATGGGATCACAGATCATTATATTCTTTGTGCTTTTTCCTGTTTTCCAAATTTTCTCAGTACAAATGCATTAGAAGTTGGGAACACTGCGTAAAAACTAAAGATGTATTTTCTGGTGACTAATGTAACACAATAAAAAATAATAAATAAAAAGAAGTTGGGAAGAAAGTTTTTTGAAAATAGTAAGTTAAAAAAAACAAGAGATAGTCTATTTAACTCTCTCTCTCTCTCTTTTTAAAAGATTTTATTTATTTATTTGTCACAGAGAGAGAGCACAAAAACACAAGCAGGGGGTGCCTGGGTGGCTCAGTGGGTTAAGCCTCTGCCTTCAGCTCAGGTCATGATCCCAGAGTCTTGGGATCGAGCCCCACATCGGGCTCTCTGCTCCACAGGGAGCCTGCTTCCTCCTCTCTCTCTCTGCCTGCCTCTTTGCCTACTTGTGCTCTCTGTCTATCAAATAAATAAATAAAATCTTTAAAAAAAAATAACAAAAAAACCACAAGCAGGGGCAGTGGCAGGCAGAGGGAGAAGCAGGCTCCCTGTTGAGCAGGGAGCTCAATGTGGGACTCCATCTTCCGGACTCTGGGATCATGACCTGAGCCTAAGGCAGATACTTAACTGACTGGGCCACCTAGGCATCCCTACTTGACTGTTTCTAATACCAGATCATAAGCATGAGGCACATAGCTATCAGGGGGTTATAATGACTTACAATAGTGCTTTGCAAACTACATTTCATGGAGTTCTCTGACTCCTCAGGGGCTGGCATGAAATGGAAGAGCTGGATGCAGGGAATGAGGCTTCAAGCCCTTCCTGGAGAAGGTCAGCTTTTATGTTCATATCTATAAATATGCCCTGTTGGAAAACAGATTTATCTTTTTTATACGCTGGTGAAAGCTGTGTCAAAAAGTCACCTTGGGAGACACATGTTCATGGTGGAGTAGGCCATGCCAGGCCTCCGGAAACATTGAAAAATAAGCAGAAACTATTTGAAGCAAGTTTGTCAGAACTCTGAAAAATAGTCAAAGGTTTACAGCAACCAAGAAAATGCTGAATCAGGGGCCCCTGGGTGGCTCAGTGGGTTAAGCCTCTGCCTTCGACTTGGGTCATGATCCCAGGGTCCTGGGATCCAGCCGGGCATCGGGCTCTCTGCTCAGCAGGGAGCCTGCTTCTCCCTCTCTCTCTGCCTGCCTCTCTGCCTGCTTGTGATCTCTGTCAAATAAATAAACAAAATCTTAAAAAAAAAAAAAAAAGAAAAGAAAATGCTGAATCAAAATATATGAAGAGGATAAGGACCGAATTAAAGGGAGAAATAGCTGGTTCTACAGTAATAGAAACTTCCATACCCTACTTCCAATAATGGGTAAAACATCTAGACAGAAGATCAGTAAGAAAATGCAGGTCTTGGAGCACCTGGGTGACTCGGCCAGTTAAGCACCTGACTCTTGATTTCTGCTCAGGTCATGATCTTGGGATCATGAGATTGAGCCCCATGTCAGGCCCCTAGCTCAGTGTGGAGTCTGCTTGAGATTCTCTCTCCTCTGCTCCAACCCCCACTCATTCTCTCTCTCTAAAATAAATAAATAAAATCTTTAAAAAAAAAAAAAAAAGAAAGAGAAAATCAAGGTCTTGAACAACACTATAAATCATCAGGCCTAACAGACATATATGGGATATTCCACCCAACTGTACTATATCAGTTGGTGACCCAGGTAGAGTAAAATATTCTATTGACTTCAGAAAATGGGAAGAATGAGTCCATGAAATTTTCAACATTGCCAAGTCACAAAGTAATCCTACACAAATTCCAGCTCAAAATAAGTGAGGAGGCTGTTGCTGGTTTAATAATGCTCATTCAGTTGCTTTATTCTGCCCTTCCTAAGCTAGCAGATTGGAGCCCTCACAGAATGTGCTAGTTAGGCCCTTTATATCGTAAATCCCAGAAAGCCACTAAATGTAACTCCAGAGCTATTTTAAATACTGTGTTGGGTCCGAGGATCTAAACCCAGGGCTCTTACTCTACTGAATATCCTATAAGACATACTTAGAATGGCACAGTCCCTCACTTCTTTCAAGTTGTTGCTCAAACATCACCTGCTCAGGTTATATCCTTGAATATCCCATTTAAAACTATATCCCCAGTGTCACCCGAGGCAGTCCCCATCCTGCTTCCTGGGTTTATTTTCTCATCTAATGTACCATATATTTTACTTCTTGTATATTATCCATATCCCCTCCATGAAGACATAGATTTGTTTTGTTTTGTTTTGTTTTGTTCACTCTTATATCTCTTAACAGCTAGATCAGCACCCAGATATAAATGTTTAATTAATATTTGCTGGATGATATTTTGGAAGAAAATTTACTTATAACTACATTAAATTAAATTGAATCTGGACTCTAGAACAAATAAACTCTAGAACCAGACTGCTTGGGTTCAAATCCTGGTACAGCCACTTACTGGGTGTTGACCTTAGCCAAGTTACATAACCACTCTCTGCCTCAGTTTCCTCATCTGTAAAATGAGGATAGTAATACTAGTTCTTATTGCACAGCGTTGTTCTGAGGATTAACATGAGCAGATACTCTTTTAAAAATATTATATTTATGTATTTGTCAGAGAGAGAGAGAGAGCACAAACAAGGGGAGTGGCAGGCAGAGGGAGAAGCAGGGTCTCTGCTGAGCAGGGAACTTAATTTGGGACTCTGTCACTCAATCCCAGGACCCTGGGATCATGACCTGAGCTGAAGGCAGATGCTTAATCAACTGAGGCACCCAGGCATCCCAATGTGAACTGATTTTTATAAAGCACTTTGAACAATACCTAGCATATTGTAAACACCATTATGTATTAACTTGTAGTGGTAGTAAGAGCTGCATTGATGCATCTGAATTAGTGCTGTGTTCTGTGCATAAAACATTTGTTTGTTCAGATTTTGCAGTTTCCTCTTTGTGTTTTAGAGCAGATTTGGATTTTGAAGATTTTGTAGACCCTGGGAACTAGCCTTTTCATGTATTGTTACAGATGAAAATAAGAATGAAAAGAATCTTGGATGGAAGTTAGGCATCTTGGAATTCCCGAAAGGCCATATAATCAGGCATTTTAGGAAAAAATAGTCCAAAAGAAAATATAATTCAAGATACTATCTGTGCTTATGAGAGGCTACACTATTTCTCTGTAACAACTTCACTGTTGTTTGTATTTGCTCAGTGTCAGTGTTCTACCTCTAAATTCTAACCTTTGAAGGTAGATTCAGTGCTCCATGGAAATGAAATAGATTTGGCTTGTTTTACCACTAAAACTCATGTCGCATCTGTCACATGGTAGGTGCTTAATTCATATTTGGTTAAAGAAATATGTACTCTTGGCCACCTGGGGTCCAAGGAAGCAATGGTGAACAAAGTTAAACTTTTATCCACCAGAAGCAAGATTTTATTATTTCTGCCTCTAAGAACCTATGTTCATACTCTTGTCTTCTATTCAGTTTTTTACTGGGCTGCAGTCATGACTGCCCTTTGCCTCACAGCCTCTACTGTCTACGTTTCCCTCTGTGCCTTTGAACTTTTTCCCATTATTACTAGCTGATGACTTTTTCTGTGTGTTGAAGTCAAATTTCCAAGGGAGAGACCCCAATTGGCTTAATTAAGTACTATTATTGGTCTTAGACAAAATTCTCATATTATAGGCTGCTCTCAAGTATTATAGATTGACTGTCTTTGGATCATCTGGCCTTATTGTTATGGTCAGGGTGGTGGTGATCTGGTTCAGAATAAGGTATCTGGGTATAAGGAATAGCTGGGGCTGATTCCCTCAGTACAGCCTCTGTGTATAAGTTCTCAGAGTACAGGATGGTGGAGGCTGGCTTGCTGAGGCTGAGGCTGTTCAGCATGCCTATCTATTCATTCAGTTACAATTATTAATGTTTACTATGATGTTAAAGGGGCATGGTGGGGAAAGGGGTAGAGATGTAATACTCAATCCTCGCTTCACTAGACCTCATAGACTAGTGGAAACAGTCAAGCAAATTGAATACAGAATAATGGTATGATACTGGTGAGCACATTGTGCTATGGGAGCACAAACAAACCGCCAGTGGGAACTGGGAATGTGAAGTAAGCACCGTCTGCACTCAGGTTTTTCTGTTCTAAGGATGTGTTGAAGAGAAGTCCTGTGTCACATTTATGTCCTTTAATAACCCTTGTTATCTCAATATCTTGTATAAAAAATTTTCTAAAGCAAAACCGAGAAATGGCATTAAGCATATACTCTTTCTGGGGCACCTGGGTGGCTCAGTGGGTTAAAGCCTCTGTCTTCGGCTCAGGTCATGATCTCAGGGTTCTGGGATCAAGCCCCATGCATCTGGCTCTCTGCTCAGCAGGGAGCCTGCTTCCTCCTTGCTCTCTGCTGCTTCTCTGCCTACTTGTGATCTCTGCCCATCAAATAAATAGATAAAATCTTAAAAAAAAAAAGCATATACTCTTTTACCTAAAGGACTTTTTCTTTTTAATTTTATTTTAGTAATCTCTGCACCCAACATGAGGCTCAAACTCATGACCTCAAGATCAAGAGTTGCATACTCTTCCGCTGAGCCAGCTAGGTGCCCTGGACTTGTTTTTTTTTGGTTTGTTTATTTGTTTTGTTTTGTTTTTGTTTTCAAGATTTTATTCATTTATTTGACAGAGAGAGAGAGAGATCACAAGTAGGCAGAACAGCAGGCAGAGAGAGGGGGAAGCTGGCTCCCTGCTGAGCAGAGAGCCCAGTGTGGGGCTTGATCCCAGGATCCTGAGATCATGACCTGAGCTGAAGGCAGAGTCTTAACCCACTGAGCCACCCGGGTGCCCCTGGACTTTTTGTTTTTGAGTGAAGCAACAGAGTGTTTGGCTCTCAGATATTTTCCCCGGGAGTGTAGTGAGTGTATCAGAATTGTTTGAAAATATCCAGTTATAGCCCAGTAATCTGAGAGATGTGTTCATAAACTGGGCTGGGATCTGGGGAGAACTTCCTCATCCTCCTCCTGATTTCAGATTTCTGTTATTCTTCTCCCTTCATAGCAGTTCTAGCCAGTAATTACTGGACAGGTATTTAAATTCCCTCTTTTTTTTTAGTACAATTGACATACAATGCTACATTAGTTTCAGGTATATAACTTAGTGATTTGACAAGTTTATACACTAGACTAAATTCCCTCTTTTCTTTCTGGTAATATAGGTACTGTACAAGGGAGGGCTGGTGGTAACCCTTCATTGGGATAGAATTCTCAGTAGGAATAGATATTCTATGACCATATGCCTCCTGGAACACTATTCTTTTTTGGTGACTATTAATTTTCTCCATGTCCCCTAACTTTCTTCATCTTCTGCCACTGCCTTACTTTCTCTTTTTTTCCCAGTGAATTCTCCAGTAATGTCTGCTTCACCCAATAGCCTGAAGGTGGGTCATTGGACCTGAAGGTCATAGATATCTGTGGTATCACAGATAGATGCTTATCTATCACAGATAGATAAGGTGGTATCACCTTACACATTAGCATACACTGAATATAAAAGTACAAATCGGGGTGCCTGGGTGGCTCAGTGGGTTAAGCCTCTGCCTTCACCTCAGGTCATGATCCCAGGGTCCTGGGATCAAGCCCCACATCGGGCTTTCTGCTCAGCAGGAAGCCTGCTTCCTCCTCTCTCTCTCTCTCTGCCTGCCTCACTGCCTACTTGTGATCTCTGTCTGTCAAATAAATAAATAAAATCTTTAAAAAAAAATAAAAGTACGAATCTACTCCTACATGACCAGTTTTAAAGATGATGATGATATTCTGGCATTCAGACCTAAGATGAACCTGAGAATTTGAATTCATCCGATGAAGTTCTTAATGACCTGGATATCTGTACTAATAGTGTTCATCATTGAATGTTTGATTTCTGGCACATAGTTACTTTTTAAAAAATTGTTCTTTTTTTGGTTAAACCAAGGAAAGCAGTTATAAGGGATTGTTCAGGGGGATAGAAAAGGTCCGTCTTTTTAATACTTTAGTTTGGAAGTTAGAACTGTGGAAGCACTTAATAATTATTGTTTTTAGCTGCAAAATATGTTCACTCAAACCATTCTGGATCACCCTTTGGACACTGAAATGCAAAGACCCTGCATTGGAAGTCTTTGAAAGAGTTCATATCATTGACCAGTAGATGGCAGTCTTATACTATATTCAGAGAAAGCAAGCAGCAGACGGTAAAGAAACATTTCAGAAATTGTTTGAAGTATCATTCACAGTGCCCTTCCTAATCCCCCCCAAATTCCCTCCCACTTACTTTCTACCCCAGACAACTATCTTACCCACCCAATCTGTTTAGGTTCCCAGGGATCTCTTGCAGACAGTCTCTATTTGCTCACAAGAAGTATCTTTCACATTTATTCATAGTCAGCTCACAGGAACAGGGCCAGCTACATAATTTGCAGGGCCCAGTGTAAAATGAAAATGTGGGCTTCTTGTTCAAAATCTATTGAGATTTTTAAGACAGTAACAGCAGCACGTTAAATCAAACACAAAGGCCCTTCTGAGCCCATACAGGGTGTACGTGCAAGAAGCCAGCTATGCTCTCATGAACTTAAAAGATCTCTTTCTCTGCCCACTCCTCCCTCTGTTATTTCAGTGCTGTCCTGTGACACACACCAAAGGGCTAGTCAAAGGAAGAATCACTGAATGTTATTCAGACATCATAGAATTTTCTTTTTTTTTTTTTTTTAAGTAGGCTCCACACGCAGCATGGAGCCCAGTGCAAGGCTTGAATTCACAACCCTGAGATCAAGACCTGAGCTGAGATCAAGAGCCACATGCTTAACCAACTGAGCCACCCAGGCACCCCCAGACATCATAGAATCTTAGTACTGTGAAAGAATTAGAGATCATCTAGTCCAATTTCTTTATTTTAAAGATGACCAAACTAGGACACCTGGCTGGCTCAGTCAGTAGAGCATATAACTCTTGATCGAGGGGTCATGAGTTCAAGCCCCACATTGGGCATAGAGCCTACTTAAAAAAAAAAAAAAAAAAAAAAAAAAGATTGAACTCAATTCTGAAAAGACGAAGTGGCTCACCCAAAGTCCCCAACTAGTTGTATCACAGACTGGAGCGGAACTAAGAGTTCTCACCCGCCAGGCCAACGCTCACTCTACCATATAGGCTTGGTGAGGGATATCTTGCGAAAAAGAGTTGTCCTGTCTGTTTAATCTACCAAAGATTACTTTGTTCTGTTTTCTCTCCAAGAGAAGGGTACAGGTTCCTATTACTTAGATTTATTGAATACTAGCTATATTCTAAGCACCATGTTAAATGTTTTATATATTAGGCCTCAATTTAAAACAATCGCAGAAATTCATTACAATTTTCCTCATTTTTCAAGTTAAGAAAAAATTGAAGCTCAGAATTTGACTTCTAATAAGTGGGAAGACAAGAGTTTAAGCAGGTCTGTAGGATTCCAAAACCCATTTTCTTTTTACCACATCATTCCTCAGTTCTAGGAATGCTGAGTCAGCCTGTAGTTCCTGACCCTTGCTCCTATTTTTGGTCAGCTTAGATGATCTTGGAACTCTTTCTAGACTTTCTTTCTTTCTTTTTTCTTTTTTTAAAGATTTTATTTATTTATTTGACAGAGAGATAGCGAGAGAGGGAACACAAGCAGGGGAAGAGGAAGAGGGAGAAGCAGGATTCCCGCCGAGCAGGATGCCTGTCTTGATCCTAGGACGCTGGGATCATGACCTGAGCCGAAGGCAGGCGCTTAATTAACCAACTGAGCTACCAAGGCACCCCTCTTTCTAGACTTTCTGTGTTCTTCAGCTTTAGGTCTGAATACTGCCTCAGGGCCTTTGCTCCAGGGTGTTCCCTCCATTTGGGATTATTCCCCTGGACAATCCATGAAAACAGGAATGCGTGTCAGCTAAATAGGGGACCTGATCATGGGCAACTGTAAGGAGATGGGCTTTTCCTCTGAATGAAATGGGAAACACTGCAGGGTTTTGTCGGAGTGGTATGATCTGATTTAAATTTTTAAAGGATGCTTCTGGCTGCTATGTTGAAAGAGACTAAGGGGGTAAGGAAGGAAAGGTAGAAGTTGGGAGGGTCTTTCGGGGAGTTATATTAATCCTGGGGAAAGATAATGGTGATTCCAACCAAGGTGATAGCAGTGCAAGTGATGGGAAGGGCTTGGCTTCTGGAGTTATACATGTATTTAAGTATAATAATTTTAACTTTTGTGTTACGGAAAGTTTCAAATATACAAATGTAGGGAGAAAAGTATAATGAATTCCCATGTTCCTACTAGGCACCCAGTGGAACTGTCTTGTGTTAGGTAGTTTCCAATAGCTGTAACAATTGTGAACTTGGAACCAATCTTGTTGGACATATTACACCTCCCCTCCCCTGTCTCCCAGTCCTAGATTGGGGAAGAAGCAATTTGAAGCAAATCCCATATTTCAAATCCCACATATTTCATGTGTAAATATTTCAGCTTTTTCTACTCCAACCACTTCTGATTGCCCTTTTTGCTTTCTGCTTGATCTTTCTTTGGCATACTTACGACTTTTTACTTACTGTCTGCCCTCTTTAAACCTTTCTCATTCCTACCACTTAAAAATTTTGTATTCTCAAATTGAGACTCCCTAAAGAAAGTTTGTTTCTTTTATTTAATGTAAGCTCTATGCCCAACATGGGGTTTGAACTCACAACCCCAAGAGTTGCATGCACTACGGACTGAGCCAGCCAGGCACCCCAAGAGAGGTTCTTCTAAAGGTTCAGTTTGTTGTATCATTTTCTCTGCACAGAGGTTATAAACTGGCCAAATTATGATAGATTGGCTGTTCTTGAGTCTGGCTCCCTCTCTTGGTCAGTCAAGTTGGCATAATATTAAGGTCAGTTTTTCAGAGGGGTAATGGCAATGGCACTCCATTAGCAAATGATAGGCAGATCTCTAATACTGATAAATAGTGGAAATGTAATACTAGAAAGGATATAAATTGTGAAAAAATGTGAGCCTGCACTAAAGCTAGAAATTGGTAAGTACCTAACCACTTAATTGCCATTATTTTACTGTCTGACTTGACTCATTTAGAGTGCTATTCCTGGGTGCCCCTGAGGAATTAAGGGGTGTTTTTTTCTGAAGGTGTTTTTGTTTATAACAGGCTGAGTAATAATGAAGATCATAATGTACTAGGTTGAAAGTCAAAAGTTACATTTAACTTCTGTGTTCATTATGGACTCTGTACATTAGACAAACTAATAAACTACTTTGTGCCTTAGCTTTTCTACTTTCAAATGAGATTAATACTTGCCCTTTTCTATTTCACATACATTGACAAGTAGGATTAGAGAGATAAAAGTAAACATTTATTTTTTTTAAAAGTGAAAATCTAATTGCTATTTTCTGTGAAAAATTTTTTTTAAGATTTTATTTATTCATTTGACAGAGATCACAAGTAGGCAGAGAGGCAGGCAGAGAGGGGAAAGCAGGCTCCCTGCTGAGCAGAGAGCTTGATGAGGGACTCGATCCCAGGACCCCGCGGTCATGACCTGAGCTGAAGGCAGAGGCTTAACCCACTGAGCCACCCAGGCGCCCCCATGTGAAGTTTTTAATGCAGTTATGAAAGAGTGGATTTCAGTTCTTACTTTTGCAAAAGATTACATATTCTCTAATCTATTTCTTTTTAACATGTGCTCAAATGTTCTTCTTCCCACACTGTTATCTGCCATATGTATGTACCACTTAAAACAGTGCCTGATACTTGGTAAGAACTATATAAATGTTAGCTGTTACCTTCATCAGTATGAAAAAGAATTAGTCAGAACAAGAGTTCATAGAGTTAAATGCCAAAAAAGTTGACTCCCCTCTCTACTGTGTAATACCCACCTTCTTAAAATGTAATTGCTTGAGGTATATAACATAGTGTACCTATGAGAATATGAAGAAAATAAGACTTTGGGGACCCTAACTGATTGTCA
The DNA here is from genome assembly GCF_963455335.1 of Martes martes. NCBI lineage: Eukaryota > Metazoa > Chordata > Mammalia > Carnivora > Mustelidae > Martes > Martes martes. The sequence goes on from NC_137889.1 coordinate 117,594,870, forward strand.
GAATCAGTGTTTATGGAAAAAAAAAGGGGAGGAGGTAGTAGTTGAAGGTGACGCTTTTGGTATCTGATAGCCCTTTGTTCTCAAAGACTGCTTTGTTCTCAAAGACCCCAAGACCCACTTAGAAGCTTTCTGAAATCTCTGGTTCTATTTGCAGAGATTCTATCTAGTAGGTTAACAGTGGAGATCAAGAAAGCAAAAAAAAAAAAAAAAAAAAAAAGTGATCTTGATTCTCTGCCAGGTCTGGGAATCACTAGTGTAGAAAAATATAATAGAATTCCTTAACATAGTACATCATTTATTTCTTACCTTTATTTGAAGTGGTATTTATAGGGAAATATATGTATCTACACTCAGGGAAGGGGACTAGGAAGATATCTATCAAAATCAGAATAGTGATGATCTCTGGATTGTAGGTTTATGGAAATATTTGTTTTGCAATTGCTTTTCTTATTTCTGAGTTCTGGTTGAGTGTATGTTATTTTTATCATAATAGATGTTTCTAATGAAAATATTTACAACCAGTGCAAGATTTGTTTTTATTGAGGTATAATTGGCATACAGTATCCTATTAGTTTAAGGTATATATTGTAGTGATTCTGTATTTTTTATACATTATGAAATGATCCCCATAGTAAGTCTAGATTCTGTCACCATACAAAGTTCATACAGTATTATTGACTATATTCTGGTTTTGTATGTTACATTCTTTTTTTTTTTAATTTTATTTATTTATTTGACAGAGAGATCACAGGTAGGCAGAGAGGCAGGCAGAGAGAGAGGGGGAAGCAGGCTCCCCACTGAGCAGAGAGCTCGATGTGGGGCTCGATCCCAGGACCCTGAGACCATGACCTGAGCCGAAGGCAGAGGCTTTAACCCACTGAGCCACCCAGGCGCCCCTGTATGTTACATTCTTATGACATTTATTTTATAGCTGGAAGTTTGTCCCTGTTAATTCCCTTTACCTATTTTGCCCAACCCTCAACACCTCCCTACTCTGGTAATCAACAGTTTATTTCCTGTATTTATGACTGTTTGTTTTTTTTCTTAGATTCCATATGTAAGTTAAATCATATGGCATTTGTTTTCCTCTGACTTACTTCATTTAGCATAATACCCTCTAGGTCCATCCATGTCACAAATTACAAGATTTCATTCTTATTAATGGCTGAGTAATATTCCTGTGTGTGTGTGTGTGTGCGTGCGCGCGCCACATCTTATTTATCCATTTGTCTATTGATAGGTTGTTTTCATGTCTTGGTTTACTGTAAACAAAGCACAGTAGTGAACATGGAGGTGTATATATCCCTTAAAATTGCTGTTTTTGTTTTCTCTGGGTAAATATCAGGAAGTGGAATTGCTGAATCATATGGTACTTCTATTTTTAATTTTTGAGGGGAACCTCCATGTTCTTTTCAATAGCAGCCGTACCAATTTACATTCCCACCTACAGTATATGAGGGTTCCCTTTTCTCTACATCCTTGCTAACACTTATTTTTTGTCTTTTTAATAATAACCAATCTGACAGGTAAGAGGTAAAATTGTGGTTTTGATTCGCAGTTCCCTGATTTGCATTTTCCTGATGTTGAGCATCTTTCATGTGCCTGTTGACCATCTGTAAGTCTTCCTCTGAAAAACTTCTATTCAGTTTCCCTGACCAATTTTAAATCAGGTTGTTTGGGCTTTTTAAAAATTTTCTATGAAGTTATATAAACTATGTATATTTTGAATACTAATCCCTTATCAGATGTATGATTTAGAGTTATCTTCTCCCATTCATTAGGTTGTCCTTTCATTTTGTTGATGGTTTCCTTCTCTGTGCAAAAGCTTTTTACTTTGATATAATCCCATTTATTTATTTTATTTTTGTTGCTTTTGCCTAAGGAGACTAGTCCAAAAAATATTGCTAAGACCAATGTCAGATGGTTTACAGCACATGTTTTCTTCTAGGAGTTTTATGGTTTTAAGGCCTCACATTCAAGTCTTTAATGCATAATGTGAGATAGTGGTCCAGTTTCACTCTTTTGCATGTGGCTGTCCAGTTTTCCCAACAGCATTTATTGAAAAGATTGTCTTTTCCCCATCGTATGTTCTTGCCTACTTTGTCATAGATTAGTTGACCATATAAACAGAGGTTTATTTCTGGGCTCTCTAGTCTATTCTATTAATCTATGTATCTCTTTTTTTGGCAGTACCGAACTGTTTTGATTACTATAGCTTTGTAGTATAGTTGGAAGTCAGTTTGCATAATACCTCTAGCTGTGTTCTCCTTTCTCAAGATTGCTTTGGCTATTTGGGGTCTTTGTCAGTTTCAAATAAACTGTAGGATTTTTTAGTTTTAGTTCTATGAAAAATGCCCTTGCTATTTCGATGGGGATTACTTTGAATCTGTAAATTTCTTTGTGTAATATGGACATTTAAACAATATTAATTCTTCCAATCTATGAGCACTGTGTATCTTTCCATTTGTTTTTGTCAGCTTCAATTTCTTTCATCCGTGTCTTATAGTTTTCAGAATACAGGTCTTTCATCTATTTGGTTAAATTTATTCCTAGGTATTGTATTCTTTTGATGCAGTTGGAAATGGATTGTTTATATCCCTTTCTGATAAGTTGTAAGTGTATAGAAGTGCAACGAATTTTCGTATATTAATTTTGTATCCTGCAACCGATTTCTGTGTATTAATTTTGTATCCTGAATTAATTTATTAGCTTCAATTGTGTTTAGAATTTTCTGTATATAGTATTATGTCATCTGTAAACAGTGACAGTTTTACTTCTTCCTTTCCAATTTAGATGCCTTTTATTTCTTTTTCTGGCCTAATTGGTGTAGCTAGGATTTTCAATACTATGTTGTATAAAAGTGGCAAGAGTAAGCATCCTTGTCTTATTCCTGGTCTTAGAGAAGAAGCTTTCAGCTTTTCTCTGTTGAATATAATGTTATGTGTTTGTCCTATATGGCCTTTATCATGTTGAGATACATTTCTTCTATACCCACTTCAAGAGTTTTTATCATAAATGGATCCTGAATTTTGCCAAATGCTTTTTCTGCATCAATTAAGATGATCATATGATTTTTATCCTTTGTTTTGTTACAGTGGTGTATCATGTTGATTGATTTAAGGAAGTTGAACCATCCTTGTATCCCTGGATTAAATCCCTTGATTGTCTTCATGTGTAAAGGTGTATGTGTAAAGGTATTTCACGGGTAAAGGTATTTCATGTGTAAAGGTATATGATCCTTTAAACATATTTTTAAATTTATTTTGCTGGTGTTTCATTGAGGATTTTTGTGTATGTGTCCTTTAAGGAATCTATGCCTTTAATTTTCTTCTTTTCTTGTGTCTGGTTCTGGTATTGGGTAATGCTACCTTTATAAAATGAGTTTGGAAGCCTTCCTTCCTCTTCAGTTTTTTGTTTTTGTTTTTGTTTTTTTTTAAATAATTTGAGAAGGAAAGGTACTAACTCTTTTTAAATGTTTGGTAGAACTCACCTGTAACAACATCTGGTTCTGGACTTTTGTTTGCTGGGAATTTTTAAATTACTCATTCAATTTCATTACTTGTAACCAGTCTACTTGAGTTTTCTGTGTCTTTATGATTTGGTCTTGCAAGGTTGTATATTTCAAGGAATTTATTCTTTTTTTTTTTTTTAAGGTTTCCATTTTGTTGGTATAATGGTATAATATATACCATTTTGTTGGTATAATTGTTTATTGTAGTCTCTTGTGATCCTTTATTATTTCTGTGGTATCAGTTGTGACTTCTCTTTCATTTCTGATTTTATTTGGGTCCTCTGTCTTTTCTGGATGACACTGGCTAGAGATTTATTGATTTTGTTCATCTTTTCAAAGAACAAACTTTCAGTTTCATTGATCTTTTCTTTTCTTTCTTTTTTTTTTAGTGTCAATTTCTCTACGTCTGTTAACATTAGCTTTATATATTTAGGTACTCCTATACTGGGTACATTAATATCTATAAATTAATTGATTCTTGGATTGCCCTCTTTTTCATTATGTAATGTCCTTCTTAGTCTTTTGTGACAGTCATTGTTTTAAAGTCTATTTTATCTCTGGGGCACCTGGGTAGCTCCATCAGTTAAGCATCCGTCTTCAGCTCTGGTCATGGTCCTGGAGTCCTGAGGTCAAGTTCCACATTGGGCTCCCTGCTCAGCGAGGAGTCTGCTTCTCCCTCTCCTTCTGCCCCTCCCTGTGCTACTTCTGTCACTCTCTCTCTTACTCAATCTGTCTCTCAAAATAAATAAATAAAATATTTTTAAAAATGAAATCTATTTTATTTGATATGACTATTGCTACTCTTTCTTTTCATTCCATTTACATGGAATATCTGTTTCCATGTCTTCACTTTCGGCCTATGTGTGTCTTAGATTGAAGTGAGTCTCTTGTAGACATCATATTGGTGGTCTTCTATTTTTATCCATTCAGCCAACTTGTGTTTTTTTATTGGAACATTTAGTCCATTTGAATTTAAAGTGATTATTGATAAGTATGTACTTATTGCCATTTTGTTAATTGTTTTCTGGTTATTTTTGTAGTTCTTCTCTGTTTTCTTCTTCCTCTCTTGATCTTCTCCCCTATAGTTTGATGGTTTTCTTTAGTGTTATGTTCAGGTCTTTTCTCTTTATTTTTTTGTGTTTCTGTTATAGGTTTTAGGTTTGTGGTTACCATGAGTTTTATCTATGTTCATCTATTTATATAGCAGTTTATTTTAAGTTGATAGTCACTTCAGTTTGAATGAATCTAAAAGCACTGCATTTTTTACCTCTTCCCATGTTTTGTGTTTTTGACATCATGTTTTATATCCTTTTATTTTGTATATTTTTAAACTAATTAGGTGGTTATAGTTATTTTTACTATTTTTGGTTTTTAACCTTCATACTGGCTTCTAAGTGGCTGATCTACTGCCTTGACTATATATTTGCTTTACTAGTGAGATTTTTTCTTTTATATATTTTCTTATTTCTAGTTATGGCATTTTCTTTTCCAATTAATGATTCTTTAACAGTTCTTGTAAGGCTGGTTTAGTGGTGATGTCTGTTAGTTTTCGCTTGTCTGGAAACTCTTTCCCTCCCCTTTAATTTTGAATGATACCCTTGTATCATTGTAGGGTAGGATAGGGTATTCTTGTAGGGTAGAGTATTCTTGGTTGTAAGTTTTTCCCTTTTAGCACTTAAATATATCCTGCCACTCTCTTTTGGCCTGCAAAGTTTCTGTGAAAAATCATGACCCATATGAGATTTTAAAGACCCCCGTGCAAGCTGTCTTTTTAGTTTACTAAATGTGGAAAAAAAAACCCCAAAACCCATATAGTCTATCAATGTATATGTCACATAGCTTTTTTCTTTTCTTTCTTTTTTTTTTTTTAAAGATTGTATTTGTTTTATTTGACAGACAGAGATCACAAGTAGGCAAGAGAGGCAGGCAGAGAGAGAGGGAGGAGGAAGCAGGCTCTCTGCTGAGCAGAGAGCCTGATGCAGGGCTCGATCCCAGGACCCTGAGATCATGACCTGAGCCAAAGGCAGAGGCTTTAACCCACTGAGCCACCCAGGCGCCCGCCCCTCCCTCCCTCCCTCCCTCCCTCCCTCCCTCCCTCCCTTCCTTCCTTCCTTCCTTCCTTCCTTCCTTCCTTTTTGAAAGGATGAAGCTACTTATAAAGCATTGCAGAAACAAAGTTTATTTATCTGTGTTTAAAAAAGTCACCAATTCTTTTAGAACACCAATACAGCAATAAATGCACATCTTAGGGAATGTAAAACAATTGAATCCTAATTAGCTTTTACTTGTTTTGCCTTGGTAAGATTAGAAATGTGAGTCACTGGTTATGTTTACAAAAGGACTAATCAGGGAGAGAAAAACAGTTTTAGTACAATATAGATTTTCCATTCATTTTGTGTTCTGGGCTGTGCTCCAAAAACAAAGCTCATTCCTTTTTGAAGATCCTCTTGGCTTCTACTCCTTCATATGTGTAAGTCTGAAAGGTGTTAACAAACATAGAAGAATTTGCCATTAAGATTTAAGTCTCCGTTAAGAAAAATATTAGTATTATTATAGCTTTGAAATGATTATATTTTTTCCTTAATCTTGATAGCAACATTTTATACAGATAGAAGACATACCCACTTAAAAACACATTTTTTGATTTTTGGTCACTTACATTTTTAGTTAAAATAAGTAAGATTTATGAGAAAATTAATAGTTTATTTGTTGAAGATATAACTCAGCAATCACAAGTATAAAATTATTAGTATATAATTATTTTTATCTTTAGGAAACAGCTATGATCTTTTTACCACTCACCTGAACCAGTTCACCACCTATAATTTCTCGGACAGCATTCAGTGCATTTCCATTGTCTATCCGTTTGAATTTTCCAACAAGTTTATTTCCCTCTAGGTTCCAAGTACCCTATAAATGTAAAATAATAATAAGTAATAATACTAATAACAAATAGCTTTTTTTAGGATCTTACATATATCAGGCACTGTTCTGAGTTTTATAGGTCTACTTCTTCAATCTTCACAATGACCTTATGAAGCAGATATTACTGTCTCCATTTTATGGTTGAGAAAACTGAGACACAATAATTCACCTAAAGTCATAGAGCCAGGATTGAACGTAGCTTTTGGGGCTCTAGAGTATATGCTAGTAACCCTTTTGCTTATCTTACTCAATTGTTTCCAAATGCTAAATTTTAAGGTAGATGAGCAATGCTTCCCTTTTCTAAATCTTTCATGTTAAAAAGAGTATCCTAAATTTAGTCATGGTTCAAGTTAGTTTCATGAAGAGCCTAACACCCCTGTGTATGTTGTAATTTTATAATTGTTATAATAATTTAAAAATGACCATTAGGATGCCTGGCTGGTTCAGCTGATGGATCATGCGGCTTTTGATTTTGTGTTGTAGGTTCAAGCCCCATGTTGGGTGTAGAGATTGCTTACAAATAAAAATTTTAAATAAATAAATAAATAAATGGCCATAATTGATAAAATATTTGACAGTTTGTCATTACAAATATATGATTTAACTGGAAAATGCTAAGGACAAAAAAGATTTTAAAAAATCAGTTGAAAAATATGACTACCTAAAATTTTTTATCTTAAACATTAAAAGGTATATTCCCAATGACCTACAATGTAGCATGCATCAGACTTTTCCATTTGGTCACTCATTCATTATCTAATTTATTCATTTATTTTATTATTTCAGTGTATTTATTAAATGACTATTATGTTTAAGTTAGATAAATCTGAAAGCTTTTGCTGCTACCAGGTATGTAAAGTTGAAAACACTGAGCTTTAGTTTTCTTTATGAATAATGGGTCTATACTTAATCATCCAGAGGATGTTCCTCTAATTCTTATTGATCAATCCAGATTATTTACAGATGTATGAAAATAAAAACATAAGATTTAAATATCCTGCCAATTTGTGTGATGTATAATGTGGATAAACTCTATTGGCTGCTTCAGTAAAATGAAGGAGGCTTAACATTAAACCATTCAGTGACAGAAAACAGATTTTTTTAGTATTGTGTAGAAAAATCAAGAATGCATTGCTTGTAAAAAGTATCTTACACTGAGTTCAGTTCCATCTGCTAGGCTGTAATTAAAAGTGACACCAAGCTCGAAAACAATCTCAATGGTACGAAAAGCGCTTGATTCTTTGACGGTGAATTTATTTCCTTCTTGTGTAATTATAAGTTTCAAATTGTCATGAGCTGCAAGCTTCCTTTTCACCATATTAATACCTGCAAAGCAAAAGATTTTGGAGAAAATAAAATCAAAATGCCATAGAAAGCATTTATTTCAATACATTCTGTTATATTTATTTGTTTATGTACATTTTGAGAGTAGGAAGGAAAACCTGATAGCATTGCCTTTGCACAAGAGCATTCAGATTGCCTCCTACAGAAAAAATTCAAGCTCAATCAGATCAAGAGTAATGTTTCAAGCTATTTTTCCAAAACTTATGAAAAATTAAATGAAAAACAGAATTGTAGAATCTTAGAACAAGCAATTTTAACATAATTATCAAACTCTTTGCTTCGGTGTTAAGTAAACTAAATTCCAGAAATGTCAAACAAAGGATTAAATATATTAATATATTTGTAAGGAACTTATACACATAAACTTTTTGACTCTCCATAGTAGCTTTAAAATTTAGAACCATAATTCTCTTTGCTTTTTGTGGCATTTCCATCACAAAAATGAGAAAATTGGCAAATATTGCAGTCAAATTCGTTATTATAAGAATGTGCAAATCCCATAAATTTCAACATGGAATTCTGGAACTATAAAATATAATGATGCAAATTTTGTTTTTGGGGAATGACTCCAATTTGTTTGCACATCTCGGGCAGTGTATGAGCTGCCAGAGTATTGGAATAGATATTAAATTTATTAAATTAAAACCCACATAGAAACCACATGGAATCATGAGATTATTCCCAAAATTTTATGTCGGAGGAAATGAGAATTAAGTCTTATTTAGAGCTGGGAATCATGATAGAATTTTTTTCCCCATTACTTTACTATATGATCTTTGTTTTTCCATCCCCTAGAATTCAACATTTTAAAGTTTTGACATTCTCATTATTCACTGCTCTTTTTTACTCTCTAAACCAAAAAAAAAGTAAGTTTTCAATGACATAGGCCCAAGCAGCAGTTGAAGAGTGAATGAATCATACCTGGATCTTTTTTGTTTCAGAGAACTCAAAGAATCTTTTCTCCCACTAATGAAACTGTAGTTTTCCTAATAGAAGAAGTGAGAGTATTGTTTTCCCTACTTTGAGCCTCACACATTCTGGATCCTCACCACTAGAACAGGAACCATTCCCTAAACCCTGAGGTTTAGAAGGAATTAGAAAGAAAAATGTCTGTGAAGAACAAAATAACAAGCCACTGAAGAATTAAGCCCTTACCCATTTTTTCCATGAACTTGTCATAGTTCTCATTCCGGTCTATCTTCCAAGTACCGTCAAAAGCCATGATCTCCAGTTGAGTCAGCCTCTAAGCGATCAGAGATCCAGGTCTGTCCTTAGGAGACAATTTATCCTACTTCTTATCTTAGAACCAACTTCATACTGTGATGTGGAAGTTTAAAGTTTAAAAGGTCACTTAACTACACTAATGCCCAACCATTGTAGTTTATCTTTCTATAAATTTCTTAGATCCTCTCCTGAAATTCAACTGAATTACAGTTGACCCTTGAACAACATGGATTTGAATTGCACGAATCCAATTATATATGGATTTTTTTAATAAATACAGTACAATATTGTAAATGCATTTGCTCTTCCTTGTTTTTTAAATATTTTCTTTAGCTTTAGTGTAAGACAGTATATAATACATGTGATATACAAAATATATATTAATTGACTGCTTATGTTATCAGGGGGACTTCCGGTCAATAGTGAACTATTAGTGTTTAAGTTTTTTGTTTTTTTTTTTAATTTTTTTATTTTAATAAACATATAATGTATTTTTATCCCCAGAGGTACAGGTCTGTGAATCGTCAGTGTTTAAGTTTTTGAGGAGTCAAAAGTTATACAAGGATTTTTGACTGCATGGTTGGGGGTGGTGCCCCTGACCCCCCATGTTGTTCAGGAGTCAACTATAAAACTACAGTTTTATAAAACTATGAAACATGATGAACAATAGAATAGGTATTGTTTATTACCACCCCCCACCATGTAGTCAAGCTATGGCTTGTGAGAACATTTATTTCAAAAACTAGAAAGTGTGCTCTCTTAAAAATAGGTTTTCTGTTTATAAGTTCCAAGTGTGTACTACATTGGTGGTAACACGATTTAGAACATACATCAAATAACATCTGGGAAATGAGACTATTAATGACCTATCCCTTTTTTACAATAGCAATTACCTCATAAAGTAAGATTTTATGACCAAATGTGAATAAAAAGTTAAAGTTAATATGATATTGAGACTGAAGATTTGTTTATTTTACTAATATGTTCTTTTGCATTGTGCTTTTGAGTTGCCAGGAGTTTGGTAAATATCCTGACAACTAGTATAGTTCATGACAAATAGGTGTTCACTAGGTTTTTGTTTTGGTCTTGAATGGTGACTGGCCACTGAGAAAAATTTTAAGAGGTAGAAATGTAGCTAGATAATCTGAAAACTTCCATTAGAGAAACAATCAGGTTTAAACATTCTACCATGTACAGAGAAAACAAAAACCAGATACCAGCTATGCCATTAATTAAAACCATTCCTTTGTTTTACTCTTATTCCCTCTCTTCCCCAATCCTGGTGTAATCAGAAGCTAAAACTCAATGTGTATGTGGGACAAGGCTATGGAGAATAGCTAAAAAGGTAAAAAGACAAGGTCACCATATCTCTCCCTTCCCCCTCTGTAGGCTTTTAGTCTGGAACAGAACTGAGCTGGTGGAGGAAACATATTAACTTACATGAAGTGCAGAGTTTTCATTATTAACTAGTCTGAATATATCACTTGCTAAAAAGAGACCATTATTGTGAATAAATGTGACCAAAGAAAGTCTTCTTAACTCAGGGTCAATAGAGAAACTAAAGAGCATGCATGCCCAACATTTCATTCAGAGTTAAAGGAAGGATGTATCTAATGCATTTGAGCAGGAAATTGGGGGAAGAAAATTAAGTCTTTAATTTTTAATTAGGCTTCGTGCTGGGGAATGAACTCATGGTGCTTGAACTCACAACCCTGAGATCAAAACTGAGCTGAGATCAAGAGTCAGACGCTTAACCAACCAAGTCACATAAGCATCTCTAGTTTTTAATTTTGATTGTATCCATTGGGCACACTTTTTCAGTGGAGTTGCCCATTATTTTATTACTTTTTTATTATTTTTATTAAGTAAGCACATTAAAAATCTAACTTCCTTCTACTAACTCCATTATTTCATTAAGAGAGAAAAAGATACCAGAACATAGAGAGAGGGAGAGGGGTATTGGGGAAGAGAGATTGTAATTTTAGAATAATAGAAGTCCTTTACATCTATAACTAACTTTATGAAAAAAATGGATTATTTTGTCTTTGTTTTTCTCCCTTTTATCAAAGATAATGAAAACCACATCATTCGGGAACCATCACCCTAGTATACTTTCCACTTGAGAAGGGATCAGTTAAGTAAATAACGCTTGGACACATGCCAACCTACTAACAGAATGGGCATGTTAAACTTTTCAGCCTTCTATTTACCAGTGGCAATATCCTAATTTAAAGTCAGTTAGGAGTCTCTGTTGTCTGTAGAATGTCATCATTTTTTCAATGAGTAGATCAAATTTTTAACATTATATTTTTCCAGCTTCTCAGACCTGTAGCTTCTCAATTCTTACCACTCACCTGGACCCCACCTAGAAAAGATTATATAGAACCTATAGAACAAGTTTCCTGCAGACCTCTCCTGCTAATGATACAATTGGACCATCTGGCTAAGGGCTGACCCAGTTCTTTGTTTTCTTCTCTGACAAAACTGGAAGACTTAGGGTCCTGCTGCTTGGGAGAGTGGGTGGATCGGGTTATATGTGCAGAGATGCTCTCTTTCTCTCTCTCTAGGCTCATAGTCCCCATTAGTCATGGAATGGTATGGAAGAAATGGACATCAACAGAAGCTCCTGGTGATCCATATCCCCTTCCTGCAGAGGATTATTATTTTTTTTTAATTTTTTTAAAAATTTATTTATTTGTTAGAGAGAGCGAACGAGCACAGGCAGACAGAGTGGCAGGCAGAGGCAGAGGGAGAAGCAGGCTCCCCGCCGAGCAAGGAGCCCGATGTGGGACTCAATCCCAGGACGCTGGGATCATGACCTGAGCCGAAGGCAGCCGCTTAACCAACTGAGCCACCCAGGCGTCCCCTGCAGAGGATTATACAAATTACATTCCTAACATGTCTTACGAGACCCCTATTCATATTTTCAGTCTCTTGCCATTTCTTACTGTGTCCTTTAAGGTCTAACACTAAGCTGCTTTCAGTCTCTGCTCTCCTGATTGTGCATGTTTTCTGTTGCTTTAGGTCCCAGCGTGGTCATTGACTACTCTGAGAAGCTTGTCCTGAACTACCACGAGTGAGTGGGTCAGGTAAGCCTACTTCTCCCAAATGTAATGACCTTCTAAATGTCTCATAAAAGTCATAAGAGACAAAAACAGCTGATTCATGATAGCCAAGGAAATATTAGTATCATCATGAAGATGGAGACATCATGAGGAAGGGCAGTACAATGTTCCAAGCTCATCTCAAAGAAATAACTTTCTAGAGATCATAGAAATCCTTTCACCAGGGGCGCCCAGGTGGCTCAGTGGGTTAAAGCCTCTGCCTTCGGCTCGGGTCATGATCCCGGGGTCCTGGGATCGAGCTCCACATTGGGCTCTCTGCTCAGCGGGGAGCCTGCTTCCTCCTCTCTCTCTGTCTGCCTCTACTTGTGATCTCTCTCAAATAAATAAATAAAAATTGAATCTCTAGAATGAGGTCTGCTTTAAAAAAAGAAATCCTTTCACCACATTGTTTAGTAGGAGGGAACGTTTTCCTAGAGTAATTAAAAAATATATCATTTATGGAAAATGGCATTTCCAGCCCTTTTCTTATCACCTCAGAACTTCAATCCTAACTTCTTTAACTTTTACATGTCAGAGAAAACTAGTGGTCTCTATTAGGCCCTTGTAAGAGAAGGATTTGAGGGACCAATGCAGGGAGCAACAAGAAGTTTTAAGATTATTGTCCAATCCCTAGCAGTGAATGGGGAGTGAGAAAGAATTCTAGTGTTTGCTCACAGAGACCACTTCATTCTGTTTTAACCGTAGTCTTCTAAATTTTAGAAATCTTAAGACCTGCTAAATTATGTCTTAGATTTTGCACCTGACATGACTGGTTGGTTTTCTTCCAGAAAGACTGTAGAGTTACAACAGTGCATAGCAGGACATCTGCCACATAATGGCCAGCATGGGTTGCTGATTGTCCTTAATAACAGGACAGACTTTTATGGGATCCACATGTGTCAGTTGAATACTCTTGCATGAAGGATTTTTGGGTTTTTTTGTTCTATTTTTTACTTGAGAGAGAGAGAGAGCACAAGCTAGGGGAGCAGCAGGCAGAGGAAGAGGGAGAAGCAGGCTCCCCACTGAGCAGGGAGCCTGTTGTAGGGCTCGATCCCAGGACCCTGGGATCATAACCTGAGCTGATGGCTGACACTTAACCAATTGAGCCACCCAGGCGCCCCTTGCATGAAGGATTTATAACTCCTTCATCTTCTGCCTTCTTTGTAGTCTAGGTCTATCCCCAAAGTGATCAGTCTCCCTCAAGCAATTTGGATGGAAGGTTACTCATCTCCTATGCTCCTCATACCACAGAAAGTGGAAGATGGGTTTGTGTTATCTCAGCTCTCCATGCCCCATCCAAACCATTATGTTTCTGCCCCTCTACCTTTTTTTAAGAAAGTCTTTTCTTTTGAGACCATTTTGGCTATCACCTTCCAGCCTACTTCATCATAGTTATCTGCCATTTACCTCATCTATCATTATCTATCATCTGTCCCCATCTAACATTACTATCTACCATCTACCACTGAAGATCTTGGCAGCTGGCATCATCTGTGTCCTGCCATCATCCTGGTTGACCTCAAAGTCCATATAGATAAATCATTTGTCATGCAGGCCTCACAGTTCCTTAACCTCCTCATCTCTAGTAACCTTTACTTCTGTTATACTTGATTCACTTAAATCCAGGATAATTACCTGTGATTTGCATTTGCTAGAGTTGTTCCTTCTATAAAATTTAGCATGGGACTCTCTGACCACAACTCTCCATCCTCTCAGCTTCTTCACTTTCTCCCATATCTTGGGATATCAAGAAGACTTGGCTTGGAGAGAACATCAGTCAGTTCCCTTTATTTTCTCCCAGATTGGAGCCCCCTCCTGGTTTCTTTATATTTTCTAATCAATATCCTATTGCCAGTAAAAAAAAAAACTCGCTTGCACATTTTTCCTGCACCAACCCCTGTGCTATTACACATGCGTGGTTCCTAGTCTCAGCTGAATTGTCTGTACCGCCTGGCAAGACTTCTCTGTGTCCCAGTCAACTCCCTCCTCATTTCATGACAGCTTCTTTAATAATTTTTTTTTCTAGTAAAAGCAGAGTTTTATTCTTCTTAAAAATTATTTTTTTGAGGTCTGGTTAACACACAATGTTACATTAGTTTCAGGTGTACAACATAGTGATTCAGCAACTCTGTTGTTTGTGCTGTGCTCAGCACAAATGTCACCATCCTCTGTCACCATACAGAGCTATTACAGTGTCATTGACTGTATTCCCTCTGTTGTGCCTTTTATTCCTGTGACTGATTCATTCTTGAACTCGAAGCCTATATCTCCCCTTCACCTATTTTGCCATCCTCCCAAGCCCTCTCTCTGGCAACGACGAGTTTGTTTTTCTATTTCTGGGTCTGTTTCTGCTTTATTTTACTTTTTAGATTCTCCATGTAAGTAAAATCATATCATATGTCTTTCTCTGTCTCTTAAGACCGAGGTTTATCTATGTTGTCTCTAATTGCAAGCTCTCATTCTTTTTTCTGGTTGAGTATATTCCACTATGTCTAGCCCGTTATATCTATCTATCTATCTATCTATCTATCTACCTATCTACATCGCATCATTATCCATTCATCATTCGATGGACACTTGGGCTGCTTTCCTATCTTGGCTACTGTAAATAATGCTGCATTAAACATAACGGTGCATATATCTTTTCAAATTAGTGTTTTTGCTTTCTTTGGGCAAATACCCAGTAGAGGAATTACCATATTGTACGGTATTGCCTTCTTTTTTAAAGAGTTGTTTTTTTAAGTGATCTCTACACCCAACATGAGGCTCAAACTCACAACCCCAAGATCAAGAGTCACATGTTCTAACAACTGAGCCAGCCAGGTGCCCCTCATACGACATTTCTAGTTTTAATTTTTGAGGGATCCCATACTGTTTTCCGTAAGGGCTGCATCAATTTACATTCTCCCCCAAAATGCACAAGTGTTCCTTTTTCTCCATATCTTCACCAACACTTGTTATTCCTCCTCTTTTTGATACTAATCATTCTGACAGGTGTGAGGTGATAATTCATTTGGTTTGGATTTGCATTTTCCTGATGATTAGGGTTGTTGAACATCTTTTCATGTGTCTGTTGACCATCTTCTTCTTTAGAAAATGTCTATGCAGGTCCTCTGTCCATTTTAATCAGATTATTTATTTTTTTGTTGTTGGATTTAATCATTTTCTTATACTCTTCTTCCCTGGCCTCCAGCAGATGACCTACACATTACTCCACAGGGGAAATAAACCATCAAATAACAATTCCCTCAATTTTTGTGCCTTCTGATTTTCAATATTACCTATTAGTACTTTCTTTATTCCTTTAAGTTCTTTTACCCATTTACTTACTCAACAAATATTAGAATTCCTACTGTGACCCAGGCACTATGCTAAAGTATAGAAGAAGAAGGAATACATACAGTTTCAGTCAAGAGGAAGCAAGGCTTAACATTGTAACAGTGAGGCACATGCAAAGACTTTTCCCCCCTGCATCTCCTTATTTGCCCCTTTCTTTCCCTTTGATTTATTAAGCTGAGGTGGGATCGTCTCTCCTTCATATCAAGATGGTCAAGTCTTTTCCATTTTTAGAAATGAAAAGACTCTGGATTCTTTTGATGTTACTAGAAACTCTTCAGTCTTTCTCCTTCCCTATATAGCCAGGCTTTCTGAGAAAATAATCTATGCTTGTCTCTACATTCTTCCCTTCTATTAGTGCCTCAATCTACCACAATATAAGCTTTCACGTTCACCACTCCACTGAAGCTACTCCCTGAAGTCATAGATGAATTTTTGTTTGCCAAACAGTATGCACACATCTTGGCCTTTATTTTATGTCACTGCAGCCTTCCAGACCATTGACTCTTACCCCCTTTGAAATTTCTCCTTTTTTTTTCCTGACTTGATTCTTTCTTTCAACTTACTTCTCGGAATGCTCCTTTCTAGGTTCTTCCATGGGCAAATTGTTCCTCATCTGACTCCTTATATTTAAAGTTGTATCTTAAGAACTTTTTTCATTCCACACAGTCTACCTGGGCCATCTTTTTCGTTCCCGTGTCTTCAGTTTCCATCTGTGTGATTCCAAATTCAAAGTTACAACCCAGATCTCTCTCCTACCAGATACTTATTCCTTACCGGATTTCCCTACTTGCATGCATTATCAGCACCTCAAACTCCACACAACCAGAAAGGACCTTAACTTTCCACTCAGCCTTGTTCTCTTCTATTTCCTGTATCAGTGATTGATTCTGCCATTCTAAGGGTAATTCTAATGTCTTTCCTCTCCCTTATTCTCAACTTTCTATTTTATCAACAAATCAACTTTTACTCCCTATTATCACTTAAATATACCCTTTCTTTGTATTTCCTAGTAGTTGCCATCACTGACTTCGATTGCTACAATAATCTAAATGGTGTTCCTCTCTTCTGGTCTCTCAGAATCCATTTTGCCTAGAGAATTACCTTCATAGAATGCACATGTGGCCATGTCCTGTCTTTGCATATTATCATTCAGTGATTCCTTATTGCCATCAGCATACAATTCTATACTCCTTACCTTTCCTGTTCACCTCGCTTTATTCTTCCCCTATCCGAGGTACTCTGATCTCTCCCATCTCTATACTTTTGTACATCTTCTTAACTCTTCACGTAAATTCACCCCTTACCACGTACTCTCCTGGCCTAACAGCCACTTAGACTTTCAGAGTCAGCTCAGTGTCACCTGTCCAACCGACTGCCTTACCTTCCCCCTTCCTGCTGGTCTGTGCGAACTCTTCTTTGCCTGTACTCCAGTATTGCCATCAGAACCCTTTTACATTTACTGTATTGATTGTAGTGTCTATTAACCTGGTGTTTCTTCTAAGAGATTTTCAGATTTAGGAGCAGAGACAATTCAAAATGAGTACAAAATAGGTACAAAGTAAGCTTATGTATCCTAATTAAAGCCTTTGTTGCCTGGTTAGAAGTGCCATTTGTTTCCCAGTCTGGGTTCAGCGTGTGAGAGTTTGATCAGCTAACAGTTTGTTTAATAATGAATAGTACCCCACTGCCTTCTAATTTGATGCTAGGGTCATGGATTTACCCAGTGTAATATTTTGACTCCCCGCCTATTTTGCAACCAAACTGAGGAGCCTCCATCTGTAGGCTTTCCAAAGGAAAGTTAATTGCAGATCATAGGCTCCACAGCTATCTGGTTGGCAGAATACTACAAGGGACTTTGACTCCTTGATGAAATGAAGCAAACTTTTATCTCAGAGTGAAACAATAATGTTGCCAAAGCACTACTTCTCAGGCATGGCAGAAATAATCCTGTAGAAATCAAGAAAATGTTACCAATGTTAGGAAAAGCATCAGTTGGCTTCGCTATACCATAGCTTTACATCCTTGCCACAGAGA
This sequence comes from Martes martes, assembly GCF_963455335.1. Taxonomy (NCBI): domain Eukaryota; kingdom Metazoa; phylum Chordata; class Mammalia; order Carnivora; family Mustelidae; genus Martes; species Martes martes. The sequence continues at coordinate 117,612,351 of NC_137889.1, forward strand.
AACACACTTAGTGAGCAGACGGCCATAACTGTGTATATCACTATAGAAAATTTTGAAAATACAGCTCAGCTCAAAGAAAAGTAAAAGTTACTCAAGGTTTTATCTCCCAAGGTAGTTGGTGCTAGCCTTTATATATATATTTATATATAAAAATTAAATATAAATATTTCATCTATATTATAAATATAAACATAACATTATAATTTATATTAAATATATACTATAATTTATAATTATAGTTTGTATTATAAATGTGGGGCTTAATTCACAACCCTGAGATCATGACCCTGAGCCAAAATCAAGAGTCGGATGCTTAACTGACTGAGCCACTCAGGTGCCCCAAGAATTTTTTTTTTATTAATGAGCAGTTAATGCAGGTAACTTAGAAAGTACAAAAAGGCATAAAGAAAAAATTACTCAAGGACTTATTATCCCACCAACTGTACATAATTAATATGTTTATATGCAATTCATCTAGTTTTAAGTATGTTTGAATACACCGACACATATATTTGTGTGTGTGTATATATATTTCTATATTTATACATATATGTATACATATATGTATATACATATATGTATATACATATGTGTGTATATGTACACATAGGTATGTATATGTGTATACTCCTATAAGTTTGTTTGTGCATAGAGACCCATGCACATGACCCATGCACATATCTTCATTTGCTCAAGATTCATATTTTAGAAGGCTTCATTTGGCACCAAATAGAGGAGGGATTTGAGGGACTCATCTGGAAGAAAAAGCTAATTAAATATTGCTATAACCTTGCTGAGAAATGAGAACTGAAAATAAGATGGTGAAAGTGAGACTGGAGAAAAGAGAAATACAGAGATGTGGGAATACTCTAGATGGCTGTCAGACTAGATTAGCAGACAAGATAGCAGACGCCAGCTGTGCCAGATGTGTATGCTATTTCCCAAGGGCATAAGGGCAGTCTTCTCTTTGCAGAGATCTTATCTATATGGAAGACCAACCTTTGAAATGCAGATAAAGTCCCTAAACAACCTCAGTCAGTCAGACATTGAAATTTGCCCCCAATGAATGTTTGTTCCTTTTTCAGTAGGCGTTTGCTTCTTAAATCATCTCCCCATTAAAGAAACAGATTAATTTAATAGAATCACTCTCTTTATACTTAAATTGAACTTTTACGATCTGTTTATTCATCCATTCATTCCTCTGCTTATCCTTCTGTAACCACGAGTTGAATGAGCACGATTTATGGAGTTTAACTAAAATGCAGATTTATTTTTGTCTTTATCTTTCACTAGGAATTTTTTCCTGTGACTGCTTAAAAACCTAGGCAGTCCCTTGTGTTTTTCTGCCCGTTCAAGTAATAAAATGTTTGAGGATGTGGAGAAAGGGGAACCCTCTTACACTGTTGGTGGGAATGCAAGTTGGTGCAGCCACTTTGGAGAACAGTGTGGAGATTCCTCAAGAAATTAAAAATAGAGCTTCCCTATGGCCCTGCAATTACACTACTGGGTATTTACCCCAAAGATACAGAGTAGTGAAAAGAAGGGCCATCTGTACCCCAATGTTTATAGCAGCAATGGCCACGGTCGCCAAACTGTGGAAAGAACCAAGATGCCCTTCAACGGACCAATGGATAAGGAAGGTGTGGTCCGTATACACTATGGAGTATTATGCCTCCATCAGAAAGGATGAATACCTAACTTTCGTAGCAACATGGACAGGACTGGAAGAGATTATGCTGAGTGAAATAAGTCAAGCAGAGAGAGTCAATTATCATATGGTTTCACTTATTTGTGGAGCATAACCAATAACATGGAGGATAAGGGGAGATGGAGAGGAGAAGGGAGTTGAGGGAAATTGGAAGGGGAGTTGAACCATGAGAGACTATGGACTCTGGAAAATCAACCTGAGGGTTTTGAAGTGGCGGGGGGTGGGTGGGAGGTCGGAGGAACCAGGTGGTGGGTATTAGGGAGGGCACGGATTGCACGGAGCACTGGGTGTGGTGAAAAAACAATGAATACCGTTACGCCGAAAATAAATAAAAAATTAAAAAAAAAAAAGTTCTATCAGGGCTTTGGAGTCACACACCTCCAGGGGGCACCACTTGCATTGTAGTCTTCGTGTATGAGTCTCCTAGAGTTTAGCTCCAGTAGATTCTAATGGGAATTGTGCCCCTGGAATTTTGCAACAGGACCTTGAGTTCTAAAGTCACATTCATATCAAAACCATAGCTTTAATTCAATATTTAGGAATGTTCTGCCTAACATATTAAAAAATACTTTACTCTTCATTCAAAGGTGAGACTTCTCATCTACACTCTACCTTCATTCCAGGGCCTGGCCACAGGCAAGCCAGCAATCTTTTGGGGAAGAGTCTTCCATAAACCTTCTTGCTTCTGACCTCTAGGACTGGGGGGCAGAATGGAAGGTAGAGAGAGGTGGGGCCCCTTTTATCGCCCTGGCCCTCAGTCTAGCTCTCCAGATGTGGCAGTGCCTCATCCTCAGTGTTCCTCAACTTCTGCCTGCCAGCTGCTTGGTTGTCTTCAATCCTCTCGGACCATCCTCTTGGACAGGACACTTTTTAAAATGACCCCAGGATAATATTCCTACCATTAGTTTTCATCTAGTTCCTAGAATTCCCATACTTTTGACCCACTATGAGAGGAACGTGTCGTACCTTCCTAGTCACCTGGCCCTATCCTGCTGTATTAGTGTGCTTTAGCAGGCACAGTTAAGAGGCAGACATCATTACCTGGTGCCCCTCACTCAGGACTGGGACTAGGGTGAACCTAGTGAGGCACTTGTCTTAAGAGCAAAATTAAAGGGGATGCCAAAAAAATCAGCAAGGTAAATAATATTTTCATGAAACTTAAAAAAAATAAATATTAATAGAAACAAATATGATGGGCAAGAGATCAAAATTTTATTTTTTTTTAAAGATTTTGTTTATTTATTTGAGAGAGACAGAGATAACAAGAGAGAACAGGAGTGGGGAGGAGAGGGAGAAGCAAACTCCCCACTGAGCAGGGAACCCATTGCAGGGCTTGATCCCAGGACCCTGGGGTCATGACCTAAGCCAAAGGCAGACATTTAACTGACTGAGCCACCCAGACACCCCAAGATATCAATATTTTACATAAAGGCAGGGTTAGTGCAGGAGATAGTGAATTCTATGACTGTCTTGAGGTACATTGCAAACAATTCTGATCATTGTTCACCCACAGTGCATCTATCTTTCCAATGAAATTGTCCTCAAAAAAAAATTCTCCCAATTGCCATGATTCTTTATACCTATGTTGAAATTTGAGCTCTGTGGTTTTAGAGCTCCCTTTGAAAGGTATTTTGCGTATTGTTGTATTGGTCAAAATTTCCAATTTAAATTATAGCTATTCATCTGTCATCCATCTATCTACCCATCAACCCATCAGTCCACCCATTAATACACTAGGGTTGTATATGAAGGAAAATAAAAATGATCTGTGGGGGCACCTGGCTGGTTCAGTAAGAAGAGCATGTGACTCTTGATCTTAGCATCATATGTTCAAGCCCCACATTGGGTCTAGAGATTATTTAAGTAAATAAAAATTTTTTAAAGGACAGTTTTCAAAAACTAATGACTAATCCATTCTAAGAGATGGCTAAACTAATGGCTGTGAAATAGAAATATTTATAGTTACAAAGGGAATATGAAATTGGTCTGCCTCACCAAGTAGGCCCTGAGGCCATATTGATGTATAAAATTAAAGGGAGTCACAGTACATTTTACTCTCCTGTTAGAGATGTCCCTTAAAATATGCCCGTTACCAGCTTCCCTATTCTGCTTACATCTCCACCTCTATAGAGGCAGTTCTTATGAGCTCTTCTGAAACAGCTCATTCTGTACTTTCTGATCAGTTTGTTGGGAGTGTAAATAGAGACTCACCTTCAGAGGTAGAATGATGAGCCTGTATTGTTCAGAGGAAAATGAGGGACCTTCAAGCTACTAAATTGTCAGTTCCTTTGTAAAGAGTGTTTTCAATTGTTTTAATATAGTGGATTAAGTCAAACTTTGTGCCAAAGAATACAGGTATGCCTGTCATTGTAGGCACTGAGATTCTTTTGAAACTTATATTCAAAGTTTTTTTTTTTTTAAGCTGACATATTAAAGGAGTAACTTAGTCCGTAAACAGGTGTTGTCTATATAGCTGACTTCATACACAGTTATTGGCTCCAATGATTCTGAGTAGTTAGGAAGAATTCTCTAAAATCAATTAAGGCACCATTGGCCTGTTTGTGTAACCCAGCACGGATTAGTAAGGTAGCCCCTGGAATCCGGCTGCCGTGTATGGTTCAGTAACATCCAGGTGTCAGCTGTCGTTGCCTTGGTCGGTTGAATGACCCTGTTCCATAAGCACAGCCTAAAATGCACCTGGCTCACTAAACGGAACTGTAATATGCTGGCCACAGAAAAGAGGATTTTGCAGAACTGTTCCTGCTTGGAATAACATAATTGAGAATTGAATTAATCATGATCCAAAAAATTGTCTTAGCCCATGGCATAGGAATTCTAAAACCCCAAACGCCAAAACCTTACTATGTAAAAATAATACAAAAACAGACACATAAATTGAATTTCACAACATGCTGTTTTCCTAAAATATACTGTCTAAAGAGTTCTTGCAAATCAGTTCCTACTGGTTTGTAAATGACCATATTTACACTGAATTACAATAGCCCTCCTGCAGAGGAGGCCGGTTTGTTCAGAGAATGAATTAGGGCCCAGTGACACCGGGGACTCTATGGCCCCATCGTGGCAAGTGAGCAGAAGGCCAGTGAAAATGAAGCATTTATGAAGTTCACATTTCTTAACAAACATCTTCCAAAGAACAAAATGGGAATTCAAGAAACATGTACAAGTTTACTTAATATTCTTAATTAACATGAGCAATGATGTGAAAGAATACATTTTACATACATATTTCAAATAACCAAATAAATCCCATTTTAGCCACTCCTAATTTAAAAAGTAGAATAGTACCATAGGAGGCTTACTCTTTTCATGCTCACTATTCCCAAAAGCACTAATGGCTCTCTGCCCTAAGCACTGGAGAGGCTTAGCCTGCAGGCTTTCCTCTGGTTGAGAACCATACTCAGTCCCTGCTAGCAGGGCCTGCTGGAGGTGCCAGGGAATGAAACCGTCAGAAGCAACCCTCAGGTAATAATGGGCAGGAGCAGATAGATATCTGAGCGTCTTTGTCCCTCAGGTGGGATGACTTTGACATGTATTCTCTACAGCGTTCAAGAGGTCCCCAGTGATACTGAGCCTCGGTTGCTCACAGTAATAATCTGCCTATAACTCTCCCTGTGTAGACCTTCCCTTCCCATTTGACTTCTCTACTCCCTTACCAGTACCTGCTGGGATGACTTCCTACTTACACTCATATTCTTGCATCAGGGTCTGCTTCCAGTGACTCTAACAATTGCCAGTACTCTTGGAAGATCCTTATTTTCATCCCCAATTTTAACTCTCTGTTTCTCTCCAACCAAGGGTAACTACTGCTTTGATTTTTGTTTGTTTGTTTATCAGTGCTTTGCCTTTTTAATGATTTTATTAGATATATTAAAGATATCAGTAACTGACAATATGTGTTTAGGATTTCTTACTTTCAACTGAACAAATTTATTTCATACTGTATATATCCTTCTGTAATTTTTAAAGAACTAACCATTATGTTTCTGAGACTCACCTATGAGTTACTTTTTGTTGATATGTCAATAAAGCTATGAATATTTCTGCCCATTGCTGCTGGTACACATGGACCAAGAGTTTACCTAGAAGTGAAATTACTGAGTAATAGACTCTGTGCATCTTCCTTCTTTTAAAGTCCCATTTCCTAGTAAAGACAGTAGTTCTAATACATATGTCTAATTTTGTTTCCTTTTAAAGTCTCACCAAAGCTTTTAAAAAGACAAAAATCCACAAAGATGGGGAAAAGAGATGAGGCAGTATCAATAAAATTTTTAAATCTGGACAGGACAGGAAAGGACAATGGATGAATGGTAAACTGCTTGGTAGAACTGAGAAAGCCAAACCTAAGTTAGGGTACGGGGTGAAGGGAAGGAATCGGAGAACGAATTTAATTTATATTACAGAATCTTCAGAAGACCCCATAATTGGTGCCTCTGGAAGATGGGATTAAAGGAGCTAGCTGAAATACAGTGAATTGATTGAAAGTTTAAAGAAGTAGTTAAATTCTCAAATCACCTTCTCTATGCTAAGCCCGTGAGCAGTTGTCCCTCACAGTCAGCTGAGTTATTCTCCAGAGAAGCTAGGACAGAACTGACCGAGGAAAAGTAGACACAGCTGAGGACAAAAATACTGTAAAGAAACAGGAAGATTAATTGAGTGTGTGCCTATTAACTATTGAGAGATCTACCCTGTTCACTTTTAGAACACTGGAAGCCAGGCCTTTACTCTCTACATAAGATTTTAGAAGATTCTTCTCTGGGGGGATCTGACCAGCCCACGGAGAAAGACCTGAAAAAAATGTCATTGCACTTTCCCCAACAAATGGCTCACCTAGGTCCCCTAAAGGGAAGTTCACAGTTGACAAGCTTACCAGGGCTTTAGTCACAAACCTTGAAAAAGGAACATTTAATTAAGGACAAGAAATTTATTTTTTTTAAAGATTTTATTTATTTATTTGACAGAGAAAGAGTGAGAGATCACAAGGAAGCAGGCAGAGAGAGAGGGGGAAGCAGGCTCCCCAGGACCCCGAGATCATGACCTGAGCCAAAGGCAGAGGCTTAACCCTCTGAGCCATCCAGACACCCCCAAAAGAAATTTATTTGTGAAAAGAAATCTCTAATCTGAAAGAGAGAGCAAAACAAATTGATGAAATTCTTTTAGTTCTATGTTGGAAGAATAAAACCTCAAAAATAAAAGTAGGAGTGCAGGGCGCCTGCATGGCTCAGTTGGTTGGACAACTGCCTTGGGCTCAGGTTGTGATCCTGGAGTCCTGGGATCAAGTCCTGCATTGGGCTCCCTGCTCAGTGGGGAGTCTGGTTCTCCTTCTGACCTTCCCCCTTCTCATGCTTTCTCTCTCTCCCTCAAATTTAAAAAACAAAACAAAACAGAACAAAAACTTAAGAAAAAAGTAGGAGTGTAACTATCATTAATATTTTCAGAAATTTAAGAGAATATGTTTCTTTGGAACAAAAATAGCATGCCATGAAAATCAAACAGAGAACCAGAAACCACTCTTAGAAATTAAAAATATGATGGAAGAAATGAAATACTTAACAAAAGAGTTGGATGATAAAGAAACATCCCAGAAAATATATTAAAAAGACAAAAAAAAAAAAAGGAAATTAGAGGAACAGTCTAGGAGTCATATGTTTGGGAAACAGAAGTTCAGAATGTGAAGAACGGAAGGCAGGAAGCCATGTAGCATGTAAGTCACAAGAAAATTCCTCAAACTGAAAGATGACATTCTCCACACTGAGTGGGTCCACCAAGTACTTAGTACAGTGGGTAAGAATAGGACCACACTCAGGCACAAAGTGAAATTTCATGTATGTGGGGAAAAATAAACAATTTTATAAATTTCTGTGATTCTGGGGGGTAGGGTGAGGTGACAAGGACAGGTGCCATACACATCATAATCATAATGTGTTTAGGTTTCTCAACAGCATACTGAAAGTTAGATGATCAAGGAGAATTGCCTTCAAAATGTAAAGGAAATTGTTGCTTTCTCTTCTAATTTAGAATTCTATCCAAACTATCAACTGAGTATTAGGATGTTTTCCAGTTACACTGGAATGTTTTCTAAAAAAATTTATCTCATAAACATCTTTTCTGAGAAGCTACTGGAGGACAAATGTGCATTTGAAACTTGGATTTCAAAAAACCCTTAAGACAGATTTAAAAAAATAGGGGAAAAATAATACCAAATAACTTTTTCAAAGTGGGATATCAATGTCTCATCCATAAAACAGTGTATAAAGAGTACCTTAGCCACATTTTCATTAATAATTATTTTCCTCTAAAAATTTGATAGTGCTAATTGTGAATCTGTCAGCCTGACAGATTATTTTTGTCTTATGCGAAAAGTTTTAAAAGAGCAATTTAATTTCTTTAATTATAATAATATATATAAAGATATAGTATAATAATATAGTATATATAATACATATCATATAATATATATATTTACTACTATAATTTTTTACTGCTATAAATACTATAAATACATATTTTATATTTTTAGTCAGTTTCAATCAATTCTTTGTTTCTAGATGTTTTTCTTTTGTCTGTTACCAAAATTTTTTTCACTAATATATAAAATCTGTCTGTTGTGGTTTTGTCTCCTCTTCTTTTTATTTTCTTGGTCATTAAGCATGAAATATTTATTCACACTCACTAATAACTAGAAAAATACAAATTTAAATAACAATGTGATAAAATATTCTTTCCTCCAAATATCTCCTCTTCATTTTGTATGTTGTAGGTCACTCACACTTAAATGGCTATTTCCCCGCTGAACTTAAAGACTCTAAGAAACTTTATATATGTGCAATGTGTGTGCATGAATCTATAGCTCTTACTACAGAAGTAATTTATGTTTGTTGTTGAGAATCAGAAAATGCAGATAAGCAAAAAGGAGATAAGAACCTTCAATAATCCCTTCAGTTAGGAATTGCCACTATTCATATTTATTTTAGGTTGGGTTCCCTGAGAGACAGACTTGAAGACAGATAACTCAGTCCAGCTTACTCAGTGCTCTTGGGAAAACCCCGGTGAGTGAATGGAGGCAGCAGGACTGGGCAGTGGGGAGAAGCTAGTCTGCTTTCTCATAGCAACCAAGTCCTTAACCAGTCCTCTGAGGAAGTCTGGAACTGGAAAAGCCCTTCAGAGTTGTGCCTCACTCAGACGAGGGGGTTGGGGTTTTGTTCTGAACTCTCATTGCGCAGGGACAGGACACAGTTTGCCCCTGGAGAGAAGGTGCAACCAGGAGCTGGACAGCTCCCTTAGGCCTGGGACAATTTCTTGGCCCAGCTGTAAGCTGACACTGGCAGCTGCCGACGGCCCCGACAGCCTGGGCAGCGAGTTCCTCGTGCGTATACGTGGTGTGGCATGTGTAGGGCTGGGGTGGAAGTGGCTGGGGTGAGAGGTGAATCTTGTCAGTATATCCAGCATCCAGTAAAGTCTACCTCTTGCCTTAGTGGATCAACTTGCTTAATATAATAAGTCCACTTCATCTGGAAACAGTTCCTCAGGGCGCCTGGGTGGCTCAGTGGGTTAAAGCCTCTGCCTTCGGCTCAGGTCATGATCCCAGGGTCCTGGAATCAGCCCCGCATCGGGCTCTCTGCTCAGCAGGGAGCCTGCTTCCTCCTCTCTCTCTGCCTACCTCTCTGCCTACTTGTGATCTCTGTCTGTCAAATAAATAAAATAAAATCTTAAAAAAAAAAAAAGAAAAAGAAAAACAACAACAACAAAAACCAGTTCCTTGAGGATGCTGATGGGTCTCTCTTTCTGGGGAAATGTGGATGGTTAGTGGGATGAACTGTTAGCCCCAGGGAGGCAGCTCTCCTTGGGGAGACGACTTAGTTTATAATCTCTCTCTTCTGTGCCATGTTCTAGATTTGCCTTGCCTTAGGAGCTTTCCCTGAGGAGCCTGGGACTCTGGCTCACACTGTGGCAGCCATACTTACTCATTTTCTTCCAAAGTTTAGGAAAGAAATACTAAAGGACTCTTCAGTGGATCATGGGTACCAAACCTGTTTTTTCCTGCTTCCACGGTGCGAGAGGAACCCTATCTTCTGACACTCTGTCATTAATTATTCCTGCCATCTGGATGGTGACTTCTTTCCTTCTCTATTGGCCTCTTGGGAATAGAGCTCCTAATTCATAGAGGCCAGAGCCGAGCTGGGAAATGGTGGCAATAGGGCAACTGTTACTTTTATTCTTTATTTCTCAGACCCGTGTATTCTCCATGTTGAAGCCAGAGCACCATGTAACGGTTATTTTTAAGTATATGCTAAATCCCGGAGGCTGGTGCCCCTCTCTGCCAGTGTATGCACATATCCATTCCTTAGGCAAAATTCCTGAATTAGATTTGATGACCAAATGCCCATAGTAAAATCAGCTCACACAGATGAAAGTACGTATTCCTTTCGAGGTCTAGGCCATGACAGAACACCCTGGGCCATCTACAAATGCTCTCCACCTATTCCATTCCAGATTGTTTGCTCTGCCTGGCAAGTAGCAGCCTGGGTTAGTTCCGCCCAGGAACCCTGCTCTGGAATGGAAGAAGGGATTCTGATGTGGAATTGTCCTGGCAAATGGCTTGTAAAAAGAAGGATGTAATTGTAGCCGGGAAACACAAAGGGAAGCATTCGTTAACACCTCACTGTCCTATAATAGTTAAAAATCCCTAGTGGGGAATAATAAACTATATATCCCCCCAAAATAAATTATATATTCCAAGAAGAAAGGAGTCGGTTTCTGAAAGAGATCAGTTTGGGCAACTTGAAAATGGGAATATAAACTTCAAAGGAAACAGTTCTTCCGACTTAGGTAGCCTAATGAATGATTAACTGGCTGAAATGTCACTGATGGTTATGACTGTGCTGTCTATCAGGCTTGTTTAGGGCAAATAAAAGAGCACTTAGAGGATTATGCTGGAATAAGCAGATTCCAGCAAGTGCTGTTTGTCCTCCTTTGCAATAAAACATTCACCTCAGCCTTTCTTTTTTTTTTCCCCTCACATAAGAGACAACCAAAAAATTGGTGATGGCTTTCTGTTTAATTGGCATGTATAGGAGGTAACATGGAGGAAGGAGCTCTAGAAGGAGAAAGAGGAATAGATAGACTAAGTAAGGATCATCCACAAGAAAAACTCCCAGCTGGGCTGTCATCTGATCTCCACCACCCTTGCTCGGTGGTGGGAGAAGGGCATGCCGCTTCTCTAGCAGGACAGCAGAATGAGGATGTATGTTTGCGGGCCAACAAAGATGGTGCAGGTGATGTCCACACTGTGATCTCCATTGATCTGGGGTCAGCAGCTCACACAGAAAGGCCTGAAGGAAGTGACCTTTGCTTAGAGGCAGGTGGTGAGCCCATTGGGGCCCTTCTGCTGTGACAGCACTGACAGGTACTTTGCCGAAGGGACTTTGTAGCCAGACCAGAGTTCATCTTCTGACTCTGCCAACTGCAAGCTGTATGGCTTTGGGTAAGTAACCTAATTTCCTCTGCTATGTTTTCTTCTCTGAAAAATGGGGACAAAATTATCTATATGATGAGACTTGTAAGGATAAAATGAGTTAGTGTATGGAAAAGGCCTGGCACATAGTTAACTGCTCAATAAATGTTCACCTCCTTCCCTCCACTCTGCTAGGAGGCCTTGCTATAATGCAGAGAATGATTCTCTGGTAATGCTATAGAAAAGTCCTCTGTAGGCATGAAATCACCTGCCAGTGGTGCCCGGGACCCAGGCTTGATGGCTCTTGTGGGCCGACTAAGGAGCAGGGCTCAGGGCAGAAGGATGTTCACTATACCTGTGGCAGGGCAGTCATCAGGCTCTCTTCCCTGGCCAGGGTAGAGCTCTTCCCCTGAAGAGCTGGAATAGCCCTCTTCCCATCTGGAATGTACGCCAGGGTTTGAGGAAGCTCCAAGCTAGAACAACAAGGAAGGTACCTCCTCTTTTAAATCTCCTTGAAATGCTTGCTGTCTGTGATAGACTTGAAACAGGCGGCTTTTCCTCAGGGATGCTTTTTTGCCTGTCTTCCCCAGGGCCTCTCTCAAAGCTGGACTGATCCCTTGGTTCTTTTTTTTTTTTTTTTTTTTTTTTTTTAAGATTCTATCTATCTATCTATCTATCTATCTATCTATTTATTTGCCAGAGAGAGAGAGAGCGAGAGAGCGAGCAAGCACACAAGCAGGCAGAGTGGCAGGCAGAGGCAGAGAGAGAAGCAGGCTCCCTGCCAAGCAAGGAGCCTGATGCGGGACTCGATCCCAGGACTCTGGGATCATGACCTGAGCCAAAGGCAGCGGCTTAACCGTCTGAGCCACCTGGCATCCCTGATCCCTTGGTTCTGATAGTGAACAGTGATTGTCAGACCTCTGGTGTGGCAACCCGTAGGAATCTTTGCCCTCCCAAATTGCTCCTGGATGTTGAGTCAACCCATCAGGACATAGATGATAAATCAGAACAAGAACCTTTGCCCTTACTCCCAGATCTAGAAACAATTTGGTGAATTACCAGTAAGCAATATTTATCACATACAGAATGTCAGCTCTCCCTTTGCCCCTCTCGGCCTAGGGCATGCCACATCCAATTTGTTTTTGTTCCAACCATGAGAGGACTTAATTTCATCATTCTGGCCTGCGGCAGTTAAGTGTTTTCCAAGCATATGACCTATGAGGAGGAGGAAGAGGACTGATAGTGGATCTAATCTTTCAAGGTCTTTCTTAAGCAACTGTAGATAATATAGAAGAATAGGAAATTCTGGAAGCCATCATTTTATTTATTTATTTACCCCACAACTAATTTTTTTAATTTTAATTCCAGTGTAGTTAACATGCAGAGTTATATTAGTTTCAGGTGTGCAATATAGTGATTCCACACTTCCATATATTACTCAGTGGTCATTAAGATAAATGTGTTTTGGAAAAAAAAAAAAAAGATAAATGTGTTTCGGGGACGCCTGGGTGGCTCAGTTGGTTAAGTGGCTGCCTTCGGCTCAGGTCATGATCCCAGGGTCTTGGGATCGAGTCCCACATCGGGCTCCTTGCTTAGCGGGGAGCCTGCTTCTCCCTCTGCCTCTGCCTGCCTCTCTGTCTGCCTGTGCTCACTCTCTCTGACAAATGAATAAATAAAAAATTTAAAAAAAAAAAAAAGATAAATGTGTTTCGATTCCCATCACTTATTTCACCAGTCCCCCCACTGACCTCCTTTCTAGTATCCAACCATTTGTTCTCTATAGTTGAGAGTCTGTTTTTTGATTTGTCTCCTCTCTTTTTCCTTTGCTCATTTGTTTTATTTCTTAAATTGTAGGTATAAGTGAAATCATACGGTATTTGTCTTTCTCTGACTGGCTTATTTATCTTAGCATTATACTCTCTAGAGCCACCCATGTTATTGTAAATGGCAAGATTTCATTCTTTTTATGGCTGAATAATATTCCATTGTATACCTATACTACATCAAAATCAAAAGCATCTGCAAACAAAGGTAAAAACCAACAAAACTAAAAGAAAATCTACTGCATAGGAGAAGGTATTTGCAAATGACATATCCAATAAAGGGTACAGAGCTTATGCAACTCAACCCAAAAAACAAATAATTCAATTAAAAAGTGAGCAGAAGACATGACGACATTTCACCAAAGAAAACATCCAGATGGCCAAAAGACACATGAACAGATGCTCAACATCACTCATTATTGGGGAAATGCAAATCAGACCATATAAGACATCACCTCACACCTGTCAGAATGGCTAAAATCAAAAACTCAAAGCAACAAGTGTTGGTGAGATGTGGAGGAAAAGGAACTCATTCACTGTTGGTGTGAATGCAAAACAGTATAGCCGCTGTGGGAGACAGTATGGGGGTTCCTCAAAAATTTAACAATAGAACTATCCTACAATCCAGGAATTTGCACTACTGGGTATTTACCCAAAGAATAAAAAAATTTGAAGGCGTATATGCACCCCGATGTTTACTGCACCATTATTTATATTAGTCAAACTATGAAAGAAGCCCATGTGTCCAACAATAGATGATTGGAAACCATCATTAGGCTACTTCTCTTCCTGTTGAAATTCAATCTTTTACTTCTCTCTTTCCTATGTAGATAGAATAGGTTGTACTTTTGTTGAGACGAAAAATCCAGATAATTAGAGAGAGGATAAAGTTTTCAGCGAGTTGCTCTTACAACTTCTAGGAGTCTCTCTAAAAAAAGTGTTACTATATATATATAATGTTATAACATTAATATAATTAATATATATAATTATATATAATGTTATATTTTATATATATATACACACACACACACACACACATATATATATGTATATGTGAATCATTTCTTCAATGGCTCTGTGTATCTAGGCCTTGAGTCTCAAGATTATAAGCAGTTGGAAGAAAAGAGCAATGTTTTAGATCAGTAATTCTCAAATTTCAGCGTCCATCAGAATAACCTGGAGGGCTTATAAGAAACTCATCTTGCTCAGCCTGACCCTTGGCAGGTCAGGCCCAGGGCCTGAGCATCTGCATTTTCAACAGGTGCTGCTGGTGCTGAGGACCGGAACCACACTTTGAAAATTGCCGGTTTACATAACAAAAGCCCTACCATTTGGAACTGTTAGAGAGCAGAACTATTTTGTAATGCAAAGTACGGCAGATGTGATGGGAGCAGACTACTAAATAATGAAGCAACTGAGTCTTTGGGACTCAGTTTCATCATCACGAAGTCAGGAATGAGAATAATGCCTGTATCAGAACTGCAGGCAAGATGGGATAAAGTCACGTGTGAGAAAGAGCTTGGTAAACGGCAAAGCACGGTCTAAATTTAACTGATCCTGGATGTGGCTTCAATAGTCAGATTTTCTCTTCTTGAGAATTCAAGCTTTTATTTTAACTTCTGGAATAGAAGTCTTCCATCATTACCATCATTGTGCTAATAGTAATGATACTTGTGGTCTTCTAGTCTCCTAGTGTACTTTCTGGGCTGGGCACTTAACACATTTTGTTTATAGCTTCCGAAAACCTTATGTATTTTATCATATAAAATTTTAATCATATTTTATCCTATAAATTTTTGCTTACTTAAAGGAATATAGACAGAATTTAAATTTTTTTTGAAGATGGAGGAAGAGGCCACAAAGTAAGCGGCCAAAAGCAGCCAAAAGCTCAAGAGAGCAAGGAAGTGGCCTTTAGCAGGAAGGCAGCTGCGCTGACCCATTTTAGACTGTGGATCCCCTGTTTTAAATCCATACATTTGTTGGTAGGATTTTTCCTACCAGTGATAGGAAACTAATACAATGTCTTTGCAAGGAAAATTTTAGAAAATTGAGTACAGAAGGGATGTTGACATATTTCATTGTCCAGGTGTAGTACATGTGAAAATCAATGCCCCCGGTAGTGTCCAGGTAGTCTCTTCGTGTTCAAGTTCAGGAATCATCTGCTTGTGTTTTTCATTGTCATATGTGATCCTTCTCTCCTCCCAAATTTCATAATCTCCACTGAGAGAAAAAAAGAGCAACTCTGTTATTCTCACAGTGTTGTGGCTCTTTAGAGCCTGTTTGTATGAAAATAATATCTTGTTGCTTTTGCAGTTCCCTGATACCATTTATTTGTGTTGGTTATATTATTACTCTAGCACCAGCACGTCCCATGTACTGCTTACGCATCCTGGCTATCAGTGAGCTGACTGTCATGCAGTGGTGATCAGCATCAATGCAAGTCTTAGAATAGGCGGAAGAAAAATAGGAATGATAATTTTTGGTCTTGTTAAATCTGCTTTTTCAGAATTTGATAATACAAAATAGGACAACATATCTTACAACTATGTTTTTCCTGAATTCTTTAGGCCACATTTACTGCATTACTCCCTAAAATGGGATCTCATTCAGTGTTGACTTCACTCCTGCCTTCTCTACAGCCACTGGCAGGTGAGTAAGAAGAATATTCTGACTCCTACATTACGTCCTTCCAACAGCACAGCCTATGACAGACTCGGGAAAGCAGATTTACTCCACTGATCAGAAGCAGGAGAGCCCATTGATAGAAAAGGCCCATTTCGCAGAACGACAGTATAGCAATACCTTCTAGGAGATAGGCACAGCACTCCGAGAAAACCTTGTGATGCTGCTGGTGTGGAGCTTTGTGGAGATGGTTAGGTAAGTGAAGTGTTTGAAGCAAATGCATAGGTTGAACATGCTCTGGTTAAATGGGTTTGCTAACAGTCCCTGCCTCAGCCCCTTCAGAAGCTCAGATCTTGAGACAGGCCACATATCCAGACACTTACCTAGGATTTCTGACTTAAAATGGATCAGGATTAGAAAGGTAAAAAAGAGAAACAAATCTCCAGCATTCACTGCTTTTTATTAGATCTATTTAAACCACTTAAGGACTGTGGAGTGATGTGGCCATCACTCTCCAGTTGGGTGTCTGACTGAGTTGAGTGAGAGGTGGAACAAGAGGCTGAGTGTTGTTTTAGGGGTGTTCCTTCATTTGGAAATACAAGAATGAGGTATTAATGATTTCTCCCAATAGCCTCTCTCAAAGAGTTCTGTTGTCTGGATTTCTTGGGGATCTGGTCCTAGTCTTGTGGCTTCTGACTTCATGTACTATGAATTGCTTCCTCTTGTGTTTTGCAGTTTTGAATTAGGAATTTGTCTTTAGTGGCATAATTTCTCTAGAAATTTTATGGGTCTATTTTGGGTTATGTTCTTCCAAAGACATTTTACCTTTGTTTTTGCCTGGTATCTAGGGATATTACTGGCCTGAGACTTCTTTTGTGATTGTAATCTAATTTGGGTAGTCCTGGATCATATTCAAACATCAAATCTGTGTTAATGAGGATGGACCCAATGTTATTATTAGCCCAGATTAAGACAGGCATGCTTCCTTTGTTTTCCTGTGTCTCCAAGTAGATTTCTTCTGTCCCCCCCAAGCCCCCTCCCACCTTCTTAATGTTCAGTGAGGGCGTAACTCTTCACATGTTTCAGCCTTACTTGGAGAGCCAGTACCCAAATACTGTTTCCTTCTTGGGTGGGTATTAACCCCCCTTCATGATTTGGTCTGAAATATTCCTAGATCTGACATAGTGTCAGTTCATATGCTAACTGTTTTATTTCTTAAGTAGCTTTATTTTGGTCTCTGGGGAGTTCTCTTTCTTAAGAGTTCAAATATACATTTATTAAAACACATTTTAAAATTTTATACGCTTATAAATATTTACATATTATATTATAATATTTATATTTAAGTATTATATTAATACTTCATAAATAGTTTAAATCATCATTCATAATTATAAAACTAGTAATTATTTATTTATTTTATTATTATTTTTTAAAGATTTTATTTATTCATTTGACAGAGGGAGATCACAAGCAGGCAGAGAAGCAGGCAGAGAGAGAGGAGGAAGCAGGCTCCCCGCTGAGCAGACAGCCCAATGCGGGGCTCGATCCCAGGACCCTGGGATCATGACCTGAGCCGAAAACAGAGGCCTCAACCCACTGAGCCACCCAGGTGCCCCAAAAACTAGTAATTATTTAAATAAATAGTGGGAAGACCTTCAACTTCTCTAGTCTCCTACTTTTAGATTTTCACACATATTGTTTCTTCTGCCTAGAATGTTCTTCCTTTTCATGTGGCTAAACCAGATATCTCACCCTTAAAGAAGTCAATTGTGAAGCCTCAGGTTGGAATTAAGTACCCTCCACTCCCCACCCTCAGTGCACAGACAGATGTTAACTATCCGTTGTATTTGGCCTCCACTGGGCTAGAAGCTCTGTGAAGCCATGCTTGTTTAGTTTACCCCAGCTGGATACCTAGTAGAGAATCAACTATTTGTGAATGAATGAGCATCTTCTGCTGACTTTTGTATGCTTATTTATTATTTTCATTTAAAAAATTACTTAAATTTAATTTAGTAAACACGTTATATTAGTTTTAGGAGTAGAGTTTAGTGACTCATCACTTGCTTACAACACCCAGCGCTCATTACATCCAGTGCCCTCCTGAATGCCCATCACCCAGTTACCTCATTTCCCCACCCAGTTCCCCTCCAGCAATCCAGCAACCCTGTTGGTTCTCTATAGCTAAGAGTTTGTTATGGTTTGCTTTCTTTCCTGTTTTTATCTTACTGTTTTTTTCCTTTCTTTCCCCTATGTTCATCTCTTTTGTTTCTTAAATTCCACATGAGCAAAATCATCTGGTATTTGTCTTTCTCTGACTATTTCATTTAGCATAATACACTCTAGCTCCATCCATGTCCTTGCAAATGGCAAGATTTCATTCTTTTTGATGGCTGAATAATATTCCATTGTATTTATATACCACATCTTTATCCATTCATCTGTTGATGAACTTCTGGGCTCTTTCCATATTTTAGCTATTGTGGGCATTGCTATATATACATTGGGTGTGTGTGCCCTTTCAAATCACTATTTTTGTGATTCTAGGTATTTATCCTTTGGATAAATAGTTTTATCAATAGATACCAATAGAATCCTTTGGATAAATACCTAGAAGTGCAATTGCTAGACTGTAGGGTAGCTCTATTTTTAACTTTTTGAGGACCCTCCAAACTGTTTTCTAGAGTGGCAGGGATACCGAGAAAGGGGCACCTTTTTACACTGTTTGTGGGAAAGCAAACTGTTGCTTATTTATTTATTTATTTTGCTTATTTATTTTTAAGTGTAAATCTTATCTTTTCTGTAAGATTAATGGTCTCTAGACTTTATGAATTTTCCTTGGTTTGTAGCAATATGGTAAAACTGACACTCAGAGTAATGCCACTAATGGTTATCAATTTATTAATGGAAGTCTGATAGCTAACTTATTTTTCACAATAGAAAACAAATTTTTTTTCCTAAAACTTGCTTTATTCAGCTTGTTTTTTCATCTTAAATTTCACTTCTTGTCCAACTGAGAATTTCTAAAAACTCTGTATGGATTTTTGTTTCCCTTCTTTATAAAAAATTTCAATTTTATATCAAGTGACAAAGTATAGAAATCCATTCTTTCACTCAATATTTGTTGAGTACCTTTAAAGTACAAGAAAGCTGCAGAGATGCTGGTAACTTAGGAGGGCTGTGATTATAGCAAGTTTTCTTAGGGCCACAGGAGAATCAAATATGTTTGAAGGCCTAGGGTATGGAGCTAGAATAGAAAAGAGAAACAGGGGTTTCAAGAAAAAGGGAATAATGATAGGACACAGTCTCCCTTTCATTGCCCAGGAAAATTTTTAACTTATTCTAACAATTGAGTAGAGCACCCTTAGAAACTACTCCTATGGCTTGTGTGCACGTGCGACGACGGAGAGAGTATGAGCGAGAGCGCATTTGTAGCTGACCATGTTTTATGCCTTTCCTTCTTGGGCCAGGCAGATCAGCGAGACCAGAGAAGTTCTGAATTTCAGAGAGCTGGTTGGTAAAGGGTGAAGCTTGTTACTTACAGGCATGCATATGTTAGATCGGTGTTATATAAAGCCTAAAAACACTCCTGTTGGGTAAGGGGAAACAGTGATAAGAAGTGAAATATGGTTTTAAAAGTAATTGATATTGGGGATATGAAGGTTGAAAGTTATTGTAATAGTCCTTGTTTATTGCTTCTCCCCTGCCATTGGCCATGGAAGCTTGTCCTTTACATGGCAATTTAGAAAGAGGAATCCTAAAAGGTGCCATTGGGATTGCTGTCAGATGATTGAGAATCAACTTAGTTCCTGTATATTTTGCGCGCGCACACACACACACACACACACACACGTACACAGTTAAAATGAGGCAAGCCAGAGAGAAAAATCATGCATGCCATTTAATTAGTCAAATTTCTTTTAGTTTCAAATAATTACTTTGATTCCATGCATAACCTTTGTAAATGTTTATTTTGAAAATGTGGTTTGTGAACTGAAAAGATAGCTCTTTTTTGTTTGCCAAGGCTGAATATAGCTCACAATCAGAGAATATTCTCTTTAAGTTCAAAGAGTTTCTGTTAATTTAATGTCATGTGCCTTAAAAATAGAAAATCATACCCTGACATTTGCATATATCAAACATAGCAATCCCTGTTTGCTGAGAAGGAAGCACAGCTAATAGCAAGAATGTGAATTCAAAAGAGTTGTCAGATACTTCCTTTTTCTACAGAAAGGGGTGATGTCTCCATGGTTGGAATATCGGAGACGTCAGGTGACCAGTTATTGTTTGGAGAACATCTTGATGAAATGACCACTGATCAGAGAGGACGCAAGAATTAATTCTCTACTGATTATTTCCATTTTGCTTTTCTTTAGCTAGTAAAAATTTTTTAAAATGCAGTTTTATTCATTGTTCCCAGTAAGGGATTACTTCTTTAAATAATCAGGAACTCTGGCGCCCCCAAGTGGTCAGGAGATCTAAACTATTATTTTACATGAGCTTTCATTTCATTTTTGTCTTCAGTTTTGTGAATTAGGCATAGCCTAGATATTCTGTTCCACATGAAGAGGGCTTGTCTAGTGGCAAAACTGAATGATGAATCAAAAACTTGAAATTTAATTATACCTCCACATCTCTACATTAGCAGCTGAAGCATGGTGGTATCTGGGGTTCTGTGAAGGCCTGTCATTTGCTATGATCAGATGAACTCCAGGAATGTTAACAGTAAAAACCCAAACAAAACCAAATCGGCTAGGTCAGGGAAATTTTACCTCTAATGCTTCTAGATAGTCCATTGGATCCACCAAGAATGGATCTGAGACCTTTTACAATTAAAATTCAAAAAGAGAACTAAATGGAATAAATACCTGCTTTGAAATTAGCCGCGTCTGGACTCAAATCCAGCTCCTGCCCTTTGGCAAGTATGGAACTCCTCCACCTTAGCTCCTCCTACAACAGGAGACTGGTAATAATCACCCTTCATGGAGTTGTTAGGAGCTTGATGTAAAGAAGGTATGGAAAATGTTGCCCTCAGATTGGTAGCAAAGGATGTTAATACAAAGAAGACTATTACTGAGAGGGGTCTTGGTTAAGGAAAGGATTTGATTAAATCACATTTTTTTCCAGCTAATAGGACCACAGGTTAGCTTGACTGAAGTCTCTCATACCATTGGGTCCGTTCTCCCTGCCTAAAATTCCCCTAAAAATCACACAATACTCATACCTACTTGTTCATTCTTCTTTTTATTTTTACAAAGCATAGCAAAATGAGTTAACAACTGACAGGTGAAGAGTTTGCGCAACAGAAGACCACCCTGACCATCTCTTGATTTTATGGGCATCAGAGGTGGGGAGGTGTTCCTTTAAAGTGATTTTGTCATAGAAGAGTCATCGGAAATGGTTCTTATGGTGGGGGAGAGGAAACACAAGAAATCAACAGTCGCAGTTATTTAAAAGGACTTAAAAGCTAAACATAATATACATAATAACTCCTTTATCCTAGTACAAAAATAGTGCCAGAAACTATATATTTGTTCAAATATATTGAAAAAGGTATAAGAATACAAATAGATATTAACAGTGGCTAGTGATGATTCATAAGGTTTTCTTTTCTTAAACTGTAATAGAAATTTATATTTTCAACTATTTACACTGCTTTCAATGACATTTATTAAGACACGTTTACACAGGCTTTTGAGAAACATATGGAAAGGTGAAGTGAGCTTTAGTACTTTCTTCCTTGCTCCCTGTAGGGGAGCAGAAGGGGTCCAAAACTGTGCACAATTTAACAATCTAAAAGAACTCTGAGTAATCTCTACCTGGCTAGCATATGGGGAAAAAAAAAACTTTATATAGTAGAATACATGACTCCTTACATAAGGTGTTCTTTAAGCTATCAACAGGGTAAATGATGCATACTTGTAAGAAGACAGGATATTCACTGATGGAGTCTTAGTTCCAGGTAAAGAAGGTCCTTGGAAAACTGTCTATAATACATATGTTATAGATGACAATGCAAGTGATATAATGTACCCTATATTTTCAGGTTCAGTTGGCAGGATCAGAAGCTGGTAAGTCTCTTATCTAGCCCTTTTTGCAGACTGTGGGCTCCTTGAGGTCACTGCTCTATCTCTATGGCAGAGCACAGTGCCTGTTGTGTCACAGGGGCTCAATAAAGGGTGGACCGTTGCATGTCTGATACTGAGCAATTCAATTATACCACCTGATTTCAACTACACTCATTCACAGGAGAGGACGACAATTTCATCTTTTCCTCTTCTCATCTTAAAAATCACTCTTGTAATCAAATCAAAACCAAAACCAAAACAACAGCACTGCTTGTGATGACCTATCAAGCATTAGGAGTAAAATCTGGTGAAAAACACAGAAAACTTGAAAATCAGATCGGAGTATGTCTAACATTTGTGCTCTATGCTGAAAATAAAGGCACTTTACCGCTAGGCAAGAACAGATCTGTGACCAGTTTCCTCCCAGATCCCAAGATTTCCAGTGTATTTTCATACACTTTCTAATCTCAGTAATCTTATCTAATAGAAACTATTCTTCACTATTAACAAATAAGTGGTGACAACATGACTCCCCAGAGTTTGTACCTTGAGGCAAGGTACTCAAAATCTCACATTCACTTGTGATCTGCATGAGAAAACAGATAAATGTATTATCTTTTTTTCAGTCTTTGAAACAGAGGAAGTGACATGTGGGATTAGATACCGTGCTCTGCAGCCCAGTATCCCACTTCTGACAGTGGTCTCCAGAGCCCATTAGGGCTGCCGTGGTAGCTTCCTTCTGTGACATCCTCCATGAAGACAGAGGCTTTGCCCAAACATAACTCCTCTAATAACATAACTCCTCTTGTTCAGGCACACAGAGGTTAAGTGACTCACACAGGTTCACAAAGGACTGTGACTGGCAAGGGCCAATCCTGCGAAAAATATAAGGCCTGGCAATTTTATAGATATCTTTTAACGACTTAGTAAAATAGTGGGCACTTTCGGGGCTGAAAATTGTAATGATATGTCATCATTCAGCTATAACTATAACAACTTTAGGAAAAAAACAGCTTCTTACTAGTAATACAGATACATTGCAGGGGAGGAAGGACTACAAATATATTTTTTCCAATTTGGGAAGATACTGGAAAAAAAATTCACATAAGAACAACAGCTTTGATTTGTGACCATGTACCAGATAACCTACGTATGGAATGATTTTCCTAAAAAGTAAAAATTATTTGAACCATCTAACTGGTCCTAAAGAAGTATTCTTGTAAGAACAAAAACTTCCAACAATAGAACAGGCATGGCACTACCCAACTTCTTTTAATTGCTAAACTAGTAAAGTAAAATAAACCATTATCTAAAGTAAACCAAACAATTTCTAATCTACATAGAACTTCTTGTTTGTTAAAATGGCACACATACAAAACCTCCATACATCTCAGTGACATATTAGATGGGTCTAAAAAACTACTCAAGTACATGATTACAGATTTTAGCATAACTGCTAAATCACAAGGTGTATGATAAAAACGTTACTAAAGACTGCTCTTTTTTAAACGATTTTTCTATACTAAAGAATTATGTCTGCATGCATGGGTGTATACCAGTATATAGATACATTATTTTAGTGACAGCCTGTGTAATTTACACACCAGCGCCACCAAGAGGCAACTTTACAGATCTCACCTATATGACGTCAAATAAAAATTGAATAACATCCTCAAAATACAAGTTTTACAACAATTACACATATAGCAACAAACAGTTGGTAACTTCCTAGACCAGCATTTACCACTCTAAAGTGATGGCAAGACAGTTTTTTTTTTTACCTGAATGTTAAGAATAAAATCACATTTGTAAGATTCACACTCAGAATTTTAAAAACGCAATGAGTATATTGAATTTTAGGCAGTTGAGAAAAAAAAACAATATGAATAGGAAACAATGTTTAGTGAAAGTCCTTTGAGGACGCTGCACCATGTCCCCAAGAGATTTTCTACCCAATTAGTGACTGAAACTCAGAAACTTTTTTTTGGTGGTTAACAAATCAGACAAATACTTCTCTTCCTACTTTCCTTGAGTCCAAACATTTCCACATGCTTGGAACAGATTTTCCTTTCCCGAACCAGTTGCTCGATTCAGTATCTGCTTCTCTAATGATGAATGAATGTGTATTTAGGGTACACATGATCAATGGGAATCCACTCAAATGGGCTCACATCTAAGACAATGTTAACGTTTTCTAAATGTGCTAAAAGCTATGAAAAGTATCAACAACCTTAAGCTCAGGGTCAGCATTTAGTGCACACACCCAAACTTCTGTGATTCTGAGTTGACTAGTCCTATAAACTGAAATATGGCAGTTTCTCAGCTGCAGACTCAATACGCTGAAGTTTTATTCAGGCCTAAGCTTTCCTCCTGTCCCGCTTCTTCAATTTAATTTTTGACCTGAACATCAAGGATAGCCCCTTTCTGTTTATACAATTAAAACTATTCTCTATGCTTCCTTTGACAAAGAAAAATAATGATTCATTTTACCTTTTATCTGCAGTCATATCTTACCTCAGGTCAGTGCTCCAATGATCACTTTTATTCTCAGTTTTCTGTCGAGACTTAAAACTGTTCACTTATAAACTATGGTTTGTAAGAAAAACAACAAGGAAGTTATTTAAAAGAGGAAGTTCAATATTCAAAACACTGACTCTCAGAGGACTCTTCCAACAGAATGTTTCTCTTCACTGACAGATAGATATGGCCATTCCATTTCTGGTTCACACTCATCCCTCAGTAAAGTCAAGGACCATGAAGTCCATTAAATCAGTGTCTCCTCCTAAGGTTTTCCCTACTTTCCATCAGAGAAGATAGATTGCAGTGATTTTATGGGTAGTGTTTGGATAGACATATGTACTGAAACGAAAGAGTTCTCCCCTTCATGCTCACTAACAAAAACAGCAATCAATTAACAATACCTTTTCTTTACCATACTGTCTTATAGTACTTGCCATTTGTTTCAGAGTTTTAGCTTTTTTGTTGACAAATACTATCCTTTCCCCTTAAATCCACTAGGCCAGCACTTTTCTCTATCCTACGATAGAGAAAAAAAAAAAAAAAAAAAGATAGGTTTTAAATGTTACAGAATACATTCAATTTGCTCCTAGACTATTTTAGAGAATGAAAAGATTCCAAACATTCTTTAAAAGATTGGTAATTCAGAAAACACAAAAACAATTATTTAAAACCCCCAAGCAAAAAACAAACCCCCTAAAACTCCCCCAAAATAAAACAAAAAATCTCAGCACAAGAATTTAACTTGCATTTTGTAGTACACAAAATATCACAAACAGAGCTCTTATCCATGTGCTAAGAGTGAGTGGGTGTTGTTGATAATCTCAGATCAGTGGCATAAAACAAATATACAGAAAATATGTAATAGTCCCCTAAAAACATTTCATGCTGTGCCCTTAAAAGTTGTGCAAAAATAAAAATACAGCAGTGGCAAAGTATACACTAAACTCATACAGTGTATAGCAAAACTAGACATACTGCAGAATACACGGTCTGTAAACTTGAACCCAGTGTGAACAGACCGCTCAGTTCCGCTTGGCCTGGCTGCTCTCCCCATTAATCAGCATTTTCTCCTGCTGTTCTGCAAGAGCCTGCCATTTTTGCCTGTTTTTTCTGCAGCCATCCAACAAAGGGAAACAGTCCTCTGATACATGGGTCAGGGCCTAAAGAAAGAAAAGAAAGCAAACAACTAGAAGGCATCCAGGAAATAAGCCCCCTCCTCTGGCTTATTCCCAAGAGCCACAATCTCACACTCATTTCACTAGCAGGCCCACTGTAGGGGTTTTCACAAGCTGTTTGAACAAATATGCAGATCATTTATGACTGAGTTCTCTTAATCTGTGCAGACAAGGAGTATGTGATGAGAGATAGAGCATACACATACATTCCAAAGTAACCTTACTGAGTTACAATAGAATGGAATCCACTTCTCAGGGAAACAATACATTTTGCTTTTTGGTAGTACAGATGGCTCTCCTGAAGTGTGATCATATCAGGAAGTGCTTAGTTTTTATGTTTTTCTATAAAACAGTTTTATACAATGTACTTAAATAGACTGGTATCAAAGATCATAATAAAGATTAACTTATTAATGGTATTATTTACCAATTATTAGTGCCACACATATTTAGATACAAAATGTTCACTGCAGGTTTCTTTGTAATAGAGAAACTCTGAAAATAACCAACAACAGGGATAGGTATACTATGTTACTATTTTGCAGCCTTTAAAAATATCACAGAAATACACATGACATGAAAAAATATACATTAGGATATATTATGATTTACAAAAACCAAATTTGCTAAGTGAAAAAAATGCAAAAATTTCATAAAGCATATACACTAATATATTAACAGTAGTTGTCTGAGTAGTGGAATTCTAATTCTCTTAGTTTTCTATAATGACTCTGTAATAAATAATTTCTATAATGACTCTGTAATAATAGTAAAAATACATATCAATATTACATAGAATTTAACAGCAGATTTAAATGAAGTAAATCCATGTACATATATGAATGTAGGGGAAAAAAGTTACTGAACTGTGAAATGTCTGGATTAGAAGATTCTAGGGTTTCTTTGGGTCTTGACATTCTATGACAACTATGATAAATGTGCTTTTCCCAAATAATTAAAACTTAAGATGGTTTCCTATGTAAACTTCAAAAACAAGGATAGTGTCTACTTTCTGTACTTTGGGAATAAGCATCTAAACTAGCAAACTGGGATGTTTTAGGGAGAATATCTTTACCTAAAAAAATAAAAATCCCAAGCCAGAAGGTGTAAGGAAATGGGAACTTGTAATATTTGTCCAGTTATCTCCTTTACATCCTCATAGAAATTTTAACAATATTAAAGCTACACTATACAATGAGAAAAAGCTGGATAATTTTTTTCTTTATTTAGGCCTAAACTTAAAAAAAAATACGCTGACATAGAGTATGCACAGTATCTCTCCTAAAGGTAACACTGACATATAATTCTTTTTAGTATTCTCACATCAGTTTGCTAGAGTCTAGCACAGAGTAGGCACTCAGCAGATAGTCATACCCTGATGAATTAAAGTTTTTGAGAAAAATCAAATGTAAAATGTGTTCTTTCTTCAATGCAAACAGCATGTTCATCAGGAAAAAAAAAACCAAACCAGCCTAGTGTTAATCGCTTCAATTTACTTGAGGTTTTAATTCATAACACAGTCTAAGTTTAGCAAGTCTGTTTTCATATAAATACCTCATATAGTTGCAAGCAGATGGCATCTATGAACCCAACTTGCATACTTGGAATTTTGTTTTTCTTCTCCCTGTTCATTAGATCCTGAAAATACAAACACAGAAAGAGACAGACAGACAGACAGACACACACACACACACACACACACACACAGATCTAGTTACTTAAAGAACACAATGCAAGTTGGCCCCCAAAACATCAATCGCTTTGTTAGCTGAGAAAGGCCAGACACAAGCCTATCTGTCTCTTTCCCCCTCGGTCTCCTGCACTCTGCTGGCACTGGGCTCAGGGAGACCCTGATCCTCTCTGCCTTGTTCATCCTGGTTGGCTTTTCCCATCCTACCCATGGCATTGATCACTCGTCTAGAGTCAACCACTGACCCAGAGTTGACCACTGCCGTGTATTTGGAGAATACACAGCTTTGAATCGTCTATTGATATGGAGTGGAACACCCTCAGCTTTGTGGAAGAAGCCACTGAGGCTACAGCTGATTACGATTCAATTCATGCAGAGAGCTTTCTGAAGGATAATTATGCAGATGTCATCCTGCTTACTCCTAGGAGGTCATGACTGGAGCAGCAGACGAGCCCAGCACCGGCTATGGGAAGCAACTAGTCTGTACCAAGTGCTTGTTTAAAATGAAGCAAATTCCCCATTAGCTGTGATCATCACTCTGCTACCCACCACTTTCTAAGAAGGTTCTGAGCCTTGGAATGAGCCCACCATTACATCAGAAGACAGGGAGTAACTGTGAAAGACTAGTGAGACACAGGATGTGCCCAGCTGAGGCTAAAGAGCGAGCAGAGTGGATGGAACTGTACACGGGGAGGGGGTGAGGACCATGTTCCATTTAATATGGGCTCAATAAATGTCCATTTGAATTGGAAAAAAAAAAAAGACTCTATATACTTCATTTTCAGGAAAAATGTACTCTAAAAGCCAGAAATGGTTTGTGAGAGCCACACTCAATGTAAAAAAAGCCAGTATGTATCAAAAACCTTTAAAAATCTGTGCCCTTCAACACAGCAATTCTGGGAATTTGTCCTAACAAGAGAATAAAAACTGGCATTAGCAACAAAGATGTTTATCAAAGTGCTGCTGGTCCTAGTGAACGTTGCAGACATGACACCAAAGGAAGTAGGTAAACTGTGGCTCCGTCTGTTTCATGTGATCATCATAAATAATACGCATAAGAGTATCCATTAGAATGAAAATAGCTTATGATATTGAAATAGAAAAAACAAATTACAAAAAAGTAGGTACGATATGATGGCCCAAAGAGTCTTTTTTGTCTTCTTTTATTTGCTTATGTTTTCTGTAATAAGCATATGTAATTCTTTTAATAAGAAAGATGTTTTAAAAACTAAAATGAAAAGAAACTGTGTTCCTAATATCCCACAGAAAGTGTAAGAAGTCTATACTAAACAAGTGTATTTGAATAATTCCTACCAACAAGGTCTCATACTTACAGCAGGCTCTATGTTGAGTTCATTTCTCTCTCTATCTCCTTGGTCAAAAAATTCAGTCGCTACAAGTTCTGCTATCTGAAATAAATAACCGATTAAGTTTTGGCAATTAAAAGCATACAACTCTGTAAAATAGAGACTTTGAATAAAGATAATGAAATCTACCAAAGCTAGCTTTCAACCACTTCAGTAAAAAGATAATAAAACAACAACGAGTAATAGAAATTATATTTTATTTGCTTTTAAATATGTGCCTAATCACCAAGACTAGAGTTTATAACCTGTAATTAGGCAGAAAAAAGCAACATGTTATTTCAACTTTAGCAATCAGTGGGGGAAAGGTAGCGTGTACCCATCTGTATATATAATCAATGAGCTATTTGTTAAGTACCTGTTATGCCACGTGCTGTGAAAAATACGGTATCAATATAGGGGCATACATGGTGATTGATAGATATACCTTTGAAGTTTATTTGTTTACTTTTTAAAGATTTTATTTATTTGAGAGTCAGAGAGAGAGAGAGAGAGAATATGAGAGGGGGGAGGGTCAAAGGGAGAAGCAGTGATGCGGGACTCTATCCTGGGACCCCAGGATCACAACCTGAGACGAAGGCAGTCACTTAACCAACTGAGCCACCCAGGCGCCCTAAATTTATTTTAATCTACATGTTCCTCCTCTTTTCAAAAATTGTCCTTATCATTTTTGTTGTTGTTGTTAGGTAAACTGGGTTGTTTATCCTGCAGTTCTCCTCTATGTGGATTTTGCTGATTGCATTCCCATGATGTCATTTCATGTTCCTCTGTGCCCTGTATTTCCACACACTGCTAATAAGATCTAGACGCTTGATTAGATAATTTTTTTTTTTTTTTTTTGGCTGCTTCATAGGCATTGCTGTGTACC
This sequence comes from Martes martes, assembly GCF_963455335.1. Lineage (NCBI taxonomy): Eukaryota > Metazoa > Chordata > Mammalia > Carnivora > Mustelidae > Martes > Martes martes. Next base: position 117,641,664 of record NC_137889.1, read on the forward strand.
TCCATCAGGAGCCATATAAAGCCTGGCTGCCTTTCTTTTTGTAATATTAGACACCAGGAATGATCTTCGTCTAGATCCACTACTTTAGGGGCTAAAAAAGGTGATATTCAAAGCGATCATTCCTTTTTCTTTTATTAGTTGAAGTGCAATAAAAAGACAGTTCCCCTCATCAATTATTTAGTTACTCTAAAGCACGATTCATATAAGAAAAGCAGGAGAAATGCTTGATTTTTTCCACTTTAATTGCCATTTGAAAAAAAGCAACTTGGTTTCCAAGCAACTATCAAGGATGATCAGGGAAGGTTTTATTTTATTATTTTTATTATTAATTTGAACTTTTAGATTGAAACATATTTAATGGATTTCAATCCTTATTGATACTCAGATTGTCCCATCTCAGCCAGTGGGAGCTTATTAAGTTGGCTTCTCTGTTCTTTTGAAAAAACCCTACCAGTCTTTAATAGCTTCCCTGTTTTCTGATACAGTAAGATGTTCTAGGCTCATTTTGTTCATGTCCTGCTTTAGGACTGCTATCAGCTGTTTCTTTTCAGAGCCCTTGTTCCTTTAAATTGAAGTACTTAGAAACCTCAATATGGGCACCAGTTTTGTTCATTACCACCAGATTGGTCATTATTTTTAAGCCCTTTTAGAGGATGGAGCTAGGATACAACAGAAGTTCATACAACATTTCAATTCAAATTCAGAACTACACCATTTCTGCCCAACCTTATCCATGTTTATCTTTCTATTTATACTGATGATCCTAGCTCTCAACAACACCAACACAGTATTTTTTATTTGCTTTTATCCTGCATCACCTAAAGCAGTGATTGAGTATCTATGCAAAATCACCACTAATAATAAGATTACTGAAAACAGTTTAAAGTTTTTTTTGGTAATTCCTTTTTGTTTTTAGGGTACACCCCACTAGAGATACATGGTCAAAGTATTGTTTTAATGTCACTTGGAATGAAATAGTTCCCTTCATGTATGGTTTTGCAACCAAAATCAGGCTTGTTTCACTTACTTTCAAGGCTTATGGATACCTAAAATTCAATTTTGTAATTTTAGAAATGATTTACACCGCTCCAAAGTTAAATCTACAAAACTAGTATACTCAGCAACTCTAGCTTCCATTTCTGTTCCCTAAGGGCTATTTCCTCCTTCCCTTATAGGGAATCATTAACTTTTTTGTGGTTAATCCTGGCTTTTTAAAATACAAAGCAAATATGTACATATATTCATATTTTACCCTCTTCTTCGATAAATGGTAGAGTACAATATACGTTTTCCTATACCTTGCTTTTTTCACTTAAAAATACATTCTTGTAATCGCTCCGTAGTAGTATACAGATACTCCCCCATTTCTTTTTACAGCTGCATAGAACTCATCATGTAAATGTGCTATAAATGATTCAGTCAGTACCCTACTGATGAATATTTGGGTTACTTCTGGTCTTTGCCATTACAAATAGTACTAAAGTGAGTAGTATATAAATATCTTTTATATTCTTTCCAGTATATCTTTGGGATAAGATGCCTAGAAGTACTGGTAAATGAATGTATTTATAAACTTCCAAAGAGCTACAGTGTTTTGCATTCCTGTTTTCCCTCAACTTCCCCAACAGAGTATATCATGAAGTCTTTGGATTTTGCCAACTGGACAAGTAAGAAATAGTATCTCAGTGTTTGTTTGTTTTTAAATGAAGTAGAATTTACATACTTTGAATCACACAGTTCATGAGTTCACTGTATTGAGCAACACATATAACCATGTAATAAATACCCCATCCAAGATACAGAATACTTCTATCACCTCTATGACCCTTCTCAGTGATTTCCTGCCCCTTCTTTTCTCTCTCCCCTCACAATCACTATTTTATTTCTTTCCCCAGAGATTAGTTTGCCTAGTCTAGAACTTCATAGAAATGGAGTGACAGAACATATTCTTTTGCATCTGGCTTCTTTTGCTCTGTATGGTGTTTATGAGACTCATTGTGTTGTCACATGTATCAATGGTGAGTTTCTTTTTACTGCTGAGCAGTACTCCACTGTATTAGTGGATACACTATAGGAATAAGTGTTACACTACATAAGGAATATGTAAGGAATAAGGAATACACTACAATATTAAGTAGTTCATACAACAACTTGTATGAGTTATATAGAATACACTACAGTATGTTTAGCTATCCTCCTGCTGATTGACATTTGGGTTGTTTCTAGTTCTGACCAGAGTAACCTCCCTCATCCACAGTTTTGCTTTCCGTGGTTTCAAACTGTGGTCCAGAAGCAGATGATCCTCCCTCTGATATATAGTCAGAAGCCAACAGAAGCCTAATGCTCCATCCCAATGCCTGTATCATCTACCCCACTACCTCTCTACTTTATCATCTCCCATCATCACAAAGAGGAGGAGAGTGCTATATAATAAGAGAGAGAGAGAGACCCCACATTCACATAACTTTTATTATAGTATACTGTTAGAATTGTTCTATTTTATTATTAGTTATTGTTGTTAATCTCTTACTGCCTTAATTTATAAATTAAACTTTACCATAGTGATTTATACATAGGAAAAAACATGGTATATATAAAGGTTCAGTCCTATCTGTGGTTTCAGGCATCCACTGGGGGTCTTGGAACATGTCTGCCATAGATAATACTACCATATTAGGAATGGAACTGTTATGAGATTCTTTTTTTTTTTTTTTTTAAGATTTTATTTATTTCTTTGACAGAGGGAGACAGCAAGAGAGGGAACACAAGCAGGGGAGAGTGAGAGAGAGAGAAGCAGGCTTCCTGTTGAGCAGGGAGCCCGACACCAGGCTTGATCCCAGGACTCTGCAATCAGGACCTGAGCTGAAGGCAGACACTTAAGGACTGAGCCACCCAGGTGCCCCCGTTAAAAGATTCTATACAAGCTTTTCTGTGTCAGTCAAGTTTATTTGTAGTTCTTATGAATGAGGTTCTGAGGACCTCTGCAAATGAGTAAGAGCCATTCACATTCCATCAACTTCTGTTCGAGATTTTGGCCCATTTTTCTGAAGGATTGTTGTCATTTTTCTTCTCTGTTTTTATAAGTTCTTTAATATTGGGGTATTAAATATCAAATATAAGTTGTAAATATTTTTATAAGTTTCTCATTGACTTTTACTTTGCTTATAGTGTCTTTTGCCATGCAGAAGTTTGCTTTTTAAAAAATTTTTATGTAATCAAGTTTATCAGTCTTTTCCATTGTTTCTAAATGTTGAGCCATAGTTAGGTAAGTTTTCTTACTCCCAAGTTATAGAAGAATCCACAGATGTTTTTATTTAGTACTTCTATGCTTTAATTCTCTACACTGAACTCTATGCTCCATTTGGAATATAAGTATGCAAAGTACATCCAATTTTGTCTTTTGGCATCTGGTTATGGAAGATGGGAAAGTCACCCTAAGATTATTTCATAAAAAGTCTCTCTCTTCCCCCAGTTATTTGAAATGCTATCTTTATTATACACTAAATGTTCTATGCAATTCTCAATGCTCTATTGTGTTCTCCTGGTCTATCACCAATACCAAACTATTTTAATTAGAGGCTTTAAGTATTGTTTTTTATGTCTGGATCCCCAACCTCATGGCTCTACCTTTCTGGGATCTGATTAAGCTGAAAGGATAAATGAAAAGACAAATTCTTCCCTCTTCTACCCTCTTCCCTATTTGGAAATGGGCAGATAGTCCCATTTATTACGGAGCAGGACAGTCCATGAAGACCATCTTTCTTGAGTGCTTACAGCACATTGGCAGCTATGGCGCCTGCAGAGTCCATTTCTAATCTTGTTTTCTCAGCATTTGTGTTTTATGAGATGAACCTGTCACCGGGCTCCATGACTGTGCAGCTCAGAGCCCAGCCCTGACCAGCAGCAGACTGTCAACAGTCTCGGGTAGTGCACTTAGGATTAAAAACCAAAAGCACGATATACGCATCACTGTATGTACAGCCATCCCTTGTCTGAGCCCAGGGCCTTTACTGCCTCTGCGAAATGTTATGGCAGTTACTTATTTAGAGAGAAGGATATATTTCTAGCCTCCCAGCCACAGGCCCTGATCACATCCTTCCTGACACCTTATATCAACATTTCCCATATTTATAAGCCCCAGAAAATGTTTAGGTTCTACTCATTAGTGCCTACTTGGAGCTGAGGTATAGCCTGGAAGGCTAACCATAAAGAAAAATCATAAAAAGAAAAATAATTTGCTGCTTCTGTTTTTCAAGGTTATTAAAAAAAAAATGTGCTAAAAACATTCCCAAGTGAGCCAGAAGTACTGGAATTAAAGATTGTCAACAGCTAGATTTTTGCTGTGTTAATACAGGTGCTCTCTTTCTTACTGTAGCTTATAAATATTAGTAAATGCTAAGGAATCTTCTAAAAAAGAAAACCTGTTTATGTCCAATTATCTGCTTTTAATACCACTTAAAAATTAGATAAAATACCACAAATACTCCCGAAGCTACTTTTAGAATACAGACTTTTCTTCCTTTGAATTTTTAATCCCTGCTTTTACTATCAGCAAGCAACATACCCGTTGTTGAATAGGCCAGGGTTTGGTAATGGCAGAGAGATCGCAAGCTGTCATCAGCATCGCTCTGTTAAGGGAAAAAAGAAGCCCAAGGCTATGATTTACTTTTTCTTTTTTAGTTAAATTTAATTTTTTTTTCAGTGTTTCAGGATTCATTGTTTATGTACCACACCCAATGCTGCATGCAATACGTGCCCTCCATAATACCCACCACCAGGCTCACCCAACCCCCCACTTCCCTCCCCTCCAAAACCCTCAGGTTGTTTCTCAGAGTCCAGTCTCTCATGGTTTTTCTCCCCCTCCTTTTTATGCAAATATATACTCTTGGTAAATAGTTACTGGTAAAAAGTTTAAATTAAAGCCCCCTAACCTATATAGGACGGCTGCTTATAAAGACTAAAGAAACAGAAACAATTTTTCTAAAGTGTGACTGATTCAGCAATAGCATTGTGTCACGGTTTTGGCTGTCCACTGAACTATTGGGATTTGCCCTAAAACTGCCTTCTTTAGCTCCAGATTGGCACAGGGAGAGAAATTACTAACCTCTGGGCAAAAACTTGCCTGCTGTTACTATTTTTTTTCACCTTGGTATCCCATTCTCAGTGACACTAAGATGAAAACACATTGTCTACTAGTAATTTGCCATTAAAGGATAACATCAGATATTTTATTGATAGAAGTTCTAGGAGAGCAAGCAAGAATGACAGTGGGTCATCCCAATGCTGAGCTCAGCATATGAAGTGACTTCTTCCTATGTGAAAAGCTCTGACTTAAACAGTATCTGCCAGAGAAAGGGGGAAATGAGATTACGGTGCTCTTTTGTCTTTCTGTGGTTGAGAGAAGTGAAAGTCATGCTGAGCTCTGGCGTCGATAACAAGGTGCTCTAGAAACCCAATAGCGTAACCGTCATATGACAATGCCTCTGTACTTAGTGCAGTGTTTCCCATCTTGGAGCCAGAGGCCTGTTTGTAATAATTTCGTTTGAATGAAGAGGCAGAAAGGCCATCACTGTAATATACAAACACTTGCGGTAAAGGGTTGTATCCCTCGTCCCTGCAGGGAAACCCAACCTAAAATCACGTTCTCCCTTAAATTTGTGAGGCAAAAAGAAACTGGTTTGCTGCTGCTACTGGACCTCTTCCACCAACTCTCTTGGAGAAGTGGGTGCAGGAGAGATATCTGCGATCACTATAAACCCGCTGTCATGCAGGATTTCGGTGCTCATCAGTATAAACTGTCTGCCCCAGAGAAGACTATGCCCCTCAGTGAGCTTCACTAAAATCTGAAAAATGGGTGCTCATGGGACACTGTGCTCTAGAACTGGGAGCACTTCTCCGCAAGAGCGTAGGACCCGGCAGCGGGAGCAGCTGAAGACTTGGAACTGCCCTTGGATTTCTTTTTTGTTATTGGGACAAACTGTTCACTAACTACAGTAGCATGTCTATACTTTATTTTTTAATTTTTTTTTTATTTTTAAGTAATCTCTACACTCAGTGTGGGGCTTGAACTTATAACCCCAAGATCAAGAGGCATGCTCTACAGACTGAGCCAGCCAAGCGCCCCTACAGGTCTCTACTTTTCTAAGGAACTGTTATGAAAAACATTTTGAGGCTAAGAAGTCAAGCATGATTGCGCAGAACAGAACAGACAAGCTGGGCATTTGTGCGTTGTTTCCTTAAAATTTGCATCTTCTTTTGCATGCTAAGTAGTATCAGTCCATTTAAAGAAATGTTGATTTCAAAATTATGATAGCACTCTCCTTGGTGTTCTGAGTCATTCTTTTCTCTATGATTGACAGCATGTTCTTTGTAATGGATCCGGTTCTTGCCATGGCAAAGGTAGGAATGCTAACACCGAAGGGATGGTCTCTGCAGCTAGAAGGGAAGGACAGGTGTACAGGGAGGGAAACGGAAATCTTGACGTTCTGACTGTGTTACTCCGCCATCACTCAAGAGAAATGAACACTTCACAGCGACCTTCTTGCTCCCACAGTCTTTGAGATGCTGTTTTCAGCTATTCCATTCCAAACAATTGGGAATATGAGCAAGGCAACCTTACAGCTTTGTATTGATATTCTACCACATTTTAAAGGTCCTTCTAGGACAAAGGAGTGATTTATTCACTTGTATTGGCAAATGCATTTCTTTTCAAATAAATATTCATATTCAGCCCTTTGTACAACACTCTAGAGCATTCTAACAGCCTCTAAGATCATCACATTGTAACAAATAATTGCAATAAAATCTGATAGTGATAAAATTAATTGGGTAATAAGACTTCAGCTTTAAGGACAGGAAACCTACTTACAAAAACAATTCTTTTTGATGAGGATCTTCTAAGTTGAATTGATTTTTTCTTATAAGTTCAAAAAATTCTCCTCGTCTCCTTGAAAATAAAGAAAAACATTTGGTAGTTATGATGAGTCCCTAGGCTCTTATTTCTTTGGTTGACAGAGACCCACAGAGTAAATTTTTTTGGAAAAAAAATCTCTAAATTTTTTTCCCCCAACTTAGAATCCAATATAGAAGTCATCATTTAAAAAACTAAAAATATCGGGGTGCCTGGGTGGCTCACTGGGTTAAAACCTCTGCCTTTGGCTCAGGTCATGATCCCAGGGTCCTGGGATTGAGCCCCGCATCGGGCTCTCTGCTCAGCAGGGGAGCTGCTTCCTCCTCTCTCTCTGCCTGCCTCTCTGCCTACTTATGATCTCTGTCTGTCAAATAAATAAATAAAATCTTTTAAAATAAATAAATAAAAATTTAAAAAACTAAAAATATCTCACTCTCCTCCCTTCTACCATTTTCTTTGGGTAAAACATTATTTTAAAATTTAAATTATTTTCAATTATTATTTGACTGGGGATCACAAATAATGGTCATTTAAATTCTTAAACACGATCTTTAGAAAATAAAACAAATACGAGTTAAAAATTTGATGCCAAGGATGACTTAAGAAATTTTAAGGGTATGGCATAATCAGATCTATATGGCTTCGGTTTAATTTCATTTATCTTACACATTATGGTATCGGGTAGAAAAATGTTTAAAATTACTCTGTATTCTATACTCAGTATAAAGTAGCAAAGATCTTCTGAAGCAAAGACCAAATAAAGTGTACACTGATATTCACTCATAGTCGAGTGATACCTCCTCTGTGCCCAGCACTTGTTAAGCATGTTGGGAAGTTATAAGGCATGAGCCCTTCTGACTGTGTTTGAAATCTAGTTGGAGACACAAAACAAACGTAAGAAACACTTATATAACAAAATGGACTGTATGTGATTAGAGTATCAAAAATGGAAAATAGGTTTCATACAGGTTCAGAGGCAAGACCCATGTGGCCTGGAAAGGCTGGGAAGTCTTTGTGGTTACAGAAATTTTAAAATTCTTCATAATCTGATAATCTTTGTTGTGCAGTCATTTTAAATAAACTGAAGTTTGCTGTCTTTTCTTTCATCCTAATTAACTTTCAAGTGCTCCAAAATCCAATGACCCAGGACCTTTTAGATGCGGTTACTTTTAGATGTACAAGAGTGGGTATCTGGTATGTGATTTTGTGTGTCTGTTCTATTTGTTTTTACTTCTCATCAGAGTGGTTAAAGCCATGTGGTGTGAATCTTTGTGTAGAGGGAGGGAGTACTGTGCTTCAAGGAAATCCCATGAGTGTGACCTCCAGACTCCCCTCCCCTCACTCCAAATGTGCAGCAAAGATCTCAGTCTGCATGTGGGAAACTGGCCTGCCCGAAGGCAGCAAAGGCTTTTCTCGCTTTTAGAAAGGCAGTTTAATTATAGGTAAATGCATACACACATGACAAATATTACTCTAACTGCCCACTTTAATTTTTGAGTCTGTAACTCCACTAACTAAAGTTCTACATTAATACTCTTCTGCCAGGATCAAATAAAAAGAAACAAGATTTATTCGTCTGGCACTTAGCTCCTTTTCCTGCCCACCTAGGCTTAGATGACAGTGTAAAGGAACTGTAACACGGTCAGAAGCTGCAGGGGGCGGTGAAGGAAAGGAGGAAAAGCAAACAGACTATATCATCTTTAGGTTGCACAACCTAGCTTGGAATGACCTCGGTATGATAATTTACTTTGTACATCAGAGACACAGCAGTAGATCAACAGCACAAATAACTCTGTATTCTGGAACTTGTAGCATTAAGTGTTAAGTCAAAGGAATAGCATTTTCTGGCTTCCTTTAAGAAACTGCTCCATAGTTTGAAAAACAAGACATTTGACTCGCCAGGACATTTGTCTTCATAATCTAAAAATTTCCCAACATGCATTTTAAAAGTTTGAAACAGTGCAAACACTTCCAAGACCTATTTATCACAGAGTATTTCTTAGGACTTACTTAATGTACAGTGCTAGGTCTGTAGCTAAAATAGCTTGCTTGATCATTTTCAGCGTGGTTTTATATTCTTCAATGGAGAGGCCACTGAGGATCTGGTTGCCCTTTATAAAAAGAAAACCATCATTAGCCCTCCACCTGGAAAAAAGGCTGACAAGAACAAAATCTGAAGAGAGAGTGACGTATCTGAAACACATGCCCAGTGTTCTGAACTCACGAATACAGAGGACAGCTGCTTACTTCAAAGTAAATACCATGAAAGGACGTTTGCACTCTATGCTCCCACCCCCACCACCTTGTCCAATAAGAAAAGACAGCTTCATAATGGTTCATCTGCCTACACATGCATGTCTTTCCAAATCTTATGCCCCTTGAGCCTTGGGCCAGGCCTGAAGTCTAATAACTCTACATCTTTGACCTTTGGGCAGGTGAACTGCTGTAACAGCAAGAGAAACCTTTGAAAAATCAAAGCCATGTTAATGGACATGAAGAATGGAGTAGTGAAAACTTTTAAACAATTGATTATTAAAGAAATCAGTTCTCTATGGCTTTTGTAATAAATCCAAAAACATTTTTTGGGTGCAAACTTATATAATTTAACTTAATCAATGTCGAGAACACTGTGTATTCTTTAGGAACACGCTGATACAGATGGGTACTGGGCATGAGCCAAAGGTGCGCTTACTGATGATAAAAAGCAAACATGGGTTGAAACATCTATAAGAAATATTGAAAAGCTGGCTAATCCAGCTGTAAATAATGGAACATTTTTGCCATATAACCATTTTTTAAATTTCTTGTCTGTAATTTAAAGCATAGTAGTTCTCTCATCTTGAACTACAGAAAACATTCCTTGGGTACTCAGCATATCCTCAAAACAGTATCTGTAAATTAAGTGAGATGTGCTTCCTAAATCTCAGGTCCAATGGAAAAAAAAAAAAAAAGACCCAGAAGTGTAGGAATGAGATCTGGAGACAAAAGATTTGTTCTAAAGACAGGGAAACTGCTGAGTGTGGCAGGCAACACTGGTTTGAGGGTAACTAGATGCCAACACTGTGGTGTGTATCTAATTAATGAATCTGTGATTGTAACCATACACATTATTTTTAACTATGAAGTCATTTTAGATTCTAGGCCAGAAAGAAACCTATTTAGAAAATAACTCCTGCTACTTTTATTTAACATAAAACAACTTCAAGTGGAAAAGGAAGTATCTTTTGCCGTTATATTTTTATTTTCCATTCCGAAAACAGTGACCGTAAGTTCTTATGTTTTGGTGCTTACAAAGACAAATATACACATGGTCTTAGAATTTGAGGCCAGCTATATATACAACCAAATTTCTTGCAAGTTAAGTAATAACATACTACTTAGTAAGCTATGTTATTTAATGACATGGGTACCTCTGATAGGGATACTGTTAAATATGCTTTAGGAAAAGGTTAGCATATTTTCTTTCTTTAAAACTGAACGGGATATTGAAATAAAAGTTTTATATTTTTAAATAAGGCACATAGATAGCAAATCCCAAGGAAAGTACAGATGCTTCTACAACCACACAATATGTGATTCCTGCAAAGTCTCTGTTCTGAAACCCTACACACTAAAAATGACATGGTTTGTGAGACAAATCGTGTTGGGGCAGATCACACAAAACCCGTGCAACTTTAGGAAGCAGAGCATAAAGCAGAATGAAGACTGGTGCATCTGGAGGTAACCTGGACAGCTCATACCAGCCAGTCTGGAGGCCCTCTGTGAATGGTCAAGACGTACGGAACAAGGGCATGCACGCTGGTGTGTGGGGGCCCAGAGACAATGTGGTTGGGACTGGGTCTGGAGACAGTGGGGCAGCTTAGGTGGGCACTGAAGGAAGAGGAGCCTCCTCCGAGCCCAAAGCCAGCGTCCAAAGCAAAAGAGCAACGCCTCAGGTGCAAGTGACCTTGTCAACCTTCTTGATATAGGACAGAAAGGGTGCATGAGCAAAAGCCAAGGGGAGGGATTTTTTTTTTTTGCTTTCTTGCTGAAGGTCAAAATTCAACTCCCATAATTCCGGTACCGTACCCAAGAGAATGTGTGTAGGAAAGAATACAACCTGTACACTTATGCTAATGTCATTTAAGCACCAACCACACATAAACTAATTCATATTAAACAATACATACTTTAGCAATCTGTATGAGACTGTATGCAGAATTTTAATGAGGTTGCTGATCTGGTTGTGTAACTCTTAACCCCTCACCCACACTGAGATGTTTAGGGAGAGGTGTGATCATGTTCCCCGTCACCTCAGGTAGGAGAGGAGCATGAAGTCCCTACATATGTCTCCTGTAGCCTAGTGGGTGTGGGAGGGCCCACAGTGGTCTCATGTCTAATTCCTGTCTGGAAAATCTAAAAGGCAAGACACAAGTTAACTAGCCACATTGACTTTGGCAGTCAAGGAGAGCTTACTACTATACGCGGCGGCTTGCATTCTCCGAGTTTTGGAGGCGGGGGTTCATTTCCACCCTGTCCTTTTCAAGAGGGCCGCAAAGAAGGCTAAAGAACCTTCGCAGAAAGTTTCTCAACGTGAGTGATCTGACTTTCAGGAGCTGAGGAAGGAGCCATACATAGAGCAGACAGAGATGACCATTCACTTTAAAGAAACATCTGGTAGAAAAACCCCACAATAAGGGAGCCTGGCAGGGATCATGAACTTGCCTACAAGACAATAACTTGGTTTAAACACCTACCAGACCCAGAGAGTGAGACATTCCTAACAGTACCAGCCTATTGAGAAGGTTCTTGCTCCTCTTGTTCCTCATTCCCCCTTCCTACTCTCCTGGAGGGGTAGGAAACTACATGGGGTTTAGGAATGAGGAAGGAGTTAGAAATAACACAAGGTAGGGATGAAAGAAGTCAACCAGAGCAGGAAGGGGAGAGCCTGAAGACTTTAAGCCAAATCCAGAATCCAGACTTACACAGGACTAGACATTTTGGTTTCTTTTTTTTTAAGAGACAGGGTCTGGCTATGTTGCACTCAGGCTGGAGTGCAGTGGCTATTCACAGGTGTGATCCCACTACTAATCAGCATGGGAGTTTTGACTTGCTCTGTTTCCAACTTGGGCCGGTTCACCCCTCCTTAGGCAACCTGGTGGTCCCCCCGCTCCCGGGAGGTCACTATAGTGATGCCGAATTTAGTGTGGACACCCGATCGGCATGGCGCGCTGTAGCCCAGAACGCCTGGGCTCAAGCGAGCCTCCTGCCTCAGACTGCCGAGTAGCTGGGACTACAGGTGTGCGCCACCACGCCCGGCGACACTTTGGTTTCTAAATTGAGATCTGTATACTATATTTTGGGACTTAAGGTAATTAGAAGCCTTTTACTTAAAAAGAATGACCAGAAAATGGGGCACCTAGGTAGCTCAGTCAGTTGAGCATCCGACTTTTGATTTTGGCTCAGGTCACGACCTTGGTATCATGGGATCACAGGCTCAAGCCCTGCATCAGGCTGGCACTGGGCATGGAGTCTGCTTGAGATTCTCTCTCCCTCTGTACCTACCCCTACTCATTCGCTCCCTATCTCTCTCGAAAAAAAAGGAAAGGAAAGAAAAGAAAAGAAAGAATGACCAGAAAAGTTATGGGCCTCCTAAGTTTTGTTCTAGGGCTCAGAGAAGAGCTAGTCCCAGAGAGCAAGCATAAAAGATGGAGGTAAAATTGCTTTAAGATGATCTACCATGTATTGTGTTTGTTCCACGTAATAGCTACAGCTTTCACTTTTCTCTTATTATAAAGGTAATACATGCATGTAGTAGAATAGTGTGAATAATGAACAAATCAAAATGAGAACATAAAAAGTATTAATAATTTAACTAGACAGAGACAACCTTTGTTAACGCTTTGGTGTACGTTATTTGATTTCCCTTCACACAAGTTTGTCTAGCGTAGCATATCATATGCTTTTTTGCACTGATAAATATTCATTTAACCAAACTGTTGCACAGCTCTATTCCTTAACATAACAGTTTGTGAGTAGCCAGAATATTCAATAAAAAGAGGAACAGGCCTGGTTTTGTGAAAGCAAACCTCTGACAGCTATATAAACCACTTCATTTGACCAAAAAAAAAAAAAAAAAAAAAAAAAAGAAAAGAAAAAAGAAAGAATTAACTGCAAGCCATAAAATACTAGTTTTGTTTGTTTCTAGTTTGCAAAAACCATACAGAGGTGAGTAACCAGATATCCTTTATCAGGCAACATTGAGACAGTCTTGGTTGTCTAGAGAAGTGAGGCTGGGAAGATCTTAAATGTTTTGGCTTTGCCTTCCTTACCCAAAAAGGAATAAAGCAGGCTCAAGAATTTATGGTGCTGGGAACACATCCAAAACTTAAAAATAAAACTGAATTTATAAAGGTCTCTTTTAAATTTCTGCCACCACAAAGTAGGTACTTACTGGGCTATTAAGAATCATCAGGCACTGGTCAAAATGATGATGCTCCATGATTGAATGGCAGTAGAGCTGAGCAAGTGGGTGTTCACTTCTGAAACAGATTTTGTTGAAGAGAGAAAAACAGATTAAAAATTACCCATTTCCCCAACATGTCAGTGTATTAGTGTCTCCTTAATGCTGGTTAATGAAAAAAGAGGGTACTGCACACAATTAACCAAACTAACAGTATTCTCTTCTTTTGCTGAGGAAGAGGTTGAGTTAATCTCTGGGGAATACAGAGTCAAGTTGTTCTCAAATAATCAGTGTAATTAGTGCCAGTTCAGAGTATGAACAATTTCACTGATTTTAATATTGATAAAACAGTAGAAGGAATAAGGACAAAGGACTCATTCTTCTAAGCATGAAAGAAATCTCTGAAATAATTGCACCAATTATATTTTTCAATTTCAAAACTGCAATTAATTTAAAATCTGAGACAAACATCAATGTCAGTGTTTCCTCTGAAATAAGCCTGAAGGTCAGCATCTTCACACGTGCCTACATACCCAGAGAGAGTGGACTGAGATGGAATGATCAGGCGCGAGTGAGGAAAGGCACAGAAAAGGGGCAGAGTCGGCGCACAACCCCCTTTGAAGGCAGGAAGGAGACAGATGAGTCAGAACAAGTGCCCTTTGTGGGATCCAGGTTATTTCAGTGTAGGATATCCTGCTAGATCGTTCATTTGAACTTGGGGAAAACTGTGGAGATCATTTGGCTGAGTGAAGGGAGTGGGAAGGATATTCTACTCAGTTCATTATATGTAACAGGGAGTCACCAATCAAGTTCTAAAGCATGACAAGCACCGTCCTCTGCCTCATATTTCTCATGACCCTTCACATGTGAATATGAAGCATAATTTTCACTATTTTTTTCTTTAAAAGAAGAAGTTAGAGGGGTGCCTGGGTAGCTCAGTGGGTTAAAGCCTCTGCCTTTGGCTCAGGTCATGATCCCAGGGTCCTGGGATCGAGCCCCACATCGGGCTCTCTGCTCAGCGGTGAGCCTGCTTCTCCCTCTCTCTCTGCCTGCCTCTCTGCCTACTTGTGATCTCTGTCTGTCAAATAAATAAATAAAAATCTTAAAAAAAAAAAAAGAAGAAGAAGTTAGAGTTCCTGCCAGTCTCTGTTCCTAAAATTTATAGGACAGGGGTTTATGAATTATAAAGTACAACACAAGTATTAGATAATACAGCTGACCTGTTATTTCTTTATACTACTATTTGAATCAATAATTTATGAATCATTTAATTTGAAGACAGAGAAGCTGCCCAATGCTGAAGGAACGGGACACAGGAAGAAACTGAGTAGAGTCAGAGATGCTTAAGGGAAAACAGAAACAATAAAAGGGAAATAAGGGCAAGAGAACGGGCAACCTCATCTGTTCCTGTTGTTTAATCTATCACTGATACTGCTGACCCCCAGACCTCCCATTTTTTGTGCCGTTATAAGCTTTCCAAGTCAACTCCTGCCTGCTTGTCTGCTTTGCTCCTTCCACATTTAGTGAGTTGTATGATGGACCAGATACTGTGCTTATCATCTGACAACAGGAAGACAACAGATGAAGTAAAATGAGCAGATTTATTAAAGAGAGAGAGAGAGAGAAATTTGCTGGAATCAAAACTGGAGACGACTGAAAGTTAGGAGACTACTGGGAAGCCGGCAGTCCCAGTTCTAGTAATGTTGGTATAAGACAGCCCAGACTCGGGTGACGGAATCCTGCATATTGAGAAGCAGAATTACCTAAAAACTGTTTAGGAGGTAGTAGGAGTTGGCGTGAATCCTGATGTGGGGACCCTAGCAGGGATGTTCGTCAGGGGAAAGTATGCCTGCCACGTGTCTGCCTTGTCATTTACAGACAGAGGGAAAAAGGGAGAGAATGATCAGGGATGGGAGGTGAAGGAGGGGAAGGTGTCTAGTTGAGGGCTGGATCTGTTGATTTTAAGGTGCCTGAGGTCTAGAAAGTACTTGCTCTGTAGTCGGGTCTGGGCTGGAGATGCAGACTTGGAACGCATCAGCCCACACAGGTAATAATCCGCGTCACAGGACTGGATGGGCCGCTGCTGAGGACTGGAGGGCCCAGGGTAGACAGAACGATGGCCTCCCTTCTGTACGTTCTCTACTTTGGCCACAGCCTTTTCTCACCATTCAGACCAGCTATGCTAAAGTCAGCTTCAACATGACAATCGCAGCCTTCCCCATTCCCTTCACATCTAGAGTATCTGCTTATTTTCATTTATGTAAGAAATCCAAGGACATATGGTATTAGTTTAATGTCCATTTTGTTCTGCCTGTTGTTAGCTGTTTATACATCTATTACCTTGTTAGACTGTAAACCTCTTAAGCTCGGTCAGATCTGTTTTCCCTAATGATTATAATTACCATTTACTGAGAGCCTCGAACATGTCAGGCACTGTTGTACTAAGTAGTTTATATTTAATTTTTATTTAATATGGGACATTTCCGTTCTCCACATCCAAATCCTCAGCCCACGTCTGACTCCAGCCACTGATGCACCGTTGAGTTTCGTGTGAGATTTAACAGACTCCCTGTAGGGGTCAATTAGAAGATGCTCTGTCTTCTAGAAGGTTCGTGGCCACCCCACTGTGAGTCCCTCTTGACTCTGCCCGAAGATCTCTGCCCTCACAGGGCAGTTCCCTCTGTCCACGGGAACTCTCGTGCTGCACCCCCACGTGTTGAGCCTAGGGGATGGAGGAGTTAAGGTCCATAGAGGTCATCTTTGACCAATGGGGCACGGGAGCTTGTGGACGGCTGCCCCTCCCTGCTCTGTCCCTGTCCATATACAAACAGTTCTGGGTCTCATTTCCTAAGACTTCTCAAAAACACCTGGCAGGATGGAGCCCCAGCTGCCTGGATGGGTGAACGGCTGGTAGCTCATCCTTCCCTTGGCTTCTCCTTCCCTGTTTCCCACCGGCCGGCCTGCGTTCCTGCTCCCCGGGGATCACATATACAAATAAGCTGTGTGCACACCAGCGTTCATGTCAGGCTGTGCCCCCCCCGGGGGGACCCAGGCATAGACCTCTCTAAAATGGACATTTTAGCATTTATTTTTTAGACAACCAAGAGATCGGAGGGATTATCTAACTTGTTCAAAGTCAATATAAACGGCTGAGCTGGGATTCGAACACCTCCCCTCTCCATGTCATGCTGGCCCAGGACCCCACAAGCACTTTGCACACAGCAGCTGCTCACTGACCTAGTTAGAAGCCGGACCAGAAATGCGATTACGAGGCCGCAATGCGGACAAGTTTAAAATGTTGAGTGCACATCACATTTTTAGACAATGCAGAAAGGACTGTTTCATATTAGAAAAACTTCTCGGGGTGTGGGAGAGATGAATGTAAATTATGTGTGTTTGCCTTTACTTACGTTCTAAAAATATGGATTTATGAATCAATAAAAGGGTGACAAATGCCCCAAGTTTCCTGTTTATAAAAATATTCATGGACACCCATGTATTCTACATCCCATTGCTTTCCACTCTTTCAAACACAAGGCTGTGCTTATTTCTGTGAGATCCTGTCAGAGGGATCTGTGTAAGCCATCACCGCCACCGAATGTTATGCCCCCACTGAAGGTAGTGAGCAGAATGGACTGGACACCCTCCCATATTTTCCTCTTGTCCTGTAGTCGTCTGTCCATCTCTGAGAGCGGCGTCAGGATGCCAGTGCCCAAATCAGAACGATGTTCTAGAAATAGAAAGCCTCAGAAATCAATAGAAAATATAAGCTCTGTGACAAAAACAATGCCTGCTGCCCTAGGATTCCTTTTTATAGACTCTTTACACACCCTGCTTCTACTTCTCGTCCAGGTGGATGGCTCTGAGCTCGGATCTCTTCACTGCTCTTTGTAAACCCTGTCAGCCCCATCGAGTTCTCTACCTCCCACGTTCTCTCCAAATCATCACTGCTATATTTGAGCGACCGCGGGTCATTTTACCTTCACATTCTCTGTGATCACATTAGATGCCACAGATGTTCAAGCTCATGACTCGTTGGGTCTTTTTTTTTTTTTTTTTTTTAAGATTTTACTTATTTATTTGACAGGCAGAGATCAGAAGTAGGCGGAGAGGCAGGCAGAGAGAGGAGGAAGCAGGCTCCCTGCTGAGCAGAGAGCCCTAGCAGGGTTTGATCCCAGGACCCTGAGACCACAACCTGAGCCGAAGGCAGAGGCTTTAACCCACTGAGCCACCCAGGCACCCCTCGTTGGGTCTTTTGACCCACGTTCTTTGACTGCCTTGACCCCACGGATAGTCTCTGTTCATGTCAATGAAACGTATGAGCTTCTTTGTTCCACAGCTGCTAGGTGCTGCCAGCTGCAGTATTTCTGCTGTGGCCTGCTCCATGTCCCACCATGGGACAAAGCAAGATCCTGAATTCAAATGTATGTCCTTAATAGTATCCCTATTTGAAAATGCTAAAATTAGGGCACCTGGGTGACGCAGCTGTCTAAGTGTCTGCCTTTGGCTCGGGTCATGATCTCAGGGTCCTGGGATTGAGTCGTGTGTCGGGCTCCCTGCTCAGCTGGGAGTTTGCTTCTCTTTCTGTCTCTGCCCCAGCCCCTGCTTGTGCTCTGGCACTCTCTCTCACTCTCTTTCTCTCAAATAAATAAATAAAATCCTTACAAAAAAGAGAAAGAGAAAGAAAATGCTAAAAGCTGGAGAGTATCTACTCCGTGCTGGGTACTGTCCCGAGTCCTTTACATTTATTTATACTCCTTAATCCTTGTTAAAACAAAACAAAACAAACTGCAAGACAGACATTGTCATTATTCCATTGCACAGAGAAGGAAATAGAGAGAGGGATATTAAATGAGTAGCTCAAGGTCAGATGGAGTCAGTGTTTGCTTCTGCACCCAGGCGTCTGACCCAAGTCAGCCTTTAACCACGGTAACCATCGTAGCCACTGCGGGGTAGTCTAAGGACTAACTGAACTCATGTATATAGAGGACTAAAAAGAGTTCCCAGTGCCACATGGTAAGGGCCATATTAAGTGTTAACTTCTATTATTATGATTATTGTTAGCTAGTGACATTAGGACTCCTTGACCTTGCAGTTCTCGCATATTGAGAGACTCCAGTCTCTCAAGCCCTCCACCCTAATCGGGAACGATCTCATTTCCGGCTAACAGAGACTACCCAGCTGAACTTCACAAATGGTGATTCCTGTGCCATCTCCCCTGGTGAGGCCCTCGGAGCCCGCTGACCGTCTACTGTCCCCATGCGGGCCTGGACTCCAGCTCACTGCCATTCCTCTGCTAGAGTCGGGGAGACCAGGCCCCAGACCCAGGACACAGGCATGGTCTGATTATGGTTACCAGGAAACTCTTTTATTCCAGTTTTACAGAAACTTGACAAAAAAGAAAAAACCCGTTCCTTTAATCATTTTACCTCTTCTAAATACCACGCTGTTTATTATTTTCTCCTCATTGCCGACACTCCTCCCGCTTCTGCCCTTCTCGTCCCTTCCTCCCTAAGTACACACACATGCACACACTTCCCAGTTCCTCCATTTTCATCAATGGCTCCATCGCTGTTCCAGTTTCTTGGGTCACGAGTCATGATTTCCCCCTTCCTTCATGCATATTAGCATCTGTTTCGTAGTAAATGGAAAAGCACTTCTCCCTCATCTCTTCCTCCCTGTAGCCAGTATGTGAGAGGCACCATGTATGTGGCAGCTGTAACAGCCTCCTGGCTGAACTCCGTGCTCCCGATTATTACCCACTGCACCTTGTATCTGACGTTCAGTCATCCTTCCTTCCTCAGCAAGGTCCTTATGACTCACTGCGATGGCTCCTGATATCTTCACTCTACCACAGCTCGAGCTCGCTGCTTAGTTTTATAGCTCTCCCTCCAAGGGGCTGCTACCTTCTACTTGTTCACGCTCTGACTCTCCATCCCGGTCAGTGGAGCCTTTGGACTCTGCGCTGGGCCAGCCATCGCTGTTCCCTGAGAATGCCTACCCACCTCCAAGTGTTTCTGGGGTATCTTCATTCCCTCTCCTCTCCAAATCCTACCCACATCTCAGGATCCACTTTGTCTCACTTGGTCCTTTGACTGGAGAGGGACTGCACGGGTCTTGACCCATCTCCTCTGCCGAATGCTTACAGTCCTCATTACAAAACACGTCAGCACTTACTGGGTACTTTTCTTATATCGAGCACCACCATTTCATGAGATTACGAAAATTACTTAATTACAGGAACCACATTTTATACTTCATAGCTCTCTTTCTGCCTCACAAAGTGCTGGGCCCTAGTAATTGCCCATTAGCAGGCTGCTTAAAAGGTAGGACACTTTCACTTATTCTTTTATAAAATACTAAACTCGAATCTAACTGAATAAATGCATCCACAACAGTCTTCTTTTACTGACTGCCGGCCTAATGCAAGAGGATTCTCAACATGAGCTGAGGGTCACGCTGTGCTTTCTCTAGTAGATGTCTGTGACATTTTGTCCCCATTACTGCCTGTTTTTAAAATAACAATTTAATATCTATCAGAAACCACTCTTGGTTTTACCCACCCAAATGGGAGAAGAGAGCACAGCAGTGAACTCTTCCTCTAAATATTTCACTGGCATACTTGTGGCTCTCCTCACAATGACAGTTTTCCTACTCAAGGAAGCCATCAAAGGACCAAATAATGGATCCAAACATGGTTTCCTATATATCTTACTTCAAATTAATTTTCTGAAAAGATGTTCAAGAAGAACGAATGACAGGAGAAGTTCAGTTTCTAACTTTGGTATGACATGAGTGCTTTCCATCTTTTTGATATATTAGTTTCATTTCTGTGCCTTCTCTGATTGTAATGGTTTTCTTCACGTAGTGTTTGGTACTGACGAGGCTGGACACGGTACCCCTTTATACAAGTTAGCTCTATAAGGGAATGTTTATGGTACTCTTATTCCCCCAAGAGTCCCCTGGTTATGAAAATCCTCCTGAAGTATTACTCGTTTACCACTAAGGAAAGAAAAAAAAAAAAGCAATATCCCTGGAAAATTCTTGGTTTCCTCTACTCAAACCACAGAGATGTAGGAAGAAATAAAAATCTCTGAAACTCCTTTAACTTTTTTTCTTAAAGTTATTCTTACTTGGTGGGAGTCTGCTTTGTGGGGTGTGTGGAGGCAAGATTCTCCAGTCTATGAATTTTTCCCAGGACTTTTTTTTTTTTTTTTTTTTTTTGAAGAGAAGATGACGTTTCTCCAGATGTTTTTCCGGGTAATTATTTTTAAATAAACAAAGGAAAAAAATAGCTGAGTGTTTTTTTCACTCTAAAGCAGGGCAACATGGCATCTTAGAGCCAACCATACACTAATAATATTATGTTCAGCTTTGAGGTATGCAGGCAATATACACCACTGTCTTGGATCTTCTGGCTGTGTATGACCCACACTAAACATCTTTCCATGTCGTTTTTCCCTTTCGTAATTACTCCGTGTCAACATGAGACTCAGGAGCACAATCGCATGGCAGAGCACATAGGACAAAGGACATGGCATCCAGCCTGTCCTCCAAAACGTTTCCTCTTTAAGTTCAGATCTTAAAGAGGAAACAGCCAGTCTCTGACAGTTGGGCAAGAGCTTGCCATCTTTTCCCATCAAAGGTCAGCAGAGGACATGGTGGCCGCATCACTACAATTCTTGTTATATGAAGTTTTCCGTTTATTTAAAGGGAATGTGATTTGAGAGCTCTCTGAAATTTCCTCGAGATATCAGACATCTGGAACTTCCTTAAGGGGTCTCCCCGTTTGCTGCCTCACTTGCATACCTAAAGAAATGCTCAGTAGTGAGAGATTTTGCCATTAAGATGTAGGCTTCTCAACTCTGTTGCTATGAGTAAATAAACATGTCCCAGTGGCTCAAAAATCTGACAAGTGATGTCACCTTTATCTCATTCGTCATTGCAAATGTCACTTAAGGATGGCCCGGGAGGGAGGAGCCTGAAATGCTTGTCTCCAGTTAGTATCTGCTCTGAAAAGCAGCCAAAAAGCAGGCTTTTGATGTTGACAGGACCATCACTAGCATCTGCTGCTAAGACTTAACACTTAAATACCCGACAAAGTGCGTTCCACCCGCTATCAATACATGTTAGCTCTTAAAACTCACATCAACCCTATGAGGTAGGTAAGCTATTATCGCCATCGTACAGATCGGGAAATTGAAGCATAGAGAAATCAGCTCCTTTGCCCAAGGTCACACGGGAACCACGTGGCAAAGGGAGGGTCTGCATCCTGTCTGACTGCAGGCCCCAACTTGCCTTCACTAAGACCAACAGCCTCCTTCTACTGAGTGCTCACTAAGTACTCAGGATCGAGCTAAGCACTTTTCAGATACTATCTTCTCTATTTCAGGGTAAAATTCTTTTTTGAACTCGTCTTAATATACTGTTTCCTAATGAAGCTCTTAAGCTGGGTATACATAAACCAAAGCAACACTCTTGGTAATTGTCTCGTGAAAGAAGATTCTCAACACAATGGTTTTTTGAATTTTAGGCCAGAAACGTTACCAACACAATATTGGATTTAGATTTTTTTTCCATTTCCCTTAAGTAAAACCAGAGTATGTTGTGGGGCCTCAATCAATTGAAATCTGGTACCATCAAATTTTGCTGTGGTTTTACTTTAAAAAAGACAGCCTTAGGGGCGCCTGGGTGGCTCAGTCTGTTAAGCGACTTCAGTTCAGGTCATGATCTCATGGGTCCTGGGATGGGGCCCCGAGCTGGGCTCCCTGCTCAGCAGGGAGTCTGCTTCTCCCTCTCCCTCTGCTCCTCCTCACTGCTCGTGCTGTGCTCTCTCTTGCATTCTCACGCTTTCTCCCCCCAATAAATAAATAAATAAATGAATAAAATCTTTTAAAAAAAATTAAAAAGACAGCCCTCCAATTTTTTTTAAAAGATTTTATTTATTTACTTGACAGACAGAGATCATAAGCAGGCAGAGAGGCAGCAGGCTCCCCACCGAGCAGAGAGCCCGATGCGGGGCTCGATCCCAGGACCCTGGGATCATGACCTGAGCCAAAGGCAGAGGCTTTAACCCACTAAGCCACCCAGGCGCCCCACCTCTCTGATTTAAAAGAAAAGTTTAAAAGTTCTTTAGCTGGAGAAAAGGTGCCTTACCGCTGGATGTAAGAGTTATTCACACCCCGGTGGTCCAAGTCGTGGCTGAGAGCCGCGATGAGCAGCGCGAGGATCTCCAGGTCAGTCAGCTTGCTCTGCTCCACGGAAGATGTCCGCAGTAAAGAAAGAAAGACCACCTGGTGAGTTTCATTATTCTACCTCTGTTCACAAATCACATGCTTGTTTTCCGAGTGCTTTCCGCACTTAGGGTCACAAAGGACTCAGGCTAGAATCCTATTCTGCAGGGAATTAGCGGTACTTTGTCTTCAGAAGGGGATTATTATAAATGTCATTTATCCACACAAAAAGGGGAAGTGCCTCAAGCAATCAATCATCAGTCCACCTACAGTAAAATAGCATTAACTCTTCATTCTCTACATCTATGTGGAATCATCAAAATAAACTTTAATTGCTGTCTCTCTGCCTTCGAGCTGCCTGCGGATTCTGCTGCTCTCGCTCTGCTGGTAGCTGCTGGATCCTCAAGGAATGGAGACAATGTGAATATTAAGCAAAACAATACATAAAAAAGAGGACTGGAAGTGAAAAATCTGGCCTTAAAAGGTTGCACAATATGTTCCAAAGCCAAACAGAAGTTATTTTGGTAATATCTGTCATTTGTATTATTTATCCTGCTGCTCTCCTTCATCAGTAAAAAAACAAAGTTGAACTCATTATCAGCTCCACTTTGCTGGAAACTCTCAACACTCTACATAGTATGTTTATAACATTAGACAAAAAATCATCATTTTGTTATTCTTCATAAAAAGCATGGACAGTCTTCAGCTGTATAATCCTGATGACCTTTCCACAGCCCAAAATAAGTTGATCCTATTTTTTTTATAAATGTTTGCTATGGCAGGGAAATACTACTATGGTATTTCATATGGCCTCTTAGACAACAATTCCTTCTTTTAGCTCTAGCCAGTTAAAATGTGCTCCCTATGGAAAGAGAGACAGAGAATAACAGTTTTAGAATTTACTTTAAAAAAAAAAAAAGCATGGAAGCTCTGAATGAAAAACAGTTATTTGATGGATGCCTGGAATCACTTACCTAGAACTAGTCAATTCCCACTGAAGTTAGAACCTAAGACAGAGCTATGGATAAAATATGGCCTGGAAAGGAACGAATTACTTGAACGCTTTCTGCGTTGATCTTCCTTGTACACAGTCTCCGGTCAATGTAGATGATATTAAAACCCTTTCCGCGAGATGCGACTCAACAAAATTTAACTGAGTGCTCCAGAGAAAATGTGATAGAGAACGCTGTAATTAGCTATGAAGCCACTTGAGTGGTTTTGGAGGAATTCTACTATGGAGCAGGTTGAATGGGAACACGAGAAATTTGATACTTTTTCTTATACTGAAGAAAATTCTTCTGGAGAAAGTATTTGCCAAAAGACTATTAAATTTAACATGAAGTTATTTTGAAGATTTTTAAAAATAGGCCATATATACTACATATGGAAGAAAATTAATAACTAAGTATTTTGCCATTCTAGTCTTCTTCAATTGACAAGATGTCATTTATTTTCTAAGTGGCAACAAATATTATTCCAGTCATCGTTACTGACTGCACACTAAAAAAAAGAAAGAATATGCTGTAGATTTTACTACCAAAGCAAGAAGTCTTAAATATAAGAACGGCTCTAAAAAGTACCTGAATCTTGCCTGCTTTTAGAGCAGCAAACATGCACTGAGCTGTATTAAAGGCGTGTCTCCAATTATGATAGGCAACATTCTTCCGATAATTCTTCTTAACACTTAAAATCCACCTGCAAAGAACCTTTAGGAAACAAAGCATAAGTAGTAAAAATACTTGCTAATATCACGTGTTTACTATGTTCCAGGCACTGTACAAAGCCTTTACCGCTAACCCTCAGGACTCTGGGGGAGGCACTACTACTCATATAATTTCACAGATGAGGAAATGGACAGAGTGGTAACTCGCCCAAGGTCATGATGCTTGTAAAGGGAGGGGCTAAAATTCAAACTTGAATAGTCTGACTTTAGAGCCCACCATGCTGACCACCATGCTAACTAAACAAGATGTAAAATGTTAGAGAGCCCTAAGGAAGGTATTTTTTGCATAGGTAGGGAGGGCACTGACTAGCTTTTTAAAAGATACCGTGTTCATGGGCCATCAGGAGAATCCAAATAGATAACTATGTATGAATTCACTTTTAGAGAGTCATGGAAATAGTGGCTCTCAAGTTCTATTCATGTTCCTGGTTTTTAGTTCTTTAAAGGTATTAGGTGCAAGGCTGTGCAGATGGGTTGGGGGCTGAGATACAAAGCACATGGCCAAGCACAGAATGGAGCTCCCAAGTCCTGAGACAATCAGCAGGTCTTTTGTCCCTTTTAAACTATGTTTAAGTATTCAGGCAGAGTTACTGCTTGGTTACAAAGAAGTAATTTTTAAAAATATATATGCAAAATAAAGCCCTGGGGTCCCCGTGAAAAAGATTTATTTTAAAAGATGGGAAAAAAAAAAAAGGACAGACTTCAGAAAAATCTCAAAAGCTGGGTTTAATTCAACTTCTAAGTAGTATATTCAACAAAATCCCCAGAGACTCTTGGGCCCTAAGCATGGTTATTTTTTGTTTGTGTTAGCATCAGAGTCTGTCTCTCTTCAATTCTGAATGATTTACTATACTTTGGGGGATCTGTAAAAATAAATATGTGCTTCTTCCTACGTATATCACTGGAGATACTTCAAACACAAAGAGCATTGCCCTGGGGTGTGGAAAAAGTACCAGGGAAAAGAACGTTGCTCTAACAATATGCAACACAGAATGACTGGCTGCAGAAGTAGGCCAAAAACAAGGTTCCTTCTTTGTTGGTAGAAATTGCTTATACAGGATTTGGTGGGAAATGGGTGCTTTCATAACCCTCCTTTTCTTTTTCGGTCTTTTTGTTCCTGTTCTATAACGCGGTTCATAGGGAATTCTGGTAACAAGCAACTCGAATGTCCCCTAGCTCTTGCAGCTCCAAGTCACCTTATTCAGCAGAGGATTTCTGTGTGTCTAAGACTGGCATGTGTTAATCCCAAGTCCACTGCAGTTTCTTTCATCGTGACCATTTCTGAACAAAACCAGCTAGAAAGATGATAGTTCCCTTTTATTGGCAGAATTTAAGTAAGGACTCTGAACTTGCTTTGACGTGCTTAGAAACTATAAAGTGTTACAGAAAATTGCTGGTAATGAATTAAAGAATCAAGGAAAATAAGCAGGAAAACCCAGAAATTTAACCTATGAATATCTCTTTACTAATCATAAATCTGTAGATATAATTAAATGGGCACATATATTATGTAATGTTAAATAATGACCAAAATGACTCTTTGAAATAGTAATTCCTGATGGACTATTCTATTATGCTTCTAATAACATGGGCCTAAGAGGACTGGGTGATCCAATGGATACAGTAGTTAGGAACTAAATTTAAGTACAGTTTTGGATTCTATTATCAGGATAATCTTTTAAAAACATGGGTTTTTTGAGTACAGTTGACACACATTGTTACATTAGTTTCAGGTGCACAACATAGCGGTTCAACTTCTCTATACATCGTGCCCTGCTCACCACAAGTGTAACTACCATCTGTCACCATACAACCTTATTACAATATCACTGACTATGTTCCCAGTGCTGTGCCGCTTTACTCTGGTGACCAACTCATTCCATAAGTGGAAGCCTGTATCTCCTACTCTTCTTCACTCATCTTGCCTATCCTCCCCAACCTCCTCCTCTCTGGTAACGATCAGTTTGTTCTGTGTATTTATAAGTCTATCGGGATGTTAACAGCATTTAGGAAAATTACGGTCAGATCTCCTCAGTGCTTGGTGGATATGTCTGGCATGTTCAAATCCACAATACAGTCTTCTGTACGGGATTACTGAATAATTAGGCGCAAGGTGGGTGACGCTAGGGAGCATGCTCAACACACTGATCAATCTCCAACAATGACAAAGTCTTCCTATGTCCTGAGGGGCAGACTCGAGATGCTCTGGGAGAAAGAGAAGAACCAGAAAACAGCTCAGTTTCTGTCCTCAAGAATCTCAATCAGGAGTGAAAATGATAAAAGTGCACATATAAAAGGAATAAATAAAATTGAGACTACAAACTGTCAACAGTATTCTAAGTGGTATGAAGTCAAAACTAGGGTTGAGTCAGGCTCTGAGGAAGAGGAAGCGTGCTGTGGCAAGAAGTGGAGAAGCCTTGCAAGTGGGGCAGTCCATTCAGACTATCCATTCACATCACATCACATCACATCAGGCAGTCCATTCACATCAGAGAGGAATGATGTGAAAGATGGAAGGTGGAAATAAGCATAGCCCATGCAGATTTGTTCAAGTAGAGTCAAGAGTCTGTTTCAGAGGTCAGCTGGAGCAATGGCTGCCATGTTTGTAGGAGAGTAACTCAAGATTTGGAGGACAAAAAGGGACATGAAGATTTGACAGATCTTTCAGTAGGAAAGATTCTTTGTCAGGGCAGCTTCATGATGCCAACATCCTCTCCAGCAATAACATTTTAATTTTATCACCCTAAAATTACACTGACTAATATCTCAAATAAACACGACAGGAGAGTAACTAGGGCAGGAAGGCCAATCAGAATGACTGTGGTATTCAAGTTGATGTTGGCCAGAATCAGAGAGCAGTTACTCAAAAAAAAAAAAAAAAAAAGAGTAAATGAATGAGACATTGAAAAAAAATACCTGTCTAATGAACAAAAATTCAAGAAAAGGTAAGAATAAAGATTGCTAAAGAATTCTGAGTGACTGGGGCACCTGGGAGGCTTAGTCAGTTAAGTGTCTGCCTTGGGCTCAGGGCTCCCTGCTCAGCGGGGAATCTGCTTCTTCCTCTCCTCTCTCCCTCCCTGCTTGCACGCACTCTCTCTCAAATAAATAAATTGTTAAAAAAAAAAAAAGAATTCTGATTCACTATCATCATATACAACACTCACACGCGATCTGAAAACTTACAGGTTTTTAAGAAATAAGAAATCAACTTCTAAAAATTTCATAAATAAGTATAAGGATCAGATTGCTTTGTTCTGGCTGGGCCCTTTCAACTGATCACTGCCAGTTTAACGTATGGGAAATCTCAGAACGGAAAGGGATTTGAAATGCTGTCTTGCTTTTTAAGGTCATGTAACTAGCAAGAAGCAGAACTGAGTTTCACATTTAGAATTGGCTCTAAGTGAGGTCTTTAGTCCATTAATAGAAAAGGCATTTAAAAAGGAACCCTACAGCTTCCCATAGAGAAATCTACGGGGTGATACAATAAGAAGCAAAAACATCACGGGACACAGGAATACACATGTGTACGCCGCATACAAACAGTCACATTGTGGGTGCGCGTGTCATTCTCACAACTGCCACCAGCGAAGTCACACCATTATCCCAATTAACAGACCGTGAAATGGAGACCGTGAGAGAGTAATCGCTTAAAGAAATAAGAGTGAATGACCAGTAGAGCTAGAACTCACAATCCATCGTCTTTCTACTCTTCTCATGTTATCTGAACTTCAAACCGGGGCAATAACCACTGAGAAGTGTTCTTGAGAGCTTCCTGAAATAATCACATAATATGATGTCCCTCCATCAACATGAAGGGTGAGGTATTATTAGAGCCCAGAGACGGTCGTTCTTTGTTTTCACCCAAGAGTCACGCCAACTTTGGCTACATTTAAGAAAGAATACCCCAAGAATTCCATCCATGGAGCTGTGTTCACCTAGCTGCATGAGGCCTTCCTTTTCATTCCCAGCTGTGAGGCTTTTGAGAGCAGGGACAGCTCTTTGCTGAAATGAAGACTTAGCACGGTGCTGGGTACACTGTATACATTAATAAAGCTTCATTTTATGAATTTGTGGATTACAGTCGAGACCTTCAAGGTATTTACATTTCCAGACAGGAGATCTGTTTAAGACTAGAAATCCGACGAACCAGAACAAAAATTAACTTTCAAGGCAAATTACTACATTTTCTTCCCCAAACAATCCTTTCTCTTCTCCCTTATTCTTCGATGCTATACACATAGCTATCCCCTAGTATCTCCAGATGGGTATGAGAGGATACTGACTGAAGTCCTGTTGTTTTCTGAGAGGTGACTAAAGTAATCGGCAGGGGGTAAAATCAGTTTTCATGCCCCTCCCAACATGGGTTACCCCTGTTCAAACCACAGGCTTGGCCTCACATCAAGCGCCTGGAGTCCCTAATTTCCAAAGGAGTTCACTGTGTTTTGGTCCTTCTCTGAACCATACCATGTTATCATAACCTCTGGGATAGGATCAGGTTACTTCCCTGTTTACAACTCCTCAGTGACTCACCATTGTTTTCAGGATAAAATCCACATTCCTCTGACTAGCTCACAGGGATATATATAATTTGCTTCTTACTTTCCTATCCAGTAGCTTCCCTCGCCACGCTCACTCCCTCCACAGTGCCCCGGCAGCCCCAGCCCCAGCCCCACTCTCCCCTCCTGCTCACACCCTGCTCCCACTGCTGGGAGTGCTCTCCCTGTTCTTCAACTTGGTGCTTGACAAATAGTAAGAACCCAGTAAATGTCATTTTCTTTAAAAATCTCAGGTAGGCATTAGGTGACAGTGTATTGATTAATTCTCTCTCTCACACACACATACACATACATGCGCGCACGTGTGTGCGGGCGCGCTCTCTCTCTCTCTCTCTCTCTCCTCCAAAGGAACACGACTGTATTCCTACCTCATGTTTCATCTGGAAGTTCTGCACAAGGTTGAGGTCAGTGAACATCCGAATTGTGCACAGTGCCGTTTCTAGGTCAGACAGCTCAAAGTCACTGAAGCTGAAGTCAGTAATTTTAAGTGTCTGAGCAGATGGTACCACAGCGGCCTTAGGTAAGAGAAGAACAAAATGAAGTGGAACTGTTAATTTTTTAAAGCAGCGGTGATTCACAATGTTTTCTCACTTTACTACAGGGAAATAGCACATTGTGGTTACTTTTTCTTTTTAAAGTATACCCTAGAAATCTTTGGATAAAGGAGCTACTTTTGTTTTTGTTTTGTTTTGTTTTAAAATGAGTCACTTGGGGGTAACGAATATGGTTCCAGGTAGGTTAGGTGGAGGAGGGAGGGTGGCTGCCCGGAGGTTGTACCTAGAACAGTAAGCAGAACTAAGGACTCCAAGGATCTGGCCCCTTCATACCTCCCCAGTCTCAGCCATTCAACAGATAGTTATGGAGGAATTATTCTGGCCTTAACCCAGTACTATGAGCTAGGGATCAGGTAGGGAACAAGACAGTGATAATGCTCTGAGTATTTTCTGATTAACTGGCAAGACAGTCTTACTCAGCAGAGACTCTAGCTCTATTTTTCAGGTACAGAACCTTAAGCACAAGGAGGCTAGCTGCCTTACCCAGAGTGGCCCAGCTGGTTAATCCAGGCAGACTATTCTGTTTTCAGATTTGACACAATCTCTACTGCGGAGATGAACAGAAGCCAATTCACTCAAGCCTAATCATAAGACTCACCCAGGGTGCCCATTGAAAAAAAAACAAACTCAGTGATTCTGATTCAGTAAATCTGGGATGGGTCTTGAGAAGCCAGTTTTTATTTTCTGGAGGGGGATCTCTTTTTTAATTAATACTGTTGGTTTTGAATTGATAATCATTTAATTGTAGTAAACACTTGCAATTTCTTCAAATATACCTCTTTTCATCACTGTTCATTTGTACCTCCGGCTTCTCCTACAAAGCACCTACTCCCTTCAGCTGAACTGATGGACTCCTTTAAGGCACAGCTCGCATCCAAAGAAAGGTTAAACGCCCTTCAATGCAGACCCCACTTTGGGAATATCTGCTTAATTACAGGAAGTTCATTGTCATGTAATTTCCTGTTTATCTGTCTCCTAAGTCCCCTGGGACCTGTAGGCAGGACTGTATCTTACACATCCCTGTATCCATCCATCGAGAATGCTGACGGATACAGCTTTGATAACTGCTAACATGAAGATTTATTAAATGCGCAAGAGGGGAAAATCTTATTCCCTTCACTTAACATGAGTCATAAGTTCCAGTTTTAAGGTCCCAAAACCACCAAGGAGGGTGAAGCTCATGAACCTGAGTTGGAAAACTAGCAGACCTAGTGAGTGCATTCCAATCTGTTATACTATATAAAAACTGGGAGATTTCAACAACGACAACAAAAAATGGATTTCTGGCTTCTGAGAAGTCAGGCCACTCTGAGCCCCAATTCTCATGAAGTAATACTACTGGCCAAGGCCAAGGCCAAGGCCAAGGCGCCTGCCTCCCTTGGATAGCCCAGAGGTGTCAGGCTTCTCTCTTTGATTTTCTGCCGGGCCCGGTGGGCATCAGAACTTGCAGGAACCCCCACCCCTCCAACCCTCTTGACCATTTTCCCTGTCAGTGCTTTAACTGCTTTAGCCAGATTGGGCTGCCATTCACCTGATGAAAAGAGGCTTTAAGTTGGTGCCAGGCAGAGGGAAGACAAATTAGGAAATCTGAACCCGGCTCCTTCCTTTTAATGTCTTTTCCTTGACTCCCTCCAAACCCCTGTTTTCCTAGGAGTGTCTAAGATATCACTACTCTGCTTTTCCTCCATTGTTTCCAAAGCAAAAAGGCCAAAGTAATAAAATCTTACTGAGCAATGCACAGCTTTCCCGTACCAATCTCGGGGCACTTGCCCATTCTCCTGCTCTCCTGACCTTCACATGGTACTTACATATATCGGACACGTTTAAACTTTAATGTCACCCTCTTCATAGTCCAGACTAAGACTCTTTTCCCAAGCCCAACATTCACGAGAAAATATGCATTCTTTTGAGACAGTTTCACAGGCTACTGCGTGGGCTGAAATGGGGAAGCGAGGAGGATTTAACATGTTTAGATAAAGGGCTCCATTGTTTACAGCAGCCTCAGAGATGAGGCTCAGAGATGAGAGCCCTCAACGGCTGGGCAAGCCCGAAGTGCGGAGGTGGGAATGAGCCCACCTTGTAACTCAAAGCAGACTGCAGCTGCTTCCCAAAACGGGCTGTGCTCCACGAGAGAACAGATGTTTTCTTTTCTTTTTTTCTTTTTTTTCCTTAGGGCATCATTACTCTTACAGAAGTTGTCTTTCCTCCTTCCACAAAGAATATTCTAGATGCTATGGGATCAGCCAACACAGCTGCTAAAGACAGCCAACACAGCTTGCGCCTCTCTCCTTGACTCTCGAATTCCCAACCTCTCTACGGAGAGAAAACAGTCTTGTCTTGGGCGTGTTCAGTCACCCCACACCACGACTCAGCCTCTCCGAGCAGACCCTGGTGGGGACACGCAAATGTTTTCCTTGGGAACCTTGTGCTCAGTGATACAGAGGTTCAGCATTCTCAGAACTGATTGCTAGCCAGCCGTGAGCACGTTGGAGGTCACTTACAGCCCTTGCAAACTGCCTCTTTGACGACTGCGGGGCAATTCAACTTTCTGTGTGTCTTGAAATGGCTTGGGATAAAGGTGATTTTAAATAAAACTTATTGCCTGTAATTCTTACCATTTCATAAAGCAAGAGGAAATTCTTCATTTAAGTCACCTTTTTATGACCCTTTATTTCTAATACTTCGGTCCCTTTACACCATTTTTGCAAAATTTTTTAAAACACAACCGACTCCGGAAGTGAAATTCACTAAGGGTGAAACTAAGCCTATCTTTCGGAGTAAGACTGGACTGGGCTAAAGGAAGCAGTATTCAGAGTTTTTAAAATATTTTAATTTCTTATTGTTCTTAACTCAGAAACAGTTGTTCTGAATGCCATCTGATAAGGAGCTAAATATTAAAGTGATCACAATTAGCTAGATTAACTACCACATTTACATTTCAGCATTAAACAATGATCATAAAAGAACAATTTTAAAGCAAAGTGAAGCGCATGGTAAAAATGTATGTTTTCGGGGCACCTGAGTGGCTCAGTCATTTAAGGGGACAACTCTTGACTTTGGCTCAGATCATGATCTCAGGGTCATGAGATTGAGCCCCATGTTGGGCTCTGCACTCAGTGAGGTGTCTGCTTGTCCCTCTCTCTCCCCTTTAGCCTTTCCCTGCCACTCTATCTATGAATAAAATCTTTAAAAAAAGGTATGTTTTCTATTAAGGGTTCTTAGTCCCAATGTTCCACTGACTTTATTCACCCTCAACAAGACATTCAACCTCTCTGTTTTCTCATGTAAAACGAGGGGTTGGGTTAGAGTGTCTCCGAGGTTTAATATTCTGAATTTACACTGTATTTATCTCTCTGCCCAGAGGACTCCAGGATCTCTTATTGCCTCCTCACTTTGGAACGAAGTTACCACCCAGTACGTGGCATCTGAATCTTCCCAGTGACTTCCCTGTACAGGGCTCCATCTCCTGTCTGGGACCCTCTCCTCAGTTAAGGGAAATGGGTGGGTACACCTTAGCTGTTACGTTATGTTGTGTCTTTCATGCTTGATTCCACATTCATGTCACTGTCAGGCCTCCTCACACATGAGAGAAGGGATCGTCCACAACTCCTGGCTAAATAAGGGCCACAACCTCCGTGTGCGTGTAGAGGAGGATTAGACAGGGTAGCATCTCGACCTGTGCAGGAATGCTCTAAATGAAAATTCGAGTTTCCTGAAATTGCCATTTGTATTTTTGTGGGGAAGGGTAAGGGAGGAGGCCTAAAGTTTTGCCATTTGTTTTTTAGGTTAATTAATACTCTTTCTCACCTCCAGCCCTCTTTAACCGTTTTTCCTCTGCTTAGAACGCACCACTCTCCCCAAGTTTTCATAAGCTAGTTCATCTCTCCTCTTTCCCAGCTGCACCAGGGAAACACTCACCGGTGTGTCTCTTTGGTAGATATTATACCAAGATTCCATGAGCATCTATATCAACCTTCTGCTAGTGAGCCTTCATTTTCTGAAGAGTCTAGAAAGCTCAAAAATAAATTTCTGTGACTCCCTTGCAGCTAGGGTTCCAGACTGATTCTGGTTTCGTCAGTGAGGTACAGACACACTTTGTTTCACTGCGCTTTGCAGATGTTGTTGTTTGAACCAACAGAAGATTTGCGGTAACCCTGCATCAAGAAGTGTCACTACTATTTTCCACTAGCATTTGCTCACTTTGTGTCTCTATGTCACATTGTGGTAATTTTCACAATATGTTAAACTTCTTCATTATCATTACATTTGTTATGGTGATCCGTGATAAGGGATCTTTGATGTAACTACTGTAATTGTTTTGGGGCACCATGAACTGTGCCCATATAAGACAGTAAACCTAACCGGTAAATGCTGTGTGTGTCCTGCTGCTCCGCCGACCCGCTGTTCCACCATCTCTCTCTCTCCTTGGGCCTCCCTATTCTCGGAGACAATATAATAGTGAAATTTGACCAATCAATAATCCTGCAATGACCTCTAAGTGTTCGAATGAAGGAAGAGTTGCACGTTTCTCACTTTAAATCAAAAGGTAGAAATGATTGATCTTAGTGAGGAAGCCATGTCGAAAGCCAAGGTCAGCCAGAAGCCAGGCCTTGTGCTCTAGTTGGCCAAGTTGTGAATGCAGTGGAGGAGTCCCTGAAGGAAAGTAAAGGTGCTACTCCAGTGAACACACACATGATAAGAAAGCAAAGTAGCCTTATTGCTGATAGGGAGAAAGTTGCAGGGGTCTGGAGAGAAGATCGAAGCAGCCACAACATTCCATTAAGCCAAAGCCTAATCCAGAGCAAGGCCCTCACTCTCCTCAGTTCCATGAGGGCTGAGAGAGGAAGCTAAAGAAAAGTTTGAAGCTAGCAGAGTTCGATTCATAAGGTTTAAGGAAAGAAGCCGTCTCCATGACATAAAAGTACAAGATGAAGCAGCAAGGGCTGACAGAGAAGCTACAACAAACCATCCAGAAGATCTAGCTCAGATCATCCGTGAAGGCGGCTACACCGAACTACAGATTTCCAATGTAGATGAAGCGTATCTTATTGGAAGAAGGTGCCCGGTAGGACTTCTGTAGCTAGAGAAAAGTCATTTGCAAATATCTCCCTCCACTCAGTAGGTTGCCCTTTTGTTTTGGTTTCCTTTGCTACGTAAAACCTTTCTCCTTTGATATAGTCTCATTTGTTTATTTTTCCTTTTGTTGCCCTTGCCTGAGGAGACAGATCCAAAAAAATATCGCTGGGACTGATGTCAAAGAGTTTACTGCTTATGCTTTCTTTCAAGAATTTTGTGGTTTCCACTGTCACATTTTCAGTTTATTTTTGTATATGGTGTATGAAAGTGGTCCAGTTTCATTCTTTCCCATGTATCTGTCCAATTTCCTCAACACAATTTATTGAAGAGACTGTCTTTTCACCACTGTATTCTTACCTCCTTTGTGGAAGATTAATTGACCATATAAGCATGGGTTTATTTCTGGCCTCTCTATTCAGCTGCATTGGTCTGTGTGTCTGTTTTGTGCCAGTATCATAATGTTATGATTACTTAGCTTTGTAGTATACTTTGAAAACAGGGAGTGTGATTCCTCCAGCTTTGGTCTTCCTTCTCAAGATCACTTTGGTTAATTGGGGTCTTTTGTGGTCCTGTGCAAATTTCAGAATTAGTTGTTCAAGTTCTGTGAAAAATGCTCTTGTTATTTTGATAGGGATTGCAATGAATCTACAAATTGCTTTGGGTGATATGGACATTTTAACAATATTAATTCCTCAAATCTATAAGCACAGGTTGATTTTTCCATTTATTTGTGTCTTTACTTTTTTTCACCAAGGTTTTACAGTTTTCAGAGAACAAGTCTTTTATGTCTTTGGTTAAATTTATTCCTAGGTAGTTATTCTTTTTGATATAATTGCAAATGGGATTGTTTTCCTAATTTCTTCCTAGTACTTTGTTATTAATGTACAGAAATGCCACAGATTTCTATATATTAATTTTTTATCCTTCACTGAATTCATTTATTAGTTTTTTGATGGAGTTTTTAGGCTTTTCCCTATATAGTATCAAGCCATGTGCAAATAGTGAGTTGTACTTTTTCCTTTCCAATTTGGATGCCTTTTACTTATTATTTTTTTGCTTGATTCTCTGGCTAGGACTTAGAATACTATGTTTAATACAAATGGCATGAGTGGGCATCCTGTCTTATTTCTAATTTTAGAGAAAAACTTTTCAACTTTTCCATACTGAATATGATGTTTGCTATGGGTTTGTTATACATGGTCTTTATTATGTTGAGGTATGTTCCTTTTATACTCACTCTGTTGAGAGTTTTTAATCATAAGTGCATGTTAAATTTTGTTAAATGCTTTTTTTCACATCTATTGAGATGATCACATGATTTTTACCATTCATTTTATTAATGTGGTATATCACATTGATTTGCAGATATTGAATTATCCTTGCATCTCTGGAATAATCCCACTTGATCATGGTGTTCCTTTAGACATAAAGTTAGATTATTTTTTGAACTTTATCTTGTTTCTTGAGGTAGGCCTATATGCTTTAACTTTTCCTCATAGACTTGTTTTTGCTCTGTCCCATATATTTTGGAATGTTGTATTTCCATTTTCATTTGTCTCTAGGAGTTTTTTTGATTTCCTCTTTGGATTCCTCATTGACCCATTGGTTGTTTAGTAGCCTATTGTTTAGCTTCTATGTGCTTGTGTTTTTTCCACTTTTCTTCCTGTAATTGATTTCTAGTTCCATACTGTTCTGGTGGAACTATCAGTTGATAGTTTTGTAGGGGCTCCCTTGTATACAACTAGTTGTTTTTCTCTTGCTGCTTCTAACATGATCTCTTTAACTTTTGACACTTGGATTATAATGTGTCTTGGTGTGATTATCTTTGGATTCTTCTTTTTGGGGCTTTCTGTACTTCCCGGAGTTGGATGTTTTCTTCCTTCACCAGGTTAGGAAAGTTTTTAGGCATTATTTCTTCAAACAGGTTTTCTGTCCCTTTCTCTCTCTCTTATCCTTCTGGGACCCCTATCTGAGTGTTAGTATGCTTGATGTTGTCCCTTCAACTATCCTCATTTAAAAATTTTTTTTCTTTTTGCTCTCATTGGGTGATTTCCACTCCCCTGTTTTAGAGAAGTTGATTTGTTCTGCATCATTTCTGTGGATTCCCTCTAGTGTATTTTTAATTTCAGTTATTGTATTCTTTCAGCTGATAGGCTCTCTTTTTGTATTTTCTATCTCTTTGTTGAAGTTCTCATTGTATTCATCCATTCTTCTCCCAAGATCAGTAAGCATCTTTATAACCATTTCTTTGAACTCTCTGTCTGGTAGATTATTTACGTCCATTTCATTTATTTCTTTTCTGCAGTTTTATTTATTTATTTATTTATTTGTCAGAGAGAGAGAGAGAGGGAGAACACAAGCAGGCAGAGCAGCAGGCAGAGGCAGAGAGAGAAGCAGGCTCCCTGCTGAGCAAGGAGCCCGATGTGGGACTCGATCCCAGGACCCTGGGATCATGACCTGAGCCGAAGGCAGCAGCTTAACCCACTGAGCCACCCAGGCATCCCAATCTTTTCTGCAGTTTTATCTTGTTCTTTCATTTGGAACATAATCTTCTGTCTCTTTTTGCCCGACTCTCTGTCTGCTTCTATGGATTAGGTAGATCAGTTAGGTCTCCTTGTCTTGAAGGAGTGGCTTTATGTAGGTGTCTTATGGGACCCTGAGGTGCAAATTCCCCTGGTCACCCACCTCCTCTGGGTATGGCAGGGTGGAGGACCACTCACTGGTTGTTGTAGGGTGAGGTTACCTGGGGCTGTGCCATTGTCACCGGTCAGGGGTGGTGGGGTGGAGTCACTTGGGAGGAACACAGGCCAGGGTGGGTGGGCTGCAGGGAAATGCCAGGGCAGGGCAAGCAGTACTAGCACTGTAGATGGAGAATGTCAGAAATGATACCTGCGAGGCAGGGCAGCTTCTCAGGGTAGCCAGATAAAGGGGAGAGAAAAAAAAATGGCATCCACTAGTATTTCTATCCCTGGAGAAGTTTCCAACAGATCTCTAAATTAGTTCCATGCCCTAAATTTAGTCAATTAAATTAGTCAATGAATGTCATTCACATGTAACACAAACACTTTTCAAACTGTTGCTTCTGCTCTGGGACTCAGAACAAGTGAGACTGTGCACAAGCCCTTTAATTAAGAGCAGAGCCTTAGTTTCCTACTGTCCTCTGGCTCTCCTGGACTTAAGCCCCACTGGTTTTCAAAGCCAGATGTTATGGGAGCTCATCTTCCTAGTGCAGGTTTATTGGGTTAGAGAGCCCGATGTGGAGGTTGGGCCCTCATTCCCCAGAGAGGGCCTTTGCAATTGTGGTATCTTCCTGTTTGAAGGTTGCCATGCTGGGTGGTGTGGGTCCTGAGTAGACTGCATCTCTGCCTCCCTGGGTTGTCTTGATGTGACTTTCTCTTTATATCTTTAGTTCCATAAAATCTTAGTTTTACTAGTCTTCAAGTCATTCTCAGAGATGTTTTATATGTAGTTGTAGTTTTGGTGTGTCTATGGAAGGCAGTGAGCTCTGAATTTTTATTGCAAATCCAAACATGCTATTTCTAGAGGCAGTCCTGTAGCCAAAACCTAGATGCAATTTTATCCTGCAGGTTGCTGAATACAGTGCAGGATGAAATCACAGACTTGCCACATCTCTTACATGAAAAACTACATATACCCCAGACCTTCCATTCTAGAATGTCTCTATACTATATAATTTCACAATGTAATACACTTTAAAGTCATTGCTTTTTGTTTCTGGCTATAGTAATATAATATTGTATGATTATAGTATATATTGTATATAGCCCTACACTATTCAAGGTCTAAGAAGGTAGAGGTTTATTATTTTTGTCATGTGGAACACCTAATATAATGCCCACACAGAGTTGGAGGTAAATACAAATGCGTAAATGAAAATCCTTTTGTGATCATCAAGTACCTAGCCAGTTCTCCATAATATTAAATTTAATTTAATTTGGCAAAGAGTTATAATATAAATGTTAACATTAATAATGAACCATGCTGTGTTAGAAACAACAGATATATGCTTTCTCATTCTATAGTTATTTTTAATTTTATTTGCTTTAAAAATTTTTAAATATAGCTGAATACCTTTCATCTGCCCAATAAATATTTCATTACTGTAATTTTTTAAAAATCGGCTTCAGTTTGCCTTAACTCTCACTAAAGTTTGATTCATTCATTCATTCCAAGAACACTGGGAACGCAGGATGGGAAAGCAATGACCCCAATCCATTTCTTAGTAACCCTGGCAAGAAGTTACCAGTCAATTCTAGATTACTCCCTTCAAGTAGAGAACTGGTTGTACCGTATAAACAAAGGTTTACATTTGTTCTTACAACACATGGTATTTTTTCCTATCAGATTTTCCACCTACCTGTTCCACTTAGACTAATTTAAAAAAAAAATGAGTGTATACTTCCTTGAAGTGCACATTATTAGAATCGCTCAGACAAAAAGACATGAAACATGACAGGACACATCAAGATCTTGTTGCTGCTACTACTAGATTTTGAGAACTGATTTTCCTCTCGCTGTCACCACTACTAAAAATAACTAATACTTACTAGGGCATAAGGTACCAGAAACTCCAGTCCCTACAACTCTGAGAGGTAAATTCTTTTGTTATCCTCATTTTATAGATAAAGAACCTGAGAGACAAAAGAAGTCACAGATTTGCCTGCGATGATGGAGCTGGAAGTTGAAGCTAGTTTTTCTCCAGACCCATGTGGCTTTATATATTTCATCAACAAATAAATTATTTCTAGCTTCATAATCATTTTAAAGAAAAAAAAGAAAGCAAAATCTTGTTGAATACTGAAGAAGCTTGAGTTGTGTATTTCATGCTAGAGTATAGGCTCTCTAAAAGTCTGGATTCTCCAAAATCTATTGATTGATTCATTCACACAATCATCTAACAAGCTATGTAAACCGGGTTCCTGTTAAGCAACCAGTAAAGGGTAGCTATGACGATGAGGATGGGTCAAGAACAGGCTGGTGGAGAAGACAGGTACATAAATAGTTGAAATACAGTTTTTAAAGTGATGACACAAGTATGTTAGTAGTTTGCAACTGAGCCGTAACAACACAATGACAAACAATGTAAGTACACATTTAACTACTTTTTTTAGTCACTTGCGATGGTTAACTTTTTGTCTCAACTTGACTGGACAAAAGGTGCCCAAATTAAACATATTTCTGGATATGTCTGTGACAGTATTTCTGGATGAGATTAGCAATGAATCAGTGGACTCAGGAGACTGCCCTCCCCAGTGTGGGTGGGCATCATCCATCTGTTTAGGGCTTGAGGAGAACAAAAGATGGAGGAAGAATATGCTGCTTTTTGCTTCCTATGGAGTTAGGATAACTCATCTCATCTTCTCAGGCCACTGGACTTGGATTTCAACCATCAGCTCCTCTGTCCTCAGGCCTTTAGACTCAAACTGAATTATACCACTGGTTTTCCTGGGTCTCCAGCCTTGCAGACAACAGACTGCTGGATTTCTCAGCTCCCATTAATTGTGTGAGACAATTCCTCAGAATAAATCTCTCACCTACTGGTTCTGTTTCTCTGGAGAACCCTGGCTAATATAGTCACATATTTTCTAAAGTCAAAGAGAGGGGCGCCTGGGTGGCTCAGTTGTTAAGCATTTGCCTTTGGCTCGGGTCATGATCCTGGGGTCCTGGGATGGAGCCCTGTGCTGGGTTCCCTGCTTAGTGGGAAGCCTGCTTCTCCCTCTCCCACTTCCCCTGCTTATGTCCCCTCTCTCGCTGCCTCTCTCTCTCTCTCTCTCTGCCAAATAAATAAATAAATAAATATAATCTTAAAAAAAAAAAAAAAAGTCAAAGAGAATCTATCCGAAGCATTATCAGCGCCTTACATAAGATGAATGAGACTTTTTAAAATTCAACTATTTCTTATTATGAAGGCTTTTACACAAGTGGAGAGGGTCCCTCTTTGTTCACTTAATAGAAAAATAAAACTTTATAGGAAATAAACTATTTATAACGTGTACAGTCTCCTTGAAGCCCAAAAAGCATGTGTCCATAGAAAAATAATACACTTGGGTAAGGTAAATAAAAGAATCATTTAAAAATTATTGAGTTTCTTATTTTTGGTGGATGCCTCATGAAAAAGGTTTATATTTAGCCTGTGGCAAAGTCTCTGGTAACCTCAGAAGAAAATAAAGACATGTGGCTACACGGCTACACAATTTGCTCAATTGTATAATCTTTATACAAAAAAGGTCACACTGCTATCAAAGGCATTCTACCTGCCTTAGGTCTGAAGTATCAAATCTCAAGAGCAAAAATAAAATTATGAAGACAACTCCTAATAGTCACCTTAAGAAAAGGCTCCTTATTTAGAAAGTTATTTATTAAAATAAATTTGAAAAGAAGAGCAGTGGGGCACCTGGGTGGCTCAGGAGTTAAGCGTCTGTCTGCCTTTGGCTCAGGTCATGATCCCGGGGTCCTGGGATTGAGCCCTGCATCAGGCTCCCAGTTCAGTGGAAAGCCTGCATCTCCCTCTCTCACTCTCCCTGCTTGTGTTCCCTCTCTTACTGTAGTCTCTCTCTGTCAAATAAATAAATAAAATTAAAAAAAACAAAACAAAAGAAAAGAAGAGCAGAATACTGAACTTGGTCTTTCATAAAATGTCAGATTCTTCCAATTTGCTTCAGTGTTTCATAAAGGCATTTTGTTACATTACTCCTCCGGATGTTTATTCAATATAAATGTTAGGAAGAAAAGAGATTTTCTTTAATGATCCATTCTTCAAGGAAATTATTTTCAGGGATAAAATTAATGTAAGATAACTGATGAGTTTATTGGTAGCTACAAGGAGGGATCCTCAGTTAGGGGTTTTGGGCTCTGCCTATCAGTCCCTGATCCCCACCCCCCACCTAGTGGAGCACCATGTTACACAGAGTGGACCAGTTTGGCTTCCAGGTCTTTGAATAAAGCCGTTTGACAGCCATCACATTATACTTTACAGGAGCCTAATGTCTCTCTTCCCCACTTTTAACATGCACAGAAAATATGTTCTTAAAGAAAAAAAAAATCCACACCATTCAGAAACCTGTTAGAATTTATCTTTCTCTAAGAGCGAAGTGAATCCAAATGCATACAAGAAAGAAATCTACTTATATAAAGGGAGGTGAATATTCAAAGAACCAAATCTTACACAGAATAAAGAAGTGAATAAGGCAAAGCAGGACTGGATTAGCATATTTTCTTTAATAACTACATCAACATGTTTTATGATTTTTCTTTCTTTCTAATATTATATAAATGTAATCTTTTAAATCTCATAGTGAAGAGGCACAGATTATAAAAAGTAAGAGCACACATTGGCACATGACAATGTCAAGATTCTGATAAAATATATATATGCTTATAAGTAAAACCTTCAAGGTAAATTTCTGACTACAGTTAGGAATAATTAGTGCAGATCTGGTTAACATCTAGTTAGGATATAAGAAGTTCAAGAACAGCGCCACTATACTTTGGAGCTAAGATTACCGTTGGAAGTAATCCACTAGGAAAATCAGAGCAGAAAAGATAAGATTAGCTTGCCAAAGGAAAACAGGGAAGAATCAAACAGAATCTATTAAGTCTTGCCAATGTGGAAAAGATATAGCCCAGTTAGTGTTATAGACACCTATAAAAAATGAATGTATCAACTGATGGCGAACAGGAAGTCCAAAGGACTCAGATGGTTTCAGGGTAATTCTAGCACCTGTTTGAGGAAGAGGGCGCCTTACTAGATGCCATAGGTTACTACAGTTCAGGGACACTGGTTATCGAGATCATAATGTCAACACTTCTTTGTTAGTATCGGTTCAAAATTTTCCATTTATAATTTGACTGTCCATATACAGATTTTCCTCAAAAATGAGGGAATGTAATGATCATCTTGATGCAAGGAATTGGATCTGTACTCTGACACTGACCTAGACATCAGAGATGTGGGTCAGGGAGCCAGCTCTGCTGTAGGTGACAGTAGGAACACACACACCTGATCGAGAGAGTTCATGTCAAGTTTCTGGTTCTGAAAGATTAAGGTCAAGATGAAATAAATTCTGTCCTAGGAAATCCTGCCTAAGTGGTCAGCTTCTCTCTCTCTCACTATTTTGAATCAGAAAACCTTTCAGGATACAAAAGGGTCTGTTTGCTTTTAGATACATTACGTATGATCACAGAAGCTCTACGGACTGAACTGAAAAAGCACTGAGTCCGTGACAAAACTGAGAAGCTTATTTTAAAAAACTAAACTCTAATACATATTTACTTACTGCTCTTCTAACAAG
Source organism: Martes martes (assembly GCF_963455335.1). NCBI lineage: Eukaryota > Metazoa > Chordata > Mammalia > Carnivora > Mustelidae > Martes > Martes martes. Next base: position 117,684,470 of record NC_137889.1, read on the forward strand.
AGAGGAAAGCAGAAAAGGCAATCTGTCAATCAAAGATTCTGTTACTGGAAATAAACAGATTACTCTCTGACATCTTAACTAATAATTTTCTAATAACCATATCCAGGTAGCTGGGGTCCATTTATTTTTATGTGATACAATTTGTGCCTAAAGATCATTAAATGGGATATGGTAGAAGGCTTAATTTCTATTTCTGCTATACCCAATTTTAAGTCAAGAGAAATTAGATTAAAAACTCAAGTAAAACAAGGAAAAAAATAATAAGGATTCTGAGTTTCCTGTCAACTTTGTTATACTTCTGTTGTAATTAGAGAACTTTTCTGGACACAGGCATAAATATTTAGCATCCTGAAGTATATTATTTAATTCAAGAACTAATTTGTAAAAAATAAAAGTTAAGAATACATTACACAGCTTTTCAATTTATTTTAGGTTTTGAATTGATGTAAATCATCAGATACATGACAAAGGCAGCAGCTTTGGTAGTCACTGGATAATGCAGACACCTGTGTAGTTGGGGCTGTAAAGGAATTTTTATTAGATTGGTAGAAAACCAGCATTGAACTCAGTTGCTGAATTTCAACCAATTTAAATAAAGTACTTGACCTACAAGCTTATAACCCTAAATTTCTCAATGCAGCTGCCAGAAATCTATTTTCCAAATGAAACAACAGATGGCTTTGAACAATACTGCAATATGGCAATTTTCAGTTACTGCAAAGGGTTTTTGTCTGGTTAAAATTATGAAAATAACTGAGAAAATAACTTTCAAATGTTTCTGAAGGACTGCTATTTTCAAAGTGAAAAGCAAAGTTTAATAACCTAAGTGATTTTTCCAGCATTATCTTTAGACATTGCTCTATTTGCTAGTTTCTATTTATCTAAAACAACACATAGCAGACTGTAACCTTGCCCTCATTTTAGAACTAATTTAATACTCCTGCAGTGACTGCAAGCACTTCAAGATGTCTTTCCAAGTGATGATTTCCAACTCACAGTATGTCTTTAGTTCAAAACTTCATCATCCTGGGAGGATTAGACAAGTGGGCCAATTAAGCCTGATGTGAAAGATATTTAAAACCTATAAACCTTTGTAAATAATTGAAAAACTGCTCATTCCTTCAAATACCATCGTGAACAAAATAAATACAGCCCACCGAGCCTCGGAATAAGGCTAACCCCAAAAGAAGCAGCTTAACCTTCCAGGACAAATCACCTCAATTTCTTAAACTGTTCTTGCCAAAGGACTCCACTTCCCACTCACTGATTTAATTGAGAACGTCTGTAAATTCTCCTCCTTCCTTCTTTTCCAGCTCATTATACCTCTCCAGTGCTGTGCAATGGAGTGTGGGCTCTGGGTGCGGGCTGCCTGGATTTAGTACTTGCACCATCACTTACCACCCGGGAGATCCTGAGATCCTCTCAACTTCAAATTCCTCAAATTCCAAATGCTAACCAGTACTGACTTCATGGGGTTGCTGTGGACTAAATATACTAAACACACGCAAAGAACTTCAAAGATGCCAGGTATATGGTAAGTGCTCAATAATACTATTATTATTATGATCCCTTCCCTCTTGTCTCACTCAATGCCTAGGCTGCTCCAAAGTCTAGATCTCTTCCCTGCCTTGCACTCACTCAACCCCCTACCTTCACCCTCTGTCCAAGAGCATGCTGGTTTAGCTGTGAGCAAGCCCCGCACACAACAACAAAGCAAACCAAAACACAAAACTTCACATGGTTCAGCCAATTCCCTTCATAACTACTTCTCCACTCCCACTTTTACATAAAACTTATCTTTTAAAACTAGGCTATGATTCATTTCCTCCATTTTGTCACCATTCACTCTTACCTTGGGCAGTTTTACACCTAAAGTTGCTTCCTCACCAATCACGTGATCAGAGTCCGGCAGCCATCTCTCAGTCCTGTTTCTCAACCTTCCTACCACTGATGGGCCCTCCTTCCCCTTTGAAACTTGTCCCTTTGCTTTCTGTGCCACTACCCTATCCTAAATCTTCCTCCCTGCTTACCTACCACTTCTCAATCAGGTTCCTTTCCTACTTCTTCCATTGAAACCCGATTCCCAAGAGTTCTGCCCTCAGTCTTCCATACCCCTCTCCCAACTGCTCCACTCCCATGGGACACCCCCAAACCCCATGGCGGGACCTCCAAATTTGGTTCCACACCCCATGCCTAGTCCTGACTCCACTGACGGTTGAAAATGTCCATTCTGATGATTCCACCAGAGCCTCACACTTACCACGTTCTAAGTCAAATCTACCACTTTCCCTTCTTAACATTTCCACTCTTGACAGTTAATGACACCCTCATTTTTTGAATTATGAAGGTCAAAGCACTTCAATCATCTTTAATCTTCTGTCTCTCTAACAGCTCATAACAGACAGTACAGTGGTCTGTGCATGAGCTCTGGAACTAGACCATATGAGCTCGCATCCTGACTTCCCTACTTTCTGCCAGTGTGACCTTGAGCAAGTCACTTGACTTCTCTAGCTTCAGGGTGGCCTCCATAACACAGCTGTGCAGATTACATAAGGAAACGTACGTAAGGCCATAGCAGGTTGGCATTTGGCAAGCTATGATGACGATGACAATGAAAAAGAATCTTAATCATCTGTTTGTACCCTTCTCATTCTTTACAGACTCTCGTCACATCTCACGTGGACCTTCTCCATGTTGCCCCAAGTAAATTTCAACTCAGAAGGCCACTTGCCTTTGTTGTCAATGTGTAAGTGTCTCAAATGATCTCAACCAAGACCGAGAGCATTTAACATTCTACTTACATATCAGGATTTTTTTTCTCATAATACTAAATAAAAAATGTAATGAGAATTCAGGAACTGACCTTATTTGAACCCAATTTCAAATAAAATTCCATAAGCCACATGGTCAGACATTAAAATCACTCTCAATTTTCAATAAGGCAGAGCAGGTTATTGGCAACAAACTACAAAATCTTTGTCATTACCCTTACCAAGCCACCACCTCATGGTCACCAGGCCACATTTCCCCAAGAACTGAAAGGTAAGTTATGTTTTGGCCTAAGAAAGATGTGACATTACTGGAAAAAAAAAATCAGAATCATATACTGTATCATAAAGTCAGTATGTTATCTTTTGCTTTGTATCCTCAGTGACTTTGTAGCCTTACAAGAAAGTAGAATTAAACATTTTTATGAATGTCCATCTACATATTTACCACATTGAATTCAACGGGATCATTGCTACTAGAAGCAGTTATCCTAAGAGAACCATGTTTATGTATTAATTAGACATCGGCACTTAGTTAGTCACTTTTACAAAGAAAGAGAATTACCGCTAAGGATTGGAGTTCTCTTGTTTCTTCCTCTGCTGCTGAAGCATGATACGACAGAACCTACAGGATAAGAAACAAAGGAAAACAGGTTATCCAAGAGAGGACTACTGAATGTAGACTTTGACAGTCTTAAGCTTGAGATTCTGCTAGAACTTCCTGGAGACCGAACTAGACACCTCAGACTGTCAAATCTTTTTTCCTGGTTTCTTCAACAGAAAGAAAAATCCCAGATTTTGATTCGATTGCATGTTTCAGAAGACAAAGAGTTATACTCCCTATGTTCAGAGGAAGTCTTGTCACTTTTATTCTGCACATTATTTATCAGCCATGCTACTGGCTCTGACTTGGCAGGAAATTTATTTTGTACTTTTTTTTCTTTTTGTGCTGCCTTTTTTTTTTTTTTTTTAATTCATTTGACAGAGAGAAAGAGAGAGAGAGATCACAAGTAGGCAGAGAGGCAGGCAGAGAGAGAGGGTGGAAGCAGGCTTCCTGCTGAGCAGAGGGCCTGATGCAGGGCTTAATCCCAGGACCCTGAGACCATGACCTGAGCCAAAGGCAGAGGCTTAACCCACTGAGCCACCCAGGCGTCCCTCTTTTTGTGCTGCTTTTTAAAAAATAATAGTGACTTTAATTTTTTTTTTTTACTTTTGTATTGAATTAAGAAAAAAATCTTTGCATACACTGACATTTTAACATTGATATTTGGAAAGATAGTGTAGAAGCGGTCCTCAGATGAGGCCCATAACCAGTGTAGAATTTCGTAAAGATAAATTGCATGGCTGGAATATAATGTCATACAGATTCAGGGATTCCTTTCCACTCATATGTCAAGAGTGAAGAAGCATAGCACTGGCCTGTAAACCCCTCTGTTAACAGCTGAGGACACTGAGGCACAGGCATTCTCATGACTTGGTGGCAAGCTCACACTTAGTGAGAGGACAGGGAGGCCCGCTTTCAACTCCTACTCTAGTACACTTTCGGTTACCTGAGTAGAGTTAAAAAGACAGGCTTACCATTTTCTTATACCTTAATGTGAGAGTCATTAATTCCCAATTTCAAAAGTAATAACTTCAAAGTAATGGGATAATATTTTATCTGAGGTAGTGGTCATATGTAAAATGTTTACCATATATTTAAAAAATATTTTTGAAAGTTCATTTTTGACAGAGACAATACAGATTCACTAAAAGCCCCAAAGATTTTAGTATGATTGATAAGAAGGCGAGACATTTTCAGATTTTAAATGGTGACTTGAGTAACTAAGAGGCCTGAACTAGTTTTCCTTGAAGCAGTCTTTAAAATTTGAAGCAATTCAAAATCTAAAATGGCGTATGTGTCTCCTATCTTGTGATTCAGAACATTTATAATCCTGTGCTACATCAGGTTTGTCTTCACATTTGAACCATTAAGCACTAGGAAAGCCTGGGAAACCTGGAGCTGCTGTCTTCTGCTTACATGGCATCGATGGGTCATGGTGGCTAATGCGTTGCTGCTGGAACCACAGAGCTAGTGTGTTGGGGAAAGCGCAGACTGTGGCCATACACTATTCTAATATAAATAAATGCAATGCAACACAGATGAATGGATACGGGAAGAACATGTCATTCTAAATTTAAAAAAAAAAGATTTTTGTCTCAGTGAAGGTAAAAATAGCACCTTATTCATAAGGTCGTAAGGATTAATTTTGTTAATACAGGCACATCTCAGAGATACTGCGGGTTTCCAGACCACTGCAACAAAGCCAATATCGTAATAGAGTGAGTCAAATGAATGTTTTGGTTTCCCAGTGCATGTGAAAGTTATGCTGACACTATAGTGTATTAAGTGTGCAATAGCATTATGTCTAAAAAACCAATGTAATACCTTATTTAAAAAATACTTCATTGCTTAAATAAAAAAAAAAAATGAACCCATCACCTGAACTTTCAACAGGTTCTAATCACTATCACAGATCACTACAACAAATATAATAACAATGAAGAAGCTTGAAATACTGTGGGAATTACCAAAATGCTACACAGAGACATGAAGGGAGCAAATGTTGTTGGCAAAATGACGCCAATAGACCTGCTCAACATAGGGTTGCCACAGACAGTCAGTGTATGAAAAACACAGTATCTGTGACAGGCGATAAAGCAAAGCACCACAAAATGAGGTATGTCTGTACCTGTGAGCCTTAGAACACACAGTAAGTACATGTGATAAAGGTTAGCTATTATTATTGTTGTTGTTATATTGTCATTACAATGATCATGGCTTCCAGGTCAAAATAATTCACCACCTTAAGAAAACCTGATGAGTTTGGGTCCCTGGCTTTTATCCAGTGCCTCATAAGAACAGAAAAATCTTTTTCAGGGTTAAACTAAATATGGCTAATGAGTACATGGGTGCTCACTAAGGTATTCTACTTCTGTATATGCTTGCAATTTCCCATAATAAAAAGTTTTGCAAAAAGAGATAATTTCTAACTGATAACTGGCTTAGATTCAATTCAGTATAAAACTGTGGGAACTATGAAAAATTTGATTAAAAATTATATACTTACATACACACACACACGTATATATATGTATATATATGTGTGTGAAACTACATGTGTACATATGTATTGTATAAGTGTAGCTTGAGGTATGTGTGTGCATATATACACACATATATTTGTGTGTACATATGTATACAAACATACACATAGGTGTGTGTGTATTTGAAAAAGACTTCCAATGGCTTGTAATCCAAGATCTCTTATATACTATGGCAAAACTATTAGTGTTAAATATTCGTTTTAGAAAGTAAAGTATACCATCTTGGTTACTGGTAAATCTTTATAACGTATATCTTTTGAGCTACTTAGGTGAGGTATTTTTTTAGAGGATTGGAGTAAAAGTTACCATATTCCAAACACTGATACGCATTGATCTCAATCAACTAAGTAAGAGTAGGCAAACATTCAAATATATTTCATGCCAGTGTATGAATAAGACACTGCCCTTTTGAAGTCTGTCCTAAACTGGTCTCTGATGTAAGACATTTCTTTTATACAAAGTGGACATTTTCAGATAGTTCATGGAAGTCATCTGGAAAGGGCTGGCCCGGCTCAGGCAGACTAGTCTGATGTGGGAGGGAGCCTGCCTGAGGTCAGTGTCCCAAGCCAGTAGTTCACTAGCTGCCTGCACATTCAGAATCACCAGGGGAGCTCTGGAATAATGTCGATTCCTCCTCTACTGAAGACTTAGGAATCAGGATTTTCAGAAGTGGGATCCGTAAATCTGTCATCTGAAGGGGTTTCCCATGCCTCACTTCTGATTCTCTGAGTGCTCAGGGTTTGTTTTTGTCTTTTAAGATGTGTGACTACAACCGTTCACAAGGAGATGGGGAGGCTCAGGCAAGGCGAAAGGGACGGGATGCAGGTGCCAACAGATGTCTGTGTGACTGGATTCTTAAGGCTGAAGGAGTGAAGGGACAGCCAGTCTGAGTTCTGGTTTGGTCATACGACCTTTGGTAAGTTTCTACAATATTCTGGGTGTCAGTTTCCTTAGCTATTTATATGAGGAACTAAGGATTCAGTCTGATTCTCTGAGGAGACAGCGCCCCCACAAGTGGTTCTGGGGGAAAGGGGAGAAGCTGAGTGTGTGGCCACAGAGACCAAGAGGGTCCCACATGCGCCAGCCCACCTCCAGTGTGACCATTTGCTTGGCCATGGCTCTCTCCACCGCTTCATACATCTGTGTGTTCTGGATCCCCAAGCCACAAAAGATGACAAAAGCCTCCAGGAACTGTTCATCATTTCGGTTGAAAGGCTTAACCTTGCCAGTATTCTCCTCCATCTTATTAACAAGTTGGCAAACCCCTATAACAATCCAAGAAATCTGAGTAAATATTATTATTAATTATTATAGTTTTTATTGACTTTAAAATCTCCCTCCCCAAAGATTGTTTTATAATTTCGTATTAGGAATGCTTGGAATCTCAAGAAGCAAACAGATACTCACAAATATAAGCTAGAAAAGTAAACTGAATTAATTTATATGAAAACTTGTTTCACATAGCCCTAAATGTATGTTGCCCGTGTTCAAAAAAATCCTAGAGTACTATTTTCTTCCAGACTCGATCACGAATTTTAGATCAGTTGAGTCCCCAAAGACACTTTGTCCTTTGGAGACTAATTGGATTTTTGTACACTTGCCAAGAGAACAATTTTGATGCGCATAGAATTTTGGGTCACACAGACTGCCTTTCCTGACTGAGAAACCAAAAGTTAAAAAAAACAGTTACATACAAAATAGAATACAGAAAACAGGCAATTCACATAGACAGTCTCAAATTTCAGACAAGCACCTCCGTATCCAGGAGAATCCTATTTGCAGACAACTTCGGATACTACAAATAAATGCAAATAAAAATGACTATTTGTTTAGAAATAAAAGCAGAACTAATCTTTGAAGAAAATCATAACCATCTAAATCTTGGCTTCTCTTAGAAGGTCAAACGTAGAGTCAACATAAATGGAAAATTACATCAACATTATGGTAAATCTTTGCTGAACTAGTTCTATGGGATTCTGAGCCTAGTGGCCTCTCTTGGAAGGGTTTGGTGACCTTCTACCTCTGGGTTTAACAAGTGTTGTTAAATCCTTATTTCTTCTGTCTCTGAATATATAATCACAGAGTTCTGTTCAGGACACATGTGATCTGTAGGCCTTACAATCTCACTGTGAGGTAGTTGTGACCATCCCTATTTCACAGATGGAAAAACTGAGTCTCAGAAAGGTTAAGTCATTTGCTCAAGGCCACTTAGCAGGTAGGCTTAGATCTAAAATTCAAACCCAGCTTGGGCCAGTCCCCAAGGCCACCGTTTCCCACACGCTGCTGCTCTGTGCCCTTGTACCTGCTTCCTGTCACTGCTGGTAGCATCCCGCTTGCTCACACCTTGGCCTGTGCTTTTCCACCGGCCTCCACTGCTCGCATATGCTCCCTCCTGTGATCCAGTTAACACCTCAGTGTCCTTCACAATAGCTCCTGGAGGTGGCCCACTTCTTTTCCTTTGCCCTTAAGATGATCCCTCAGTATGTGTCTTTCTCCCACTGGCTTATTTCATTAAATTCTACTCCTGAAACCAATGTTAACACTATATGTGAACTAATTAGAATTTACATAAAAATGTGGAGAGAAAAAAAAAAAAGATCACTCAGTGTATCATGGTGGATTTTATTCCTGACTCTCTTTCTAGGCTGTATGTAGCATGGACCTAGAGATTTTATTTTTTCAATTCCACTTCCTCAGCTAGCAAAATGCCTGGCCTATACAGCAGGAACTTGAAAAATGTTTACTGAGTTAATGAAAGAATGCAGGACTGTGGCTCTGACCCAAACTACTTTCCCATGAAGACTATAGTCTGTTATCTCTTATTTTTCCCAGTGCACAAAAGGATTTCATAGGGGCCACAGTGATACATGCTTGCATTTTAAGTCCCTTTATCGCCATCGATGTGCAATTTATTTTTAACCCTACACATTAACCATACTCTCATTTTTACTCTTTCTTGTTTGTTGTGGGAGTTCTTCTACGTTCGACAGGAAAGACATCCTATCTATCTGCCTTAGTACCATAAGGATTACTTCTCTAACACTCCATTATCAAGAAATACTTTAAACGAAACATAATGAATTTGGACACTGCAAACTCAGTGACAATCGGCATGATCTTAGAAGCACATGTCCCATGTACATGGTACAACACGGGGGTTCTGTCTTCCAGCCTTTGCAAATTCCCAAATTATACACGTGGAAGTGTTTATCAAGGATCTGGCTATCTTCCAAATCACATTTTCTTGAGAGTCCCGTGTTTCATGCCTTATCCTCCCATCACAATGGAATTGCCTTTCAATTCTGACTAAAGTTGTCTCCTACTTGATCGCCCCTTTTCATAAACAAGATTTTTCTTTTTAACACTTCCTAAGAATCACTGTACATCCAGAAAGGAAAGGACAACAGGAAGGGGTTGAAACGTGGCTGTCAGGCAGGCCCTCTGGGCTTCTGACCTATCTAAATAACCCTCCTGCATGCCCGTTCCAATCAAGGCCTTAGGAAAAGTCACTGAATGTGCATTAACAAGTATTAGTTAATACCTCTGGAATTCCAAGGTATCAAAGTGAATGTCAAATGCACCAATATCAGAAGTTGGCTGTCACAACCACAGCTGAGAGCGGAACAGCTAAGGTGTGTTTGCATTACAATCTACCAGTCTAGACACAGATGTGTGGACAGAGCTAAGCTCAGTGCAAGAAAAGGGGTGAAGACGAATTATCTACTTAGGCGTAGATAATTCCTTAGAAATTCCTTTCCTTAGAAAGCAGAATGGACAGTCACATTTATATAGCATCCTGATGACTTCTTTATACTCTTCAGAAAATTGAATTCTATGAAACAAAAATAGCCAAGTTTAAAAAAAATAAGAAGAAAAAGGTTTATAATAAACAAACAGGGTCCCTTTATGGGAGAAAATATAAAGCTCGGACACATTTACAGATAGAGTTTTTAGAACTTCATTAACGACTGGAAGAGTAGATAAAGAGTACAATAATGCAATTTAAAACTAATCACTTGAGATGCCACATCAACCAGCATCCCTATAAAATCAGAATCACTTCTCTACAAAAACAAAGTACTTAATGCAGAACCCTAAATAAAACGAAACCACTCAGCAAGTCAATTAATATACACAATCATAAAAGAAAATCCTCCAAAACATTAGGCGAAAACTGAGAGCTAGTGCAGTTAGCAAAATCTGTGTCACTTCCTATTATTAGAGCACATGAAGTACTGGTACTGACGTTGCTTCACGCGGTCATCACGGCAGCTCTGAGAGCTCAGCTGGTACCAAAGGCATCTCCAGCCATCACGTGGAAGGGACTAGATGGGTTTCTTTCTTTTTTTTTTTTTTAAATTTATTTTAATAAACATATAATGTATTTTTATCCCCAGGGGTACAGGTCTGTGAATCGCCAGGTTTACACATTTCACAGCACTCATCATAGCACATACCCTCCCCAATGTCCATTTCCCCACCACCCTCTCCCGTCCCCCCTCCCCCCAGCAACCCTCAGTCTGTTTTTTGAGATTGAGTCTTTTATGGTTTGTCTCCCTCCCAATCTCATCTTTTCATTTTTTCTTTTCCTACCTCCCCCCAACCCCCCCACATTGCATCTCCACTTCCTCATATCAGGGAAATCATATGATAGTTGTCTTTCTCCGATTGACTTATTTCGCTAAGCATAATACCCTCTAGTTCCATCCACATCGTCGCAAATGGCAAGATTTCATTTCTTTTGATGGCTGCATAGTATTCCATTGTGTATATATACCACATCTTCTTTATCCATTCAACTAGATGGGTTCCTAAAATCACACAATTATGTTTCTTTTTCCTAATTCCAGGGATCAATGTTGCTACCAACCAGTTTTCCTCCTGGCTTTTTGGCAGAGCAGGGGGTGGTCACTGAGATCCTGCTTGTAGTCTCATGTACTCTCTACTGTCGGGCTGGACTGCAAAGCCAGCATCCTGTCTTACTATGTAAGACCTGCCTTCATCACCAATCTTGAGAGGTTTTTTTTTTTTTTTTTTTTGCACTTGTCATTTGCCAGTTATCTTAATCTGAGGTTTTCTGCTGTACAGCGTCTTGCTTTTAAGAGAAGCTTCCTCATTTTAAGATTATATATGAATCTGTATTTTCCCTTGGTACTTTTATAGATTCATTGTATTACATTTAATTTTTTAATTCAACTTAGTTTTTTCCCCAAATTGCTACTAGATTCTTAAAATACTTGAACAGTTATCCCTTCTCCAATGATTTGAATTGCTACCTTAAATACTAGAGTCATATTTTTTTCAACTACTACGTACTTTTTTCACATTTTAATGTTTTTGAAATCAGTCTGCATCCTAATCAACTGCCCGTCATAGTTTAATTGAAATCATTTTTTTCTTTCTTGGAAGTACAGAAAATCAGCCAATGGCACCTTAGAAACAATGATCTATCATATACAATTATACTAATATATACATATGTACCAGACTTGGGTCTGCGTTTACACGTCTATTGTATTCCATCAACCAATTTTATGGAATTTCTGCATTTCATCAAAATGTATTACCTTTTTGGTATATTGTATTACCTAACATCTTTTAAAATTTCTTCTGTATCTATAGTTACATTTCCTTTCTCATTCTCACTTGTGTAGTTCTCTTATTATCCTCATTACCTGTGTTGCTGGTTTATTATTATTGTGTTCTCTATTACCTCTTTTTTTCACTATCCCTTCCCACTTCATAAATTTATCATTTCTGCTTTTCTCTGCTTTCAATTTATTTATTTATGGGGAGCAGCACAGAAGGTGAGAAAGAGAGGTGCTATTTTTCCAATTACTTCAGTTGAATGGTTAATTCAAATTTTATTATTTCTTAATTCAGAAATGGCTGGTTTGTGTTGCATGTGTGTATCATCAATACTTGTAAGTTTCCGATGGATATCTGACAGAAGTTTGTATTTGCAAATTATGAACTATAAATATAAATCTATAGTTGCTAATTAAATCCACTTCATTTTTTATATTAATTTATTCTAATGTTCCCTTGTACTTTAACCCTCTATGGGATGCATACCAAAGGCTCCCACCACAATGACTACCAGTTTGTCCCTTTCTCCCTGTTTTTAATAGCTTTGGCTTTGTATATCAATGATATTAGTTTATTAGAAGCATTTATGACAATTATACTTTCTTGGTGGATTCTAACTTTAATCAATGCAAAGCATCCCTTTACAGGATGTTTTTACCTTAAATTCGACTTTCTCTGATACTGTCATTGCTATCCGAATTTTGCCCATCTTATGTAAAATGTGCTCTTATGAATGGTATATATCTCATATCTTCCAGAAATTCCCTCATTGTTTCTAGTGCAGTAAAGGTAAGTTTCTGTTCTCTAACGCTGTGAAGTTCTTACTATTTTGTCAATCAATTCTTGAAAGTATAATTCTTTTTAAAATTATTATTATCATTTTTAAGATTTTTATTTATTAATCTGACAGAGAGAGAGATCAATAGTAGGCAGAGAGACAGGCAGAGAGAGAGGGGAAGCAGGCTCCCCACCGAGCAGAAAGCCCGATGTGGGACTCGACCCCAAAACCCTAAGATCATGACCTGAGTCGGAGGCAGAGGCTTAACCCACTGAGCCACACATGCGTCCCTTTAAAATTATTTTTTAATTTGAATTCAATTAATTAACATACAGTGTATTACTGATTTCAGAGGTAGAGGTCAGTGATTCATCAGTCTTATATAATATGCAGTGCTTGTGACATCACATGGCCTCCTTAATGTCCATCACCCAGCTGTCCCATCCCCCTACCTCCCTCCCCTCCAGCAACCCTCAGTTTGTTTCCTAGAGTTTGAGAGTCTCTTATGGTTTATATTTATTTTTATATTATATATTTGAACTTTTATAATTTTAATCTTATTTCCTTAGTTTTATTTTTTATTTTCTCATTTTCTTCCAATTATTATTGCCCCTACAGTCTTATTGCCTGGAGCTTACTATAACTAAGCATAATTTACAATTCTCTGGGGGGAAAAAAGCAGATACTTTAAGCATTATAAGCAATGTGCTTATAATGGATGATACTGCACAGTTTAATTATACTTGCATTAGGAATATCCTAACAAATATTTTTATAAACAAATAAGCAGTTAGTGATATTGCCAAATGGCAACATTTATTATGAAAAATAATGTGAAGTAGCGTCAAATTTAAACATATAATTTTAGAATATTTATCTGTGGCTTAGACTCAAATTGCAACACATAGATGAGCAGAGAATTAGGATAGTACTCAGTTTAGAACATACATTCAGTAGGAAATACAGCTGACCCGTGAACAACATGGATTAGGACTGTGAGGGCTCACTTATATGTGGATTTTTGGAATAAATATAATACAGTACTGTAAATGTGGGTTTTTTTTTTATAAACACAGTATAGTACTATAAATGTATTTTCTCTTCCTTATGATTTTCTTAGTAACATTTTCTTTTCTCTAGCTTACTTTCTTGTAAGAAAACAATATGTAATATATATATAACATAGAAAATAAGTGTTAATCAATTGTTTCTGTTACTGGGAAGATTTCCAGTCAATAGTAGGCTACTAGTAGTTAGGTTTTGGAGGATTTAAAAGTCATACATGGATTTTTGGGCACCTGGGTGGCTCAGTGGGTTGAGCCTCTGCCTTCGGCTCGGGTCATGGTCTCAGGGTCCTGGGATCAAGCCCCGCATCGGGCTCTCTGCTCGGAGGGGAGCCTGCTTCCCCCCCACCCCCCGCCTGCCTCTCTGCCTGCTAGTGATTTCTTTCTCCGTCAAAAAAATAAATAAAATCTTAAAAAAAAAAAGCCATACATGGATTTTAGACTGCATGGTGGGGTGTCAGTGCTCCTAGCCCCACATTGTTCAAGAGTCCACTGTACATATTTCTCATGCTTTACTGTGACAAAGCACTATAATTTTTGTTTTACTTTTTCATTAACAAAGAGATGAATATGTAAGTTATTTAAAGTGGAGACGTTCTCAGCATTTTTTTTTTTTTTTTTGGATGGGAATGGGACTAATTTCTTCAAAAACTGTCCTGAAATTGGCATGGAAAATTGGAGTAAGAATTTCTGGTAAATATGATTTGGGGAAAAAGGCATATTTAGCCTAATAAATAGGGGAAATAATTGGTTAAAATAAATGAATGTTGAATGAGGAAAATATTTCCTTAATAGCACTGGAAGCAAAACTCTGGAAACACTGTATTAGCCAGAGAGCACTAAGAAAACATTTGATGAAACAATACCTCGGGGAATACAACAGGCCCCATACTGGTCTAATGTCTATAATTTCATCTAAATGTCAGTAATGGAAAAATAGGAGGGGGAAGTAAGATTACAAAAAACACATGGGCCTGTCTGCCTTTCTGCATGTAGCTCTATGGGGATTCTCTATTAGAATTACATAATAGAGGAATCTGGCCTGCGCTATGCAAGAAAAATTATCTACAGCCATGACATTTTCCATGCTGCATCTGTGGGCACAAAATACAGGCAAGAACTCAAATTTTCTGTTTTGTCACACTTTTGAAAGAGCAGGGAGCACTGGAGCTGTTTCTTCCTGTACTTGGAATCAACTTGAACACCCACCCAAACCCCCATTTTTTCCTTTCTTAATAGGGAGTTTTTCCTCTCCGAAAATAACATTTGCTTACTTTTGACTCTGTTATCAAGTAGGGTAACACGAAATGCAGGCTGAGTCTGATTACTTCAATGGGGTTTTTTGTTTTTTTTTATGTTTTTTGCTCACTTGAAGGAAACATGACAGGATCATAGCATATGAATTTTGAGAGGAGCTGAAAGGTTATTTGGTTCAACTCCGCAGAGGTGAGTCATGTGCTGATAATGTTGTAAATGGTTAAGGGAAGAGTAGAGCCAAATGGACACCCTGAGTCTGCTCCCACCTGGGGCTGTGTGCACTTCACTGACCCAGCTCGCATTTACGTCAAATGCTGACGAAGGCTAATATGTAACTTCCTCCAATGACTCCCCATTCCCCATTATTATTCCAAAGAGATGCTGCTGTGGAAAAGCAAAGATGTGACCGGATGTGGTAAGGGGCCACTCAGTCCTCCTTATGAAAACTTACAAGGGAATAATGCATCCCTTCTGGAATTTCACTTCACATTTTGAAAGGTCAGAGGCAGCTTTGTAGTAAGTCTTCATGCTTATAGCAAAAAGCAATAAAAATATATATTTATAAGGTATATTTCTAATGTAGTTTTCACCTTGCAATAAAATCTTATAGGAAATAAAATCTTATAATACAACGTTTCCTACAGTTTCCTTATTGCTTATGTTAGCAAACTGGTGGGTGATAATCTTGATAAGAAAAGCCCCACACTGCACACTCGTCAGCCTTTACTTTTCTCTCTCAGAGCTGTGAAGAGTGCAGGGGACCAAACAGCCCAGCAGCCCAGCCAAGAGTTGCCAGTCTGGTTTCTGAGAGACTTGATGACACAGTTCACTAGAAGACCATGGCTGACGACTGAACCATCTCTCTGGGTCAGAGTCACAGTCACTAAGTTCACAAGGATGCTCTCTAACACCAGAATATTCATGTGGAGCATGAAACAGATCTGTCCTGGGGAACAGGAGCACGTGCACCTGCAATCCCACGGCCTCAAGCCCAGCTCAAACAATTGTCAAAGCAATCGATGTATTTCCGAGTATATGAATAATACATTCTCCTCCTAGGAGTTAAGCTACCTTGGGAAAAAATAATCAGAACAATGGAAGTCAGATTTGGGATGCTCAGTGGCAGACGCCACTGAACTCTCACATGAAGGACGTACACCAACAAAGGGGCTGGAAATCATTGAGCACGACAACCTGCTACACCAGCTGTCCCCTGGTATTCTGACCACGCGGTCAGAATACTCTACCCACGCCAATACAACTTACTACATCTGTCTCCGATCGAGGGGCAAAGATTCCCTGACCCCCGGACAGAACCTCAATAGGTACTTTCAATACTTGTCTTTTTTTTTTTTTTTCTAGTTTCATTAATAATAGCCCCTACCCCTGCCTTTCTGACTGATAGCCCTCCTTCAATAAAATTACAGTTAAGTCTTGCAACCTGGAAACCACTGAGACTTTTTAAGGTAAATTTATATTTCTAAGCCTCACTTCATTAGGGTTTCTAGTTAAAAGTTTGGCCTTTAGGGCACTTGGGTGGCTCAGTTGGTTGAACGACTGCCTTCGGCTCAGGTCATGATCCTGGAGTTCCGGGATCCAGTCCGCATCGGGCTTCCGGCTCCATGGGGAGTCTGCTTCTCCCTCTGACCTTTTCCCCTCTCATGTTCTCTCTCACTCTCTCTCAAATAAATAAATAAAATCTTCAAAAAAAAAAAAAAGTTTGGCCTTTAGAAGGTCCTCCTGTTTCCTCTATTTCCAAGTTCTCGGGAAAATGTTAACAGTTCAGACTACTTGCACATGTCAGTCATGCATGACTAGCATATAAAACCTCAAAATTTCTGTACTACTCTTAATATAACCTGCAACGCCAAGAAGCAAACATGTCAATAATAGGTAACATCATTTCATATTTTTCAGAGGATGCATTCTTCCAACATCCCTAAGTAGGCATTTTTCTATTACCTTAATATAAGAATGTAAGCTCCCTGAGAGTGGGGATTTCCACTTTGCTCACCAATTTATTCCAAATCACTAGAACACTGGAGTGCTCAATAAATGTTTTTGAACAAATGAATACAATCTAAAATGTGAACCCCATATTAAAAAAAATCAGAAGCAAGAAATGAGACTCTCTAAATCAGTTCACATTATCAACTTGATGTCTCTCACTCCACAAACTATCAACACATTCTTCAACAAAAATCTCAACAAAAATTGAAAAGTATTATAATAATTACTAAAATACATTATAATTAAGATATTTAAGAATGTCTGCTAACATTTATCAACATAAAATTACTTCAAAATTCTTTTATTATTCCAATTTTTTTCCACACATTTTATTCCTCAAAATTACACTTGAAGGAAAGTGTCTGGGAACACATTTTTTTTTTTCTTTAGTAAGTGCAGATTAGAGGGTAGTAAAAGGCTTTACCTATCACTTTATTCTTCTTTCCATTTTTTATAGGTGTACAAAGCAAACTTCTAATGCACTGCTGGTTTATATTTCCTGTGTTTTCATTCTAAACAAAAACAAAAATAAAACAAAGCAGGTATAAATTATGAAGAGACTGTTTTGCCCAATCGTGCTATATAAACTAGATCAGACATCTGAAACCCCTAACCTATTCATTTATCTTTTATTAGCTGTAGATAACATCAGAGTACAGAAAATGTATAAATTATAACGAAGTTCATGTAAATGCAATATGCAGCAATTAGTCTTTACATTATTAAGAGTAATAAATATCCTATATTTCTTTTTTTTTTTTTTTTTTTCATTCCAAACTTTCCAAGCAGCCTTTGATAATATACAGCAAAATACTAACACAAGTATTTACTATGCCGGTGTAGCAGAGGTCTCAATAACTTAAGACAGGCAGAATCCATAAAGCACTACACTACCTCGGATGCTACATGCTACACACTTGTCTTTCTTTAGGACTGCCACTGTTTCTATTGCCCATACTGCAGAAGTTCTAAAGGGGTCTTCTAGATACTCAAATAACAAAATCAAGGCAGCTGCCTTAAAGTGCAATGCTTTTCCAGAGATGAGAGAAAAGACTAGAATTCAAAGTTTTCAATGCCTGAGAAACGGACTTTTGTAGCTTTGCTGTCAAAGAAAACATACTCATTTCTCCACAGAGCTACTCACCGTAGTAGATTACCAGGTCTATAAGTAAGAGCCATATGGAACTTAATTTTTGAGGATAAACTCAAGAACTCCAGCAACACTATGTAAGGAATGTCATTGACATTAAGTAGGTAATAATGAAATTGAGCTATTTTATTTTCCTTCATCAGATCAGGGAAAGCACTGCTCACTCTGAAATATAGCCAGTTCTCGGGCCAGGCCTTTAGCTGAAGAGTCCCTAGAAGTACAGATCTGATGGGAAAACAGTGTTCAAGCTCCAAGTTTAAAATTGGTTTACTTACTGTCCAGGGAAATCTTTTGTCCTTACTGACATCTGGGATATTAAGTGGTTCCATAGTATTTTTGACATACTGAGCATACATGTAATTGATTCTGTTTGCATCACGTTCCCTGTGGAAAAAACAGATATGAGTTCTTCCTGTGCAGTGAAAAAACAGGGGCAAAACAAAGTTTAAATAAATTATAATATTAGATCCACACTAGCCTTAAATCATAGGTTAAAGTGTGTCTCTTCATTGGAAAATGCACTTTCAATGTGATGATTTACAACTTTGTAGTTACTATAATTGAAATGCTTCGAAAAGACAAAGGCCCACAATTCCTCAGCCATCTAAAACAAATTTTAAAATGCCATTAAGTAATGCTACCACTCCTGTTAATGGGCATGTTGATTTTTATGCCGTTTATGTAAAATCTGTAGGAGGTTTTTTTTTTCGTGTCTTCTTTTTTCATCAGATTATAGAATGACTAAGATCTAGTGCCTGTTTGACTTCCTCAGTTATTTACTTTATCCATCACAATAGTCGTTTACACATTTCAAACCAAGGGGAAAATCAAGCATGCCTAGAAGAATTTTATTAAACTTTTTTCTGCTTTGAGATAATTTATGATACTTTTTAAAATAAAAAATGTATCTTCTTCAAAAAATTTTCCTGAGGTTACAATTTTTCCCCCAGTTATTTCCCTGTTTCTTGCTTAAAAGGCTGAATATTAAAAATTAACTGGATGTTAGAGGGTACATAAGCAATGCCAGGGCTGCAGCTGGGAAAACAAGATAGACCATGTTTTTACATCAGGAAACTCTGTATGTTCCCAGCAATGGGGATGAATTGGGCAAAGAGTGTCAGGTTGTGGAAATTTACTCAAATGATAAGGATATGCCTATCTTAACTATAATATCACTAACTGAAGAAATAGGAGAGTCTAATATTGAGAGATATTTCAGAATAAAATACATGCTTCTCGAAGTTCCAATATTCTCCCTATCTTCCATCTTCCTTCCCAACCCCTGCACCTCCAACTTGACCACACTGCCTCTTGGGACGGCTCTCTTGAGCACTAGTGAGTCCACCAAGACTCCTGAAGGCGGTGGCCTCATTCCTGACCAAGATACTTTAGCCTTTCCTTTCTTTGCAGTACATTTTAGTTTAAGTGTAATTTGGTCAAAATGGGTGAAATTTGACCCCACGTCCAGTACCGTACATAAGTGAAAAAGAATAAAGAGCAAATGACAATAGTCACATAGGAGTACATAAATGCCAGCAGGGACATTTACTGAGATGACAATGATGATCCAGGAAGGCATGCGGACTGTCCAACATTTCAGACCTAGGACCTGACTCTTCTTTCACTCATTAATTGGGTGGAATCTAAAACAATTTTGAAAACTATTCATAGATAGCTAAAGTCTCAGGAAAAGAAAATAAGAAGCTTAATAAAGATAAGAAAAATGGAATGGTGGTTACAGGGAGAAAGAAGTACACTGGAGAAGATACCCTTGTCTGAATCTTTTTGAAAATAACAACACTGTTAATGACTTTTATTATTCTTATCACCATCATTATGTTCACAGTGGGAAGGAACCAGATGAAACCCAAAATAGTTAAGGGACTTGCCAGAGATCCTAAAATCAGACCCACAGGCATTAACACAGAGAAGGAGAAGTAATTTTAATTACCTTTAAATTAATAGAAATTGAATTTTTTTTAATTTCCTGCAAATGTTCAGTTTTCTTAATGGTGACTTTAATGAAAAATAAGTATTAAGATTTATTAAGTTATGTGATACCATTTTGCTTCTTACTCTCTAAGAAATGCTGGTGAATTCTGAGTCCCCGCACTCAACGCAGACTGAGCACCTGCTCCACGAGAGGCACCCTTGGTGTCACATGGGAGACAAGATTATGCAGGCCAGTAGCTGTCACAAGGAGCTTACAACCTGGCAGAGGTCATGACACAGCACAGACAATCCGTTCAGCTGCCCATCCTGTTTGGGTAGAGTCCAGTGCTGAGGATGCCAGCTGTCCCTCCATAACTCTCCTCCGTTCGTCTTTATCTGGACACACGGCCACCCAGAACAAACACTGTACTACCC